>NC_045429.1:174481924-175117817 GCF_902635505.1 Sarcophilus harrisii | reverse complement strand
CTTAGATTTATTTTGTCTGAAAAATTGGTCTGTCTATATAAAGTTTTTCTTCATCTATAATTGATCGCTATTAATGAATATGTTGGTTATTCATAGATTCATTCCTTCCCCCAAAACTTATTGTTTAGTTAAAACATGATTTTTCTCTTCTCTAAAAATAGAAATTTGTAACACATCAAAATTTGATTTATTTTTGTTTCTGTTTTTAGCATCATAAACCTATCGGTAGTTATATAAGATGGAAATCTTTCTCTAAGGACAATTTACATGAAGCATAAACTGCTGCTGAAATAAGGTAGTGGCTTTAAGAAGGAAGAGAATGTACAGGACGTAATAAATTGACCAAACCAGCTATTTCACTTTCTGAATGCATAAATGATGTTTTTCAAGTTAGGTACATAGTTATAATAAGAAATAGATATAGAAAAAATGTTATGGATTTGATCTATAGTACATTAAACAGCAAGAAGTGAAAAGAGAATCTTGTCTACATGAAATTGCCAAACTATATACTCAGGAGAGTAACATGTATGACACAAGTAGAAGAAAATTAGTAGAAGAATTCAGTAATTCATAGAAAAGATAACTTGGAGAAGAAGTTATCCAAATATTTGTTTAAAATATGGGAAATAAAATATGTTAGATATCTCTCAGTGGTTAATATCACCCAATTAGTGTCATGGAAACTTGATAGAATATGACTTATCACTAAAAAAAAGGACTGGATATTTTTTTCTAATAGAATTGATTAGACAAAATGGTATGGAGGAATATTGCACATCATTATACAAAATTACAAAAACTATGCTTTTCAACATAAGGGTACATAGGTCTGGTTTTCCATTTGATTTATTGGTGTGTATTACTCCCAGAATCCATCAAATTCAGAGCAGTGACACAGTCATAGATTTGTCTAGGAAAAGTATGGCTTGCCCAAAACCACAAAGTAAATATGTATCAGAAGCAGGATTAGAATTCAGATTCTTCTTCACTTCGACACTGAGGATGCCCACTAATTGGGGAATGTTTTAATGAGTTGTGGTATATAATTGTCATGAAATACTATTGTGGTATGAGAAATGACAAAGGAGGTGGTTTGAGAAAAATCTGGGAAGACTTATATGAATTGATGCAGATTATAGTGAATAAAAATAGAAAATTATTTTACATAAGAAGAGCAATATTGTAATGGTGATCAACTGTGAACTAAGTTCTCTGATCAATTCATTGATCCAGAGTTCAAAGAACTCATGTTGAAAAATGTTCTCCACTTCTAGAGATAGAACTGATGAATTCTGAGTGCAAGTTGAAGTATAATTTTTTCACTTAAGTTTTATCTTGCTTCCTTTGCAACATAGCTACCAAAAAATTATTTTGCATGATTTTTACATGCAAAATTAGACTAGATGGAGGGAGATAATGTGGATTGCAATTTAAAAAAAAAAGAATGTTTAGATAAACAGGTAAAATTACGGGGTCTCTATCCACTATAATACAGTATATATAATTTTGTAATATTAAGATTAAGTATAAATATAAATTAATATAATAATATGAAATAAATGTTAAACATACATTTATATATACATCACACAATACACATATATACATATTATAGAGAGAGAGAGAAAAAGAGAAAGAAGAAGAAAGAGAGGGAAGAATGGAGGAAGGGAGAGAGAGGGAGAAAGGGAGACAAACACTAGGAAGTACAAGAAAGATATCAACGTAAGGGAGACAGGAGCTTTTTAAGAGCAAAGTTCTGTTGACACCATTTCAGGTAACACTCAGCAAGTGATCAACAATTACTGGCAGATTATTTGTTTTTCCCAAATATCTTTCACTCTCTGACCCTTCTTCCTTGTAACAAAACATATCAGATGTAGAGAAAATAAAGCTCAAAGTACAAGATGCGGAAAACCATAATTAAAGCAAAAACTTTGACAACAAGGAGCTTTAATACCTAGAGGTTTTATTTAGTATGCCTCACCTTAATAGTCATATTCTTTCAAGGAAATTCATAGAATAGTCTAAGCCACATGTTGGGATCACTTTTCAATCAGTGACTCTCTCTCCTTTTACTTCAGAAGAGAAACTAACCTGTGACTTTTTCCTTTATGGTTTATTTATTTGGTTGAAGAGAAGAAGGTTGGGAATGTGCTATTTTATGAGTCTTATAGCATCTTATGATTTTTCTTTCCTAAAAGATCTATATTCACAAATTACCAAAGGAAAAAAAATAACATCATCTTACCAGAAGCTTCTTTTTTTGTTGATTTTGCTGTAACAAGGAATAATGAGCTTATGTTTAATTGGAACTTGAAGTAAACAACTAGTGAAATTGAGAAATTAAAACATTTTGAATATTTACCTGGTTCCACATGTTTGTCTTTTTTTTCCTGTTCTGAGAAAAAAAAAGTTTATATTGATCATAGTGCCTGGTTTTCTCCCAAATCAATTTTATTGTTACATATATTTTGTGGGGTTTTTGGTTTTTGTTTTGGACTTTTTTTTTTTTATAAAAAGACACATGTATATAAATGCAAAGTATTAATACAATAAATAACAATTATACAAACAAACTGGATCACACAATGCAAATTATTCTTCTCTGGCTTTTTTTCTCTCATCTATTCCCTGAAAATTTTTCCATAAAATAAAATTATTTAATTATTTCAAATAGTAAACACTTGAAATTTGAAATAACCATAAAAGTACTAATGAAAGGCAACATTGCAGTTTGGAGGTAACTATGGGTTTCTAAAGACTATATGAATGAAAACAATATCTGAAAGCTGGGAAGACTTCAAGTAAATGAATGTACCTGCAATCTGAAGACTAGTTTAACTAAATAATAAGGTTGCTTAAAGAAATATATAAAATCTTGGAACTGATATAGTCTGGATTTTTAAAAGTATAACAGTCAAGAATTATTGCCCAAATTGAATGAGATGAAATGTAATAGAGATTAATGTAAAGTTCTATAACTTCAGATATATTATTGGATAAGGAAAGCACAAGTGGGCAATAGTTTCTGTTGCAACTTAAGGTAAACCAATAATGTGGCATAGTTACCAAAAAGAGTCAATGCTCTCCTTTGCTGCATTTAAGAGGTTATAGTGTTTTGAAAGAGCACTTGAATAATATACTGTCTTAAATTCTGGGCATTACATTTTAGGAAAGCCATAGATAAGCTAAAATGTGTTTAAGATGGTAATAAGACTGGAAGATATGTTACATGAGGACTGGTTTAAGAGCTAGCCTAGAGAAGAGATGACTTGGAAATTGAATAGCCCTCTACAAATAATTGAAATGCTGTCATGTCAAAGAGACCTTAGTCTTGTTTTTACACCAGAAGGCAAAAATACAAGCAAATGAAGAGAGTTTAAGAAAGGCAGATCTAACCTTGATATATGGAAATGATTCCTAACAATTACAGTTAGCCAAAGTTTTATGAACTATCTTGGAAAGTATCAGGTTCTCCTTTAGAGAGGGAGAAGCTAGACAACCTCTTAATGGGGTTATTGGAGGGGAAAAAGAAGTTTAGCTCTAGACTAAAAAATGTACAGGTTAGGATAGAAACCTATTTCAATCCATGAAGCAAAGACAAATATAGAATTACTATCTTTGTGCCAATAGAAAAAGGTGCTGTAATTGTGGTGCTGAAGAAGACTTTTGAGAGTCTATTGAATAAATAGCAAGGAGATCAAATCAGTCAATACTTAAACAAAATAATTCAGGCTATTCATTGTAAGGTCACATAGAAGCATAAAAATGAGATAATAACTGTAAAGCATTATGTACAGTATCTGGCATAAATATTTCTTTCCTTTCTTCCCTTCTTTCCACTATATCATGCTGCCTTACAAAGAAGAAACAGAAATTTTATGAACAAAAACTATCAAAATAACTCAACTTGTATCTTCATTCTTAGAAACTATAATGAAAAGAATGGGAACTGGGGATAATGGTGAAAAATATGTTGGGAAATATGGTTCAGAGTTAAGATGTTAAAACTGTCAAAAGCTTGCTTGTCATCTAGTTGGAAAATTCATGATGGCATGAATATGTACTTTAAGCAGAAAGTTAGAAGATACTAGGAAGAGCACATGTTAAAGATCAGACAATTTAAATTTTTAAGAAAATAGAAAACTTAATGATGTGGGAATCTTTTTAGGATCTGTGAGTAGTTAGCAATCTGACCCTGGAGGAATAGGAAGGAAGGAAAGAAGGAAGGAAGTGTTGGTGTTTTTGTCCTTTAAAATATAAATGGGTCTCTTTGGGAGAAAGGGTTTCTTGGGGAGGTTTTCTGGAGGCAGCTTTAGTTTCAATTACAAGTAAATAATCACCCAAAATCGCAGTCAGCTGATAAAAGTTCAGATCTTTTATTGTGTCCTTCAATATAGCCCAGTTAGTTTTCTTAGAGGCCTATCTTTCTGCTTGGTTCTAAGAGCTCTTGCAGCTTTGCCCTTTGCTCCTGCCTCTGCTTTCTTCAACCTCCAGCCAGCACCAAGGTGGAAGATGAAAATGAATCTCTCTTGCCTCAGAGAGAGGGCTTGTGGGCTTCCTCCCAGAGTGCTCCTCTCTAACTCCAGTCAATGTTCTGAAGTAAGACTCTTGAAGCTTTAAGAGCTTCCTCTATATATATGATCTCCCAAAGGTTAATTCCTCCTCTGAGAGAATGGGATTCTGGGTTATCTCCCAGAGTGCTCTCTGGCCCTAAGAACTTTAAGGGAGGTGTGAATTCAAATATCTCTTTCTAAACCCTAAAATCTCCCAAACATGTGAACTGCAATGAATACTTAAATATTTCTTGCTTCTATGAACTTTCTAAAAGTGTGAACACAAGCTTCATTTCGATCAGTTGTACTTAGTACCTTGTTTCAAGTTCTGGCCCAAAATATCTCCTTCTAAAATCAAATCAATCATATTGAATCATGCTAAATTAGATAATTATTGTCTCTATCAGCTCTAATGGCTTAACAGTTTGTAAAGATTCCAACAGTAAGGAAGGAAGGATTTATTAAGTGCTTACTATTTACAGAGCATTGTGTTTAGTACTGCTGATACAAATAGAAAACAAGACTTCTTGCTCTTAAAGAAGGTCTTTAATATTGTCATATTCTCTTTGTTTTTTAATTTTTATTACTTTTAAATATTCTCATATTCTAATGAGGAATAGCAAATATGGAAGATCACAACTTCCAGTCAGACCTAATAATTTAGATATTAACCTGCATCCTACCCCCTCAATAACTTCACATATCCAATTTGTTGCAAAGACTTATCATTTCTACTTTACTACATCTCTCATATATGCCCCTTATTTCTTTGACATAGCAACTACTTTGGTGTTTGTCTACCTAATCTTATACTTCAACTATGACAGTAACCTGATGGTTGGTCTCATTTTCTTTCCTGTCTCCAATCCATTCCACCCTCAATTCAGCTGTGAAAATTATCTTCCTAGCTTAACCATGTTACTTTTATACTCAAACTCTAGTGGTTTTGTATTACTAATGAGGAGCAAAAATACTTGATTTGACTTTTAAAACCCTTTATAACCTAGATACTTGGAAATTTCCAGACTTCTTAAACCTTACTTCTCTGCCCTTTCCCTGGATATGTTATAATCTATTGACATTGTCCTCCTTGTTGTTTCTTAAACAAGACACTATTTTCAGACTGTATTATATCACTGGGTGTCTTCCGTGCCTAGAAGGCTCTCTCTCCTCATGTCTGTTTCCTGGCTTCCTTCAAGAATAAGCTCAAAATTTCCCCATCTTTTACTAGAGACCCATTGTTGTAGTGGGTCTCTTGTAGATTCCACTCTTCTAATTTCCATTACCTTTACTGTCATTGTTTTCTCTCTGTGATTTCCTCTTATTTACTGTATGTATATAGATATTTGAATGGTTTCTTCCCATAGAATGTTCCTTGAAGGAAAAGGCTATTTTTGCCTTTCTTGTATCTCTTGTGCTCATCACAGGTTTTAGCACAAAGTAATCTCTTAATAAATGTTTATTGACTGACTGAAACTATTATTTTAAAACAGCTACTTACCATATGATAATTATACATAGAGAAGAAATTGCTTATAATGCTCATATATGGATTTATATGGATCCCCAAATTTTACAGCATTTATTTTATTATCCTTCATTCAGCATTCAGTTTATCATTTTATTCTTACCCTGCTCAAATAGAACACCAAATATGCTAAAAACATTCTCAAAATTTCATATCAGGTGCTGAAGCAGAATTTGGTAAACACCACATGCAATATAAAGCATTTCTGGGATTAGTGAAGTACAATCATAACAGTCCAAGCCTACTAAAGAATCATTCCATTAGAGGAAAAAAAACTAAAATAATGCAGGTAATTTTTTTAGCATATTGCAAAAAATAGCAACAAAGATTGTTATGATATGGTATTGGACACATTGCATCAAATTATCTTTTTGAATGTCATAAATTTGCTTTTCATTTTTTCTTTCAATTTAATAAGGTGTTTTCTTTGTAGATTGCCAAACCCCCTTTTAGAAAATAAAAAATAAACAATATCCTTCCCAAAAAATATGAACTAAAAAACATCATATTAAGTAGGGAAGTTCTATCATTGTGACTGGTCATTATTTTAGTAAAATGCAGGATTTTGAGGAAGAAACATTTTCCTTTTTAAGTCAAAGAGATCCAGCAGGTGAATAGGAGGTAACTTGAAAAGTAATGGCTGCTATTTTTTGCCAATGATTTAATCAAAAACTTTAGTTCTTAAGGATGTAGTTGTAAGATCGATTGCATGTGAAGTTACATTTATATATTAAGCATGCAAGGCTGTCTGTTCTAAAGACAAACTAGGAGCCACTGTATTATTTCTAGGGAACTATATATTTCATGAGCAGTAAGAGAGTAAAAGCTGGTAATGTTCAGTATATTTTTTAGAAACATTTTTTCAGATTCCAGGTTGTCACCTATCTTCCTTCAGAGTTGGTAGTTTATTCTTTAAAAAGCATGTGGATACTCACCTGCACATAGGCACAGACCCTTATATAAATAAATGCATGAATGAATCTACTCTCCTTCATAGCTAGTTTGCTCCCCCTGCCTGATTTAGAGAGTAATTACATTATCCTCTTCATTCGTATAACAAGGCAGTTTGATTTTAAAGTACCACAATTTCATACAATCCTAATAGTTTTATGCAGAAAAAAAAATAAATATAAAGGAGGGAACTTTTATTTTCAGCTAGATATAGTTAGAAAAGGCAATGACATGAAAAAAATATATTACTGAAGGTAAGCTGATTTGTTAAAACTACAGTTATGAACACTAAGATTAACAAAAGAAAATACTATACATATTTATAGTACTTTTCTTCAGAGGAAGAAATAACTAAGATAACTAGAAGATTAAAGTGCACACTAAGTAGCTGACTATTTAAGAGAATGATTTAAATGACAGGATTTTGCTTAAAATTAATCCAAAGCAATGATAAAGGCATAAGGTATTTGTTGCAAAAGGTTCAGGCAACCATCCCTCCATACTATTCACTTAGGGTATACCCTAAAAATATACTATTAAAAGGCAATGCCTCACATATTCTCAGTCAACCTGAGGTGGTAAAGTTGAAGATAGTAATCATAAACTATGAAAATCTAAACTGCTTTCCAGGAAATGTTTACATTATCTTTTTTAAAGAGAAATAACCTATTTATTTCAAGCAAGGGTTGATAGTCTGAAGACACATATTTTGTTTCATTAACTACCATTATATCATTGTATCTGATCACAGGTGACCTGGAAAGACTCATTGTTTCATTATATGAGTCTGACTTAAAGACCCTATCATTTGAGTTCTGAAGCCTAGTGATATAGCACATTCAATAAGCCTTCTTACCCAAAGAACCTATGCATTCAATAAAGCACTGTATGCTTATAATTAAAATAATTTAAAAGCTGGATACTTCAGAAAGATAGTATAGTTGTCCAGACAAAAAGACAGCATTCACCTGGACAGAGAACAATAGCAATAATGCAGTTTGGCACAAAAGCAATAGCATCATTGTCTTACTTTTTTCCTTGGAACGCTCTGCTGAAAGAAAGATGAAAGAGATATGAATAATTACTACCTTAAGAAAGAGAAAACTAATCTATTAAAATGATAAGACCATAGTCTTCATTATTTTTCCTTTTTCCTCCTTTTCCCTCTTCCTCCTCTTGTTCTTTTCTTTTTTCTCTTTCTTTCCTACTCCCCCAATGCCAAATGATTTTTTTGAAGAAGATTGCCCAATTGTGAATATTTTACACCAATATATTTAATAGGGAAAAAGGATAAGCTATTTTTGTCAATGCCTTTTCAACATGATTTGGAAATTTTTTTAAATGATTGGTATTTAGTATTCTTTTAAAAACATGACAATATACACAGATACAGAGAAGTATAGTTAAATTATGCCAAATAAATGAATATATTATTCTAGACAATCTTCTGGAAAGCCAATTAACACCATCTTCTAACACTGAGAGGTTTCATGGGTCTTCATTTTCCCTAGTGAAACCTCATTGCCCCATTATCCAGTTCCCAATGGTTCAGAACATCTTTGTCAGTTGGATGCTGACCTCTACATCTCTATATCTGCCAGAAATATCCCATAACCTCAATCTTGATTGGGACCATATGGCTTGCCAGACTTGGCACGTTAGAAATGAAAAGATATTATTATTGTTATTTCTATTTGATTATTACAATAAACATTATCATGAAAATAAATTTGACTTTGAAGATACCCTGAAAGAATCTTGGCAACACCAATAGGTCCCAGAACCCCTCAATGAGAACCAATGATCTAGCATGATCTTAGCGTAGAGAACAATTCACTTGCCAAAGGGTCTAACAGGTAATTATTTAGAGAGACAGGATTTAAACTGCAAATTGAATGCATTGTCAATTAGAATAGATGATCACATTAAAAATTCAGATCCCCTGAAAAAATTGTATTTTTCTCTCTTGCTTATCGTTAACACTGCCCCTAGTTCTCCTTTCATTTCCTTATTCTTGATGAAGACCTTTACTCTGTTCTAATTGTTTCTACCATTTATGACAAGGAAGGAACCGATCAATATTTGAATGGTACTTCCACTTATCCTTGAGGATTGGAAAAGGCCTCTGAGCTCTACAGAAATAATTAAGTTTGTTTTCATTTTAAACATGGATACATTTCCATACGTGATAAGGGATGTATGTTGCTAGAAAAAAACATTGGATAATTTAATGGATCAAGCTAGGGAGGCAAATATTAAATTGTAAATTTTAAATCTTTCTTGATAGGCACAGGAATAATCTGACCTCAGCATTCAGACTAGAATTGCTTTATAGGAATTATCTCCTTGAGAAGCATCTGAGAGAGGGTCATAGGATAATAGAATCACAGAAATTTAGAACTGGAATGGACCCCAGAGGTCATCTAAGCTAACTTTGACAATGTTTGTTCCTTCCAGTAATTTATCATTTGTAAGGGAAGACCCAATTGATATGAATTCATTCCTAAACATTTTTCTGTTTAATATTAATAAAATCTCCATTTTAGTGAAGAACAACAAAATTGTAAAAAGAATGAAAATGTATGCGTAATTCAGCAAGATTTACAATGACTAATAAAAAGCACAACCATGAAAGATAGGTCATGTAAGAAGCAAAGAGGTATGATTTAAAGAAGAGCAGCAAAAGGTTCTGGTCCGATGATATTAGCTTGCCATCACAAAATTCCTAATCTCTGTTAATTTTTAGGGCCTCTGAAATATTTGTAATAAACTGTGTTGATATTGGGGAAATAATATTAACTTATTACCAAGAATTACTTTATCTGAACAACCCATTTCTAAATGCTGTCACCTGAGGGGAAAAAGAACCCCAAAAGAAGGAAATACAGTACCATACAAAAAAATAAGTACTTCATAAATATATTTTGAATTAAACTGAATTTATATATTGAACTTTGAATAGGGTGAGGATAAAGAAAAAGAAAAGAAAATGTTGATTGAGGTTATCAGTAATCTTTGTTGTAGATCTTTAAACTAAGAGATATTTTGTATGCTTTCTCTTAAAAGTGTTGAAAATGCTGAGTTATTAACAAATAATAGTAACCTTAACTAGAAATGGAAAATTATCTTCTTTCTATAGATATAAACTCCTATCTCCTAAAAGTCCTTAACAAATTAACCAAGCTTTCTAATCCAAGTGTTGATGACACAAGTTTGGCAGTTAATGAGGTATAGGAGACAATGATATTAAAATAGAACACACAATAAGAGAGTTTTGTTTTCATAGAAGTTTAGATGAACAAAGAAAAAAAATCAATGACTCTTTACTCATTAAGTGTTTTAGTATTAAACAATTTCTACAAATTAATCAATTTCTCTAATCTAATTTCTCCCTGTTCTGTAAATTATTGTCTACTGGTAAAATATGGGACCTGTTTTCAAAAACAAAGTTGAGGGAATTTTTAGTAAGTATTTCATAGACTTTATGATCTATATATTGCTGTATATATAGATATACATATAAAAACTGAGCTTTAGAGATGTTAATCTCATGGGGAGTAAACTGCAGAGCAAGAATTCAAATCCAAGCCTTCAAAATAGAATCAGCATTATTTCTACTGTACTTCTCACTGTTCACCAGAAGTTTTCGTTGCAAATCCCATATATTTTGTAAACATTAATCTACCTACTAGGGCATTCAGGTGCCTGAGGAGATAAGAGTATTGGGCCTGGAGTTAGGAAAACCTGAGGTCAAATCTGATCTCAGGCACTTAACTAGCTGTGTGATCTTGGACAAGTTACTTAACCCTGTTTTCCTCACTTTCCTCATCTGCCAAATGAGCTGGAGAAGAAAATGGGAAACCACGGTAATATTTTGGCCAAGAAAACCCCAAATGAGATAAAAAAGAATCAAATATGACTGAAGCAGTGGAACAACAATGTACTTTCTCTTACTTGCTGCATTTGTATTTTATAGATATGTTCTCTAAAAATAAATGATGGATAAACACTCTTCTAATTCTTAACATGCATCAATTAATAAATTTTCTATCCATTAAATCTAATTTTAAGCTTCTAGAGGACAGAGGCTATTCATGATCCAATAGTGATTGAAGAAATGCCTTTTACTTTATGAGCAAACATTAATGGGCTATCTGCATTGTCTTGATAGATCTTTGTTTACTGCTTCTATATGTTTATCAATTTTTGTTTCTAATACATATTTGAAATAATAAATATCATTTCTGTATACCTAACATACTCAGAACATTTTTATCTAATCATGAACTCAAAGAAAGCAGCAGGATGACAAAGACTTCCAATTGGGAATCCATAGGAATGCCAAACTGAGTTTTGCTCAGGCAGTGAGAGCCTAAATAGATTCTTCTGCAAAGCCTTTGTGTATCATAGATTTTTCTACCCGCTGGGTGCCAGTGTCTTTTCTGGTAAAAACAGGGAAATTTGAGTCCCCTATCACAGGTGGCCTTGAAGAAAGTAAATGGCTACTCATAGGAAGCTATAGAAATGGTTCCTGCTCATCAGACTCAATGATTTCTGAGGTATAGTTTAACTCTGGGATTCTATGATCCCATGAAAGGTTTTGACTGTGGGCAATAGAGATTGGAAAGAAAAAGGGAAATAAGCATTTGAAAACTACTTAGGGAGGACCAAAGAAAGAATAAGACAAATGTAGTGAAGATAGGCTAGAAGTTTTCCTAGAGCTGATTTTATTCCCAGGTGAACTAGAACTGTAGCTTATCTATGATAACATTTACAAAACTGATTGGCAGAAAATCAACTTGTAAAAAACATTATAACCAACATATTTCTAGTAGTACAAGACAAACATTTATTATAGAATGCTTATTTGTCAAGCCAGCACTTCTTTAATACATGATTGTCAGAGTAAGGCTTTACTTTTTTTGATGCTAAATGTTTCACTTTTCATAGCAGTTCTAATTTAGAACCTTCTTTTCAGTTCATAATACTTTTAGTGTTTTAGATTGCTCCTTAAAGTAGAAGTAATATTTTTTGATATCCTTAGTTTAGAAAGAAAAAAAAAAAGAAAGATTCTTTTCCCTTACCATCTGCTGTCTTCGTTATCTTAGAGCCTGAAAACAGAGAAACACCTTGTTCAGCAGACAGATGTTATAAATCAGAAACTGATTAAATCAAACTTAAAATGTCCTGAAAAAGCATATTGCATCATTTTCTCAGAGAAAAACAGTATTAAATACAAGTACTCTTTTTGGGGGCAGGGGGTGGAATAAAAGAGGTTCACATAGCTATCCTTTTCTAAAAGAAACTGAGCAATTTTAATATCTGCAACATAAATATAATAATAAAAATCAAATATCATTCAAATAGGTTTTGCATAGACATAATCTCCTTGATTATAGGAACATGCTAAAATAGTTATTAACATGAATCTGCAATCAAATTGATGCTTTTCATGGCTGGAAGTCAAGCAAAGAATGAAACAAGAGCAATGTTTTGAAAAAAATGACTTGCCAAATTTATGAGCAATTTTTCCAAGGGTCTAGTTATTAATGAATATTTTCATTATCTTCTCCTTTATGCATTAACCTATATGTATTCATTCTATATATTTACCTATGTAAGCAACATATTTCACATTCAGAAAATATTAAGTTCTAGTTTCATGAAAGAAAGTAAATTGGGAGGAAAAGAAGTGAATGTTGACAGAACATGAGAACAATTACATTGATTATAGTAAATGACTATACATGGGATTTAAGTGAGAGTCCTTTCTGTTTGAAGATGTGTATTTCATAGAATGATAGGATCATAGAATAACAGAGTTGGAAAGAGCAGTAGAGATAATTGAATTCCTCCAATCTCCTCATTTAAGAAAATAGAAGTCAAAAAGGGTAAAGTCACTTGTCTTCAGTCCTATCCCTTGAAAAGAAACAAAGGTTCAAGGATACAAATGGGTAGTTTTCAAAGGATAAAATCCAAGCAATGTATAAGCATATGAAAAAATATTCTAAAAACTGATAATTAGATAAATATAAATATAACACATCCAACTGTTTAAGATGACAAATCATAGCAACAACAAATCTTAGAGATGCTGAGGAAAATCAGACACCATTGTTTTATTGATTGATCTGTGCTCTGATTTAGGTATTGTGGAAATGAATTTAGACTTGTGCCCTCCAAGTTAACAAATGTGCATATACTTTGATCCAACTTATGCCACTATTAAGTCAATGTTCCAGTCTTATATGTACAAAATTATTTAAAGCAACTTTATTGTTGAAATTCAAGGAAGTATCTGCTTGTTAGAGAATAATTAAATAAATTATGGGATGTTAATGTAATAGAATATTGCTGTGATTTGAGAAATGACAAAGTAGACAGAAAAATTCCAGAAAACCTTGATGATCTGATAAAAAGGAAAGTGAACAGAGCTAGAACAATTTACATAATGACAACATTTTAAAGAAATGTAACTTTGAAACATTTTAGAAATTTGATTAATGAAATAATAAACCATGAATCAGGAGGACTGAAGATTATTCATATCATTCACCTTCTGCCAGAGAGGTAATAAACTTAAAATCCAGAAGGAAATTAGTATATTTAGAAACAGCAAATCTGGGGAATTGTTTTGCTGGACTAATATATATATATATATATATATATATATATATATATATACATATATATGTATATATATATGTTATGTATACATTATATATATTTAAAATACATTATTCTATTGATAGAGCAGTGGGAAAAAAGAAATAATAGGTATTGCAAAATATATTTTTTTAAAAATGTTAAAGTAAATGATAAGTCTTTCTTCCTTCTCCCCATTTTGGGGAAAGTAGAATTAAATTGTTTCTCCATGAATTTTATTCTTTAAACCTTTTTTTGGTTTCTTTTTTCTGTTACCTCATCTACAACTATAATTTAATGTTCTCAGAAAATGATTGAAACATCTTTAGGAAATTCTTCAAGAGAATTATATCCTATTTAGTTATAAACCGAGGTCCCTAAAGCAATTACATTAATTTTTAGCTAAAAGGAATAATGGTTAAAGAAATGACATGGTTTGTCTTAATTTTTCTAAAAAAAAAAAAATGAACCCTGCAAAATGTCATAATATTAGCAAATAATAGGTAAACATAATATTCTACATTAAGAATAATATGTTAGGAGCCAAAATTATATTACAAAGCAGCATTATCTGACTATTCTTTAGGGAAGCATGAGAATACTAAGCAATTAATCACCAAGCATTTCTTAAGCCCCTACTACATACTAAACACCTACACATAAATGGTGAGGATATAAGAAGCAGAAGTGAAACTAGATGTTGCTCACAAGAAACTCACATTCTAATGGGTGGAAGAATGAGATACATTCTATCTGAATATAAATGATAATTATAATTGCAAATATTTGTGAGCCTGTGTGTGTGTGTGTGTGTGTGTGCGCGCGCGCGCGCACGCGCGTGCTATTAAAACTCCTGGTCAGAAAACTAAACAACAGGCTTTGATTAAGAAGATAAATATCTAGTAGATGTAAATAAAAGCAGCACTTTGCTCTCAAGCTGTTTAATTTATCATGGATAATCATTCCACTTTAGCAATTATTCAAGTATAGTATTAAAAATTAGCAAGAATTACCCATGGAAATGTGGAATTTCATGCAAGGCTATAGCAACAACAAAATTAACCTCATTAGAGCCTACTAACTGAAGGACAAATGTACATGATTTATTTCACAGTATTGATGATTTTTAAGACTATTTGTTTTGAGGAAGAGCCAAAATAAAAAAACAAAAAAAAAACAAAAAAAAAACACAGATAAGGTTGTCCCAATCTGAACAAAGTCCCCAGATTCTAGAATTTTTCAGGAGCTTTCCATTTGGGGCATATCTGCCTTTGTATTGCATTAACACCAAAAAGTTGCAGGCTAAAAACCCAACAAGACCAAGTATTTTAATTTATTGCTTTTGTTACTTGTCTTTTTAGGCCTAGGACTTGTTTTTGAAGTCATTTATACCAAATGGCACTTGTGCACATTATAATAACTCATTGGACAAACTATGTATATTCAGAGCTACTTAAGAAACAAGAGATGTATTATCAGTACTGGATGCACAATTAGAAAAGCAGAAGAGGAAGCAAATCAGTGTAGTCCTGGTCATGCACCACAAGAGATGGAGCAATAAAGACAAAATTCATAAACTTGATAATTGATTCTGGTCTAAAAGTTCATCTAAATGTTTGTGGGGAAGTTATTTTTAACATTTGTTAACAATTGTTAACTATTGTTAAAAGTCTCACACAGTTTTTGATTATTTCCTCAAAATCAGAAGAGAGCCTTGTATTAGTCTAAGGTTAGCAATTGAATTCTTTATTTTTATGTAATAAAGATGGAGAGCCCCAAGGTATGTAAGAAATTGAACAGGAATGCAAAAATAGACCAGAGGAGCCCAATTTCATACCTCCTAAAATGAACACAAACTCCTTGGTTTTTCTGATGGCAAAAATAACTAAAATATTTCATTCTTGTTGCTGAGCCAGAATCGTCAAAAACTGGGACAAGACAAACCATCATCCAACAGCACTAGTTACTAAGGAATTAAAATAAAACTTTTAATTCATCCATTAGAAGAATGAGTGACTAAGGGAGCTAAAATAAAAATAAGAACTTCATATTTAGGAAGTATCTCTAAATCAAGGGAAATCATAACATAAAATGCTTATGTTTATGGATACCATTTAAATACTATTATAAATTACACAGAAACTTTTTATGCTTTCATTGCCATTTCCATGACTGAAAACATAATTGCTCAGGTTCTCACTTTCCCCAAATCTAACATGATGAATTCTTATTTCTCAAAGTCATCTATGTCTCCTCCTCTACTCTCTGACTCAATTATGCTAAATATATACAATTCTCTTTCCCAAATGCTGGGGGGAGAGAAGGGAAGGGAACATATGTAAGTGCTTTCATTACTTCAATTTCTCAGCAAAGGCTTATTCTTGTGAACGTCTTTGTTGAATATATGGATTCCTCCTATCTTCTGTAATGGGAAGAGATTAAAATAGGAAAAAGAAAATATGTTTCCTTAGGCAGCTCTACCACATATATAATCTTACATTAAGCACACTATTGATTATTGCCTCATTTTTCCAGTTTTATGAAGCAGAATATAATTCTGCAGATATTAGATAGGCTTGTGCAAAATCTCAATGTAAACTCCCTAATGTAAAACAAATCATTTGTTTTTTTAATTGGAATGTGCCAAAATCCCATTATAATAGAAATGGTAATTTTCTAAGTTGAAATAAACATCCTAGAATGCTATGATTTTACTAGATTGTTCAACCCTTTCATATTTTATATATCTTTGAATACCCTGTCTCTCTCTCTCTCTCTCTCTCTTTATATATATATATATATATATATATATATATATATGGTTTGACTCCTCTCTTTAAAAGGAAAATAACAACAAACATGTTTTCTTACATTAAGAAGTATAAAAGAAAGTGGAAAGGATGAAGTACAATAAGGCTATATTTTATTTGTAGCTGAAAAGTGAAAGAAGTGGGTTTGGTTGCTGCTAATGGGAGATATTAAAGGAGTTATGGTGCAAGGATTCTCCTGTAGTTTGTATAGTTAATATATTTAAGAGCAGACCCTAAACTTATGGAATGGGGATTTGAAAAAAAAATTCCATTCTTTCCCTGTGTCTCTAGAAAAGCTTTCATCTATGTTAGAAAATGTTTCTCTTCTAAACTGAAATACAAAGAGATTTATCATGCAAAAGATTAAATAAATTCTATAAGATTTTCTGAAAATTGTGTCCATAAAACCAAATTTATGTGAGCATTCAGGAGCACTATAGAACAACAATTTTAGTCTTTCCTGTTATTGAATGTTTGGAAAAAAGGTAAAAAAGAAAATGAAACTCTGGGTACAGGTTTTCTTTTAATGCTGTAAATTGACCATCAAAAAACTAAGCCTGCATGTCCCAGAAAATAAACCGAATGAAAATGGTCCTTAGCTTTTAATCTTTATTTGTTAGAGGTTGAATGATGTATTTTTTCTATTACCCATGTTGTATTATAATTATTTGTGCCATTAGTTTATTTCTCCTGAAACAGCAAGTTTGTTGAGGACTAAAACTGTGACTCCCATAATGCCAAATTCTATTTCTTTAATTTTAGAATAATTCAAACATGTAGTATACACTTAATAAAGGTTTCTTAAATGAATTAATGTTTTTCACATTAATTGCAAGATAGATTTTTGATAATATATAAAAATTATACTTAATTACCTTCTTTCTTTTCTTCTTTTTTAGATGTTGCTGAAAAAACAAAAAGAAGAGTGTTAAGACATATTTAAATTAAAAAAAAAAAAAACTTTTCCTTGAAATTTGAAGACAGCATTTTATATTCACTGAATGAACATTTAATGATTCACTAATTTAGAACTACTATACAAAAATAAACAAAACTATCCTTTCATAAAATTTAGAAGTAATACAGACTTTAAAATGCAAACATTAAGAAAATCAGAAGATATATTTGTGACAAGTCCTATAATTAAGCTTTGTCGAGCTTTGTTCAAAGAATAAGAGTAAAAGATAAATTTTTGTGCATCTCAAGCTAAAAGAATTAATATCCTCTGGAAAGTTAGAGGAGTACTAAATATCTCTGTGCTCATATAAAGGGAATGAAGTAAAAAGTTGAAACAAAAGGATGTCTTCAAAAATTACATCACAAGTATTAGTCTACAAAATTGAAACAGTAGTTCATCCCATGAAAAAAGGGACTCAAACTTTTTTATTAGTAAAATCTTTTTTCTTTACGACCTTACAAATGAATAGACTAGGACTCAAAAATAATATCCCCTTTTAGTCAGAAAGTCTGAGAAATTTTAACTGGAATTTAATATCTTCTGAATTTCTGTTTCTTATGAGAAGGGGGAAAAAGCTATACTTCAACTTGGATTCTTTAATCAATTATGTATTGGGAGGAAAAGTATATTTTCTTTTTTCCTCTTTTAAAAAAATAAATTTTAGAAAATTTCTCCAGTTACATATAAAAACAATTTTTAAGATTTATTTTTAAAACTTTGACTTTTAACTTCTTTCCCTTCCTCCTTTGCTCTCTTCCAATGAGAAAGCAAGAAATTCAATACTTTTTACACATGTATTCATGAAAGATATTTTCATAATAATCATGTTGTAAAAGAAAACATAGACCCAAAAAAAGAAAACCTCTAAGAAAAATAAAGTAAAAAATAATATGTTTCAATCTGTATTCAGACACAATCAGTTCTTTCTTTGTTAGAGGTATAACATCTTTCTTCATAAGTCCTTCAGAGTTGTCTTAGATCATTGTATTGCTGAGAATAACTAAGTCATTTACAATTGATTATCTTATAATATTGCTGTTACTTTATACAAAGTGCATCTCACTTTGCATCAGATGCTCATCAAAGTCTTTGCAGGTTTTTCTGAGAGCATCTTTTTTTTTTTTTCATTTTTTACCAAGGCATCATTTTTTATAAGGCAATAGCATTCCATCACAATCACATACTTCAATTTGTTCAGCCATTCCCCAATTGATAGACAATCCCTCAGTTTCCAATTATTTGCCCCCAGAAAAGAGGTGGTATAAATATTTTATGCATATTGATCTTTTTCCTTTTTTTAAATCTCTTTTGGGATAGAGAACTCATAATGGTATTGCCAAGTCATGATTTTATCATTCTTCAGGCATCATTCCAAATTGCTCTGCGGAATAGTTGAATCAGTCCACCAGTGCTTCATTATTGTCTCATTTTTCCAACATCCCCTCTTCCATTTATCATTGTCCTTTTCTGCCTTATTAGCCAATCCAATAGATATGACATAGTACCTTAGAACTGTTTTATTTCATATTTCTCCAATCAATGTGTTAGAATATTCTTCATATGACTCTAGATAGTTTTGATTACTTCATCTGAAAACTGTGTATATCTTTTGATCATTTCTCAATTGGCAATGGCTCTTATTTTTATAAATTTGATTTAGTTCTATATATGTTTAAGAAATGAGGTCAAAGAAATGAGGTCAAAATGTATATTTTTAAAGGATATTGGATTAATAAAGTTTCATAATCTAAAGAATTCAAGATAGTTATATATATATATATTACAGAATGATTATGAATTTTGTGTATTAAATTTAAAAACTTGTATAATAAAAATATGATGCAAATCTTTACTACTATTTGTTTATTTGATTAAACTTTCAAGAACATAAGCTGTAGAATAATCATATATTGCAGACAGTGTCAATTACTCTTTTTTTTTTTTTTTTTTTGCTAAGAATCATGGTATGTACTACAAAAAGTAACTGAATGGAAATTACGTGCTGAAAAATGAATGGTATGATGATTATCTTAAAACTATAAGGCCTATAATAAGGAAGATGAATCATCTTTGATATCCTGGGTCACTACTGGTAAGGGAATGATTTCTATGCCCCAGAAGAATAGGTTCAAGGAACTGGAGATGTTTAATATGGGCAAAAAATTACCAAAAAAGCTAATTACTGTCATGTAATTACATGACAGAAGTCTTCAAATATTTATAAAATTTTTATGTGAAAAGAGATTAGGTATCATCTATTTAAATCTAGAAAACTATCCTAGAATCAACAGGCAAAAGTACATAGAGAAAGATTTGAGCTAAATATAACTGAGGTATCTAAAAGTGGGTGGGTATTTAATATCCAAAAGTTCAAGTGGCCATGAACATAAACAAGCATTTATGGATGTTGACATTCAAATATGCATTAGAATCAGGGGTCCTCAAACTTTTAAAATAGGGGGCCAGCTCACTGTCCCTCAGACTGTTGGAGGGCCAGACTATAGTAAAAACAAAAACTTTATTTTGTGGGCCTTTAAATAAAGAAGCTTCATAGCCCTGGGTGAGGGGGATAAATGTCCTCAGCTGCTGCATCTGGCCCGCAGGCCGTAGTTTGAGGACCCCTGCATTAGATGATCACTTATCAAAAATATTAAACAGGGATTGGAGTAGAATGGCACTTTTCTTCCTTTCCTACTCTAACATTTAACAAGTCTATGATATCAATGTATTTCAATTAAATTGCTCATGTCTAGTGCTGAGAACATTTTTATTTAGCAAAAAGAAAGGTAACAGATAATATACCTTTTAAAGCATCAGAAGAATATTATTTTCTCTGTAAATATTTCCTGAAATTTATGTTCTTTATTCATAGGAAAAGTTATTTCTTTAATAAATGTCCATTTTACCATTTTTAAAAGGCAAAAGAATTGGGAGAATGAAGATGATTTATAAGGTTTGGAGTCCAATCCACTGGTATAAAGTCTACACAAAAAGGAAACATCTGATACTAAAGTTTTCCAAGTGTTTTGCAAAACTTTTTGAGTCTTTAAAATAAAGCCTTACTATTAACCACCCCATCCTGGAAAGTTTTTTTTTTTTTTTTCTTTTTCACTTCCCCCCTCCCCCACTTATCAGAGTGCTTATTTTTGAAGTTTTTCTTTCTTTCTTTCAATGTTCAGTTCTTTTATCATTCAATATTGAAATGAGTTGAAAGTTAGGATCTCAAGTTATAAGCACTCTCCATCAAAATGGCAGCAAGTTTTGTTTGTTTTTCTGGGTTCTGAGCAAAAATGAATAATACTTCATTTTTTCCTGAGGCAGCCAAGAGGTACAAAGGATAGAGTTCTAAATTGCAGAATTAGAAAGGCCTGAATTAAAATCTTATCTTAGGCCATTGATTAAGTGTGTGACCTTGGGCAAGTCACTTCTCTCATGTATATGTATATATGTACTTCTTGTAATCCCCATATATTCTGCTTCTCTAGTCTAACCTGACATATTTAATTTCCATCCTCTTCATCTCCTATAGTATTCATCAAACCATACACCTGGTATATACATATTTATCTACCTGAAAATTGTATTATACTATGTGTCATTAGCATTTGTTATATAGATAGGGCTCCCAATTCCTGGGATTACAATATCCAGCATCCATTTGGTATTTACAAGAGCAAAATACTAGGGCATATAGTTAATCCTATATGTATATATGTGTGGGGGTGTGAGTATGTGTGTATATAATCTATCTATCTACAAATTATGTTTTTTTCAAGTTATACCATGATCTTCAAATATTGGTAGAACTACCATATGAAATTGAAAAAATCTAAATAAATCTTTATTATACTGTTTAAAAATGTATTCCAAATTTTAATATCAAATTCTTTATTCACACTATTCATCATCTTTTTTCTTGGAAAGAGAAAACTAGCTGGTATCTACAGCTAGTGTAAGGCACTAGTACACTAGGAAATGATACCCTAAAGTGCTTTAAAATCTCTACTCATATTAATTAATTTGGTGATATATTGTACTTTTGCTGATTCTGATGAATATTTTTGTAGGACATGGGGGAACTTTGAAAACTTTATTATGGAAGCCCAGAAACAGGTGTCTAATGCATTCTAATGCACAATGTCAAGGAGTTAATATTGCACATTAGTAAATTCATTACCACCCTTTCTCTTTTTTCCATTAAAAAAAATTCCTATGTTCTATACAGTAGAGTTGTTCTAGGCTAATACATTTGGTGATATTTTTT
Source organism: Sarcophilus harrisii (assembly GCF_902635505.1). NCBI lineage: Eukaryota > Metazoa > Chordata > Mammalia > Dasyuromorphia > Dasyuridae > Sarcophilus > Sarcophilus harrisii. The sequence continues at coordinate 175,096,102 of NC_045429.1, read as the reverse complement.
TATGTTTCTTCCTGTTACACTCTACTCTAGACTTTTTAGTCTACTAGTTACTCTAGAGTAACTCTAAACTTTTAGAACAAGTAGTACTCCAATTACTGACTTTTTTTTTATTAACTCATTTTATTTTCTTACTTTTTGCCAATTTTTTCATCAATTCAAATACACGTTGTATAAAATTAAGCCCATCATGTTCCTTGCTTATGTTAATAGCATCATTCTCTTCCAATATAAGCTAATAGAATTATTCTTTAAGAAGGGCAGAAATTTTCCCTTTTTGTGTTTATGTGCCTCTGATGTCCAGCACAGTGTGTCTTGTAAATAGCAGGAACTTAATGGTTGTTATTTCTGTTGCATAATCATTGCCTTTTCCTCCTCTTATTTTTCACCTACATGCAATCAGTCACTCACCAATTTATCTTTTGAAGTATTTCCAGAAACTCTCTCTTTTTCATCCCATCTCCATGGAATACTTCAAGAACTTCCTAACTGTTCTCCCTCCCTCAAATCTTTTGCTTTTGTCTACTACACAATAGTAACAGATTTATTTTCAAATTCATATTCATCCTGTTATTGTTGTGTTAAAAAAAACAACACTTGATAGCAGCAATTATTTTCAGGCTATAATCCAAATTCCTTAACATGACATTCAGGTATCATCATACCATCTTCAATACCTTTTATTATAATAGGGTATGTCATGTATCTAGTTAATGCATAGTAGACATATCAAATAAAAAGAGAAGAGCAGCAAAATGAGAACCTCTTTTTTTTTCAGTCCCCATGTTTTTCAGTAAAAACTCTGTAGGTAGAAATTATTACACTTTAACATTTTATCATTATCATCAAAAGAAAATTTAAGTTAATGAACAGGCATTCCCTACACTCATCATCATCATAATCATTATCCACACTATCATTTTCAATGTTGCTTCAGTAGTGTTGCACTTCATAAGAAAAATGTAGATTTGCAAGTTAAGTACCATGATCAACAATTATCTTTCAATTCTCAAATGCCCAAATTGATCACTTTTAAGTGTGAGTAAATTTTTTTCCATGTACAATTTCATTCTGTCCCCATGTTCTTATAAGAGCCGATTTACAGAAAATCATTGAAGTTATGTATCCAATATATCAAGGTTTTAATTACTGTGGGCATTGTCCAGGCCATTTCATTGAGAAAATATTTCAAAAACTTCACTTTTATTTTAAATAACATATGGTATAAGGTTGTTCATTTAATTTTCCTAAGGGAGAGAGCCATCACAAAAAACTGTCACACATCCTTCATTTCAAAGAGTAAATTCTGATGGCTATTTGTGAATTCTTCTTAGGTATGCAATTGAACGAGCAGGGAGGTAGTACAGAAGATAGAAGACTAGGCTTAGGGTCAGGAAGACCTGAGTGCCCTCGTAATACTTACTAGCTGTGTGATCCTGGGGCAAGTTATTTAACCTTGCTTATCTCAGTTTCTTTACTTGTAAAATGAGCTGGAGAAGGAAGTGCCAAACTATTCCAGTATCTTTGCTAAGAACACCCCAAATAAGGTTATAAAGAGTAGGGCAAGATTGAAATGACACAATAACAGTGACATCCACATGAAATCCTCTGGATCTGAAATCAACCTTAAGAATAGTTAACAAACATTTTCTCTTCTCAATAACTCTAATTTAAGGATGAGGCAATACATCTTTTCTCCCCACAGCACTTAGGAAGTCTTATTCTCTCAGAAGGCTCAATCACATGGAAGCTCCTGAGGGAAACAGCAAAACACAGGATAGTGTTGAATTTCTGACATCTTGACAGTAATGGATCCTACTGAGATTTTTTTTTTAAAAAAGCATCTGCTTGATATCTAAACAATACTCAGATTTGTTTCTGAGAAAATGAATGATGAACTCAAAGATTTCACTAGGCCTTGCTTTCTTAGCTCTTGATAATGCTGATGAGGACTATTTTATAATTATGATTAAATGAAAAGGGACTAAGTATTAGCCTAATTCATAATAGGATGATTCTGCAATTTTATTCTACGTCCAAAACAGGAAACAGCTCATAATGTGGTACAATCAATATAACTTTATATTTAGAGACTGAGACCTGTTTTCAAATCCTGACTATGCTGAACAAAAACAAAGTTGATAGACCATTAGACTTGTAATCAGGAAAAAATGACTTCAAATTTTAGCTCAGGAGAGTGTAGAGCCAAAATGGCAGAGAGTAGACAGGGCTTTGCCCGAGTTCTTTCTGGCTCCCTTTGGAATCAACACTAGATCAAGTGTTTGGACAAATTTTGGAGTGACAGACCCACAAAGATTTGGAGTATAATAATTCTCCAGCATAAGATATCTTGGAAGGACTTCAGGAAAGTTCTGGGCATGGAGAGGTTTATTGCAGGGATTCTAGTGGGAGGCTCTCAGCCAAAATACTGCAGCATTGGTTAGTCTGTCCTGGTTCAGAAGACCACAGTTAAGACCTCCAACACAATCACTGAAGACAAATTATGAGTCCCTAAACCCCAGCATAACAGGCAGGACTTGGCCAGGTCATTCAATGCAGTTGGGTAGCCCTGCCTCTAGTGTGGTTTGTAAGAATCGCCTATAGTCCTGCAAAGGAAACTTGGGACAATTTTCCCTTTTCCCTAAAAGCAGACTTCAATCTTTAAAAATGAGCAAAAAAGGCAAAAAGAACTCTGATCATAAAAAGCCACTATGGAGACAGGAAAAACCAGAACAGAAACCCAAAAGAGGACAATAAAGGCAAACTGCCTGTAGATGATGCTTCAAAGGGGAATATGAAAAGGTCTCCAATTCAAAAGGGTCTCTTGGAAGAGTTCAAAAATGAGCTTTAAAAAGATAGAAAAATGGAGAAAAGAAATGAGAGCATTACAGGAGAGTTATGAAAGTTGTGAGGGAAAAGTCAACATCTTAGAAAAGAAAGCACAGTTGTGTCAGAATGCAATGGTTGAGCTAGAATGCCTAATGGATATAGAAATGGGCCTAGAGTCAGGAAGTCGAGTTTGAATCCAGACTTAACTATTTATTAGGTGTATATACTTGGACAAATCACTTAAATCTATTTTCTCCTTTTCATAACTGTAAAATAGGTTAAAAAATAACTTACCTCCCAGGGTTGTTGTCAGTATAAAAAGAGAATAGCATTTATAAAGGGTTCAGCACAGTGTCCGATAGATAGTATGTGTTTAATAAATGCTTGATTAATCTTTTCATTTTTGGAAGAATAAAATGAAATGATATTTGTAAGGTATTTTTCAAACTTTAAAATGCTATATAAATGGTAGCTATTATTATTAAGTATTTGTTAAGCACATACTCTTTCAGACATTTTGCTAAAGCACTGGAGATAGAAAGATAGTCCTTGCTCTCAAGGAACTTACAGTATATATATATATATATATATATATATATATATATATATTTGTTTACATTATTACCTCAATTGCCATTTGAGTATTTTTCCATTTTGTATTCTTTTTTTCCAATTAGCTCTTCATCTTCATCTTTTCTCAAGTTGGTGGCTCCAACATTAAAATAGCTCATGCTTTGGTAATTGGTCATTATATTTCAATTAAAACATAATCAAATTGTTTACTTGTGATTTTGCAGGTTTGATGCTTGCTGACTTTTTTCCAAAAAAAGTTTAAAAAGTTAAATGTTAAAATGTAAAAAATTTGTCTAAAATCTATTATCATCTTTTTTTCTTACTCTCCAAGCATGTTTTCATCATATCTTTTACTCTGCTTACCTTTGTGTTGAAGTCATTGAGTTTTTAAGTTTATGCTGGTATAATTTGGATAGTCTTATCCTAGCTGTTTAGAGAATGTCTTTATTTCCTATTCTGATTCTCTATAATGCATGTTGTATATAAGCTTTATAATTATTTCTTTTTGCAAATGCTTATTGTGAATTCTGCAAAATTAAGCCATCAAGAATCCTGCAAAGTGACACTTCTTGTTACCTATTGATACATAATAAAAACAGAGCTGCTAACTATCATTTGCCTCTTGGAGAAGAACTGAACAATCAAGCTTCTAATTAGTTACAACCCAATTTTGTCACCTAATTTAATTTATGGTGATTAACTCTGAGTGTAAATAGCAGTCATTTCTGCTTTGGGCAGAAACCCTGAGGGTCTTCCCCTCCCAAATTTATTTATTTCTAGGTTTTTTTTTTTTTTTTTTTTTTTTTGCACTAAGTGAAAGAGAAGACTCTTTGCCTCAATTGTTACCTAACCTTAATCAGTGAATAGGTATAACCACAGTGAAACAGACCTTTTGAAGATCTTAGCTTAAAAAGGCTAAAGTCTTCTATTTCATCAGTTGTTTTGATTTATATCTTGCCAATTGACTCTGATGGCTCTGGAGGGGAAAGTGAGGCAGGTGACCTTGGACAGCCCTCCCTCACTTACATGTCATGGCATCACCTCCCTGATGTCATGGTCTTCTTTGAGAAGGAAGAACAAAACAACTGTGTGAGTGTATGAAAGGCACTGTGGCATTAATAATATAATAGGAGCCATGACAACTCCCAAATAACTTACAGTATAAATGGAGGAAACAGAAATATTCAGATTAAACAAGCCACTTAATCTCCCTGTACTTGTTTTCTTTTCTACAAAATGATAGATTTGTACTCAATGACCACTCAGATCCTTTATAAATCCTTTAGCCATTTGCATCATGAAAAAAATATAAAATATATGTGCATGTATATGTATATATATAATTTTTTAGACATGCAAAAATATTAAAAAATATAACCTAATATTTGTAATCCCATGAGCCTATGGGTTATGATATAGATAGTGAGATAAATGAAAAATGTGAGGTCTGGCCAAAAATCTCTAAGAAATTTGAGGAAGAAGAAATTTTTTAAAAATTGTTTTTTATCCTGGGACAAAGGCTGAAGTTTGGGTCAGAGATATATGTGGTCAAGAAAGAAGATATGTCTTCCTAAAGGAAGTAATCATTTGAGATGGGATTTGGGAGAATGGTCACATTTCAAGAAACAGGGATGAGTTATATGTTTCAAGCACAAGCAAATGCAAGACAAAAGGAAAAGGCAGAATAAGAACGGAGAACAGAAACTTGTTCTGTTTAACTAAAATGTAAATTACATTAAGGAAAGTAGCATGAGGCAATATTGGTGGGTAGTTTGCAGTCAAATTTTATAAAATCTTTTCATAGCCAAGAGTGTCTACCTCTTGTGATAGACAATGGAGGAGGGGAGGCATAGAAAATTTTCAATTAGCAGAATATCATCAGCAAAAAGAAAAAGTATCAACAAATCTAAGGAACCTAAGTAGTCCTCTAATTCAATCTGTACAGAAGTAAACATTCTTTTCATAATATAATATATAATTCTTGGTCATCTGATCTCTCCTAGATTTCCAGTATGTAAGAGTTATTAGCTCCTGTGGCAGTTTATTCCTCTTTTGAATATTCATTTCTTTTCACACATTTTCACTTATATAAGGCTAAATATTCTTCTCTGAAATTCCAACATTTGTTAGATATCAAGCAGATATCAAGCAGAGTAAGATGAATCCTTTATCCACATAACATGTTTTCAAATGCTGAAACTTCTCTTTTCCAGGAAATCAATTCTGATTCTTCCATCTGATCCTTCTCTGGGGTGGGTTGAGGCCTTTGATCATCCTAATTGTCATCCTCTGCATATTCCTTTTTAAATATTCCTCCTTTCTTTATTTTCTCTCAACTTTATTTCATGAGCTCCCACTCTGGCAAAAATTCTCTACTAATACTGTATAAGTATAAGTGATATGGAGAGCCCTGAAACTCTTTCTTTCTGACTTTGGAGGGAATGCTAAGCTCTCCCCTGAGAGACCTGCCCCAGGGAATCAAGATAAAGTGGTTTCATTCTGTTACCTGGGTGGGACTGGTTGAGTCCAGGACCACTCCTACTTAGCACAAGCTGAAGATTCCAAATCTATTGAATTGGAGATTAGCCCAGAGATACTTATTCAGTTCCAAGATTTTCTATTCTGAATCCAGCTCAAACTGCTCCCAGCCCCCACCAAGAGCTGCTCATAAAACAAGTTTCCTTCAACCCATCTCCTTGCAGAGGACCTAATATGCCATGCCAAGGAAACTCTTTCTCCCCTTGACATAAGCTGCAAACCTCTGCCTGCTGAAATGATATTCTCTTTCAGTATTACTTCCTTTTTATCTCTCCATTTCCCTAACAAGACCTTATTTCACCTCACTGTTGGGATTTCTCTGCTAGAAACTTTATATCCCACTATTGGGACCTTGGCACCAAGGAAAAGGCCGATTTCCCAATGCCAGTAATAAACTTCTTTTGCCATTCTAGCTTTTCGGGTTTGTAAATTCCTTTATGAAGAATCTCTGTGCCAACCAAAGGGGTTCCCACAACTCCCTGCCCTGCACCAAACCTCATCATTTGGGGACACAACCCTGAACCCCATCATAAGGACTTAAGATTTTTTTTTTTTACCCAGTCACTTTGGTCACTCACCAAAGGCTTCTTTCCAAGCTGAGAAAGTTGGAAGGTACAATGGATAGACCACTAGCCAAATTCATAACCTTCCTCAGAACCTTATAACCTGTGTGATTCTGCATGAGTTTCAATCTTTCCAAATTTAATTTTCTTTATTTAAACATGTAGATAATATCACTGAACTCACAGAATTATGAGAATCAAATGAAATAATCTTTCAAGTGCTTTGCAAATCTTAAAATATTATATAATTACCAGTATTATTTGTCATCCATCCAATTCTAAATATACTTGTCAATGAAGGTATGTCTTCTCTAAAGACATTGCCAACATTTTGCTTAAACATAAGCAAATTATATCTTTGGTATTATCCTCACTTAACAATTCAATATAAGTCCTTTGGCTGTTAAAGTCCTTATAAACTATCCCCTTCCTACATTTTGTCTTCTATATCTAACTCTTCACCATATACTTTATGGTCCAGTAACACTGATCTATTGGCTTGCTGTACCTCCTCTACTGTTAATTTCCAAAATACAGTTTCTTTCCTTTTTTTCCTTCATATTGTTTCATTAGAAAATTACTCTGGTAGCATTATGAAACGTCCTTTTTTGTCATTTAGTCATTTCAGTCCTGTCCATCTCTTTGTAACCTCAATTGGGGTTTCTTTGGCAAAGATAATAGATAAATGGTTTGTCATTTTCTTCTCCATTTTTTTACATATGAGGAACTGGGGCAAACAATTAAGTGATTTGCCTAGGATCACAGAACTATTGAGTGTCTGAGATCAGATATGAACTCAGGAAGATCTTCCTGACTCTAAGTCTGAAATTCTAATTACCATGCTACCAAGTTTCCCTAAAATTTGGATCACTTGATTTGTGAAGTTACTCTAAAATTGGTATAAGGTGGTAATACTTTAGATTTTCTGCACAAATGGATTTTTAAAAACCCCCATAAGTAGAATATTTCACAGTATTAAAATTACAAAATCTCATATATGCTATGTAGGAAAGTTTTCTTGTAACATGCTGGATTTTTTTTAACCTTCTCTTTGATATGCCATGGCCATTTTTCTTTTTCTTTTTTTTAATTTTAATTTTTATTTCTTTTTTTATTTAATAGCCTTTTATTTACAGGTTATATGTATGGGTCATGGCCATTTTTCATGGAAGAAGTCACTAGCAACTTTCCTTTTTAATTACCTAAATTTTTTTCTATGATCAACATCATTCCTTATGTCAGGAATGTTAAATTATTCTGCATATATCACTTAGTACTTTTGGACTTAGGTTTACTTATCCTGGCTTTCTCAATGGATATGATTCAAAGGCAGCTCTGTTAAAAGAAAGTTTCATTCTTCATGATCAGAGGCAACTTGATGCAAAAGCAGTGTCTTTCAATGGATCTCATAAAGACTATCATCAGGATTATTCCCTCAAGACAAAGTATTAATGTTGTGATTATAAACAAATAAAAGTAATTTCTGGGGTAGCTTGTGGGAATTCGTGGTATTATTTTATAGTTATATTTCATAATAAACATGCTTTATAATTATTGTGATAATAATAAAATCTGATGAATTGTAAATTGTTCTGATTTCCCCATATGACAATTTTTTTGTTGTTTGTGGGGAAATCTGGGTAAGGAGATCCCTTAACCAATAAATATGTGCAACTTTTGCAGTTTATATTCCTATAGGTAAACTTCAAGAAGTAAAGTAAGGATCATTTTCACAGAATCAATCAATGAACAAGCGATCACGAAGCCTCTTTTATATGTCTGGAACTGTGCTAGGTGCTAGAGATATAGAAATAAAACTGCAACAGCTTTTGCCTTCAAGGAACTTCTATCTATTCTATCTGGGGAAATTGTATACACAGATAAGCATAGACAAAAACACACACAGAATAAAGATAAGATAAATATGATGTAGATAAACACTATAACGTTTTTCTGAGACTAAATTTCTCTAGATAAAAGCAGATCATTTAAACAGCATGGACTTTAAGATCTGTTTTAGTTTTAAATCTGTGATCACAGTCATGTCATATCAAAACAGGATGGAACCATCACTTAAAACTGACAAAACCAATCTCTTCCCTACTCTGCCAGCAGATGGTACTGTTCTGCAACAAACAGAATTCACAGCTTGACTCTCCAGGTACAATATTGTGAAAATCAACCAAATGAAAGATTAGAGAAAAACTTCTTTTCTTACCTTGTGTGGCTCCTTTTGTAGTACCTTGTTTGGCTTCAGCAGCTTTCCCAGACTCTTAAAAATAACAAATTAAATCAATAACTATGAAGCATTAAAGCACAAAAATCCACAGCGAAAAGAGTAACAGCAAAGGCTAAAAAAGCATGTCCACTGGTATATACAATCATTCTAGTAAAAAAAATGTAGACAATTATTAGCAAGAATGCGAGGCTTACCCAGGGAAAAATTATTAAGCCAAATAAAGGAATGAAATAATGCCTCTGAAAACTGCTATTCCTTTATAGACAATTACAATTACAATATTTTTCATTCCCACAGAATCTACAGAGGAAAATATTCAGAAAAAAACCCAATTTTTAAAAAGATCTCTTACAGATAATTACTGTATTATCTAATCTATATCTATATAAAATTACCAATATATTGATGAACAATTCAGACATAAAATGATCTATTCAAGGTAAATCAATGGCAAATCTAAGAAGAAAATATGAAAACAGGAAACCTTTAAACTGTAGCTTTTGTCTTTAAATTGACATTATCTTTATTATTATTTATTTCCACCAGTTTCTCCTACCATTAGTGTGGCTCTAGGAAATGGTATATCATGTGGAATAGTGAGGAAGTATAGTGCTTAAAATTATTTTCTATTCCTTTTTTAGATTTTTTGGTTCTTTAAAATTTTTCCCTAAAGAAATAGATGGTTAAATACACAACTACAAAACCACATTTTAAAAAAAGGATAATAGAAACATATGCTTTACAAACTTAAATTTAGAAAGTCATTTACATTTTGCTGATTAAATATAGTTAATAATTATGTTTTGAATAAACTAAACAGATTTGGTATGAATACTTAATTATATAATAATATTTAATCTGGTGTTCTAAATATAAAAGCATGTTCATTTTATATATAGAATCATAGTACTTGGAGCTGGAATGAACAAGAACAAGTATTTAATAGACATATATTAAATATGAGGCACCTTGCTAGGTGTACCAATGCGGAATTATTTATGTACACTCACTACTTCATTCAATTAGCATAAAATGTTGATTGGAATTTATTTAAACCTATGTGACTCTGGTTAGAATTAGAACAGATCATGATTAAATCAGTTTTTTTTTTTTTGGCAAAAAGTTATAAGTAAAGCTACACTGGTTTTTCCTGCTGAGTTTGTTTCCTGCCAAATTAAAAAAAAAAAAAGATAAGAGTTTCAATTTCTAATACTTATTTTCATATTGTTGAATGAGCTAATTAATCACCATTATTATGATCTTTATTATCCTCCAAACCATAATCTTTCATTCAGTTATAAAGGTTGTAGCAAATGAAAATGGCTTGAATTAATTATATGATTTCTACCAACTCTATTTAAGATATAGATATATTTAGGAATTTAGAGTTCTCTTATAGCTCTGTGATTTTATCAGCTTTACTATTAGTCTCTCACTTCCTTCCTCATTCCTCCTATTGGAATATTCTAAAGGTGTTAGGAAATGTTAAAGCGTCTCCTCTTGATAGTAAACCAATTTTTTTTTGGTATAAAATTTTGTTTTCCTATGAGATAAGTACTGAAATTTTATTATAATACCTGTAGAGGGCCTGAACTCTGAAAAGGTGTACTTGAATCTAGGTCAGCATGGTTCTTATAGTTAACTATCTATTCAATGTGAGATAATGGCTCTCCATGGTGATGTAATGGTTGCACATGCTCATTATAGTGTCGAGATGTAATCATACTAAAGTATTTAAGGGCTGGGACAACTGGGAACGCTCTCTCAGCCACAGTTCTCAGCCACAGACACAAGAGAAGACTCCAGTCTCCGGATGCCATCTTTAACCATCCTTGTAACCCTCCTGCCTCCTCCACTCCTCCACTAAGACCAAGGACTCAGGCTGATCCCAGGGTCCACCAGAGAGCTAGTCTGGACTTTACATTTTGGCAGCCAAACATGGGGACCTAGAAACACAGGGCCTTGCAAAGCAGGGCACAAAGCAGTTCAACTGAAGCAATCCTAAGCTCAGTGGAGAAGTCCCCGCTGAGTCAGAAATAGGGTGAGTATAAATATAGACATGCAGGAAACTTTGGTAAGAGCTAAACTAGTCACTTTTGTTTTTTAGCTGAAATGGGGCAAATACTAAGAAAAGAGTCTCCCCCAGCCCAAGGGAAGCACGTAGAATACATAGTTAAGTTAATAAAGAAGCAAGGTTTGTTGGTAATATGGAAACAGATCAATAGACTCAAATATATTAGAGTACATGTCTCCTTGGTTCTCTAAGAAAGAAAAATTAGAGCCAGATATGTGGGAAATAGTGGGAGAGCAATTAATTGAATATTAGGAAGCTATGGATCCTGAGGAAACATTCCTTATGTACAATATAATACAATTAGCTTTAAAGAATTCCACAAGTTCTAAAAAAAAAATTATGAGAACAGCCAGACAAGGAAGTGTGAGGAGAAAGAAGAAGAGGGGAATGGTACTAACAAAGCAGCTGAAAAGCATGGAGAATTGGACAAGAAAGGAGTTAAGTACAGCACTGATGAACTTAAGGAGTGTGGTGCTTCTCACTTTCACAGCTCAGTTAAACCCTAACAGTGCCATTAAAGCATTCCCCATCTCTTGACCATCCTCCCTCAATTTCACCTTCATGGGTCCAGGGAGGAGGAGGAGGAGGAGGAAGGGCAATGACATCATCAGCACCACCCATGCACACATGTCCACTCCCTATGACATGATTACAAAGGGCACTAATTAAAGCTAAAGAGGAAAGGCAGGATACATCTGATTTGAGAATAGAAACATACCCTGTGATTGAAGAGTTTGACTCTTTAGGTCAAGAAAAAAGAAAATATACTCTGTTTAATCTGGAAATTATCAAAGATCTGAAAAAGGCTTGCACTCTTTATGGGCCTACATTGTCTTATGTTAAGATGATAGAGAATTTGGCTTTTGAAATTTTAACCCCTGGTGACTGAAAAACTATAGCAAGGACATGTTTAGAACCTGGACAAAACTTGTTGTGACTTTCTGAGTATATTGAACTCTGTAGAATACAAGCCCAACTAAATAGGCAACCTAGAGTTAATATGCCAGTCACTTTTGATCAACTAGCAGATTTAGGTCTTTATGTACACACTTTAGCACAGATTAATTACCCTATAGCAGCATTTGAGCAAATTACTTCTACTGCTATCAAAGCATGGGACATTCTCCCAGGAAGACAAGATAAAGGGGAAGCCTTCAGGAAAATGAATCCTTTGCTGATTTTCTGGGACATCTGCAGACAGCTATCATATGAACTATTGGTGAAAATGTAGCAACAGAAATTATAAGACAACTTGCTAAAGAAAATGCTAATGAGGTTTGTAGAAGAATTATACTAGGGAAACACAAGGATGCTCCTTTAGAGGAGATCATAAGACGCTGTGCCACAATTGGCACAAATACCTTTTATACCCAAGCTATGATGCAGACTTTTCAAGATCAGAACTTGGGAAGACATTGTAAGGGGAGACTGTGCTTTAAACTCACCAGGACAGCTTACAAAAGAAGCTCAAGAGCCTTTGAGAGAAGTTGACATGGCTTTATCCAATGTGGTTGAAAGACTTACTCAAAAACCCTTGGAAATAACAATTTTTTGCTACAAAAGAGGTACCCACAACAGTCCATCAGGGAAATAGTGTGATAGAGTGGGTGAACCTCCCAGCACAACCAGAACAAAGCCTTACTCCTTACCCAGTGCTTGTGGCTAGAATTTTATTAAAGGCCATTAAGCCAGTAGTACAATTATTTGGGATAAGACCTGACAAGATATACACCTTTTATACCAATGCACAAATTAATGTATTCAGTGAAACCATCCCAGAGTGGCAAATTTTATTGGCCACAGCTCCAAATTTTACACACAGGTCTCCATTAAAGATAACCCAGCTTTTACATAATTGGCAATGGATTTTTAAAGAAAAAGTTTCTAAGGTTCCTCTTAAAGGACCAACTATCTTTACAGATACATCCAAACACAACATTTGTGCTATATACTCTCATGACTTAACTATAGAGTATCAGAACTCCTTTTCAGTCTGCTCAGCAGAATGAATTGCATGCAATCATGCTATCTCTTATGAATTATCCAGGAGATGTAAATATAATATTTGCTTCAGCTTATTCAGTAGGTGTGGTACAAAGAACTGCCACAGTTCAAATAAAATTTGTAGCTTCCAATGTATATCAGCTCTTTAAAGAACTTCAAGAGTAAGTGAGAAAGCATTCAAGTAAGTATTATATTTTGCATGTTCACTTTTATAGTGGATTTTCAGGTCCTATTTTTTATCATCAGGCTGCTAGAGCTTTACATTTGAAATTTGGGATAATGAAAGAGGAAGCTAGGAGCATAGTAAAAGATTTTACAGCTTGCCTTCCTTTCCATGCTCCTATGCTCCCTAATTGTTAATTAATTAACAATTGATTAACTGTTATAATAATCCCTAATTAATAACAGGTATACCTGTTTCAATTTCAGCTCAGAGAAATTTGGGATAATGAAAGAAGAAGCTTAGGACATAGTAAAAGGTTTTACAGCTTGCCTTCCTTTCCATGCTCCTATGCTCCCTAAATGTTAATTAATTAATTGTTATAATAATCCCTAATTAATAACAAGTATACCTGTTTCAATTTAAGCTCAGAGGAAACCTGCTAACAATATCTGGTTTGATTCCCCATTTCCCTTTGGTGTTTTCATCTCCCTTCTTAAGAAGTCAGGGAGGGGGTGATCACCCCCTTTTTGGTGTTTTCATCTCCTTTCCTGAGAAATCAGGGAGGGCATGACCACCTGTGTTCTAAAACAAAAGAAAGCAGATGTAGAGGGCCAGAATCCTGAAAAGGTGTACTTGAATCTAGGTCAGCATGGTGCTTATAGTTAAGTATCTATTCAATGTGAGATAATGGTTTTCTATGGTGATGTAATGGTTGTGTCTGCTTAGTGTGGTGTAGTGATGTAATTGTACTGAAGTATTTAAGGGCTGGGATAGTTGGGAACACCCTCTCAGCCACAGCTCTCAGCCACAGACACAAGAGAAGATGCCAGACTCCAGATGCCATCTTTGACCATCCTCGTGGTCCTCCTGCCTCCTCTACTCCTCCACTAAGACCAAGGACTTGGGCTGATCCCAAGGTCCTCCAGAGAGCTAGACCGGACTTTACAAATACACATTTTGTAGATAAGTTAACTGATATTGAAATCTGAAATCATTTGCCCATCAAATATCTGAATGAATAATGTCATATATGATTTGAAATTAGGATCATCTGAATCTTAAGTCCAGGATTCTTTTAAGTTCTGAAGAATGCTGCTCCTCTGTTTTTAGGAAATGAGAGGACTCTTCTCTACTGTGAATTATTTTCCTTAGATATACTTATGACATCACATTTTCTCTACATTCTTAGTGTCATTTCCATATTGATTAAAGTCAGAGAAAATATCTCCTATAGCTGAGTAAATCTGTGAGAAAGACAATGGTTTGGTTTCTTTGTTTTTAAAGCACCTTTTAGTTTCTTATATACTACTCTACACTTACTGGTGTTCTTCCAAAGCACTGAGCACTGTCCTGATGCCTGCTGGCTATTTAGCATCTCCCATTGTGGTGCCCCTCCTCCCAAAGCCTGTCATCTCTGGGAACCCTATAAGTATTATAGGTTTTGCCTCTATGGATGAGTATTAACAGCTTTAAAGATTGTACGCTTCCCTCCTCCCCAGATATCTGCCCAAATGTATTCATTCTGTAACTATAGCAGCTTCCTATTGACAGAGGCCACATACAGAGAAGATCAGACTTGACATCTGCTTCCCTACTCAGTTTTAGCCCTTGAAATCCTATGATAATAAAGAAGAATTTTATATTAACACTGGAGGATGTGGAATTAAGAAGGCAGCCCAGGGAGTGTTTGTAATCAAGATGAGCAACTTTCTCACTGTTCTATTTTATTTGTCTCCTTTTAGTTTATAAGAGTATAGGTTTGTATTTGGAAGGAGAATTTAGAAACCTCTTCTGAATTGAACACATAAGTTCTGTAGTACTTTTAATATTACTTTTGTTTGGAATTTGTAAAAAAAAAAGTGTAGAAATATATACATATATATCCCAGGCAAATATGTTTGGATAGATAGAGATAGACAGATAGAGATATAAATAAATATACATATTACTATATTTTGGGGGGAGAAAATACAATATGAAAAGAAAATATTCTTAAAGCAAAAAAGAAGCTACTACCAAAACATCTTGACAATATCACAGCAGGAAGAAATAAGGGAAAATACAGATCAGAAAAGCAACCCAAAGAGCACAAAGACTTGATCTATAGATACCAGCAAGATTAAAGATGCATCAAAATACCACACTAAATCCCATAGGGATATCTGAATCATCATTTAGCAATTTAACAATGGGAAAGAGTACTTCCAAGTCCCTGTTGAAAGTTAAACAATTTAAAGGATTTATGGCAAGTTGAAGATATCAAATTTTCCCTTATTATTATTCTATACTTGTATAAATATAGCTAACACACTGCTAGCAAACCTGAGATGAATTGATGTCCATATGAAAGTAAACATTTTAATATGGAATTAGCTTCTTTACAAATGAATCTGGATATCAGCCCCATTTTCCTATTTTTATGGATTCTATGAATTTATTTTAATCTGGATATGTCATCAAAATATTACTGTATATGGATCTTTGGAATTTTGTGATGACTCCCAATTGCTTTAAATGAGTTTACTTTATTATTTGACAAAAACAAAACAAAACAAGAAAGTCTGTCTCCCTATCTCTCCCAGACCAGAAACATAGTAATCACTAATAGACATTATCCCACTGCTTATTGCCAAGGAAATT
This sequence comes from Sarcophilus harrisii, assembly GCF_902635505.1. Lineage (NCBI taxonomy): Eukaryota > Metazoa > Chordata > Mammalia > Dasyuromorphia > Dasyuridae > Sarcophilus > Sarcophilus harrisii. The sequence goes on along the minus strand of NC_045429.1, from coordinate 175,080,482 downwards.
TGAGCCAGTCTTTTGTGTTCTGGTGTGCCATAGACAGCCTGGTGGCCACTCTTTCAGGGGCTCTCCATAATGATAACAAACAATATAGATACTTGAACAGATTTAGCACTCCTAAACTCAAGTAATCCATCAACTTCAGCAACTCCCTAATAGCAGAATTATAGGGGCTTCAACATCACACTCAAGTGTACTTATCTTTGAATGTCAGAATCTAAAACATGAGACTTCCTTGGATTCTAAACAAGAAAAATGGTGATTACAAATACCTTTTATTAAGGATTCTGTAAGGTGTGGCTGAATTATATTTAAGAACCTCTCATGGATTCCCAAAATGGAAACATGAAATAAGATTATCATTAGACCAATGAAATCACATCAAGGAAAAATTGAATATTATTCTAGTCCCTCTGAAATGAAGAAAGAAACCAATAATGATACCACCTCCAATTATAATATCAACATTTAAATAGTGTTTTGCTTTACAATTTGCAAGGTATTTTACAATCATGTCTCCTCATACCCTTATAACTAACCTATGATAAAGGGAATAAAATATGATCATTGTTTTCATTTTACCAGTAGATAAATTTAAGCTGAGTGGGTTGAAGAGACTTTTTCATGATCACTGGTGTCATGATTTTGAACTCAAATCTTTCTGATTCCAATTCTGGCACTTTTTTACACTATTACACAAACTCTGATCTAATGACAAACATCTCCAGTACTCCAGCCCCACCCTCCCCCAAAATATTCTCTCTTCCCTATATGTTTATCTACCTTTGGATCCAAGAAGTAGTGAAGCAAATGAGATTTTATTTTTTAGTTCATCTAAGTGTTGAATCAAGCTCTAGATTATTATTGTATTAAATTCTGAATTATTGGGGAAGTGCTATTTAAACAACTGTCTAATCTTAGCTATAAAGCCCACAAAAGAGGGAAAGGGCAATTCATCTAAGAACTGAAAGTTATTACATGGTTAAAAGCTATTGGGCTAAAAACAGTTTATGTTTGTAGCTCTAGGAAAGCATATTTTGGGGCATTACTTCATTTCAGTATGATAATTATCACACTGAGATGAAATTAATCGTGAAGCAGCCTTTGGCCATTCTGTCTGGCCAAGGGGCCTGCAGCTGGAAAAGAGTGCTTATTTGGTGCCAGAAATGCAAATTTCAAAAGGTGTACATTGCAATGGTATGAATAATTTATCAAAATAATCTGTCATTGCTGGAGGTTAAAAAAATCTAAATAAACTGGAAGCATCATTTACAATAACTGGCATAATTTAGTTAAGCCTACAAATGCCTTATATCATTTTTGTTTTGTTTTTGTTTTTTTCTTGCTATAAATATGGATGTATCTTCCTCTGTTTAGTATGAATAGCCCTTTATATATAGTCCTTTATCAGGAAAGATTCTTATTATAGAAAATATTGTAATTGCTCAACCTTTGCCAAAAATTTCCCTAAATAGAGCAAAGGAAACTTCTCTCAGTTAAAAGGATCTAAAGATTGCCTAAGATAAAACTTTTAAAGAGTTTAAATTTTAATGATTGAAAACCTGTCTGTAGTTTCTAAAGATTGGATCATTTTTTTCCTCAGATAACAAGTGAAGGAGTTTTTCCTCTGGGATCATCCTTTCCTCACTTCTCCTTTGTAACTCAAAGAGGACCATGACAACAGGAAGATGATATTTTATGATTTTGCAAGTGAATTGGAATTACATGAGGGACAGCTGTGCAAAATCAACAACCTTAGTCTCTACTCCTGAGCCATCTAGGTCCAGTGGCAAAATATAGATCAGGATAATTGGAGATGGTCTCTTTCTGGGAAACAAGGAAATTGGGATAGAAAGGACAAGCTATCAAAATAATCTCCCCAAAGAATAATCATTAAGCTTCTTCATGAGAGGAGGCATGGTATAGTAATTTAAAAGAAATGGCCACTTGAACTCTCGCAGATTTTCCACTAAACAACTTTAAAATAAGAACTCAAATCTAACAATAAAATATTGTGGTGAAATCATTTTCTAGGCTAAGAAATCTTAGAATGTTAGCCAGAAAGGTCTGCAACAGCAGAGTAATGGTCTGACCCAGAATATAGCACAAGCCGCATAGTGATAATACTAGAAGCAGACCTTGGAGATAGCTGCATGAGTGCAGGTTTCAATCTACAGATGCTAGGTAGGTTGGGAAAACTGGTCAGAAAGAGATTAAAAGGGTCTCTCTGCCAGTGCTGGGGGGAGGACCCTATTGCATTGCCCATTCTCATTTCTATGGTATGATTCCAGGACAAAGAGAAATCTTAGAGCTTGCAGCTGTAGAAGAAAAGCCCTGGTAATAGTTTCAAAGTAGAGAATACTTGTAGTCACTCATAAGGAAGCAGGGGCCCTGGTCTCAATTCCAAGGAAGGAAAGAGTATTGACATTTACAAACAGGAAAGTAGGATTCCACCTTATAATTTGAGAGGGAAAATGAGTTACAGAATTTGAAGCACTAAGGGAAATAATAGAATACAGGCTAGGAGAGCAGTGACAATACCTCTCTTTAGATAATGCATGACTACATGAAAACCACAGAACTAGCTCTGAAAAAAATAACATAGAAAACCTAAAGCATGGGACAGTGTTTTCTCCATCCTGAGAGTAGAGCCCAACTTTAACATTAAACTAAAAGTCAAGAAATAGGCTGGAAAAATGAGAAAGCAATTTAAAAAGAACATGACCATAATGATTTTGTATGGTGACAAAAGAGATCAAGATATATACTCAGAAAAAGACAACTAAGTCAATCTATTTACAAACAAATCCTCATCAAAAAAATTATCAATTAAAGAAGAACATGAATTCCTTAAAGAACTCAAAAAAAAGATTTTATAATCAAATAAGAGAGATGGCAAAATAGGGAGGAAAGAGTAATGCCAGAAAACTTTGAAAATAAAATTAACAGTTCAGTAAATAAAGCACACGTGAGCGCTCACACACACACACACACACACACACACACACACACACACTGCTGAAGAAAATAACATTTAAAAAACAGAATTGGTCTAATAGTAAAAGAACAAAAAGGTATTGAAGAGAGAAATTCATTAAAAAAAGCAGAATTGGCCAAATGGAAAAAGAGGTACAAAAGCTTACTGAAATAAACAATTCCTTAAAAATTAGAATCGGGCAAGTGGAGATTGATGACTCCACAAGACTTTAAAAAACAAAGAAAGTTAAAAAGTCTTTTTTTTTCTTGACAAAGAAGAAAATGTGAAATATTTCATTGGAAAAAAAACTGACCTGGAAAACAGATTGAGGAAAGAAAGCCACACTTTAAAAAAAAGACTGGACACCATATTTTGAGAAAGAATCAAGAAAATTGCCCTAATATTCCAGAACTAGAGGGACTGATAACATCCACTAATTACCTCTTCAAAGAGATCCCAAAATGAAAAAATCCAATTATAACCAAATTCCAGTCCTCTCAGATCAAGGAAAAATTATTGCAAGGAGGAAGAAAGAAGCAATTCAGTCACAGTCAAGGTCACAAAAGATTCACAGTTTCCATTTTAAAGGAGCAGAAGTCTTAAAAGATGATATTCCAGAAGGCAAAAAACCCTGAAATTACAACCAAGAATAACTTACCCAAAAATATAATCATTCAGGGGAAAGAATAGGTATTTCATGAAAAATAAAAGGGATTTTTGAGCATTTGTGATGAAAACACCAAAACTGAATAGAAAATTTGATTTTCAGATACAGAACTTAAAAGAAGCATAAAAAAGTAAACAGGAAAGAGAATTGATAAAGGACTAAATAGAGTTAAACTGTTTGCATTCCTATATAGAACATGGTACTTGTAAATCCTAAGAATTTTATCATTATTATGGCAGGTAGAAGGAAAATAGAGGATAGGGATGTGAGTTGATTATGTAATTTTTTTAAAAAATGAAATTTAATGAATAGGAAAGAGAAAAGGGGAAATAGAGTCAACAAGTGGGGATAATTATCTAACATAATAGATATGTTATCTAACATATAAAGTATGCTATAAAATAGTAACAAAAATTTTTTACAGTAAAGAAGGTGGAAAAGGATGATGGCAATACTTGAATATTACTCTTATCAAAATTTATGCAAAGAGACAATAACATAAACATTCAGTTTGACATAGAAATCTATCTTATCCAACAAGGAAGTAGGAGGGGAAGGGGATAAAAGGAGTTTGATAAAAGGACGGGGGATTAAGAGAGACAGTGAACAGGTATAAAATAGACTTTTGAGATGAGAAATAGTTTTGTTTTTAAGAGAAAGAAAAAGATAAACAGAGGAAAATAGAGTGGAGGGAAATACATAGCAATAATAATTGTGAATGGAATGAACTCACATATAAAATGGAAGCAGATAGAAGAATGCATTAGAATTTAACACTTGAAAAAGAGACACACAGAATAAAAAAAAATGAACATTAATGCAAACAATTTAAACAAAATACTAGCTAAGAAATTATAGCAAGATATCACAAAGATTGCACATTATGACCAGGTGGAATTCATAGCAGAACGTACTGATTCAATATTAAGAAAATAATCAGCATGATTGACCATACATTTAAGAAAGCAACAAAAATCATGTGATTGTCCCAGTAAGTTCAGGGAAAGCTTTTTGAGAATATACAAAATTAATTGATAACACTGAAAACTACAGGAATAAATAGATATCTCCCTAAAATTATAAATAATGTGCATATGAAACTATCAGCAAGCATTATCTGTAATTGGGATAAGCTAGAAACCTTTCCAATATGATGGGGGTGAAGCAAGGATGCCCATTATCACCACTAGTGTTTGATATTGCACTCGAAATGCTAGCTATAGTAATAAGAAAAGAAAAAGAAATTGAAAGAATTAGAATAGACAAAGTGAAAAGAAAACTCTGACTCTGCAAATATGATAATGTACTTAGAGAACCAATTAAAAACTGGTTGAAATAATTAACAACTTCAGAAATGTTTCAGGTTATAAAATTAACACCCATAAATAGCATTTATACATACATGTATTTATATTTAAATATGTTTTGTGTGTTCATGTTTTATTGTGTATACACACAAATACATACATACACATATACACAAAAAAATAATTACCAGAAAGTCTAGCAGGAAAAGAAAAAAAGAAATTCCATTTAAAATACCTGCAGATAATATAAAATTCTTAAAAGTCTATCTACCAAAACAAAGCCAGGAACTATGTGAACACAACTACAAAATATTTTTCACACAAAGTCAGATCTAAATAGTTGGAGAAATATTAATTGCTCATTGGTAGATTGAGTTAATGTAATAAAAAATGACTTTTCTATCTAAATGCATTTATTTATTTAATTTCAAGACAAAGCATCAAAAAATTTTATAGAGATAGAAAAAATAATAGCAGGATTTATCTGGAAGAACAAGAGATCAATAATGTCAAGACAAATAATAAAAAAAAGTGAAGTAAGATAGCAATATAAAATCACTATATTACAAGCAATTATCAATACAACATTCTGATGCTGGTTAAGAAATAAAGTGATGGATCAATGGAATAGATTGAGCAAATAATACACAATAATGAATGATTATTATAAGCTAATGTTTGGGGAAAAACACAGATCCCTAAAAATTGATAAACAGGCTAATTTTAGAAAGGCCTGGAAAGATTTTCATAAATTCATGCTGGATGAAACAAGCAGAACCAGGAAAACACATATAGCAGCAGCAAATTGTGTGATGTATGACTTAACTTTTCCAAGTATTACAAACTTCCAAGAAAATTCCAAAGGACCTATGAAAAATGCTATCATCAACTTCCAGAGAAAGAAAAAATTGATGGAATATGAAATGAAATTGAAGCATATATGTATATTTTTATAATTTTGTCTATATTTTCTTTTATAGCAGGACAAATATGGAAATATGTTTTGCATGACTTCACATATGTCAAATTGCCTATCTTTTTAAGGAGAGCAAGAGAATTTACTACATTTCTAAAAATTAAAAAAAAATTTTGAGTGTTGAGAAAGAAGAAAAAATTAATGGTGGATGTCATGGTGGATTCTATGTTTTCTACTTCAGATGAATTTACTTCCTTTCCTTATAAAACAATCCAGCTATTCCCTACATCTTTTATATCAAATTAAGTAGAACGTAATACATAACTTGTCATAGTAAGGAGGTATCTATGAGATGCTAGTAAGGAAATACTTAGCAGGTGCAAAGTTATTGTATCCCTTTTTAACACCCTCTTTTAATAAAGTAAATTACACAAATAACATTCAAATGAGAAGACTAAGTGAATTAGCTCTTATCAGTCAATAGTCAATAAACATTTGTGAAGTACCTACTATGTGCTGGGTACTGTGCCAAGTGCTGAGTGTATAAATGAAAACAAAGACAAACCCTGTCTTTAAGGACTTTACAACTTAAGGAAGATAACACATACATGTTTGAAGAAGTAAGATGGAGAGGTTTATATAATTCTAAAAGCAATGTAGCTTGTAAGAAATAGAGAGAAAAATGATACTGAGAGCTCTCTTTAAATACAACTTTTGGAACTCATAATCCTGTCCTCAAGCGTCCAAACAGAGTGGTAGAAGAATCTGATGAGATGTGAGCACCAAGTAGATTCAATTTTGCAGCACAATGAGATTCTCAAGTGATGACTTCACTGGGAAAGGAAAACATGATGAAGAGTTCCAAAGAAATTCAAACCCAGTATTGCTGCTGAAGAGCTTTTTAAAATTTTTTTGATATATATATATATATATATATACATATATATATCAATTATACTCATAATCATAATGAAGGAATACTTCATAGATTGCCTTAAGTCTACAAAAATGAGGAATTTAGAGCGCATGTATAAGAAAACAACTCCTGCTAAGCTTATTCTGCAGCCTGAATGGTGAATCAAAGGGCTAAATTTCTCCCAATAGAGCTTTTGAAATAGAACATGCTTTGCTGAATGCTCTCCTACTCATTCATTTGTTCATTCACTCAACAAGTATTATTTGCTACCCAAGTAGTTACCAAAGGAAAGAAACACAAAAGTAAAAGATGTGGTCCCTGACCTTATGTAGCTTAGTGTTCATAGTTGCTGTATATTTCCCAGTGAATTTAGCAGGACCCCTAAAATAAATAGAGATAAGAATCTACACAATAATATTCTCACCTCAAAGTATTTTACATATATGTTGTTTTTAACAATTTAAGCACATGTCTTATCTTAAGTAGAATACAAACTGTTTGAGAGCCAGGAATACTTCATTGTTGTTTTTGTGTTCCCAGGGCCTTGAATAATAACTGGTATCTAATATTCATTTAACAATATCTTGTTGAATGAATGGATTGGTGTAGCTTATTCTACACACTATACAAAGCAAAAAATTGTTGAGTACTAACCAAATAGTACATACAATAAACTATTTAGGAGTTCAGATGAGGAAAAGATCACCACAGCCTAGTAATTTCAGGGAAAAGTTATTGAAGGAGGTAAAAAGTTGAACTAAGCCTTAAAGGACAAGGAGTCTTTGATAATGAGGTTTGAGTAAATTGGTGAGGAGAAAAGCCAGATTACAGATTGTTGGAGAAGGCAGATTTTGAGGAATGGAACCAGTAACTTGGTGTCTATTAATTGTTTGGGACATGAGAGAAGGGGCAGCAGTTCCTTAAAAAGCCAGAAAAGTAACTCTTCCTCTAAAAATTAAAAGTCAACTCTGTACAGCAATTTCTTTATGAGGATGAAGGTTCCTAATCAGTGAGATTCAGGTATGCCAAGGTAAAGAATGTGATACCAGGTGAGAGACTAGCATTCTATTTGCCTGAAAACCAAATTTTACCAGTAATTGGAAGAATGGGATAATGGTATTATGGAGAGGAAGAGAAAAAAGAAGAATTCAAAGCATGAGATAAATGAAAGAATAAATTCTATGACAGTAACAAGTAGAGAATCTGTACAAATGTATTTACAAAAAAGAAATAGAGTTAGGAAAGAATTAGGAATATTAGGAGGTTATTTTTCCTTCTTGAAATTCTTGAAATAACTAAGACATTGTAATTCACAAAAAAGTAGAATAAGAAGAGTACAGGACATTTTAAAATCAGAAAAGACAGAAGCATATGGAAATATTTTTACAGGGATCTTAGAGAACCAGAGAAGGAATTTTATATTCTTGGTTTTTTTTTCTAGTACAAGGAGTCGTATCTTATCTGCAGATATAAGTTATTTGATGCAATGTTAATATAGCAGAGAAAACGAGGAATTTTGATGTAGAGGATTCAGGGAAGATAGAAAAGTGAATCAAAAAATTCCAAACTCTCCAGATTTCCCCACAAACAAGATAAAATAGAGCCTTTGAGCAAATGTAGAGCAGGGAAGAATTAGGGGAGAACCTTCATCCTCTTGAGAGAATAGATCAGAAGAAAGATACCAGAACAGAATCATAAAAATTACAGGCTTTCTACTGAAATAACAAGCAGCAAACCCTGGGGCTAGCTAGGTTGGAAGGTAGCCTCCACCCCAGTCAGAGAAATTTTCATTTATTAGACAGTGTGAGGAGTTGGCTATCTGAATCAAGAAAGATTGAGGGAACCTCTGCTGATAAGGGTTGCTAGGACTAATTATGCTGCTGAAACATGTCCTGGGCAAGATGGAAGTAGCACATGCCTGGTGAGTGTAGAAACAATAAAGTAAGAATATTGCTTATTGTGGGTACTTAAAGGAGGGTGGAGTTCTTGATTTTTGATTCTAGGCAAGAGGGAAAAACCACAGGAGGACCTGAGGTCAGAGGCACCATATCATATAACCTAAGACTGGAGGTGATTACACCAAAAATCTGCTATATTTTTTTAATGGGCAGGTGAAGGAGAATCACAAAAAGTTACAAAGGGAATAGGGAAGACAAGAATTTATCTTCATAGGAGGATATGGAAATTAAACAAAAGTCCCTCCTAGCCCAAAGAGTAATGTTATATGGTCATCTGCTCAAAAAGAATTCATAGGAAAATAAAAAAGACTTTGAAATGAAATGAAGGAGATTAAGGAAAAACTAAAAAACATAAGAATAATCCAAGAAAAACAAGATTATGAAGAGGTCATTCAAGTAGAAAAGGAGATACAGAGTGTCAAGGAAGAAATTAACCCATTGAAAACTAGAATTGGGCAAGGGGAAACTGCTGAGGTTTTATGAAACCAAGAAATAATATGACAAAATATAAAGAATGAAAAAAATAGAAGAGAATGTGTCATCTCAAGAGAAAAAAAAAAAGATCTAGAGTATAGATCAATAAGAGAAAATATAAGAATCATCAGAGCACCTGAAAGCTCCAATTAAAAAAAAGTTATCTTGATACTATAATACAAGAAATAATTTAAAAAAAATTTTTTGAAATGTTATAACAAAAGGGGAAATAGAAATAGAAAAAAATTCTTATTATCACCTTAAAGAGATCTTATGATGTTCTACAAAAACATCATACCAAATCCCCAAATCCAAAAATTAAAGAGAAAATATTAACACAAACAAACAATCAATAGCTAGAGGAGAAAAAATTAGAAACAAGACCTAGCAGTGGTTATAGCAAAAGATTGCAGGTCTTGAAACACTACATATTGAAGGGCAATAGAACTATAGTTTGAGCAGAAAATATAGCTAGAAAAGTTAAGCATAATTCTGAATGAAAAAAAAATCCAATGAATTGTCCATTTCAGGATTTTGATACAAAAATGACTGAACTTAATAGAAACTTAAACTTAATAAAAAATTTAACATATAAAAACCAAGAGAAATATAAGGTAAGCATCAAAAACTAATTTCAAGGGACTCAATGAGAATAAGCTATTCTAAATTTTATATGTGGAAATATAAATCATATGTCTAAAATTGTCATTAGTAATTAGATTATTCAAAAAAGGACTGTGGCAGAGCTTAGTATGAATTGTGTAGGAAAAGTTAAGAAGGATAATTATGTTACATGAATGAGGTGCAAGAAGTAGAAATGACACAGAAGAATTAGATGAGGGAGGACAACTGGTAGTTTTGGAATTCTACTCACAAAGGAAATGTATTAAAAAGGAAACAATATATACATAATATATATCAAGGGTATAAATGTCTTCTTAAATAAAAAAAGAAAGCATGGGGATATGATAAGTGAGAGGATACACACACACACACACACACACACACACACACACATATGTCTATGTGTTGAGGGTAGATTAATGGGAATGAAATAGTGAGGAAAAAAGTTGGGGGGAAAGATAATGGGGGATCCCACAAAGGAGAGTAGGTTAAGTAATAACAAGACAATGTTTCAGGTAGAAGTAAAGGAGAGGAATCATCAGGGATAGAAAATAAAAGATATAACAAACATAATTACAATAATTAGGAGTCAAATTTATCTAGGAAAAAAAAGCAGGTATAGTAATTATTTAACTCAAATTAAATTAAAGCTAAAGTTTATTTAACTAAAAGAGAAAATGGGAAAACTATATTAATGTCAGACACAATAATACATATCATTTTATACTATTTAAAATAATAAGATAATATAAAATTGAAATATTACTGTGGATTAAGAAAATATGGAAAGACTTGGGCTTATGAAGGATGATGTTATCCACCTTCAGAGAAACAGAGTATTATGACCTTACATATATTTATATGAATATATGTGTATGATTATATATATATATCTATATATAAGTATGTGTATATGTATATTTACATATATCCATTCTTAATTGTAGCCTTCTTGTAGAAGATGAGCAGTAGGGAGGAAAGGGGGAAAAGAATAAAGTAAAAAGTGCTTAGCAGAAAAGAAAAACAATAAAGAATCAAAGACGAACAGCTCTGAACATAGGGTAGTATTTATTATATAGTTTTTCTTGAAATGTAAATTCATTGCATTATATTTTGAATATTCTCTTATGTTCTGATGTGCACATGGCAATGCTTCTTTTTCTTTTTATATTTTGTATTTGTTTTAAATAAATAAAATAAATTTAAAAATTAAAAGAAAACTAGGAATTTTATTATCTGGGGCAATTAGCTTAGGTTGGAAACTGGGAGGTAGGGAAGAACAAGCCATATGTTAGCTTTTAATTGTATCTCATTTTAGCAATCTAGATGCTAAGTTTGGTTGTTTCTACCCTGTAGAGGGAATGAAATTTCTTTCCATGCCCTTCTCTTTGAGCCATAGGCCAGATCCCAATTCACCCTACACTAGTTATGGCTCTGATCAAGTAAAATGTTAGCAAGCGATAAACATTACATGGATATGTGGATTTTCATGTAGCTATACTAAAAACAGTGAGTAACAAATGATTCATCAGTGTTGAGTTTCTTTACAAGTGCCAATGGTAAAGTAAAGCCTAAGATCAAATGTTAATAACCAAAATGAATTTGACTTTTGCCTGGCTTTAGGCCTCAGTTAATACTAAACTACAATCTGAGAAATTATGATCCCTTCACAGTAAACAATGCTCTTATTTTTTTTTTTTTAGCACATTTCGGTATTTGCTCTGGGACTAGAGATACTTTAGGTGATGACTCACACTCCAACACTAATTCAAATAAATAAATGGGCCCCACACTGTTCATTGTCCTATAGAGTATTTCACCATTTCATACACTCTTCTCTATCAATAACACTGGGAGTTATGTTCACCTATTGGCAAGAGTAGTCTCCCATGTCTGCTAAGCAGTTTCAACTTAAATGGATATTTAACAGGTAGTCAAGTGGTTCCCTTAATATCAAAGTGACAAGCTGAGGTTACTCAGGATTGGCTTTACTTCTGAAGCTCACATTTTCACATATTGTTTCCAATAAAGTAGCTTTTCCCAGGATGACTATCAAATGGGGAATAATGAGTTACTTAAGCAGACGGCTTCTAATTTTGATTGTTCAAAACCTACACATGTGAACAACTAAGGGAGTGAATATTCTATTATGGAATCAATGAGTACAAAATCTTTTGAAAGTGAATGAGTGACAGCACATGGAAAAAATCTTACAGGCACTTAGACATGGGAAAAATATGAGACCACACCTGATTAAAATTCTCACCTTAACTCAAAAAGTGCAGCTATAAAATTATGGTCTAAACTTTTGCTGACAACATGATTATGAGGAGGAAGAAGGCATTAATTCCAAATATTTAACAATTTTAGAAATGCAATTTCTAAATGCATATTTAGAAATGCAATAAAACTGGTCTGAGAAGGGCATTTGAAAATTCCAAATTATGAGTAAAATATTCTGTTTAACCATTTATATAACTGAAAATGTTTAGAAAATCTGAGAGGTTACTAGCACACTGGGTGCAGAATTAGAATTATGAAAGATTCTGTAATTCTAGAAGTGGAATAAGTTAAGTATCATTAGAGATAAACACATTTGGATTTAAAAAGTTTACTTGGTAAAACAGAGAAAGGATAGCTTAAAAGCATTATTTTTCTGAAAAAAAATCTAGGGATTCTGTGGAATGGAAACTTAACATGGGTTAGCAGGAATAATAGGATCATTGTTTTGGGGGGAATAGGGAATAATTTAACCAAATAAAATTCAGTTAATCTTTGTTTAAATGTTGTGCTCCCTTAAATTATTGTGGTTACATTTTAGGAAGGAAGAAAACATTTATTAAGAAGCTACTGTGTCCCAGGCACTATACTGTATTTTGAAAAGATTATTTCATTTTATTCTTAAAACAATCCTAGGAGATATATCCACCCTTGTATATTTTTGGAAGTTAATCAGATAGAGATTAAGTGATTTGCCTAGAGTGACATAGTAAGTGTCTTTAGGTGAGGCGAAGTCAGGTCTTCCTTGAGGTCAGAGACTTTCTTTTATCTTTATATATTTTTTAATTATTATAATTTTGAAATTATAATTCCTAGTACAAAGTAGGCACTAAATATAACCTTTATTGAATTGAATTGAACTGAACCCAGCTGTCCTTGATAAGCTAGGGAATATAGAAAAGAAAACCAAGCAAGATTGAATGCCTTAAGTTCATGTCACATGAAATTGTTTGAAGGAACTAAGGAGATTTGACTTGAAGAGATGGACTATGGAGAATGTAATAGTCTTGTTCAAGTCCTCAAAAGACCCTCACATGGAAGAGAGGTCCTACATGCTCTACCCAGAGATTATGACAAATGGCAATGTCTGGAAATGGTAAAGAGGAAAATTAAGATTTTATGTGAAGATAAACTTCCTCATAATTAGTGCTTTACAAAAGTGTAGCTGCATCAGAATGTAATAGGTTTTTCTTCACAAAAAGTATTCAAATGAAGGCTGGGTAAGTATTTGTCAGGTATGTTATATAAAAGATCCTTGTTTAAATAAAGTTTGAATTGAAACTTTTAGTCTTTTTGGGTACTTTAAAACTCTTGTCTCTTCATGATGACTTTCTGTTATTTTGTCAAATTTTTCTTTTTTACATTAATATGAGAGTCTCAGAACCACAAATGAATTTCTGTGCCATTTATGCTATTGAAATGAGCAAGGAAAGAATAGAGTACAAAAAAGAAATGCCAATAATTTTAAAAAAATGTTTTAGCTGTGAAAGGATCTTTAAAAGTCAGATAGCCAAAACTTATAGAAGTATATAAAAGGACAATGGATGTGGAATCAAAATCCCTGATTTCAAATCTTGGCTCCAATGTACATTCATTAGCTATGTGATTATGGCCCATTTTCTTAACCATTTTAGACTTCATTTTCCTTAACAGTTGAATATGGGGGTTTGAGCAGATGACCTTGAAGGAGTAAGGAAGTTCAACTAGGTGGCCTTTAAGTTCCCTTATAGCTCTAAAGTTATATCTCTTGAAATTATAAAATGTATATGAAGTTAAAAAATATCAGACTCATATTTATTAAAGGAGTTATATTTCCATTAGCCTTGTTCCCAAAGGGACAATTCAGCATTTCTTAAAAGCCACATGGAGATTGCTCCAAATCCTTTCATGGATCAAACATGAAATCTCAAAGAAGGCAGGTGAACAAAGATATGTGAATGAGAAACTGAGCTAGCAATATAATTTTTTAAAGTAAACAACAAGGAAATAGACTAACATTGAGCTTGAAAAGCAAACATTCCCAGTATTTGAAGCAAGGAAAATGACAGAACAGATGGCAGCTGATTACCACAAACTTCAAGATAATTTGCTACACATTAGAATGCTAAAAAATTTCTACTGAATTTCTATAATAAAAAACAGCAAAGAGATTATCTAATGTGCTGACAACTTCCACAGTGCTGTTTCCTTGCCCATTAATGCTCTCCAATGATCTTGTTCATTCATTCCTTCAGTTTTAATCTCACTAATAAATGACTGTAAGACAAAAACATATTTTTAAAAGAATTATATAGTACAAAATAGATACTACATGCCTGCAAGGAAAGTGGTGAAACCACATTTTTTGGGAAAACTTCCCCCATATATGAGGCCTAGGGTCAATTTCGCAAATTGTTGCCTGGGTCGTAGGATGGAAGAGTGGAAAGTAAGGATTTCTGATGTTAAGTTTTCAGAGGCAGAATCCAAACTATATTATCTAAATTTAATAGTCCATACCCTATACCACACAATATTGCTTCTTATTCTTAATTAATGATCATTTCAAGGCCTAATGACTCAAAGTAAGAACATGCCTTCTTAAGAAAGACACATAATAGTAGTAATAATAGTAGTTTCCCCATGTCATTTGTGTAATCTCTGCAAAGATATTGATTATACGAAGAAAAGAAAAGCAAGGTGATAAGCAAATACATGTTACATCAGAAAAGGTTTCTTGAATCTAAAATAGTGAAAATCAAGCCAATTAGTCCCAAAGAAGGCTGTTAGTCTAAATTTACCCAATCTTTGGTAAATGCGTTTAAAATCAAGGATTGTCATCAACTAGCATTTTCGAGCCTAAGAAGAAGGTTCAGCTTTACAAAGAGGAAAATAAATAGATTCAACTTTGGTTCTTTTTGTTTAAACTTCTTGCATTGCCCTTAATTCTTTCTTTTCTTCTCATATTATACTAGTACTTTTCTAGGTTCAATCTCATATTTATATCCTAATTACTCTAATTATTCATTTAATTTTTCCCAATTACATTTATAGAGTCCAACAGTTAGCAGCAGAATGGTTTATGGAAGAATCTATACTGGAAATCAGTAGATCTATGCTTTGGGCTAGATTCCATGACCATCGGTATTTGCTGGGCCAAAAAACTTAGCCTTTATGGGTTTTAATTTCTTTATCTACAAAATCAGTAAGTTTGGATAATTGATGGCTAAATCCTTTCAAAGTTCTGAGAAACTCTTTAACAGTCAAAGTTGAATGCGCTTAAAATAAAAAGCATTTTTTCCTTAAATGATGACTTCAAAAAGGAAGCACCAGAAATAATTAGTTACAGTGATGTAACTATTGAATTACTTAATAGTAACAGTCACTCAGCCTGTAATGGATTGAAATATGTTGTCAAACTAAATTTCTTATTCTTTCTTTTTATCATTAACATCATATTATATAAAACCATTTTCAATATCCTGTTATTCAGGAAAATCAAGTCATAAAGATAACAATAGCTACCACAGATAGAGCAAAGCACTTTTCAAATATTATCTCATTTTATCTTCACAATTATGCTGAGGAATAAGTGCTATTATTGTCCATATTTTACAGATGGAAAAACTGAGACAGCTAGCAGTTAAATGACATGGCCAGGTTGATTTAGCTAGCAAGGATCTGAATCAGAATTTGAACTCAGTTCTTCTTGACTCCAGATTCGATGCTCTGTCCATTGTGCCATCTAGTTTCTATTTTGCTTAAACTATGTAGTTTGCAGTAATATCTATAAATAAAGTCTAAGAAGCATCATGGAATGATAGATATAACCTGTCTTTTTCTATGTTTGGTCTAATAACCACTCCCAAGCTCAGAAAGAATCTATATTAGTTATAATGACTAGCAATAACAGATAAAGTGGCACATATTTGCCATGCATCATATTGATCTAATGCAGATACAACCATGCTTATTCACACCTACCAAACAGATATATACATGTAGAAACTATCAAATGCATGCATTGAATATGAATTAGATAAATTAGCACACCTAGCCCTATGTCATATATTTGAACAGACTGAAAGAATATTTACCTTTTTGATATTTTTATAGTTATGAAGGAAGAAATATTATTTTAATTTTTGTTTAACTTCTTATACAAGAAAACTGATGAAAAAATAATATTCAGTTCTGTCTCTGAAAGCATATCAAAGCCAAAGAATAAAAGAAGTAGTACCAAAGAATTTTCTAGGTGTATGACTAATGAAGCATTTCTATTTCTGAAAAACAGTTTTGTGAATTTGCCTTTTAACCTGTCATGCAATCCAAACTTTTTTGGTTGTGTTTTTTTTTTTCCAGTTGGGGAGAGAGGGAGAACCAATAATCTGTTTTCATAAGCATTTCTTTACATTGCAAAGATAGTTCAAATTTTTATATAGTGAAAACATTATGATTACTTTGTGCCAAGTATTGTTTTAGGTCTAGAAGAGATATATGGTAAATGAAATGTTTCTACTCTCAAAAAAAAAAAAAACCCTTGTAATTTGGTGAAGGAGATACAATACTTACAAAAATAAATATTAACTAAAAGATAAGTATTTAAAATTGATACAAAGTACTAAAAAGATGAGTGAGCTAGAGCAGAGAAAGGGGATAATGGAGAGTGTGATTGATTCTATAGAAGTCAGCTCAGAAGATTTAGGCTGAAGAAAGTACCTAGAAAAGGTGAGCTGTTTCTCTAACATTCCCCAAACCCCTAATATCTGTCATTACGGTTTTCATTACAATATAATATATTTTTTCTTATCCAAACATTTCTTGTAAAATTAATTTTGTATAATAAAGAGGTCAAAAGTTAACTAGAGATTGATATAAATGTAAAGTTAGAGAATCAAACCTCTGCCCAGGCATTAATAAGTTCCTGCCTAGGAACTTAGAGTGATTATAACTGAATACAGAGAACTTTTTTGTATCTAAAATCAATTCATTAAAGTTGAAGAGGAGGAAACTGAATCAAACTTAGGGTTTATTATGTTAGCCCCCCTACCCCAGATTTAAAATTAAATTATTATATTATTATATACAGGGTGCTATGTGAACAAGAAAAGCTCTTTTCTGAGTGAATGAAACAGAAGGGGCATAGAATACCAGATATACGAAAGAGACAGCAAAGGTAGGGATTTAAACCAACATGGCAAATGGAGGAATTTAATTTATAAGGGAGAAGAATTTCAGTAGTATGAGATAAAACTGAAAAAGTTGAGTAGTTGGTTTTAAAACTCCTTAAATGTTCCAATTAAAATTTTGAATTATTGATTATTAGCCATTAGGAGACACTGAAAGATTCTGAGCAGAGGAATAATATGACTATATCAATGGAAAAAGAAGAAGAAAGATCAAGTTGATAATGGTATCTGAAAGCATAGATTAAAAGGGACAAGTTTGGAATAAGCAATAAAAAAGAAAATGAGAGAACAAGGTAAATTAATATCAAAAGAAATGAAAGAATTATCATAATTTACTATCCACAACTAAATGCTAGCAAAATGTAGAATATAAAGGAAATGGATTGTTACCTAAAACATGAAATATTTAAATTACACAACAACAACAACCTTAGAAAGTGAAATTGAACAAGTCAAAAAGGATCTACTATGGTAAGGGGATAGAGATGTAACAAACTTTGAAAAAGATTTATAGTTAAAATACAATTAAAGAAGAATTCATAACCATGTTATGCAAATTGTTCTCAATATTTAGGGAGGAAAGATTTAGAAAAACATTTTTTTGAAATAAATATGATTCTAATATATATCTTAGAGAAATATAATATAGATTAATACAAGTATTAACCAATGTCTTTAATGGATATTGATGCAAAAACATCTAGCAAAATTCTAGCAAAATAACTACTAAAATAGGTCCTTAAAATTATTCACTATGACAGTATTGATTTTGCTAGATATGGTTCAACATTAGAGAAATAAAACAGTTGGATTAGAAGAAAAAGGAAAGAAAATGAAATTTATGTCAGGACCGGCAAAAAAAAAAAATAACCTTTCCAAAATAGTACATGTGATTAAAAACCTTTAAAAGCATGGTAAAAAAAAGAATATCCAGAAAGAGAATTTAAAAAAGCATTTGCCACAAGTGAAAAAAAAAAAAAAAAGAGCATTATTTGAATGGAAAAACACCAGAAGCTTTCTCAGTAAAGGCAATGCAAGAATGCTTCTCTCCCCTTCCCCTTTGTTATGGGATTCGATTCTATAAAACGCTTCATAGCAACAATATAAAAGAAAAAAATAATGGAATACACATCAATAAAGAGGAGGAAAAAAAATCTTTAGCATTAATAATGTGATGGTTTACTTAGAAAACCCCAGAGAATTAGTAAGGGAATTAAATGAGCAAGCTTAAATAATATATCAAGTTACATGATGAACCCATATAAATCATCCACATTTCTCAATATCATTAAAAAGTACTGGAGAAATGATCAAAAGAGAAATCCTACTTGAAATAACTTCAAAATCAATAACATATTTTGGATTAAATCTACCAATATATTTAAGATATGTTAATAAAAACACTTGTCACAGAAATAAAATAATATAAACGGTTTCCAGGAAAAACAATTTTTTACTCTAGAACTTAGCCAATCCAATAAAAAATCATAAAACTATCTAATTCAATTTTTCAGTACTAAACTAAATTGCCCATGGGAATTTTCATTATGGTATACAAAGAAAAGAAAATTCTCTTGAAAAAACAAGTTATTTATCAACAAAAGAGAAATATTTTTTTTAAAAAAGTAACTAGTAATAAAGGAACATCCATTACAGGAATTTTAATTATAAGGCAATAATCATCAAAACTATTTGGCAGTAGTAAATATAAACTAGGCACAGATCACTAAAATTCACTAGATCAGCAGAGAATCAGAAACAATTGCACTTAGTAGGTGAGTATTTGATAACGTCAAAGAATATTTTGGATATAACTCCTGGTTTGAAAAAGATTTCTGAGTGGCTGGAGTGAAGAGGAGCAGCTGGGTGGGTGGGTGGGGCGAATGTGTTAGCTTAGCATTTTATGCTATAAATATGAATAATTTTCCATTAGATAGATACCAATCCTAAATATTAATTAATCACATCATTTTTTAAAATAAAGAAAAATGGAAGGAATTGTTATTTTTAATTTATGGAATGAAACAAACATTTTGATAAGAGTATAATAAAAAAATTGTATATGAAACCGCAAATCAATTATGTACAACTTGAATAAAGTTATCATCTGTACATTTCCCCTTCCCATTTTCTTCCCTCTCCCTCCCATACTATAAATATTAGACACAAAGAGGGATACATATACATACATATAAATATAGATGTAGATATAGATAAATGGAAATGTATATATGTATATACATATATAATTATTCTATACATCTATTTATCCATCCACAATTATGATTAGATGAAGCAGATATCACAAAAATTAAAACATAATTATGAGTGTGAAATTAAAAATATTTTATGGAGCCAATTTAAATAGATTTTATTCTCCAGGACAATAATTGCCTTTTTACTTGTTTACAACACTGATAAAGTGCAATTTTCTTCCCTTTTCTACCTCAAGTATTTAGAATGACCAGATTCATACAGTAACTTAAACGTTACTTATAAAATGCTACTGCCTTGGCTACAAATTTGCATCCTTCAATTTTTGAAAAGTTACGTGGGATGCTCTTTCTTCTGGTGCATTTAGTCAACTTCTTTAGTGGTGGCTCCAGAAGAATCACTTCCAGATGGGACTGATAAGTTCCTCTGGGAATCCACCAGACATGCCTGGTGGTATACCTCATGCAGTGTAGTATAGCTTAGTAATGATGGGCTTAAGAGCTTCTCTGATTCTGATGATAATAAAATCTTCCTTTCCTCAGTGATCTGATTATTTCATTTCATTAGTCAAGAATTTTCTGTTTACCTACATCACCAATTTTGTCTTATAATTTTTCATCTTTTATGGTAGCCTTCATTTTGAAGGCATGAAATTCAATAAAATTCTTGGAAGGCACTTTGTCTGCTTCTCGTCCTTAGCTTTGCATTTCTGAATCTCCTGGAATATACACTGATATCTTTTTTTTTAATTCAGAAAACCTTTGTCATTGGTGATGGTAATCTTATTTTCCTTGCCTGTGCTCTTATCCACAGCAGAAATATTGAGATTACCATTTGCATCAATGTCAGATGTTACTTCAAACTGAGTAACACTCTTAAGTGTTTGATATATTCCTCCAACCTCAAACTTACCAAGCAGATTGTTATCCTTGATTATTGTTCTGTCTCCTTCGTAAACCTGAATGAGCACAACAAACTGGTTGTCCAAAGAAGTGGTAAAGGTCTGTTTTTGCTTAGTCGTGATGGTGTTTTTTGTGTTTAATCAAAACCATCATAACTCTATCAGCAGTTTCAATTTCAAGGAAAAGAGGAGTGACATCCAACAGCAGCAAGTTCTGCACATTCTCAGATTTATCTCCAGACAAAATTGCAGAACCTGGATAGCTGCATCATAGGTGACAACCTCATCAGGATTGATACTCTTATTGATCCCTTTGCCATTAAATAAGTCTTGCAAAACCTTCTGGATTTGGGGGATAAAAATGGAATCATGCACCAGAACAATGTAATAAATCTGTAACTTATCTAACTAGGCATCTCTTAAGGCCTTTTCCACAGGATACCATGTGCCATAGAGGTAATAATCATTAAGCTCTTCAAAACAGATCAGGGTGATAGAGATTCAGAAGTTGATATCTTAAAGGAAGTCAATCTCAATACTGATCTTGAATATTGGAAGAGATGGTGCTCTTTGTATATTCACAAGTGGGATTCAGATGGCTAAGATTCCTTTTGTTTTCACTGATGTCATTCTTGTGCGTTTGCTTAAATTCAACAATAAAAATTTGACTATGTGATTGTCAAAGGCCTTACTATCCAATTGAATATCCCCAGCTACTATCTCAAGGTTCAAAGATCAACACATTTCTCTTGGCATAACCTTTTTTTTCAAAGTCATAGGAAACAGCAGCAACAGTTGGATCATTAATGATATTGAGCACATTGAGAGCCGTGATGGTTCCAGCATCATTGGTGGTTTCTCATTGGTAATCATGGGAAAAGGCTGATACTGTGACCACAACATTTGTGACAATCTTCACCCAAGGTAAGCTTCAGTAATTTCTTTAATCCTGGTCAAACAATAGAAGATACTTCTGGACATAAATGTTTGGTCTAAATTTTGCACTTCATTGGATTTAAGCCTGCCTGCATCATTCACCACCATAAAATGCCAAAGCTTCATGCTTGACTGTATAATTGCATAATCAGATCTGTGGCCAGTCAGATGTTTGACATCAATAACTGTATTGGTGAGGTTCATTGCAACTTTATTCTTTGCAGCATCACCAATTTAATGTTCTATGTTGGTGAAGATTTCATAGTGTAAGGTGCTCATCTTTTCTTGATCATTAGCATAGATTTGATCTCTACTTTCCCATGTTAGAAGACTCCCATATGGGAATCTGGTTCCAAGATCAGTGCCAATTGCAGGTCCCTTCACCATGGTTTCTGAGAAGTTGGGGCTAATAGCTGATCACTGGAGAGGAAGAAGGTATTTTGCTGTGCTGAATAGATGAAACTGAACATTTTAAACAAAAGCAATTCAACTAGAATAAGATAAAGAATTATTGTTGTTTGGGGAAAATTTTGCATTAAATATTTCTCTTAAAATTTAGTAAAGTTTAAAGGAAATTATAACAAACATATAAAAATAAGAGCAATTTTTCAGTAGATAAGTGGTCAAGAATTATAAAACATTATTCTCAGATAAAAATTAAAAAGTGTTAACAGCTTCATACAAATTTTAAAAATCTCTATAATCTCAAATTTAAAAAGGTAACGAAAGACAGATGGGATCTGGTGAATACACTAATATAATAATGATAGGCCTGTGAATAGGTTCAAATATTTTGTATATCAAATTGTTATCATATAGGTAGATGGCGAAAGTGGCAAAAATATGTGAAAAATCCTTTGAATCAGTGATACTACACACAGATAGCAGTGGCCTTTAGAAAAGTCATGTAAATACAGTAAAATATTTAGAACATGATATTTTAATGATACCAAAAAAAAACCTAGAAATAGAGTAGCTATGCACCAATTGGGGCATAACTTACAAAATTGTGACATCTGAATATAATGTAATATTGTTGCATTATAATAAATACCAAATATATTAATTATTGTATATGAATGTTGTGGAATATTATTGTTCTATAAGAAATAACCAGCAGGATGATTTCAGAGAGACTTGGAGAGACTTAGATGAACTGATGCTAACTGAAATGAGCAGAACTAGGAAATCATTATACACAGCAAAAACAAGAGTATATGATAATCAATTCTGATTTTTTTCTTGTGAAACAAGATAACTGTATAAATATGTATACATATATTGGATTTAACATATATTTTAACATATTTAACATGTAGTGGACTACCTGCCATCTAAGGGAGGAGGTAGGGGGAAGGAGGGAATAATTTGGAACAGAAGGTTTTGCAAAGGTCAATGCTGAAAAATTTACCCATGCATATGTTTTGTAAATAAAAAGCTTTAATAAAAAAATTAAAAAAGAAATACCGAATATAAATAATTCATACAAATATGAGAAAACATACATGAGATAATATAAAGTGAAGCAGAACCAGTGAATATGTGTGTTTATATATATATATATGTATACACACTTACATACATTTGTGTGTGTTTTAAATAAATAAATATGTGTGTGATTATATATATATATATATATATATATATATATATATATATACACACACATAGATTAAGAGAGAGACACACACCCACAAGCATTCATACAAACCTAATGACTAACTACAAAGCAAAAATGTCAATAAAAAGAGCAAAAAATGAAATGAATGTTGTATAATTATAAAGACCAAGCTTAATCCCCTTTTAAGAGAGATAAACAAATATGCCAAGAGCCTTTCACAGCATAAAAGGAGATATATCTGTGGGTAGTGCAGTGGATAGAGCATTGGGTGTGAACTCAAGAAGACCTGAGTTCAGATCTAGACTGAGATACTTAAAAGTAATAGGCAAGTCATTCAATCTTGTTTGCCTCAGTTCCTCAACTGTAAAATGAACTGGAGAAGATAATGGCAAACTCTGGTATATTTGTCAAGAAAAGACCAAATTGGATTAGAAAAAGTATGATTGAAATAATTCAACAACAACATGGATGGGTACATATGAAGGAAGCTAAATGGCCCAGTGGATAGCTGCTGAATCAAGAGTCAGCAAGGTGAGTTCAAATTTGACTTCAGACATTTACCAACTGCGTGACCCCAAGTAAGTCACCTAAACTCTGTTAGTTTTAATTCACAGGAGAAGAAAATGATAAAACACCCTAGCATCTTTGCCAAGAAATCATCCTTGAGAAGTTTTGGTATATGGTTGGTTCACTAGGTCACAAAGACAGGATTGAATGACTGAACAACAATGGATAATGTTATATAACCTCTCAAACTCATATCCTTGCAACTTTTTCTTCATTGTTACAAAGAGATCATGGAGTGAAGAGGAGGAAGATAGGCATATTACTAGATAACTGATTTTAAAGAAAATAAATCCATCAACAAAAGGTTTCTTTTTTAAGTCTGGCAAAAGGAAGATGAGTAGGAGCATATTTTTATTTTCTAGGCAAGAAAAAGTAATGAGTTTGTTGTAAAAATGATAAGTATAAGATATTTTGGAAAGTTATTTTAGAAGTCTAATTCACATAACTTGGAAACTGATTGTAGGGAGAAGGAGAAGGAATTGTCAAAGATAAGAGAAAAGTTTTATGCTTGGAACTGGGAAAATGATCATACCCTGACATAAATAGAATTGCTGATAAAGTAAAAATAAAATACAAACCCCAGGAGAAATAATAGAAGCTTTTGAATACATTGAAGATAATAGTGCCATCTTTTAGCATAAGTTACTTTAGCTTAAAGGACTTCAAAGATTTGGCCATTTTCTTAAAAGAGAAGGGAAATGAAAGTATTTTTGTGTTTTATCAAGCGGATTTATCAGCTTATAAATTATTAACCCATAATAAAGCTGGTCCCCCTTAGGTGGACGTGATAGTTAAAAAGTCAGATTATAAAAAGTGATATATACTCATTAAAAATCTCCTGTAAACAATAGAATTACTGATGTTTTAGGTGAAAGAATAGAAATAAATCCAGGTTAAAACACGTTTTATATGTTATAGCATCTCAGAAAAAAGTAATACATCTGTATTTACTAACTAGAAATTATTTTATGTGTTTTTAACATACATGCTTTTTTGCATAACAGAGATCTTGGGGTGTCATCTCAACATAAATATGTTTTGTTAGGAGACAAGAATGAAAACTTGGGTCTTTTTAGTCAAGAAGCTTAGAGTGGAAAGAATCTTTCAGGAAGATGTCCGATTCCTGAGGACCTTCATTAGGAAAATCATGCCTGATTCAATAATTGAAAAAGGAAACTAAATGAATATTGACATTGTTCACAAATGAACACAACAGATTTTACTGTATGTAAAGGAATGCAATTGCTTATAATTTGAGTGCTTAAAGAAATAGGTTTATAACAGGTTAGACATTTGAAAAATTAAATAAGGAAATAATGAGCTCTGAAAAAATAACCATTCCTATCTTCAAAGAGGGAGTGACAATTTAATTTTAATATTTAATAGAATAGTTTTGCAATGATAATCTAAACCCAAATTTTGTTATTATCAATGGTCTAATACTAATATAATATATTCACACAAATGCAAGGGAAGTAAAATTTTATCTATTGCTGTACCTATGAAGTGCCTATAATTTTTGAGATAATGATTAAGGGGAAAGTAATAAAATGTATTTGCCTCCATTATCTTTTTGTTTCAAGCAAAAGGTTTGAGGACCTGAATTATTTTATTAATTTAAATTCTTAAATATCATTATTTACTCGACAAGTCAAATACAGATTACTATACTATATTTAAATATTTTGCTTAAAGCCATACATCAAGTGACAATGAAAGTTCTTTGAAAAAGATAAACCAATATTATAAATATAAAGGATGACAAAAATAGTGGTAATAATGATGGCAGTGGTAATGTTAACCAAACCTATATTTCCCTTCCTAAATAAAAACAGCAAAAGGATAGAGAAAAATCCAATTATGTTATGAGACAAAATAATGTTGTTGGCCTCAGTGGTTGCAAAGAAAAGCAATTGGCACAAAAATCAAAAGATCTTGATTCAGTCCTGACCTCTACCACCTAGAACAAACCACCCACACTCTCTGAATCTATTTCTACTTCTTATAAACTCAAAATAAAACATTCACCATCTTTTTCACAGACTTTTAAAAATTCTTAACTTCTTGCTAAGTTGTTCCAGGCATATATGACTCTTCATAACACCATTTTTATTTATTTATTTTTTTTGACAAAGATACTGGAGTGTTTTACCAGTTCATTTTATATATGAGAAACTGATGCACACAGGGTTAAGTGACTTGCTCACGGTCACACAATTAGCAAGTGTCTGAGTCAGGATTTGAACTCAGGTCCTCCTAACTATAAAGCAATGTTCTATCAACTCTACCACCTAGCTGCCCCAATTCAAAAAATAGCAGGACACAACAAGAGAACTGTTTACAAAACTGGATTTCCATGTTATTTTTCTTGTGTATGTATATAATCACATAATTATTTTCAAAACTTTCCTGTTTGTGCATTTTCTGAATTTCCTTTTATTTCTTCTGTGAAATGAAAACACTGTTTCAAAGGCCCTTTTGGGACATCCTTATTGCCCACCACTACTCTTCTGGTAAACTCCTTCTCCATTAACAATTAAGTGAAAGGAGAGAAAAAAGAAAACAAAAAACATCTTACAACAAATAAACATAATAATAAAAAACCCAATGATCATTCCCCAAATTATATCATTCTATACTCTGAGTCCATCACTTCCTTCAGTAGGTGGGTTATGTTTCATCTTACTATCATGCTTCTAGCAAAATGGTTAAATAGTTGGTCAAAGCATTGATTGTGATCCTTATTTTTTGAAGTTGTTTTTATTTACAATGTTTTGATCTATGCACTACTTAATCTTCTGAACCATCTTCACTTTGAATTAGTTTATACCCAGTATTCTTTAAAATTGTTCCTTTCATAATCATTTATTGCCCAGTAATATTTACATAGATTTTACAAGCATGGATCATTTGGAATTCACATTTTTGGAGAGCATTGTCATTTATAGATAAGATTATTCTCCACTTTATTATTTGAGAGTATAATTATTATTATTATAGAGATCCAAGTTCATAACCTGATTTTACAACATGGGTTCATAGATTTAAAGCTGATAGAGATACAGACCATCAAGTCAGGTCTGTGGCAATTTGATTGTGATCAAGTAACAATCTTTTGAATCTTCTTCTTCACTGCTAAATAGATGATGATATTAATTAAGATCATACATCAAAAATATAGCTTGAAAAGGCCTTATAAAAGATCTAATACAACCCCTTCATTTATAGAGGAGGAAATGAGACCCAGAGAAATTAAGTGGACACAGAAGTATAGTGCTATTTTGAAGAAAGCATTTTGTAAATTACATTCCATAACTAGTTGGTGCTTATGAGGATCAAATGAGATGATATTTCCAAAGTCTTTTGCAAGCCTTAAAGTACTACATAAATGCTAGCTAGCTACCTAGTAGTAATAATAGCAGTAACAGCAGTCACAGTAGTAATAGTAGTGGTAAGTCATTCCTAAATGCTTATTGAGTTGGAAAAAATGCTTTAGATAAAATGAGGAAGCATAATTAAAAACAACAGGATTTAATTATGATAAAAACCCTTCTGCTTCTTATAAAATCAAATTGTTTTGTAAGTCTTTCTTGATAATCTTAAAATCAAGGCTTATGTGACTACACTTTGTTAATTACTATTATTGTTTACTGATATGTATATCATTCCAAAGTAATTGGTTGCTTTCATCATAGTGTGGGACTTCTAAAACTTCCCAAAATGTTACCTATTTTGAGAACTAACAGAGAAGTTAATTCAAAGAGGGAAAAGTAATCTTATGAAGTAAGTGGGAGAAAGAGGTTATAGAGTTAAAAAGAATATTTCTTAAAGGAACAAAAAGTAACGAAAAAAATGGAATATTGGAGCCTGATGCATTCTTAATGTGACAGCCTCCAGCAGTTTGAGGGTATTAAAAAGACATAAATAATTCAATAATTTCCAGTATCCAAACATAAGTCTAAAGATGCTGTAGGGGTGAAACTCAAAATTGCATATATGGAGAATTATTTGGGGGGAAAAAAAGAAAACAAAACTAAATTCAATACATTGTCACTGCTAAATTTTTTTTTAAAGAGACTAGATTTTTTAATAGTAAAATCTGACAGAAATATTCCAGGCTAGCATATACATTGAGTCATTAGGAGATATTTTATGAAAATAATTAACACTCTTTGGGTTAATAAATTTAGGTAATTAGACATATCTGTGTGTACGTAGCCCTGAATTTATTATTATTGTACACTGGACAGGGTAATATACCATGAAATAACTTTCCCCCCCATTTTTTGGATAATGTTTTTATATCATCAATCTCCTCCCCCTAAAAAAAATACTTTAGGTCCACTCCTTTCAGATATCAAGTTGAGCATATAGAGCTCCAGTGAAATTCCTTTAATGGCTGAAAAAAGTTAATCATGACAGCTAGTAACTGTGGAATAAAAAAGAATAGAATCTAATGAATAAAAGACTGGGTCAGGAGATAGTCTGCTTGCAAGAAGATTTAGATTCTAAACAAACATTTGTAAGTTGTTTCTGAACAGGAGCCAATGATAAACACTATCAGCCCTCAAGGTAAACATGCTCGTTATGAGGAAGGAGTTATTGATAGAAAATGCCAGAATATAGATGTTGAATCATGAAGGGACTAAGGTTAAGGCATATTCAATAGTGCCAGAAGCAAATCATTATCTCAGGATGAATCAATCTACATGCTATTAAAAAATTGCTGAAATTTGCACTAACCCAGATTAGGAACCCAGATGTAGGCAACCAGAATTATGCAATGGATTGGAATTTTTCTGCTTTAGAAGAAGCAACATAGTAGAAAAAGAAATCAACTTAGAATTAAGTATTCTTGCTTTCAGTGCCAGTTCTACTTTCTTCTTGCTGTGCAACCATGGGAAAGTTACTTAACTTCTCTGAGATTCAGATTCCAGAATGGGAAACAATACTTAAATATTTCCCTTATAGAAGTGCACACATACACACACAAAAAAGCATTTTACAATCCTTAAAATACTATAGGAAGATAAGCTTTTATTAAAATTAACTTTAATTCACATTAAGTAAGTTACCTCCTAAGCTCTAGGCCTAAATTTCCAGATTTCTCTTGGACTTCTCCACTTAGATGTCTTCTGGTTACTCAACTCTCTATGAAAGAAGTGATTTCACCAATTGTCCTGTGAACTTCCTTATCCTTCCTTCTTTCTTATATCAGTTAATATCTTCATCTTCCCTCTAATGATTCAGATTCAAAACCTGGAAGTCATCATTGATTCATCTGTGCTATTCATCTCCCATGTTCAACCAGTTTCTAAGCCTTATGAATTTTTCCTTCACAATAGTTCTTGACTTCATTTATTCTTCATTGATATTGCCTCTACTATCACGCAGGCCCTCATTACTTCTTGCTTATATTATAATAGAGTCTTAAATAATTTTCTTTTTTTTAGCCTCTTTTCCAATCACTTTATCCCAGAGCTGTCAAAAATGTTTAGTCATGTCACTACTCTATTCAAAAACCTTCTATGACTTAACCCCATTACTTAAAAATTTCTCCCTAACCTCATTACTTAAAGAGTAAAATACAGTAATCTTTTCCATGTCACAGGAATTATGGGTATGGTGACCTCTCAATCTCAAAAATTTGCATAAACTTGCTTGTCTCTTCCTTTGTACCAGAGAATACGTCTGAATTATTATCTCATTAAAAGATAAAATATGTTGATATTATGCAATATTATGTATATATTTTATGCATTTCAGAGTTTCAAAACTTTTTCTGTATCATCGCTAGTCTTTGCTTCTTGTTTGCAACTGCCCCAAAATTCCCTAAAAGTCCCCAAGTAATTTCTTGTACCAATGCATGATATATCAAAATCACGTTGGGGGAAATCATGGTGTGGAAGGACTAACTGCACATATTATGTAGGCTGCCATTCAGGGGTTTCTATAATTTGGTTCCAATCTATTTTTAGGTTTATCATATAAAAAAAACTCCATGGCTAAAATAGAAGATATATACGTGTAAGTTTGGTATTTTTTATAAAGAAATGACAATGGTTTTCAAAGACATATATGAAAATTGGTTGCATAATTTTATTGCTGATGGGTAGTAATGGATAAGGAATTGGATTTAAGAAATATAAAGATTTGATTTTAATACAACAGTTGATAATTACTATGTAATCCTAAAGTAGTTTCTTAAGCTCTCAGCTTCAGATATTTATACACAGATACATAGATATATATTATAGCTCCTATCTCATAGGGTTGTTGAGAGGACCAAATTATATAATATGTATAGAGCATTTCATAAACCTCAAAGCATTATATAAATCTTAGAAAGTTATAATATTATTATTAACATGCCATGTATATATAATTCTAAGGGAAAAATTTGGATAAAATTCCTTAACTATAATGATATGCCAACCAGAAGTAACCCTTAGAGTTTTTGTTTACAATATGAAATGCATTTTCCATGTTAATTTTGCCTTCACAGGATTATGACATCTTTCAAAGCATTTTGGCTGTCTTCCCAATTCATCATTTTGTATAAGAGAAGTGTCAAAAGTCCTCTTTTCAAAACTAAAACTCAAATTTGTAAATATAGAGTGTTGGACAAGTGCAAAAAACCAGCACCTTGGATAATTCTTTTTTGATGATATCATCACTAAGTTTGTAACTTTGAGGCAACATTCGTGTATCCTTAATCTCAGTAGTCAAAATTATTGCCCCATTACTTAGGATTTTACTATTGTTTCATGAAGCTAAAGAAACTTTTCTCTCATCAGAGCTTCTAGGATTGTAAAATCCCAGAAAAAGATGCATTTTCAAAAGCTATTGAGTCCAAAACACATCTGAAAAATTATCTCTTCCACAATATATTGTATAATTGGTCATTCAGTTTTTAAATTAAAATGCCTAGTCTGGAGAGCACACTCTGTAGGAGGAGGCTATCTCTCTTTGGGAAAGCATTATTAGGAAATTTCTTCCTCAATCAAACAATTTGACCCACTACTTCTTGTTCCTTCTAGACCAAAAAGGAGAAGTCAAATTCAATTTCCTCATGACAGCTCTTCAAAAAACTGCATATAGTAATAATATTCCCACCCTCCACCAAGATTTCTTCATCCCCCTTTTATCCTTCAAAATGAATACAAAATCTTAAAATACAAAAATACAAAAAATTTCTTCTAACTAGGTATTTTCCTCCCAATCCTAAGGTTCTTTAAAATCTAAATTATCTTTGATGCATCATAATTTAAAGCTGGTAAGAATTCTAAGAAGCTTTTATCTGTAACCCCCTCATAATATAGAAACAGAGAGATTGTGTAAAGTGTCAATTATCATACCACATACCAATGTGATTTGAACTCAAGTTCTCTGATTTCAGAATTAGTGCAATTTTCTGCTCTCCAGCTAGTCAATATCCTTCTTTAAATATGCTCCTAGAGTTGAATACAATGAAGTCTCACCAGAGCAGAATACAGAGAGTCTATACGGTCCCTAATGTAATCAAATATCAAGGCCACCTTTTACTCTGCTGGAGCACACTGAGGAACAATACGGAGTTTTAAGTTCATTGAATCTTTATATCTTCTACAGATGAATTGCTTTGTAGTCAATTGATACTTCAACTAACTGATAAGTACTTATTAAGCACTTACTATATGCCAGGAACTGTACTAGGATCTAGGGATACAAAACAAAATGAAACAGTCCCTGGCTTGGAAGAATTTACAGTTTAGTTAGAGGATATAGCATGTATTTACATATGCATATTTAATTTAATTTATATATTCATATACACAGATATTATATACATATATAATATAGACAATTGTATATATGTTGGAAGCAGATATAAATAGATATACAAAATATACAAGGTAATCTTGTATGAAAACTGTTAATATCTGGAATAATTTTAAAAAAAGAACTTCTTTAATATAGAAGAAGGAGCTTGAACTCTTCCATATTATAAAGTTGAATTTTTAACTCAAGTGAACATACATTTGAACATACATTTAGCTCTATCCATATTATATTTACATATAACACATATATGTTAAATATTCACATATATATAAAACATATACTCAGGGCAAGCACTCACAAGGCAGTCAGAAAAGGTGATACAAGGACATTGTTAAAGTGTCTTAATAATTTTAGAATTTATTATATAACATGGGAGTCTCTGGCATAGGACAGTGCAGCATTGCCTGCCCTCATCAGTGAAGGTGCTGTGTTCTATAAGCAAAACAGAATTGACTTAGCTCAGTAAAAACATGAAATACCCAAAGTTAGAGAATCTACCCCAAATGTTCATAGGGAATATGTGTCCAACCTGTGGCAGAGCATGCTGAGTTCATATTCATCTGATCAGCCCCAGTCAGACACACTAACTTAACTCTAACATAGCTATGTCATTTTCGTATTCTTTGAGAATGAAGAACAATAACCAACTCTGTGTGAGTATGTGTGTGTGTGTGTGTGTGTGTGTGTGTGTATGAGACATGCCTTTTTCTAGCTCTTAGGTAAAATGTCACACAAACAACTCAAACCACAAGCAGAGATCCATGGAATTTCTGAGGAATTCCATTTTGAAATGATTTAATGACAAGTCAAATCTGGAATTGGGTTCCATTACTTACTAATTTGGTCCCTAGCTTCCTCATTTATTTGACATTAATGGGATTAATTGATGTCTATTGTCTCTTCTAGTTTAAAACCTATGATGCTATATCTCCTGAAAACTATAGGCTACAGTAGTAAAAGAGCCTAGGTTTAAACAGAATTCCTGGCTCTTAACTTTACTGTAGCCTTATGCATGTTCTGCTCATAAATTTACTTGGGGGAGAGGGGAGGAGTTACATCCTGTCTTGAACATTTGCACGAGGGTTCAACCTGAATTAGAATGTGCCTAATCTTAGCCTTAAAAATAATGGAAACGATTCAAAGTAAACTCAGGAGTGAATGAATCTGCAGCTGGCCACCAGATGTCACTATCCTTTTTCTTTTTGGAAAAAGGACATGTTTTACCCAAAGACTAATTTAGTTGAAATACTATATGAGGAAAGGTAAAGCAGTCAGTCAACTTTTCTAAGTAACATTAAAAAGACATTTAAAGACTTAGATTGTCATTTTCAATTTCTTTGAGTTTTGTAATTCATTTTAAAAAATGTATCTATACCTCGACTGCTCAGTAATAGTCATAATAGAATCTCTCCACCAGCATGAACCATCTGTCACCAAACAGCAGATTTGGGGTTGTACATACTGAGGAACCCACATTTAATATACTTATTTAGTTTTGCATTTTTTTTTCTCCTGAACATGCACATTTTTATTGTTTTTGTTTTTTTACTAATATTATATTCTTCTATGTTGCAATTTGGAATTTGAGAATAGAAAATGTAAAAAAAAAAAAAAACCCACCATATATTTTCAGATATTATAGGTCTCTGTTCCTACAAAAACAAAACAAAATAAACAAAAAACCTTTATCTCATATATGCATCAGTCTCTAGGAATTCATTTCCTTTTAACATCTATCTCCAGAAATAACAGAATGGGATTTGATTTTACTTAGAGCTGTCTGACAGGAATTGCTTTTGAAGTCCAAGTCCAAGGATGCAAATTATTCAGAGTGAACAAATATATGAATGCTGGCAACAACAATGAATAGCACTATATATGAGGCTTTTGTGATTGTTTTAGAGATCAGAAATTTCAAATATGGTCATAGAAGCTCTTTTTCATGTCTATATAAATCAGAGGCAGAAAGGTCAACCAATGAGAAAAGGCGTACTCCTTTGTCCTCATTCCCCCATGTATCTTTGCCCTTTTGTACTGTAAATTGCATAGGCTGGCATTTAAAATGCACAGTGTCATCTGCAGATGCTTGCATCCAACCTGTGCAAAGAGAATGTTGGCAACAGGCAGAAAGATTCAAATACAGTCCTAATGCCTTCAACTCTGAGCAGCCAACTCTAAACCCTAATGCCTCTATCCCTATTATTACAACATTTGCCCCCTAGACAAAGGCAATATAGCCAAAGGAGCTGTTCCTTCCAACTGAGCAATGTCTACATTATACGTTGGGGATTTGATCGCAGTACTTAGCTATTGCCTTCAGTGAGCAAAGAAAACAGGGATGGTGATCTGAATAATTTCATCCTTTGTATTATGTTTGTAACAACAGCTATTTTTGTGAAGGACTGTTTCCACATTTTGCTTACTTGGCTCTCACACTGAAAATTATTCATCAAAGACTGGGTAGGTGTAATGCATAAATGGCAAGCAGGATGCAGACACTAATAAGGACATGTTGTAATAATTCAGTCCAGAGGCAGCTTGTCATAATAGGTAGGGTGAGTGTGATAGTTATTTCCCAGCTTTAGGAATAAAAGCCAGCTGGCACAGTGAGTAAATATGCCTACTATTTTTCTCTCCTAATTCAAGCTGGACAGAAGCTTAAAAAATCAGCTGGCTTTTCAAAGAAGTCTCTTGCCTGTGTCTTCTCTTACTGTGTGGATATGAATTCTCTTGGATAGCTAACAGAATCCGCATACAGCTAAGATAAGATTAGGGCTGCCAAAATCTACTCAAGGATGTCCAGCTCAAACTTTGGAGCCCCACAATGCTTACATGTCTAAGGGGTCTAGCATGTAGACAAATTTATTCCTAATGCTCATCACCAACTGACAAGGAATAGCCAGAAGAATAAGAGAGATGGAGAGGTTCATTTTTTACTTTCACTATTTACTGTCTTCAATCCAGCCCCTTCACCCAACACCTATACTTTCATTTTACAAAGTGGAGACAATATATAAGACTGAGAATCTTTTAGAGATACAACTCTATAAAATTCTAGAATGTTAGAAGTGGGACAAATTTTAGAAATCCACAAGAGTTCTGCTATCATTTCACTGTTGAGGAAACTGATATTCAGAGTGGTTAAATGTTCTCAGGTTATATATCTTTTGAGGGTTTCATTTGTTTGTTTGCTTGTGGTTTTTTGTTTTTGTTTTTATCAGACTTAAGATTTTAGGAGATAGAGAATTTATACTTCTGAAATGCTACCACATAAGTATTTCCATATGGAAAAGCTTTACCTTATTTCAAAAGATAAACTATATATATGGTAAAGCTTTTCCACATGGAAATATGGAAAAGCTTTACCTTATTTTATTACTGATAGAATATCTGAAAACTATTTTTTCACTAGTGACAAAGGCTGCTAATCCACTAAAAAGCCACAATTTTTATTGTTTCAAAAGGCATCTTGAGAATCTTTTCCAATTTAGAAAACCTTTTTTTTCAATTTGTCATATGAATTTAGGGGTTATTTTTTTTCCTATCAGGGATTCCTTTGACATTCCAGTGAATTTCATGGACTTCTTGTTAAAATAATGGTTTGCTACCTACATTTAAAATTGAATGCAATGCTAAATTTCAGTTAGAGATTAGTTAAAAAAAAAAAAAAGAAAGGTGTCATTCCCCACCTCAAATAACTTCATGGATCCCTTGAAATCTAACCAGAATCCTTCCAATTGTCCTGGGGTCTTCAGGTGAAGAATTCCTGTATTAAAGAGTTGGCTAGGATTCTGAGAAATCAAGTCACTTGTCAGAGGCTAGGACCATTTCTACAGTATATATCACATGTGTCCCATATATCATATGATTTATGAGCAAAACAGAATTGCAGCAGCTCAAAATTTGTGAGATTCATAAATTTAGGGACATTTCCACTCCAAATGTTCATATATAGACATATAGGTGCCTGACCTATGCTAAAGCCTTCCATGTTTCTATTGGTTTGATCAGCCACCATTGGACAGATGGTATCCCTTGACCCCAATATAGCAATGTCATTTTTGGTTTTTTGAGAATAAAAGACATTATACCACATACCAAAATAAGTTCAAAATTGGAACATGATTTGGGCATAAAGGTGATAGTGTAAACAAATTAGGAGAGCAAGGAACAAGTTATTTATTAGATCTTTGGAGAAGGAAGAAATTTGTGACCAAAGAACTAGAAAACATTATGAAATGAAAAATGGACAACTTTGATTATATTAAATTAAAAGCTTTTACACACACACAAAAAAAAAACAACCCAATAGAAACAAGATTAAAAGAGAAGTACAAAATAGGAAAAAAAAAATTCATATCCAGTGCTTCTGATAAAGGTCTCATTTCTAAAACATATAAAGAACTGTGTCAAATTTATAAGAATACAAGTAATTCCCCGATTGATAAATGACCAAAGGATATGAACAATTTTTAGATAACAAAATTAGTCATCTATACTCATGAAAAATGCTCTAAATCACTATTGATTAGAGAAATGCAAATTAAAACTACTCTGAGGTATATTGCATGCCTCTAAGATTGATTAAGATGATAGGAAAATATAATGAAAAAAGTTCGAAGGGATATGGGAAGAGTGAGACACTAATGCATTATTGGTGGAGTTATGAAATGACCCATTCTGGAGAGCAATTTGGAATTATGCTCAAAGAAATATAAAACTGTGCATACCCTTTGACCCAGCAGTGCCATTACTGGGTCTGTATTCCAACAAAATCATAAAAGTAGAAAAAAGACCCATGTACAAAAACGTTTGTAGCAGCTCTTTTTTGTAGTAGCAAAGAATTGGAAAGTTAGCAGATGCTCATCAATTAGAGATTTGCTGAATAAGCTGTGGTATATGAAGTAATAGAATATTATTGTTCTATAAAAAATGATGAACAAGCTGATTTTAGAAAGGCCTAGAAAAATTTACATGAATTGATCCTGAGAGAAACAAACAGAACCAAATTGTACACAGTAACAAGAATGTGTGACGATCAACTATGAAAGACTTAGTTCTTCTCAGTAGTTCAGTGATCTAAGGCAATCACAATAAACTTTTCATCCAGAAAATTAACTATAGAGATTGAATGTAAATCAACCCATGATCTGTTCACTTTTTTTTCCTATTTTTTTCTCTCCCATGGTTTTCCCCTTTTGTTCTAATTTTTCTCTTTCAACATGATCCATAAAGCAATGTGTATTAAATAAATTGGAAAATGGGAGAAAATAAAGTACAACAACCAACTATACCACATTCATACATTTGACTTGAATTCAAACCCTAATGCCTCCTCTCCATTTATTATATGACTCTGCCTCTTTCTCTTACACACACATACACACACACACACACACACACACACACACATATGAAATAAAAAAAGATATGGCTAGCACCCATTTGTTTACATTCTTCTACTTTTGGTAAGCATTGCTGTCTTTCCACTGCAAGCTAAGAGCTCAATAACTCCACCCCATCTCCCTATCTCTACTTACTCCCTTAGCAAAGTCTGTTTATAGATACTAGTTCATAATATGGTGTAAATGATTGGCATCAGATTTTTAAGTTATACCAGTTAAAAGGATGAAGTTCAACAAAATGTCAATCAATAGTCAATAGATGAAAGAGAAAGGATGGTGGTCATACCAGTGGGTATCAAAGCTTTTTCATCATCTTTGAAATTCTACCACAAAAGTATTTCCTGTTTTTGCTTAGGGGAAATTTTCCTTCTATTTCAGCAACTACCACTGATTTTGTATCAGAAAATTGTTCCTTCACCAGTGCCAGAACCTGCTATCCAAGAGAGCCACTATTTTTATTGTTTCAAATGCTGCTTGTTGAAAAGATAGGTTGAACTCTTATTTTCTGAAAAAAGATACCATTGGTGTTTCATTACTCTTTTATCAAAGTAAATACAAAAGCTCTAAACTCCAAGGGATACCGATCTTTCTGCCCATGCAATTTCTCCTCCTATCCCCATAATCTGGTTCATCCTAAACTCTTTGGTCAAACATTAATGCCTAATGGGTACAATCCTATTTTATATAATGGTCACTTAGCATTTGAGACCAACAATACACCAAGGGCTATAGCAATACGCCTCACCCCCCACCTTTAATGTAGTATTACTCAGCTACCTATTTTTAATTAGGGAGAGGCAATATTTTTAAAGTACCTACTTCTGAAATATTATTCTGACCTTGTTCTTCTCCTAAATGTTTTGCAAAATACTAGTCATCTAGTACTCATCAAATATAAACTTCCCTAGAATTTAATTCAATTTTTGAAGGATTTACTAGATATCTACTGTCTATAAATTAATTCATACTAGATGCAGGTCACTATTTACATTTCTATTTCAGAAGTGTGAAAAAATTATGCTTATGAATGCTATAATGATTAGTGTTCTGTCATATTATGAGGAAGCATCATACCTAAAAACTGTGCCTTCTCCTAAGTCCTCCTCCTTGTGCTACTACCTTTCAGCAAAATACACCCACCCCCCACCTACTCCCTCCCCACATTCATATATATACATTTCTATATAATATTAAACTGTCTATTTTTCCCTTGAAATAATTAGAACACATGTTTTTGTATTTAGTGAATGTCAGAAGATTAATAAGGTTACCCACAGTCTTTGAAAAGCTAATTAAGGAATTTTTTTACAGCACAAAAAGGCTTGGAATATAGTGTTTTACTTTGTCTTTAGGACAGCAGTGAGCATGACACGGTCAAAAAGAGAGAGCCAAAGTGAAAGGGCCTGGCAGATTCCACTTTATGTATATGCCATATAAATATTGCATATAGCAGGGTTACAAACACCTAAAGTGGATTGTTGACAACTCAGTTCCTGCAAGTTCATGCAAGAAAAAAGGATTGTGAAGATACCAACAAACAACAACAACCATATTAACCAAAGAGCTATTATTAAAAATTACTATATAGACATATAGATATTATATTGCTTTAAGAAATTAAAAACGTATTCATGAGTTCTTGTTTTAGGATAAATAATTATGAGACAGATGAAGTCTAGATATGGAAGACAGAACTCCAGTGACATTAAATATGTCAAATATTTGGATATTATGTGCTTGAGGGATTAGACTTATTTTGCTTAGCCCTACCTGAGAAGAACCAAGAGATGAAAGTTATAGACAAACAGCTTTATAATTTGTCTTATACTAGAATATAAACTCCTTGAGGGCAGAAAGTGATTAGTTTTGTTTTGTTTTTGTCTCAATTCTGGAAAAACAGTACTTGCCACACACTATTGCTCAACAAATGCTTACTGGACAAAAGGAAAAAGGACTCTCTCATTGTCTGAACAAAAGATTTGGAATGGGAAACAACAACAATAATAGCTAGCATTCACACAGTGCTTTAAGATTTGCAAAACACTTTACATATATTACCCCATTTGAATTTCCTAACAATTCTGTGAGGGAGGTGCTATTATTGCCCCCATTTTATAAGTGAATAAAACTGAGGCCCAGATGGATTATATACTTTGCCCAGGTTCACAGAGCTAGTAAACATCTGAAAGAAAATTTGAACTCACCTTTTCTTTATTTCTACTTCAACACACTTACCTATCTACTACACTTCTTAGCTATCTTTTATATTTGAGCAAATTAAGACCAGAGATGCTAAATGACTGGTTCAATGTTAATGGAGCCATATGCTAATAGCTGTTGGGGATCTAAATCTGATTAGAACAGATGCCTTCATTTGAGAGGATGGTTATGATACAAGGAGACTGAGAGGCAATTGCATTCTCTGACCTCTCTCCTCTTCCCTCTTCCCTCTAATTTATTTCATTCCCAATGCACAAGCAACATCTGTGTCAGTTAAGGCTGACTTGCAATTCCTTCAAGTGTGTTATGATTCACAGCTGTGGGGGCTTTCAGAGAATTGATCTGCCCTTTCACACTTAAGTGCGGTCCTTAACAGTTCAAGATCACATATAGTAAGTAATAAAATCTAGATTCAAACTCAATTCCCCTGACTCTACACTTAGAACTAATTCCATGATACCAAGATGAGCACCATTTACACATGACTTAAAAAGGGTTCTTGAATAACATTGACAAGGCTAAAAAGGTCATTTTTACATATTATTTATGATGATAGTTATTTCATTTGTAAAAAAAAAAATTGGAGAAGGAAATTGGCATTTGGTATCCATATATAAATCAATACATGCTTTGTTCCCTACTAGATTCATGCTTAGAAATGAAACTTAGGAGTTTGGGGAGAATAGCAGAGCAATATATCTTAAAAGTATATTTTTATTTGATTCTAGTCTATTGTTTTCCTAGTCATAATTATTTGGGGCAACTTGTACTTTCTAATGTACCACATAATGCTTACATTTCCGGTGTGGAAGACTTAAAAATCTTGCAATAGTCACTTGAGGATTTTACCTGTTAGAAAACAGGTCGATTAAATGTCTTAACAAAGTTAAAGCATGGGAAAGAATTATTAACCATAATTCACAGGAGACATTTAAGGATAATAAATTGGGTTCCCTCTTACCACTCAGGCTCCATAGGACATCCATAGGAGGAAGGAGCAGCTGGGATCTCATATGTTCAATGGCTAAGGCCCATTTTTAGTCCACAATCTACTGTGACTACATTCTGTTGATAACAGTAAACAATAATTATCATAGGTTTTAAATCCCATAGGCTTACAATAGGCTTACAAGCAACAATGAAAGAATTTGTAGTTTCAAATGGCAACTAGAATGAAAACACCAAAAAGGTCTAACTGTCATAAATAAAATAGGTACATTGCTGATTCCAATTTTCAACACAAAGACTAGCAGTCTCTTAGGAGCTGAGGCTACTAAAGAAGCTAATAAATATAACAATATTAACAAGATGCTGTTTTGTTTAATTTGTCTATTAAGCTGACTCACTGTGTTTATTAATAGTTTGTAGAGCTAAACAGGTTGCTAATTTTATACTCAAGTTATAAAAAGCTATTTTCCCAATTTAGAACTTATAGAAGGAAGGCAAATTTAAACTCTGAATAAAATTGTGAGATACTTATATAAGATTTAACATTTAACAATTAAAATTCAAGATAAAATTAAATTATTAAAAATTATAACAAAATAAATGAATTAACTTTTATGATTATGTATTATTTGTCTGATAATGTTATGAGCCTTATCAAGTTTCTTTACTTGAATTGCAAAATTATTTCCATGAATTAATAAAAAACCTTAAGTATTCTGAGTTCAAGAACAATGATCTATTTATTACTGAGTGACCTTAAACATTTTAGTAATATAGTATTAAATTGATGATTAAATCAAAAGCTTTCATTTCAGCAATATTTAATATGTGGCCATTTTTAAAAATAGAGATTGCACAGTGAAAAAGGACCCACAACTAAATGTCAAATATGATTTCTCATTATAAGAAGTCTTTAGTAAAGAGACATAAAATTATATACCTTGATGTAATTAGCAAATCACCTAATAACTGAGTTAATAATTTCTATTATCAAAAATAGTGATGAAAGTTATAAATATAGCTATGAATTTGATAAGAACATAAGGGCCCTAAAATGTTTTCAAAACAGATCTATTAAATTCTCATTTTATCTTTTTGACACTTATTCTTAGTCACACTTATAAGAGAAGTCTAAAATATTTTTATCCAAAAAGTTATCCATTTTTTACTATCCCTTCCTTTCATATTCAATGTTATTTTATCCTAGTGTTTGTTTTTTCTCCTCAAATCTCACAAATCCATCCCTTTCTATTCACTTAAGACAGATTTTTGAAAGAATTTCTACTTATTATATTTGAGAGTTCAGTCTTTTATTTTATGAATTGGCTTAAACACTCAAGTGTTTCCTTATTTCTGTGATCCCATCTTTGCAGATACCATACATTGCATTCATGCTTTCCTATTTTATGAAAATCTTGTCCTTATCCTTTCATAAATTCTGCACATGGGGCTCCATCCATTGCATCAATAAAATTCTTGACATTATATCGACACTAGTAAAGCACACTGATTACTCATTTGTTCATTTACTCTTTTAAAACATTTAAAAGTATTTCAATTAACAAACACAACAAATATTAATTTTTTTTCAACAGTGAAAAAGATAAAACAAAACAGAACAGAACTGTAATTGATATGCTACAAGGCAGCCTACATCCTCCTCTGTTCCTGCTTCTTGGAAGCTTTTTGTGTAAATTTCTTTTCTGAGGATATGCTACAGTCTCTTTCACTTACAATACATCTCTCCATCACCCTTTAGGTGAACCACAACTTTAATTCTTTAGAGATGATGGTGTGCTATGATTTGTCCCCAATAGCATAACATAAAGAACATTGGTATTGAAAAAAATGCATCTTTCTGGGAGAAGCTTTGTATCATTAAAAATTCATCTTTCTATCCTTGTTTTATTTAAGTTCATTTCTACTTCTTATTGGAATCCCAATGTGATGATTTCATTGTTACTGATGGAGAAAATGATTTGCTATAAAAATTTTGTCATATCTTCAAGTCTTTTTCCCTGGTTGTTATCCTTAATGTGTCTGAATAAGCTTTCTGCAATTTTTTTTGCATACACTGTTTCTGACTGCTTAATGAAACAATGCTTCCCATATCCTTCAATGTCTTCCTTTATAAAATTTTATACAAATATATATCTACATCTATATATCTATCAATATGCATACACAAATATGTATGTACGTGTGTGAGTATATATAGATATATATGTATATTTATGACAAAAAGGAGACAAAAATTAAGTGAAAAAAATTACAAATATTAATTTATACTATTCCTTTAGCAATATGCTTTTAGAAAAGAGACCTCACTTTAAGATTGCCAATGGTTCAGTAAAAACTTATCTACCACCTAAAAACTGATTTTCTGCCACAGTGTCTGTTGAGAAAGGTAAAATTTTACAAATTTGAGGACCACTGCATTTTATTTTATTGGTTGCCTTGGCCAAAGAATTCATTGGTAAGTTACCAGTCTACCAATAAACGATTTATTTGCATTTGATTAATCTGGTCTTTGAAATGCACAGGCTACTGCTGGCACTATACTTAAAGCCTACCTAGCATTATAGATGCCTTCCCAGGAATTGTAATTTGTTAGCTGTCTTTTTACCTTCACATCAAGACTAAGAATCATGTGTCTTGTGTAGGGGTCTACATATATAGAGAGAAATTAGCAAAGTAATTGAGGCTCTTTAAATCTAATGATAAAAGAATCATCTGTTAGATGAAATTGAAATCCATAGTTTAGTTACAGCTATCTGTTCATGGAAATTGAATCTGATTCTCCATTGTTGAACTGTATCAACTGACCATAGGAGTTGAAAATACAAGTACTTACATGCCTTCAGATTTTATATAAAAAAGGTAGGGAAGACCAATTCAAAAAAAATTAGAAATAAGAAGATAAGTATAAAGAACTTAATTAATTTTCTGTCTGAAAGATTATTTAATAAGCATCTGTTACAATACTTAAAAGGCACCAAACATCTGGATTAAAGAATATATACAAAGAACATTTTTCTCCCTTCCCCTCTCCAAAAAACAGCATTGCTTGGCCTGAAGAAATACATAATGCATTGCATTTGTAAGGGATGTGATTACCTAACAAATTCCAGTAATATAAAAGTTAGAAAAATAGTTAAGTATTTAGGAGAGAGTAAACAAAATGCCATAAAAGATTCAATAAAAATATCATTTTTAGTTGGGAGAGCTCCGTCACAATGGAGAAGATGACTGTGCTGATCCTTTACAATGGAAGATCTTAATAGACAGACATGAAGGAGAAATATTCTATTCTTTCCAAGGGAGAAGTTTATTCTTTGGTCTGACAGTAGGCTGTATAAAAGGGAATACTATGAAATATTCCTGGAAAGATAGATTGGAGCCAGATTTAAGAGAGCTTTAAATGACCTATTTCATTAGGCTCTTTATTCAATAGTCCCCAGCAATCTACTGAAGGTTTCTGATTTAAGCAGTATCTTTAGAAATAGTGTGGAGGATAAACTAAAGCAGGGGAAGATTGGAGGTAGAAAGGAATTAGGATTAGAAGTATCCATGGGACAACCAGGTATACATATTCATCAAGTAAGCAATCAGAACTCAGGACTGGAATTCTTATACTGCCTGGTCTAACATTATCTAGTCACTCCACACTCAGACTATTACAATAGCCTTGTTGGTTTATATGATTGCCATAAAGATCTCTAACCTCTGGTCCTTCCTCCATTCAACTGCCAAAGTGATTTATTTACTTAAAACTCAAATTTGACCAATTCACTCACCACTTGGTAAACTCCAATGACTTCCATCACCACTAGGATCAAACATAAAATTCTCTGGAATTGAAAGCTTT
This sequence comes from Sarcophilus harrisii, assembly GCF_902635505.1. Lineage (NCBI taxonomy): Eukaryota > Metazoa > Chordata > Mammalia > Dasyuromorphia > Dasyuridae > Sarcophilus > Sarcophilus harrisii. The sequence continues at coordinate 175,036,700 of NC_045429.1, read as the reverse complement.
TTGAAGCCTTCTATGTGCAATACTAGAGGAATACAAGAAAGTACAAAACCCAGTCCCCGATAATTAATAGTCAAATTTATAATGTACCTAAATTAACAAATGATCTTAATGAGTAGTTTCAAAGGGTCTCATTAAAGTTGAATCAAGTATATTTTCTAAAGTCCTTTAAGTCCCATACTCCTCAAACTTTTGATTTCTATAATTACACAAAAGCAAAAAAAAAAAAAAAAAAAAAAAAAAAAAAAAAAAAAAAAAAAAAAAAAAAAAAAAAAAAAAAAAAAAAAAAAAAGAAAGAAAGAAAGAATTCAATGAAATGATATCAAAGACTGATAGTAGAATTTATAGGTGCACAGCTCAGCTACTATGTGATAATGCTGTATAGCAGAAAAAGCTCTGGTTCTGGAATCAGGAGATACCTGGATTTGAATCTTGATTCTTGTGCTCACTATGTTGCTCTTGGGCAGGACATTTAACCTGTCTCAGTTTCTTCATCTATATATCAAAATAATAATAATTTCACAACCCACCTCAAAGGGATCCTGTGGAGAAAGTCCTTTATAAAGCTTCAACTGCCTTATACATTTCCTAGTCTGAATATAGACTGAAGATAGAACCCTTTTCTCTAGCACTTTCTATTAATGGAAGTTCTTCTCTTCAGGGCACAATTGAAGGATATTGTTAGAAAGAGTAGAATTAGTTATAGGAGGAAATACAGAAGTGAATTACTAGTATCAAAGATACAGGTACAATAGGCTTTTAGAAATTATTATAGGTCTTGATTTTCTGGAAGAAACTTTTCTGCTATTTGAAAGCTTTTCACCTCCATCATTGATATCAGGAGTCATAACTATAATGCATTGGCTACTGAAGCCAAACTGTCATTTCAGTCTTTAAATTTCCTACAGATATGTCTTAAGGCATGCATGCATCTTCACTATTAGCCACTTTACATTTAAGGAAATAATCTATTCAGTTTTGCTTTATTCAATGAGCAATTGAGTTCTATTTTTAAAAATGAGACATGCTCTGATCATACTAAGATTAATAATTAAATTAGCATCTTGCTTTTTTATATTTTGTCTCAAATACTAGATGTGTGAACATGAATTTGTTAATATTTCAGTTCAATAGGTAATTCACTAAGAATATAAGTTGCAGAATTACCACTGATCTGCTCCTGGGGAAGGCATCTCCACGCTAAGAATTATCCCAAATACTTCTATCGGAAGAGGTTTGTACTATAAATTAATAATATATCATTAGAATAGGTAAATCTTTCCATATATCTGTATAGTGAGACAGCCAAAGATTAACTCAGATATGTTTTGTCTTGTTCTTAAAATAACATCCTAGGTATCACTTTGGATCACAGATCAAGGTCATATTATAGAGCTGCAAGGAGCCACAGAGGTCATCAAGTACAAACCCCTTATTTTGCAAATGGGAAAACTTAGACCTCGAGAGGTTAAGTGATTTATCTGATATCATAAACGCACTAAATGATCGTCAGGATTCAAAGTCAAGTTTTAGTGCTACACATTCAGCATTCTTGCCATCTTACCACTGGCAATTCATAGGCAGAATATTTTAGCTTTTCTTAGCCTTTGCTTTTTTTTTTCCCCTTCTGGGATATGTGTCATCTTTGAAATTACTAAATTGTCATCTTTACAGATTATTTTCTTTTGACCCCACTTCTGAAATTCTATCCTTTCTATTCACTCTCCCTTTTCAAGGCATCTAATTATGGTATCTGGTCATTTTGTTTGAAAGCAGCATAATTCCCATGATCTTTAGCCTTTGCATTCTTGATATTTTCATTTAATGTAGTGCTTGCATTCTTAAAATGCCCTTGTAAATAGAGAAAAATAGAACATTTCTTGAAAACAATTTTTGCAGCTATAGTCTGTTCATTGTTTATTATGTAAAACTTAATTCCATCTTTTCTAAATGCTGTAAGAAAAATTCATTCTCATGTTCAAGAGAATAATGAAGCAATATATGATTTGTGGGCATGACCCAGTGATCCCAAAGTAACTGATCTTCAGTGTTCCTAGTAGACAGTGTGACATGAGAATAATGCAAAATTCTCATAGTATTTGTTTATTTCCTCCCTAGTCATGCAAAGATTTGTTATAATGTGATTCCTTTTAAAGACAGAAAAGCTTCATATGTTCTAGTCTATGTTCCCCTCAGTTGTTTTTAGCACAGATGATCTTCACAGCAAATGAGCATAGTTACTATTTTTTCTGTCTGAATTGTTGAATTATCTAAAAATATTTCATTTTCATCATTTGCATCAATTTTATGATTGCTCATGCCCTTCCTACCCTAGCCATATTGCCTATTTAATCATTAGATTTTCCTACTGAGATGTCCTAAGATAGGTCTTCAGACTGCAGGCAGTTAGCCATTATTACATCATTGGAAATGATATGTTTTTATCTTATTTTATTCATACTACAACTGGGGTGTGTTTAAATCACAGAAACATGCCCTGATTATCTTTGATTACCTAGAAACAATGCTTCTATTATTATCCTGTTATATTTTATCTCTAGGGGAGATAGTAAGCTTTCAAGAAATTTACTGAAAAAGCTATATCCACTGCAATCCAAATAGTTAGACTACATAATTTGTCAAAAATGTGTTTGATATTTTTTAAGAGAAAGAAAGTCAAGACAAAAAAGTTAAACATTTAAAAAATATCCAATTGATAGCCACTATCTTAATGTGGGATAATATACTTACTGAGACCATTATGTATTTAAATAGTTCTAATTAGATTTTTTTTTTTCTTAAGGAGACCATGCAAAATAAGTTAAATCTTTCTTCCATTAGATAGCACTTTAAATATGAATACATAGTTTAAATTTCTTCCTTCTGTAGTTTTTCCTTTAGTAACATCTGACCTCACAGGGAGTGTTTTTATTCTACATTTTTTTGACTTAAAGATATCACTGATGGGAAAAAAGAGCTAATTAGATTTATGGGGTGTGGTGGTGGTAGTAGGGAACTATTTTAATAGTTAGCTGTACTCATTTTACTTTGGGATCAGATTTTTTAAAAGGATTAGCACAATTTTTAATAGTAATAACTTTTAGTTTGGTGTGTAACTCTGACTCTGAAGCAAAGTTGGAATAGTAGAAGAAAACAGAGATGAAGTCTACTCATGTGGAAGATTTTGCAGAAGGTTCGTAGGTCCACAACATGGAAATCCTTAAAAAAAAAAAGTGGTGAATTATTTTTGGCGACACATGTAGATAAGAATTTTGATTGAATAGGCAGCCTGTGGGTATTTTTCCATGACCAGGTCCTAAAGTATTAGATTACGATTTCAGGACAGACTAGAGTCCATAATCATTAGTGACTAAATAAGAATACAGAATGAGCTGGAGTAAGATGACTGCTACTACCCATAGTGATCTTGAAACTCTAAGATTAATACTCTTTGAGTGTCCCTATTTTATTCTTCTATGTAAAAAGAGAAATGTCTAAAATAAGGTGAATATAAGTTCCCATTGTATCCTACAATCATTAAAATAAAACTGAAATCTATAGTAAATGAAAATATATTGACCATGAGTTATATTCAGAGTTATTCTAAGACCCATAGATAGGAACATTATATTTAGATAACTCTGCAACTGACTGTATAGAAATGATGGGAGGTTATCAGTATCAGGCAGATGGCATAGTTGATACAACTCTGGATCTTGGAGACAAGAAGATTTGAGATCAAATCCAGCTTCAAACACTCACTAACTATATTAACTCAGAAAAGTCACTTAGCCTTTGTCTGCCTCAGTTTCCTCAACTGCCATGAGAAATAATATGGGGACTTATCTTGAAGAACTGTTTTAAGGATAAAACGAGATAATATGTGTAAATTGCTTGGCAAATCTAAAAAGGATTTGTATACATACGTAGTAGTAATGGTAGTAGTAGTAATAGTAGTAGTAGTAGTAGTAGTAGTAGTAGTAGTAGTAGTAGTAGTAGAAGTAGTAATAGTAGTAACAGTAGTTGCAATAACAGTAATTCATATGATTTGCCACAAGTTATAGCAACCTGTGTAGCTGTTTCAAGCCATAACCCCCTAATTTTAGCAACAATATTCCTTCTGAGACCCAAAACTTAACCTATGCAAGAAAGCTGGGGGAAAAAGATATCAGTACTTTGCTTGAACTGAGATAATATTTGCTACTTTGTGCCTGTGACCCAGGATTCCCAGTTCTGTACTCTTTATATATGCAGATTTAATTCTTTTTCTATAATAATCATTTGCTTCATGCAGAATCCAATTGTGTTCTATTGATTGCAGGATACAATGGGAACTATATTCACCTTGTTTTATACATTTCTCTTCTCAAATGGAAGAATCTAATAAGAACACTTAAAAACTATTAGTTATAGAGTTTCAAGGTCGCTGTGGCACATAGTAGCAATCATCTTATATGTGATAGCTCCTTGGATATTGAGACAAAATGAAGTGCCCCTTAGAAGCAGTGTGATTGAATAGTTAGAACTCTCCACTTGAAATCATCATTGACTCAGTTTAAAATTAATTTTATTGTTATGTTTGTGATCCTGGAAAAGACATTTATCAGCCTGATTGTTCATGTTTGTAAGGTATCATGAGTATATGAAAAAGTCACCATACAGATATGAAGTGATTCTAGTCTTAAAAGATTTTTCCTCATGTTTAACTGCATCAGTTGTGTTTCTATAAAAGTGGGAAGGAGGCTGGCACAGAGTGGGGATAAACCAGTGGTTCATATATGAGTAATAATTAGATGGATAATGTCCAAGCATAATTTTCTTTTCTAGAGATCAAATAATCAATTGATAAAAGAACCCAAAGGTCACACCCAGAAATAAATAAAACAGAGAGCTGAGAGAAATAAAAAAAAAAAAAAACAAAAAAAAACGTGGTCTACTTCTAAAATTCAGATGCAATAAATATGAATTCAAGAAGAGACAGCTCCACAAAATGTGGAGTCAGAAGGACAAAAATGAAAGGAAGAATATAAAGGAAAAGTAGGTACTGGAATAATAACAATTTACTTCATGCAGAATCAAACTTAGGTCTCATTATTTATAGTAGCACTGTGCTAGTCATTTTACTCTTCCATCTAGAAACACACACACACACACACACACACACACGCACACATGCACACGTCTTCATATAAAAGCAAACTAGCTGGGGATTCAAAACCACAATTTCGTCAACTAGATTTTGTAAAATTTGACTTTCATCTTTTTCGTGCTCTGTGAACACATACTAAATTTGTTGTGATTCTCTTTCAAAGAAATGAACTTGGCATTCTAGATAACTTTAAATCATTTCAAAGTACAATCAGACTCTTATGTCCCTTGTTCTACAAACAAATATAGCCTAATGTCCCATCATTAAGTTTTGTGCCAGTTACTTCACAGACTGAGAATCTTGGATATGTAAAGAACTAGATATCTTGGACATGAACTGCTGTTAAGCAAGATTTCTCACATTTTGGTTTTTTCATCGACATTTTGATCCTAAAGGCAGGACTTTGCATTCATTCCTATCAATTTCACTTCAATCAATTTAACATAATAAGTGAAAAGTTGGAGTTTAAGTCAAAAGACCTGTGTTTAAATCTCACCTACAGGGGTATGACTATTGCTATCTTCTTTCAGTCTTGTATTCTTTCACTCAGTTCTTTGAGCTGGTTTCCAAATTCTTTCTTAACCTGCTTATCAAAATAAGCATACTTTTTCTCCTTTTAGTTTTCTAAGGGTTATTAATATTAGTAGACAAAAAAATAACCAAATTTGCCAAAAATAATAAAAAATGCCAAGTAAATGGCAATTACTAAGTTGCAAGAAATCTTAATTTCTAGATTAATTTTCATATTTTCAATATATTCAGTTTCATTAATTTCAAATTCATTCAAATTGAATATTCACTTTTCATATAATTTTGCTCTTCTTCCAAGTAAATGTAGATAGAGTTGGTTTTCATCTTTAACTCTTGGACTATTTTTTGAACAAACAAAACTCTTTTGTTACAATTCTTTCCAAACTTAAAAAAGTATCAGTAATTTTGGGGGGAGGGTACTAATCAATCCTTTCCTGACTTTTAATTAAAATCGTCTCAGGTTTATAAGGCTGTTGTAGATTCTGAACACTTTAAAAGAAAATATGATATTAATTTCTTTGTTATCAAATAGTCATTTCCCAATTAACTCTATTTTTAATGACACTGACAACAAAAACAGCAGGCTGGAGAAAAGTACATGAAAATGAATTTAGCACCCACAGGTGGACCACAGTCCACCATTTCACAAACAAAAATAAAATATATTTCATCAGTTGGTCTCCAGGAATAAAATTCTCAGCATCTTTTAGAACTATATCTAAGCAATTTATTTTCAGAAATTTTCCATAGAATATCCCATAATTTACTCATACTACCATAGCATCTTAAAGTTTTCTTTTTCTTTTCTATCCTGGAACTTCTTCTTTTCCTTTTTCTGTATTATTTCACTTGTTGGTCTCAGCTCCCATGAATTCAGTTGCCATCTCTATATTGACAATACTCAAAGCTGTTTGTCTGACTCTAATATCTCAGCCAATTTCCAATTTCATATGCAACTGCCTAGTGGATATTTTGAACTGGATGACCCATAGACATCCTAAATGCACTATGTTCAAAAACCATCTCATCTTTTCTCTGAAAATTCTCCTAACTTATGGGTACCTTAACCCTCCTAATCACTCAGGCTTTCAATCTAGGCTTTATTCTCAAGTCCTCATACTCTTTACCTTTCTTCCTTATATACAACTTCCTGCCAAAGCTGGCTAATTTCACCTTTGAAATATGTCTTCCAAATACCTCTTTTTCTCTCTGATAACATCACCACCCATCTTTGTGCAAGCTCTCATCACTTAATACCAGACATATTGTAATAGGCTGCTAGTTGATTAGTCTATCACAAATTTTTTCCTCCATTCAGTTCATTCTCTACTCAGATTTTAAAGTGTTCTTCCTAAAGTGTAAATCCAATCATGTTGCAATCCTTGTCAATAAACTCCATTGGCTCCATATCACCTTGAGGATCAAATATAAAATCCTCTGATTGATGGTCAAAGCTCTTTATAACTCTTTTTCACCTTACACTCCTCCCAACTCTCCCATATGCTCTACAATATGATGACTGACCTTGCTATTCCTCCCATAAAATCTTCCATCTTTTGACTCTTGGTACCTTCTCTGAGTGTTTCATCATATCTAAAATGCTCTCTACTCTTTACTCCTCATTTCTACCTTCTGTCTTCCCTGACTTCTTCAAGTCCCAACTAAAACCCTATCTCCTATAGAAAGCTTTTTTAAATACTTAATTCTAGGGCATTTCCTCTATTGGCTATTTCCATTTTATCCTGTATCTATCTTGTTGTACACAATTCTGTGCCCATTGTTTTCTAATTAGACTATGTGTGACTCCATCTTTGACCATCTTTGTGAGTCTCCTGCCTCCTTCACTCCTCCACTAAGACCAAGGACTCGGGCTGATCCCGAGGTCCTCTAGAAATATAGTCCAGGCATTACAGGCATTATCTACCATATTAAAATTTCATATGCTTAAAGATAGTTACTGCAGAAAGAGCACTGGCTCTGAAATCAGAGGAAGTAAGATCAACCTATGTCTAATGTTTGATATATACATGATATCTTCTATATCTTCTATAAAATGAAAGTTGAATTATGTATCTTTTATGTTCTTTCCAATTCTCAATTTATGATACTGTGAACTTTTTTCACTTTCTTAATTCTATTATTTTAATTTAAAACCGAAATCAAGCCATCCAAATATTTGCTGGTTAAGTTCAAGGTTAGATATGGTTCATAGCAAAACTAAATATGAAGGAGTAATACCTTATATTACCTTAAATTTAAGCAAATTTTTTCATATTAAACCTACTTTCTCTTAGGTTTGTCAAGGATTAGAAACATAATAAAACACATTTTAAAATATCAAATAAGTATGAATGTAATAAGTAATATTCTACTGCAGTCACCTCTCAATTATCAACAATCAAATGCCACATATTATTCGCATGTATCTCAAGATTCATTTTGAAAGAAATTCTATTGTTGACTGTGATTATGCAATTAGTGATTATGCAACCCAATTATCTTGAGGAATTGAGATTATTTATAGGATTGAGATGAATTACTGGAGTGTGCTTAATTATCTGCAGTGAAGCTTCATTACATTAGCTTGAATAGTCACTTAAAAAACATATACACACACACACATACAGAAAGAAATTGTGAGCTAGAATGTAGATGTTAAGAAGTTACTCCTTAATATTCATTAGGTTATTGAGGAAGTACTAATATACAGATATTCTCTGAAATCCACAAAATCTAGAACAATGATACCTTTAAGACCTGTCATAAAATTATTGAAAATTGATATATAAAAGGAAAATGGAGCTCCAAAACTGTCATAATTAGAACTTCTTTCCTTTACTAAAAGCCTTATTTACCTTTTTCCCCCTTTCCAACCATATATGACTTAGCTTTTGTAATTGACATAAAAGCTGTGAAATGCATCCAAAGGCAATTGGTCATGGTTGAAGAAGAAAAATCCTGCATGTAAACTTCAGGATCCCTTCAGTTGAAGTCCAACCTAAATGGCTTTCTGGACCTCCCTTTACTGGCTTTGCTAGTGCTCCATTTTGTGTTAATGATAATTTACCAACTTGTTCCTACTTTCCTGCAAGAGTTAATTTAAGATTTCAAATGTATATTGAACAGACACTTGTAGAATCAAGTAAAATGCAAAATGTTTATAAAAGTCTGGCAATTCACTGAAATCATACACTATCAACAAGTGTATGTAGTCATATGAAAATAATAAAACTGAAATTGCTTCCTTAAATAAATTATTAAAGATGACATAAAATTTAATATTTCACACTGGCATGCAATATGCCATGTAAATTATTTTGAGCTCTGTTAGATGATTCAAATAACCTGTTACAAAACACTCATAAACTGAAATCCATAAAATTATATGTATAGCAGTTATAAAACTTAATGTTATTTCCATGGCCAAGGGCTTGTGAAAAGGGTTCTTTGAAATCCCTCTGTGACAGTATCTACTCTTGAATGCAAAAACTAACAGCCAAATGCTTTAGTTGGCTTTTGTAGGATTTAATAAAATCTGCCCCAGGGTCTCTTATTCTTTGTATAGAAATTGGTCTAGAGATTTCAGGGAAAGAGTTATGAATGTATCTCTTACAACAGTACATTCTTTTATGAGTTATGTTCAGTGTTACTTTTATAGGGTCAACTTCTTTGTATGACTCATAGATATCTGAATGTAAAGTTTGAGTAGAATATTTTGATCAGATAAAGAATCCTGAAAGAACACTGTTAGACTCTTTCTTCCACAGAAAGACCTTTTGACTTCAGGGCATAAGGGATATATTCATTACATCCTATTCTGATGATTTAGCTTTTCCTTTCCAAATTGAGCAATATAAAAATCATGTTTTCTTTGTATATGCTTACTGTCAGATGGTAGCCCAAAATGAGTATCCATCTTTATTCCACATTCATCATCTCATAAAGTTACAGATGATAGTCTTAAACTAAGCTAAGCATTTTGCACATGTAAGCAGCTAGTTATAAGAAGAACTTGATGAATGAATCCTGATTACTAAGTAAATATTTCAGAGTATATGCACTAGTGATAATGAGCCACTAGTATAATCTTTATATTCAATGGAAAGCATATTCATTCATTCATTCAATCATAAAATCATAAGATTTTTAGTTTTTCTTATTTATTTGCAGAAAGATTGGACTTAAATCATCCTCAAAACATAGATATCTGATTTTTTAAAAAAAAAGATTGTGTAAACCTTCAGGGTAATTCATTCTTCATTAAGCAAATCTTATGTCAGAAAGTAATTTTGTTTTGTATTTTGTAATCAAGTTAGAATTCTAAACACTAGCATTTGTCTCTCAAAATTCAGGTAATTCTGATTGAAAATCAAACATTGATCAAAGTCAAATAATAAATAATGATATTCATGCTATCATTTTATTTTAATGCCAAGACACTCAATTTCAAATTCATATCTGTAATTCCAAACTCCAAATTTGCTTATTGAATAGCTCTTCTTAGATACCCTGCCATGTTTCAAATTCAAAGACTTTTCTTTTGTTCCTCCAGTAACTGTTCCTTCACCTGATTGTCTTGATTCTGTGATTATTGCACTATTTTTACTGATTATTCATTCTTGAAACTGCATTTCTTTCATCTTCCTCACACACCTCCAACATCCTAATCACCAAATGCTGTTGTTGAGTCATCTAGACCTAGAAGATGATGGATTAAATAGTTCTCAATATCCTTTCCAGAAAAATGATGATTCTATACTTAACACTTTCCTCATACTTTTTTAGCACTCTATCATAGTTCTGAAAACCCATACTTTCTTTTTCAATCCCTTTCTACAAAAGTTCTGCTCTTTCTTAGAAATTCAACTTAAGTGGCACCTCCTTCATTATTCCCTCCATCCACAATCTGGAAGTGATCCTTCCCTTTGCCAAACTTTTATAGCAATCTCTTTTTATCTCCCCTATTCACTTATCTTACTTTGTCATAAACATTATGACATACATAATGTTGTAGTTATTTGTCTATATTTTAAAATCTCTGCTTCATGACTTCAAGCACCTTCCTATCTCTCAGCACCTAGCTCAAGTGAGTACATAATAATAAAGTTGCCTATTGTATGTGTTAAATATTTTTGATTTACTCTGATCTCAAATTCATAGGCTTTTAAATATCTCATATAATAATAAAATGAGCTTTAAAAAACTTTGAAATTACATTCCATAAATTGAGCATCCAGACTCAATGAATACATTCTCCAATTTGTTATATTCTTTATAATTGGTTTAAAATATTTGCAAAATGTTTGGCTAAGTTTTATAATTATCATCTGTAATCTTTTGGGAAGATGAATCTGGAATAAAGATGTACACACATTTTAGGATGGCAGTCTGACAACAAGGAAGTTGAGAATCAAGTAAGTTAAGTGACTTATTCAAGGTCACACAGGTAATAAACATTAGAGGCAAGATTTTACCTCAAGTTCTCTGATAATAATGTTAATTCTTTCCCCAATGTACTACTAAATTTTATGATCCTATCAATTTAGCTATGATTATTAAAAGTTAAAAAGTTTCCATTTATTCCCCAGATAAATATATAAGCCTTTAAGAATTGTTTTTTTACTCCTCTGTGAAAATTTCATTTATACTTGATCTTTAGAGACCTCCTGTCTTTCCTTTGCAGAGACTTCTCTCTATCTGATTAATAATCCCCACTCCTTTGAGGATTTAAAATTAATTCTCATTATAGCCTTCTAATTAAGCTCACATCTCAAAGACCATAACATCATCATTTATGCTTCTTTCTCTTCTCTGATCCATATCAAAAGTTAGCAAAAAGAAATGAACCAGGGGATAGAGCCAAGATGGCAAAGAGTAGACAGGTCTTCATCTGAGCTCTTCTTGGTATCCTTCAGATCAACAGCAGATCATGTGTTTGAACTGGTTTTGGAGAGACAGAATCCACAAATATTTGGAATGTAACAAATTTTCAGCAGAAAAGTTAAACTTTCTCAAAGTGAGGGCTGTTTGAGGGAAGTGGTGGTCAGCAGCAAGATACTGGGGAGGAGGGAAAGGGGAAAAGAAAAGACAAAAGTATAACTTGGGGAAAATAAGATGTTGGGAAATCCAGAGTTAGTCATTTAAACTATGAATGTTGAATGGAATGAGTTCTCCCAGAAAATGGAAATGGTTGAGACTGGATTAAAAGCCAGAATCCTACAATATATTGTTTACAAGAAATACATTCAAAGAAGAGAGATACATACAGAATAAAGGTAAAAAATTGGAGCAGAATCTATTATGCTTCAGGTGAAGTAAAAAAAAAAAAAAAAGCAAGAATAGTAATCCTGATCTTAGATCGAGTAAAAGCAAAATTAGATCTAATTGAAAGAGATAAAGAAGGAAACTTCATCTTGCTAAAGGGTACTATAGATAATGACATTATATCAATATGACACATATATGTACCAAGTGCTATAGCAACCAAATTCCTAGAGGAGAAGTTAAGAGATTTGCAAAACTATACCAGTGGGGGATCTCAGCCTTGCTCTATCAGAACTAGATAAAACAAACTACAAAATAAAAAGAAGTAGTTAAGGAGGTAAATAGAATTTTTAAAAACTTAGGTATGTTAGATCTTTGGAGCAAATTGAATGGAGATTGATAGGAATATACTTTTTTCCAGTGCTACATGGAACCTACACAAAAATTAACCATGTATTAAGGCATAAAGACCTCAAAATCAGATGCAGAAAGGCAGAAAGAGTAAATGCATCTTTTCCAGCACATGATACAATAAAAATTACGTGTAATAAAGGGCCAGGGAAAACAGACCAAAAATTAATTGAAAACTAAATAATCTGATCCTAAAGATTAAGTGGGTGAAACAAATAAATAATTTAATCCAGAAGAATGACAATAATGAGACAACATACCAAAATTTATGGGATGCAGCCAAAGCAGTTTTATATCTCTAGATGCTTACTTGCATAAAATAGAGAAAGAGAAGATCAATGAATCAGGAATGCAACTAAAAAAAGCTAGAAAAGAAAACAAATTAAAAATCTTCAATTAAATACCAAATTTGAAATTTGGAAAATAAGAGATGAATAAAATTGAAAAAAAAAAACTATTGAACTAATAAAAAAAATTGAGTTGGTCTTATAAAAAAAACAAAATAGACAAACATTTAGTTAATTTAATTAGAAAAAGGAAAGATGAAAGTCAAATTGTTAGTCTCAAAAATGAAAAAGGTAAACTTTTCACCAATGAAGAGGAAATCAGAGCAACAATTAGGAGTCATTTTGCCCCACTGTATGCCAATGAATATGATAATCTAAATGAAATGGATGAATACTTACAAAAATTCTCTAGTAGAGAAGGAAATAAATTACATAAATAGTGTTATGGGCCAGAATTCTGAAACAAGGATTCTTGAAAGGTGTTAAGTCAGTGAAATTGATAGAGACAATTGTTGTCTAATTTAGCATAGGGCTTAATAGTTCTCTAAGTTCAGTATGATGGATTTAATCTTACAACAAATAATGGTTTCCTAGTGATATAATGATTGATTTACACTCAGTATAGAGCATATAAACTGGGGGGCAGAGACAGATTCATTCCATTGTCTACCTTTGTGATGGCTGGAGTCTGAAGCACAAACTTTTGGACTCAGACTCACTTCATCTCACACTACTGTGGTGGCCTATCCTCCTGCATTTTCTCCACTGAAACCAAGTCCCCCTGAAGGCAGAGGAAAGCTAGCTGAGCACCAGGCAAAGGAGAAAATAAAGACTTTGGACTTTAACATCTGGCTATTCTTGTGGTGATTACTTTGCTGAAAGGAAGGCCGTACAAGACCTCCAGAAAACCAAAAGAGAATATTACAAAATAGTCCCATTTTAGAAAAAGAAATTGAACAAGCTATTAATCAAATGCTTAAGAAAAAATTTCCAGAGCCAGATAGGTTAACATGTGAATTCTACCAAACATTTAAAGAACAATTAATTGCAATGCTATGCAAACTATTTGGAAAAACAGGGAAAGAAGGAATTCTACTAATTTCTTTTTTAAGACATAGACATGGGGTAGAGCCAAGATGGCAAAGAAGGCACATGCAACTTTCTAAGCTCCTATTTTACCCTCACTTACCCTCATATTATATCCAGCCTCAAAAATAGGCTTGACTGCTATAACTCATAAAGATTAGAAGTACACCAACTCACCAGCTGAAGATAATCTGGAATCTCACCAGAAAAGGTTTGTCCTCGGGGCCAGGGAGAAGATCAGTGCAAGCAGGGAGAGAACTAGAGGCAGTGGAGCCCCAAACTGAAAGTGAGAGCATAGATCACAGCACAACCTCATAGCCCCAATCTGCAGTACAGGGCTTTTCCTTGGGGCAGTTGCAAACCTGCATGGCAGGGGGGCACAGCCTGGGGCAGCCTCTAATCTGCACAGTGTGGGGCTTGGCTTGGGGCAATAGAGCTTTCACAGGGTGATTTGCTTTGGGACAGAGACTTCCAGCTGGGCTATCCACTGGTCAGCTGCTAATACCCACAGCCCCACAAGGGGTTCTGGCCTAGAGTAGTGACACTTTCACTGCTTAGTCTCTAGCCCTAGGGAAGTCGCTAAACCATACAGCGGGGAGGGGTGTGTGTGTTCTAAATCGCCTCCGGTTGGGGGAAGGGGAAACACTCAGAGCACTCCCATACCTCAGAGCCAGAAGCTGGTTTACATCTCTCCCTGCTCTGCAGAGGAAGCTGGTAACCCCCTTGCCTAGAAGGCATACCCTCAAGGCTTTAAAAGATGAAGAAAAAAAATAAAAAGGATTATCAATTGCTTCTACACAGAAAAAGAGCAGGTCTGCAGTCCCAAGGAGACTAAGAGCAAACAGTCACCAGACAATACCCCAAAGGGGAATGTTACCTGTTCCCTCTTACATAACACTCTCATAGAAGAGACCATTAAAAGTCTCAAAAGAGAGTTAGAAGAAAAATGGGAAAAGGAAAGAGAAGCTATGCAAGAAAGTAACAACTTGCTGAAATATGAATTGGAAAAGGTAAAAAATTCCCAGGAAGTACAGGAAAACAAAATTTGTGAATTGGAAAAAGTAAAAAATTCTCTGGAAAGTAAGATTTGTGAATTGGAAAAGACAAAGAACTTGCAAGAAAGTAGGATCTGTGAATTGGAAAAATAAAATAATTCACTAAAAAAGAAGTTAGTGAAATGGAAAAAAAATTCCATAGGGCAAAACAATTCATTTAAAAAATCAATTGTTCATATACAGAAAGAAGTAAAAAAAAGCTAATGAAGAAAATTCATTAAAAATCAGACTTGAACAAATAGAAACTAATGATTCATTGAGACAGCAAGAATCAATCAAGCAAAACAAACAAAAAAAATGATAAATTGGAAAAAACCATGAAATATCTACTTGGAAAAATGACACATCTGGAAAATAGATCTAGGAGAGATAATCTGAGGATTAGTGGACTTTCCAAAAATTATGATGAAAAAAAAGAGCCTAGATACTATTTTACAAGAAATCATCAAAGAGAACTGTCCAAAGTTATTAGAATCAGAAGGTAAACTAGGCATTGAAAGAATTCATGGAACACCTTCTGAAAAAAGACCCTAAAACAAAAACTCTAAGAAATATTGTGGCCAAATTTCAGAACTATCAGATTAAGGAAAAAATTTTACAAGTAGCCAGAAAAAAACAATTTAAATACCGAGGTGCCACAATAAGGATCACCCAAGATCTGCCTCCACATTAAAGCATCAAAGGGCCTGGAATCTGATATTCTGAAAGGGAAAAGAACTTGGAATGCAGCCAAGAATAAATTACCCAGCTAAGCTGAGCATTTTCTTCCAGGTAAGAAGATGGACATTTAATAAAACAAATGAATTCCATTTGTTTCTAATGAAAAAACCAGAACTAAACAAAAAAATTTGATCTCCAACCATAGGACTCAAGAGATGCAGAAAAGGTAAAAGGAACTCTTGAGAATTGTATTTCTGTTGTGGATATACAAAAAAGACTACATGTATAATTAGATTTTATTGATATAACATAAAAAGGGGAAATAGAAATGGAGAAGGGATAATGTCAGAAAAGGCGGAAAGGGGGAATAAAAAGAGGGAAACTACATCCCATGAAGAGTCAAAGGAAATTTATCATATCTGAGGGAACTCAGAGAGGGGGAGGAACATTGCATGAATCTTACTCTCATCAGAGTTGACTCAAAGAGAAAATAATTGACATACTTGTTTTACAGAAAATCCTCTCTCACCTCATTAAAAAGGGGGAGAGGAAAAGGGAAAAGAAAAAGAGTAATAAGGGAAGGGTACAAGAAAGGGGAAGAGATTCAAAGTGGGGGAAGGAGGGATCCTAAAGTGGGTGAGTGTCATGATACAAGTGGGGTACATAAAGTTAAGACTGGGAAAGAGGGTTAGGAGGGCAAGAAAAAGAAAAGCATAATCTGGGGATTTTGGATGGCAGGATAATATACAGAATTAGTCATTTTAACCTTAAATGTGAATGGGATGAACTCTCCCATAAAGAGGAAGTGAATAGCAGACTGGATCAAAAGTCAGAACCCTACAATATGTTGTTTACAGGAAAAATATTTAAAGCAGGGAGATACATACAGAATAAATATAAAAGGTTGGAGAAGAATCTATTATTCTTCAGGTGAAGTCAAAAAAGCAAGAGTAGCCATCCTTATCTCAGATCAAGCAAATCCAAAAATTGATCTAATCAAAAGAGATATCTATATCTTGCTAATGGGTAGCATAGACAATGAAGCAATATCAATACTAAACATATATGCACCAAGTAGTATAGCATCTAACTTTCTAAAGGAGAAGTTAAGAGAGTTGCAAGAAGAAATAGACAGCAAAACTGTAATAGTGGGAGATCTCAAACTTGCACTCTCAGAATTAGCAAATCAAACCACAAAACAAATAAGAAAGAAATTAAAGAGGTAAATAAAATATTAGAAAAAATAGGTATGATATATCTTTGGAGAAAACTGAATGGAGACAGAAAGGAATTTACTTTCTTCTCAGCAGTTTATGGAACCTATTAAAAATTTGACTATATATTAGGACATAAAGACCTCAAAATTAAATGCATGAAGGCAGAAATAGTAAATGCTTTCTTTTCAGATCACGATGCAATAAAAACTACATTCAACAAAAATTTAGGGGTAAATAGAACAAAAAGTAATTGGAAACTAAACAATCTCATCTTAAAGGATGATGGGGTGAAACAGCAAATTATAGACACAATTAATAATTTCACTCAAGATAAGGACAATGATGAGACATCATACCAAGATTTGTGGGATGCAGCCAAAGCAGTAATAAGAGGAAATTTTATATCTTTAGAGGCTTACTTGAATAAAATAGAGAAAGAGAAGATCAATGAATTGGGCTTGCAACTAAAAAAACTAGAAAAAGACCAAATTGAAAACCTCCAATCAAATACTAAATTTGAAATTCTAAAATTAAAAGGAGAAATTAATAATATTAAAAGTAAAAAAACTATTGAACTAATTAAGAAAACTAAGAGTTGGTTCTATGAAAAGACCAATCAAATAGATAAGCCTTTGGTAAATCTGATTAGAAAAAGGAAAGAGGAAAATCAAATTAGTAGTCTTAAAAATGAAAAGAGAGAACTTTCCACCAAAGAAGAGGAAATGAGAGAAATAATAAGGAATTACTTTGCCCAACTTTATGCCAATAAATTTGATAACCTAAGTGAAATGGATGACTACCTCCAAAAATATAGACTTCCCAGATTAACAGAGGAGGAAGTAAGTTGCTTGAATAGTACCATTTCAGAGAAAGAAATAGAACAAGTTATTAATCAACTCCCTAAGAAAAAATCCCCAGGATCAGATGGACTTACATGTGAATTCTACCAAACATTTAAAGAACAATCGGCCCCAATGCTATATAAATTATTTGATAAAATAGGGAATGAAGGAGTCCTACCAAAGTCTTTTTATGACACAGACATGGTACTGATAGCTAAACCAGGTAGGTTGAAAACAGAGAAAGAAAATCATAGACCAATCTCCCTAATGAATATTGATGCTAAAATCTTAAATAAGATATTAGCAAAAACACTACAGAAAATCATCCCCAGGATAATACCCTATTATCAAGTAGGATTTATACCAGGATTGCAGGGCTAGTTCAATATTAGCAAAACTATCAATATAATTGGCCATATTAATAACCAAATTAACAAAAACCATATGATCATCTCAATAGATGCAGAAAAAGCATTTGATAAAATCCAACATCCATTCCTATTAAAAACACTTGAGAGTATAGGAATAAATGGACTTTTCCTTAAAATAATCAGCAACATCTATTTAAAACCATCAGTAAGCATCATATGTAATGGGGAAAAACTGCAACCATTCCCAATAAGATCAGGAGTGAAACAAGGCTGCCCACTATCACCGTTACTATTCAATATTGTATTAGAAATGCTACCTTTGGCAATAAGAGTTGAGAAAGAGATTAAAGGAATTAGAGTAGTCAATAAGGAAACCAAATTATCACTCTTTGCTGATGATATGATGGTATGCAGCATGATAATTGTGGAAATACATATAAAAGAACTGCACATGTTTAACATATATTGGATTACTTGGCATCTAGTGAAGGGGTTGGGGGAAAAGGAGTGAAAAAAATTTGGAAAACAAGGTTTTGCAAGAGTGAATGTTGAAAAGTATTTATGATTTGTTCTAAAAATAAAAAAGAAACTATAATAAAAATATAAAAAACAAATAAAGAAATGACTCAATTTTTCTCAGAATAGTTTTCATTAAGTTGTCATATTGGAGAAGTCTAATAACTTTATTGAACTCAATATTGTATATAGTTATAAAACTTAATGTACTCTCTCTAGGGGTATATTTGCATTTTTATAACTTCTGAATAACCCAAAACAACAAATATGTAATAGAAAAATTATATGCCATTTGTTGGAGTCCTATTTGCCATCTAATAGAACAATTATATACCATTTGTTAGAGTCCTACTTGCCATAAAGAACAGTAAAGACAACAAGTAAGTAGGAAATCATAGAAAGCTAGAGAATAAAAGCAGCCAGAAAAAAAATGCTATGTAGAAATACACATAAGATGCATGGAACAGAGTGAGAAAAAAAATCTTATAAAGCTTATTGTTTACTTCCTTACAGAACTATTGCAACATGACCCACACTATGTTCTCTCTCTCTTTTTTTTTTTTTTTTAGCAGTGCTGTGGTCATGGTTTTGAATCAGCTATCACTTCAAATGTTGCTTACTTGATATGTATATGAATTGCCAATAATTTATTTTGTCTTCTTAATAAGAAATATTATGCCCCAAATCTTGTAAAGGACCTTCCCACTATAACCACATCCTATCTTCACCCTAATATGCCCACAAAGGGTATCAATCCTTCATTACTACTGAAATTATAAATAGCTAAAATGTTCAATATTTCAATTCTAGAATTGAAAAATAGTACTAGGTAAATCAGGAACTTTGTTCATCAACAATGAGCTACTCAGTTTCAACTATACCAACTAGACAAATGTCTTAGTATTCATAAGATTTGAGTGAAAATTTTTTTACATGTGCTAATTCTTTATGTTCTCAGACTAAATAAGACTATTAAAAATTAGTCTGTGAGTAAGAAAGAAAGAGACAGAGATTGTTTTACCTTTTTTTTTAACCTCAACTAACACTTCCTTCTCAGTTTTCTTCTTGACATCTTCCTTTTCTGAAACAGAAAATAATAATAAAAAAAAACATTACCAATTATAAACTTATAAAATTTAGAATCATTGAATTTATTGAGAAATTTGAAGTCTTGGATGAAAGTTATTGGGCCAGGAAACCCACACTACTACTGGGAAATCATAAATAATTTCAAAATTAAAAAATGAAAGTTTTATGTGAATAATTTCAAACCAAATATGCCATTTTCATGAGGGAAGGTTCAGAATAGGTGAGAAAATAACAGTAAGACCAAAGAAAGAATATATATCTTGTAAGTTCCATTTTCTTGTTAAATATCACAAAATTATTCTGTGTAAGCGCTGGAAAGATATTTGAATCAAGGACAGCAGAGTGCTTATAAAAGCACCTACTCAGTGTGACTGATGGAATAATAGTTCTTTAATTAAACATATACTTAATGTGATGTAATGATGTAATTACTATAGCTTAGTGATGTAATGGTTTACAGTTGGCACATGCTCAGTTGCTGTAGTGATATAATCATACTGAGGTATTTAATGGCTGAGAGGACTGAGATCAGAGAGTCTTAGCCACAGATACAGAGAAGACTCCAGACTCCAGACTCCAGACTCCTAACTCCATCTTTGACTAGCCTCATGGTGGCTCTCCTGCCTTCATCACTTCTTTACCTAAAGACCAAGACCCATCCAAAGATCCTCCAGAAGAGCAATTTGGAACTATGCTCAAAAAGTTATCAAACTGTACATACCCTTTGATCCAGCAGTGTTACTGCTGGGCTTATATCCAAAAGAGATCTTAAAGAAGGGAAAGGGACCTGTATGTGTAAGAATGTTTGTGGTAGCCCTCTTTGTAGTGGCCAGAAACTGGAAACTGAACGGATGCCCATCAATTGGAGAATGGCTGAATAAATTATGGTATGTGAATATTATGGAATATTATTGTTCAGTAAGAAATGACCAACAGGATGATTTCAGGAAGGCTTGGAGAGACTTACATGAACTGATGCTGAGTGAAATGAGCAGGGCCAGGAGATCATTATATACTTCAACAACAATACTATATGATGACCAATTCTGATGGACCTGGCCATCCTCAGCAATGAGATGAACCAAATCAGTTCCCATGGAGCAGTAATGAACTGAACCAGCTATGCCCAGTGAAAGAACTCTGGGAGATGACTAAGAACCATTACACTGAATTCCCAATCCCTATATTTTTGCCCACCTGCATTTTTTATTTCCTTCACAAGCTAATTGTACAATATTTCAGAATCTGATTCTTTTTGTACAACAAAATAACATTTGGTTATGTATACTTATTGTGTATCTAATTTATATTTAATATATTTAACACCTACTGGTCATCCAGTCATCTGGGTAAGGGGGTGGGGGAAAGAAGGGGAAAAATTGGAACAAGAGGTTTGGCAATTGTCAATGCTGTAAAGTTAATCATACATATAACCTGTAAATAAAAGGCTATTAAAAAAAAAAAAAGATCCTCCAGAAAGCTAACCCAGTCAATTAAAATTCTGAGCAGTGGAAATATTCAATAGCATTATTGCATTTTAGGGGGCATCTGCAATATTTAGACAATAGCATAATTTCATGTTCTCTGATTTCTAGTCACATATAAGTGTCAAGGAGCTGATCAGAGTCACTGCTGATCATTTTGAAGAGTTCCTTCCAATAAAAATTCCTGTGATCACAAAGCATAGACCTTTGTTCCATGGCATCTCCTATTGAGGTAGAAAGACCCCCTAGTACCTTCCTGAGAGAATAGCAATACCTTCTGTGATTGTTTCTAATAATTGTGGATGCATTAGTGAGATTATCAGAATGACTGTGCAAGTAATTTTCATTAACTTATCTAGAAAATGTCTTCACTTTTTTGTTTTTAATTTTATGTGTATATATATATTATATATACATACATATGTGTGTGCATGATGGAAAAGTGAACATTATCATTACATTGCATAATGTTATGTTATTTGTGTTATATCATATTACTTTATGAAAAACATTCTAGCATAATGGAGACAGCCAGCCCTGAGGTCAGGAACTCTTGGATTCAAGATTTGTCCTCTGACACATAATAGTTATGACCATGACCATGATCATGAGAACAACTAAAATACAATATCTTCCAAAAGCTATTATTAGTTGATGAATCATCCATCTCTTTTAGTAGAGATAGTTTCCATATTAGGGAGTTCAGAATAAAGTGGGAATATGTGTTTATGTGTGTGTGTGTATAGTCTACTTCCAAACAAATAACATTATGCTATGTTACATTATACTATATTGCATTATGTTATATTGTAGGCAGTAAGGTGGCACAGCGCTTAAAAAAATGGTGTTCTTACAGTCAGGAAGATCTGAGTTCAAATCCTACCTCCAGTATTTTACCATATAATTGATTGTGTAACCCATCTGTGTGACCCCAGGCAAGCCATTTGACTTCCCTCATAATCAATTTTCTTATCTGTAAAATGAGGATAGTAATAGCTTCTACATCATTCCAATATTTCAAGCTTCTGTAATTTTGTGAGTTTTGATAATTCCTCCACAGATGGAAGATGAAGCTTCTTTGTAATTGAGTGGATCATCTTTGAGAATTATCTTAATTAAAAATTCTTTACCTTGAGACCAAACTGTCTCTCTGAACTTAACTCAGCCAGTACTTCAATGACAGACCCCCTTTTCATTACTATAACCAAGCTTTCTTTAACTTTATTAAATTATACAGAAACTGCTCTGTCAGTTTCTATAAAGCTGGAGAAAGGTTTTGAGTATAACCTGATATATTTTATGAGAGCCCAGTCTCTGAGAGCTTAGACTTTACTATAGGGGTAGGGAACATCCAACCCACAGGCCATATAAGGCCAGTGAAACTGCTTGCTAAGGTAACCAGAGGAGAAGATAAACTGAAAGCGAGGTGAACAACCTCCCACTGCTTGAATTCTATAAGATGTTAATTTTGTATGGCCTGCTATCCAAATGGCCCTTGGCAGAAAAAAAAAAAAGGTTCTGTCACTTCTGTTTTGTTAGAAGAATTTTTTAATATTTGTACATATTTTTCCCTGTTTCTAAGACATATATCTATTTGTTTGGATTTGTACTAGATATAGCTTTAAGTTGTAGATATAAATTTAAATGGAGATATAGATGTTAAGTTATAAAAACAGAATGGTTAAATAAATAAATATATCTCTATGTCAATCTGCATATTGGTAATGATTTGTAATAGCATGGAATGTGCAACTCCTAGCATGGAACTTCCTTCCACCAGTGTGCCAGTGTACCAGTGCAGATCTGCATGTCCTCTAATTTATAGCTGAAGGGAGTTGTACTGGGTTATTTATTCATGTGTTCAGAAACATAATAGAGCAAAAGAAGAATTTGAACCCAGGTCTTCCTGACCCTACAGATCTATCAGTTTACAAAGTATAATGTTTTTAAATATCAAAATATTATGATTTTATTTGTATAGGGGAGAGTAATTAATAGAATAAGGTAAATCTTTAGTAAAATGAATAACATTCTCTTCAACTTGAATAATAACTACCAATAACAGTATAAATAACATTTTAAAACTTTACAGATAATTTAAAAATTCCCTTACCCTTCTTAATTTCAGAAGTTACTTTCATCTCTGGAGTTTTCTTCTTTTCTTCTTCTTTTCCTGGGAGGGAATTTACAGTCTTTTATTTCTTATTCATTAATGCTAAAATTGTAGATTATATTTTAAAATAATATGAAGTGATAATTTTAACAATAACATTTTGGGATCACACAAATAGGATGTTGACCAAACCATAACATCCACAAATAAAAAAAAAAAATATCTTTACTGAATTATCTTTGTGTAAACTTCTGGTATTATATGTTTTTGAAATGTCTTCATAGTCTTAACAAGCATTCTATTCATTCACAAGTTAGGTGAACTTTATTAATGTTTTTTTTTTCCTAAGATACCTCTAACACAGTGAAATTTGAGATCCTGTCACATATTAGTTTCCTAAGTCAACAAGCCAACAAGTATTTATTTCATTAAATATTCACCAATTATATATTAAAAAGTAACAATCTTTTTAAAAAATTTTGAATTTTAAATTCTCTCTTTCCAATTATTCTCTCCTCTTTGAGAAGACAAGCAATTTGATATAAATTTTACATGTGAAGCAATGTAAAACAAATTTCCATATAAGCCACATTGCAAAAGAAAAAGAAGGCAACACTTCCCCCACAAAAACAGAGCTTTAAAAAAAAGTATGCTTCAATCTGCATTCAACATTTATGCTCTCTCTCTGGATATGGAAAGTATATTTCATCATAAGACTTTTGGAATTGTCTTGAAGCATTGTCTTGATCAAAGTAGCTAAATCTTTCATAGTCAAGTATTCTTCAGTTTGCATTAGTTCTTATAAGTCTTCCCAGATTTTCCTGAAACCATTCTCATCTTTTATTACAGTCCAATAGTATATAAAAAACATTTACCTCAAAATATAGCACACAAACCTACCACAACTCCTTAATTGATAGGCATTTCCTCACTGCCAAATTCTTTGTCATCACAAAAAGAGCTGCTATAAAATATAATTTTTTGGTCCAAATAGATCATTTTCCCTTTTAAAAATCTCTTTAGGATGCAGACTTAATAGTGGTACTAGTGGGGCAAAGGGCATGACAGTTTTAAATCTTTAACAGTTTTTTTTAATACACAAGTGTATGTATAGATATATGTATGTATATATATGTATATGTGTTCAATAAATACATATGTATATGTGTATGTATACACTACTAAGTACTGTTCTGGCTGCAATCCACAAATCTTAAAATGTTGTTTCATTGTTGTCATTCTCTTTAGTTAAATTACTAATTGTTTCTATGATGAGTTCTTTGACCCACTCATTCTTTAGGATTAAATTATTTAGTTTCCTCTTAATTTTTTTCTGTCTCTGCTTTCACAGCCTTTTATTAAATGAAATTTTATTGCATTATGGTCTGAAAAGGACCATGATTTAATAATTGCATGTAATATATAATAATAATTATATAATTATACTTAATTTTTTCTGCATTTTCTTGTGAGGGTTTTATGTCAATTTATAGTCAGTTTTTGGTAAAGTGCCATATAAAGCCTAGAAAAAAATATACTTCCTACTCTCAATCAATTTTGTTCCAAAGGTCTATGATATCCAACTTTTCTAAGATTCTATTAATTTTCTTTACTTTTTTCTTATTTATTTAATTCTGTGAGGGGAAAGTTGAATCTCCCATTACTATAGATTTACTATTTATTTTCTCCTGTGATTCATTTACTTTTTCTCTCAATGATATGGATGTCATGTGGAGTATATATATTTAGCATTGAAATGACTTCACTGTTTATGCCATCTTTTAGTAAGATACAGTTTTTCTATTTATTCCTATCAAGAAGATAAAGCATTAGATCTGGAATCAGGAAGACCTAAGTTCAAATCTGGTTACAGACATTTACTAGTTATGCGACCCTGGATAAGTCTTTAATCCTGTTTGCCTCAGTTTCTTCTAGGAGCTGAAGAAAACCACTTCAGTATCTTTCCCTCCCCCCAAAAGCCTAAAAGGACATGAAGAGTTAGATACAACTGAAAATGATTAAATAACATTATTTTTTCTTTTTGCTTTGCATGAGGGCATGACTACCACCTTTTATTTTTTTTTTTTATTGTGCTCCAACATTTTATTTTAACTCTGTATGTGTCTATTTCAACTGTGTTTCTTATAAACAACATAATGCTGAATTCTGGTTTCTAATCCATTTTGTTGTTTTCTTACATTTTATGAATGATTTCAGTACATTCACATTCATAGATATGATTATTAACTGTATTTCCCTCCATGAAATTTTCTTGTTTTTCTTCCTCCCTTTTTCTTTTTATCCTGTCCTTACTCTCA
The DNA here is from genome assembly GCF_902635505.1 of Sarcophilus harrisii. Classification (NCBI taxonomy): domain Eukaryota; kingdom Metazoa; phylum Chordata; class Mammalia; order Dasyuromorphia; family Dasyuridae; genus Sarcophilus; species Sarcophilus harrisii. The sequence continues at coordinate 175,011,310 of NC_045429.1, read as the reverse complement.
AGTCTGTTTTGCTTCTAATCAATGACTTCTTTTATCTGTCCTCCTTTTTATTATACCCATTTCCATTGTCATCACAAAAAGAGCGGATATAATATTTTGGTCCAAATAGATCATTTTCCCTTTTAAAAATCTCTTTAGGATGCACACTTAGTAGTACCCCTATTGGGTGAGGTATATTTCTATTATTGAGTATATATAGATATATATTCCCTGAATTAATTTTGGTATGAAGGTCGAGCTTTGCCCACCTTTCAGCTATAATTTTCTCTTTCAGTGATAAAAAAAAAGCTATTCTTTGCATAATGCCTGTTTTATATGAAATAATTTCCCCCATTTTTCTTCTCCCTTCTCCCCCTCCTAGAGCATCCCTCTGTCTCACCTATCTTTTTACTTCAACCCAATATAATCAACTTACTCCTGTATCCTCTATTTCTGTAGAATCCTTCTATTTATACTAATAATGATAAAGTTTTTAGAAATGACATGTGACATCTTCCTATACAGAAGAGTTAAACCTTATTGATTCCCTTATGATTTGTCTTTCAAGTTTACATTTTTACACTTATTGTGAATCTTCTATTTGAAAGTCAAATTTTCTATCAGCTCTGATCTTTTCATCAGGAATGCTTTAAAAAAAAATCTATTTAATTAAGTATTCCTTTTTCCCTTTTGAAGCATTATACTTTGTTAGGTGTCATTCTTGGTTGTAATCACAGCTATTTTGTCTTTAGAAATATAATATTCCAAATCCCCTGATTCTGTAAGGTGGAAGCTGTGAAATGTTATATAATCCTGACTGTATTTAAATAATATCTTTCTGGTTGCTTAAAATCTATTCTCTGACCCAAGAACTGGAAAATTTGGCTATAATATTCCTGGAAGTTTTCTTTTTGGGACATCTTTCAGGTAGTGATCAATGAATTTTTTCAATTTCTTTTTTACTCTCTGGATTTAAGAAAGCAGTACAGTTTTCCTTCAAAGGTGTTTCTAGGATTTTTTTTTTTTTTAATTTTTGGGGCTTTCAGATAACCCAATATTTGAATCATCCCTCCTTAATTTATTTTCCAGGTTAGTTGTTTTCCCAATATTTCACATTTTCTGCTATTCTTTCATTCCTTTAATTTTGTTTTACTGTTTCTTCATGTCTTGTGGAGTCATTAGCTTTCACTTGACCAATTCTAGTTTCTAAGAAATTATTTTCTTCAGTAAGTTTTTGTCCATCTTCCTTCCTATCCCCCCACCCCAATTTAGCCATTTCTTCTTTTTTAGCAATTATTTTTTCAGTGAAATTTTTTTATCTTTTCCCTCCAATTTGTCCAATTATAGTTTTGAATGTGTTATTTATGCCAGCATTTCTCTCTCTCTCTCTCTCTCTCTCTCTCTCTCTCTCTCTCTCTCTCTCTTTCTCTCTCTCTCTCTCTCAAACTGATAGTTTCTTTTTATTATTTTCTTCCTTTGCTTTCTTTACCATTTTTTTCTCCAAACTCTTATTTGATTTTGAAAATCATTCTTAACTCTTCAAAAAATTCTTTATTAGGCTTGTTTCTAATCCACATTTTTCTTTGACTATTTTATCATTGCTTTAATTTTTGTCTTCTTTTAAGTTTTTGTCTTGATCTTTCCTATCACCATTTCAACATTTTATGGTCAAATTCATTGTTGATTTTGTTATTGTTATCTTAATTTTCCAACCTACTTCTTGATTTTGAACTTTAGGTTAATATTGGGTTGTGTTCCAGACATTGGGAAAGGGTAGAGAATTGTGCAGAAATTGTTACTGTATCAAACTGCAGACTTACTTTGCTGCTGTTTTCAGAGATAGTTCTAATGTTTTGAAAGTTTGGAATGATTTCAAGATAGTGTAATCCGGAGAGAGGTGTGGTCATTGTGCCTGCTTTATTCTCTGATCCTTACCCAAGAAACATTTTTTGGGATTTTAAACAATACTGTTCCTCAGGACTTCTTCTCTTTCTTCACCCAAAAGTATTCCTCTTTACTCAGAAGAGGATTTAAGCAATGAAGTTGTCAAACAGTGTCTGGTTCTGCATCCAGTACATCACAGAGGTCCTCTATAGTCTCTTTTTAACAAGTTGCCTGGTCTTTTGACTGTTTCTGATTTAGGATTTTCCAAACCATTGTTACTTTTGCTTACTGCCACCTGATTTTAACAGTTAGGCTACATCCATTTTGGCTTCAGGCTAGCATCTACCCACATGTAACAGATCTTTTTTTCCAACCTCCTAAGTTGTCTTGGGCTGGAAAAAATGTCTAACTCTGACTTTTTTTGTTTTTTATGTTTCGGCCTATTCAGAATTCAGTTTGAGGAATTATGTTAAAATTGTTAGGAAAGCTCCGTTGAGTGTTTTTGCCTACTCAGTCCCCTTGATTTTCCCCCAGAAATCAGAAAGATTTTTCAAATCCTAAGCACCAGCAAACAAGTGCACATAGAAAGAAGGACATCCCTTCAAAAAGCTAATTTTCTAATAGGAAATACAATGTTTAAAAGGAAGCAGAGAAGATTGTGGTGACTTGCCAACCCTAGAAAAGAGAGAGAAAATCCAAAGAGTTAAGAGTATAATTTATAGGCCTCCCTTTTAAGCACACAAAGGTTAATTTGGTCTAGTCTTTTTGTCCTTAAAATGGAGGTTTTATAGAAGACCCATCAATCAAAGGAAGATACCATAGGACAGAATAGTATTTGCCTTTTACCTTCAATTTCCTATCCAAACAACTGCTATCAAAATAATAGCACTTCCTTTATAGAATTTTGGATTTTTTTAAAAAACGTATGAAGTTCTTGTGTTTACCTTAATTTTAAATTAAATTTTATTTCATTTTCAGTTCTAAATTCTTCCCCTTTCCCCCCTACATATTTGAGAAGACAAGAAAAACAAAACCTATTACAAATATGCATAATCATGGAAAACAAATTTCTGCTTTGGTAATGTTACAAAAAGAAAAAAGAAGGCAAGAAAAAATAAAGAAAAGAAGAAAATATGGTTCAATCCACACTTTGAATCATTCAGTTTTCCACTTTAATATATATAATATAATTCATATTGAATCTATGGAGTTGTGATTTGTTATTGTGTTGATCAGCGTTTCTAAGTGTTTTAAAATTGATTATTGTTACATTATTGCTATTATTGTATAAATTATATTAATTTTTACTTTACTCTGCATCAATTCCTATGTCTAAAAGATTGTTTCTTCATCTACAATTATATACAGATATAACAATGGGGAGCACATAATTCAGAACCTGATGTGGTATCTTTAATTTTCAAGAGAAGAGGATCATCTTTTCTAAGATCTGATGCATATCTGGACAGCATAAGGAATGTATCCTAACAATAGTGAAAGAACAGAAGGGAAATTGTAAAGATATTTTCTGAAAGAAGTATAGCCATTTTTAGAAGGACATTCAAAAGAAGGGACAGATTCAGTAGCTATTGAATGTTTGGGTCTTCTGAGAATAAAGCTATATTGAAAAAAACCCATCCTCAATTAATGCTATTCAAAAATACGTAAATTTAGAGTTTGAAAAAGTTAAGAAGCTTTCCAACAAAACACTTTATTCTTCAAATGAAGAAAGGAGGACTAATGTTTTCCCCAAGATCACCTGGCTAACTTAGAGGTACTAATCTGTTATTTAAATGGCTGGAAATTTTGTGGGTATTTTTACCATCTTTCTCAAGAAAGAGGATTCCTATGATCTTTTTTCATTTTTAGTCTCAGGTACCAGAGATAAACTCTTAAATATTTCATTTACCCATGGCTGTTGCCATTCCTAGGAAACTCAATGAGGAGTTCTAATATGAATGCCCAAGTAAAGTCTGCTAATGACTGCATCTAATTAAATATAGGAATTAATTCATTCCCTTAGGTCTTGGGCTTTTTTGCCTTCAGGATCAAAGACAACATGTTCTATCAGTGTTAGAAGCTATAATTAAACAAAAAAAAAATTTCTCTACAGGATTTTGAGAGACAGTCAAATGTCTTATACAAAAATATATTTTCACTCTGTCTAAACATAAATGTGGTATATTATTATAATCTCAGAAATCAGAAATATAAAGCCAAGAAGCCAATTTTTGATAAATTCCTGTAGTCCAATGTCATTCCATTTTTCCTTGTTTTTTAAAATAAGGAAACTAAAGCACACTAAGCAGATAATCCCCAAACAAACACACTTGCAGAGAATTATCATCATATTCAACTTTTCAAGGGTAAACTTTTTGTGGCTGGGGATTGTCTAAATTATAAATAATTGAAGCAACAGAAAAGAACAGAAGCCTAAGAGTCCCAAAAGATTGGGTCTAGTCCCAGCTCTGTAAACTCTTTCAATTCTTCCAGTATGTGACCTTAGTCAAGTCACTTCTCTCTAATCCTTAATTTCCTCATAGGAAAAACAAGGGGATTGGGCTACTTGATTTCTAAGGTCCTTCTTCTCAGTTTTTTGACTTCTATCACAGCACAAGCTTGAATAGATAGTATATAATGTCAGACTTTAGCATGAGAGGCAAAATGGTGTCGAACATTCTAGACCAGGCCTAAGAAACAGGAAGACGAGTTCAAGTTCCACATGACAACTTTGGGCAAATAATAAAATGTTTTAATGGTCAGGAATATAAAACAAATAAAAATGGGAGCCAATAATCTTTACATAAAGATACTTGCAGAAAACATACTTAATTAGAAAATCACTTATTGATATGATCTATATTTTATTGTATTTTTACCTATTACATTAAATATTTCACAATTACATTTTTATCTGGTTTTGATCGCACTAGGGAATGCTATGGGCCGATTTTACTGTGATGATATCTCAGCTTTAAGCAAGTCACTAAAATCACAAACAGGTAAGAAGGTACTGCTGCTTTGGTTGAGGGAGCTTCCTTATGTGGGAGTTTCCTGTATCAATGAAACACCACATTCAATCTCTCTCCTTATCCCCTATTCAGGATCTCCCCTGACACTATCCCCTGACAGCTTTAAAAGAAAAGAAAAAAACAAAATGGGTTTTAATATTTCTAATTCCTACAAAATAGGAATCCAAATTAAAGTCAGAACAGAAAAAATTATTGCATATATTTCCAATTGTCTAAATATAGACAAATATTTTACATAAAAAGCTGTCAACTACCCAACTGTCTACTGAACTCCAGTTTCCATTAGTAAAGACCTTGGGATATAAGCTAAAACTAGTCTGAATATCTTGTAATTCTTTTTGATATATACTCTAGTATGATAAATTCTACCCTTTAAATTAATCTAGCTAAGATTTTATTGTGGTGCTCCAGTATGCTTGCCTTAGTTCATATTGAATTAATGCTTCCACTGTACACTCTGACTCTGATTATAGCACAGTACTGAGAGAGCCATGAATAAGAGCAGAAGCATAGGAAAAGCCTGTATAAATAATGTGCTTTAATAACATTTTTATGAATTGGACCTTTAAGCTGTCATTATGGGGTATCTGTTATTCATGGTGAATTGTGGTTAAACTAGAGTTGTTCATAAGAATTCATGGCCCTATAAGTACATTTGTCTCTATTCTGCAGGCTCATTGACAGCAGTATAATTAGCCTTTTCGTTTCTAAAGGATACAACAATTTAATTACATGTTTCTTAGCAGTTTTTAAAAAAAATTCTATACAAGTCTTTACTACCTCTCACTCTTTGTTCCTAGAATATATACCAATAATGGTTTACTGTTCCTTTCATTACTTTTCCTCCTTTCCACTTTCTCACTTATATATCCAATTTCACCTTCATCTCTTCCACCAGCTCCTTTCCTTGACTGTGTGTCAAATAGCTTCAGAACAGTTACTGTAGTTGGCTAGTAAGCTATGTTTTCAGGGAATTAGTAATTATGTGCAGACCTAGGATGTCAACAGATTACCACACTGAAACTCCTTGGCAAAAGTATTTTAAGTCATGAGAGTGATAACTCTGTCTGGCAAAGGATCACTAAGAAGAAAAAATAGACTTGTTGGGAGAGAAAGCATCTCTGAAATGAACAGCTCTAAGCAACAAATATGTTATTAGCTTTTGCATAAATTACCATTAGATGAAAGAAAAAATTAAATGACTTACGTTTACTTCTTAAACCCTCACAATGGGCTTTTCTCCAGCTTTTAAATATTAAAAAAACAAAAAAACAGAAAAAAAAAACAAAAGGTCTTCAAAGCCAGAGAACACACAAAACAGTTAATTACAAATGAAAGGATTTTAAAAATTACTGTAAGTTCCCAGTGAAACTAGGAGACAAAAGCAAAATGTTTTTACTCCTCACTTGCCTCATTTCCCCTAGATTCTCAAATCTAGGGTGTTTTCTAATCCTACTTGGAAATCTTTCCTCCCTCCTTTCCAATAGCTCAAAATTCATTATAATAATTTTACTTTCTTAAAATAGTTTTTAAATTTTTTTTTGTTTTAAAGAATTTACTTCCCCCCAATAATGGTATCCCTTAAGCTATTCTTTGTAACCTAAGAAACAAAAAATGATTAAAAACCCATTGACAGATCTGTATTTGAAAAGTATCTCTATACCATATTCCATAACATACCGCCTACTTTCTATTCAAAGGAAAACAATGTGTTTCCTTAGCAATTCTCCAACACTCAGATTGTTCATTATAATTAATCATTTGACCATTTTAAAGTGTTGATAGTATTTAATTCGTAGTCAGTCAACAAACACTTCCTTATTGTTTACTAGGCATTGACAAAGGGAAATATTCTCCTTGCCCTCCCATATCTTACATTTTAATGAAGAAAGGATGAAGGGGGAAGGGAACTGTTCCCTTTAAGATTATCACTTTTAAGAGATTGTGTCCCCTTTGATCAGGATCTCCCAGGCTCCAAGGAGTTGAGACAGAGCAGAAACCTTTCAGGATAAAAGAAGCAATACTATTCAGGGCTAATCAACTCCCATAGAAATTCTAAATTCTCATTCAATTGAGGAATCCTGGTTTGATCTGCTTGGGTTGAGCTAGCCCCCATCAAGATGCCCAATATAATAGCTTCCCTCCCTCAATTAAGGTCTTTGCGGATGGCCCTAAGTAGCTGGTCCAGCTGCCAGGCCCTTCTGTCCACTGAGAAAGCATTCTCAGTGACAAAATTCCATTTCCTACTAGATACTGATTTCTATCCAACAATAAACTTTCATTTTGCAACTAATAATTTGGGAATGAGTTAATTCTTTCACTCCTAAACCTGCAGCCTATCCAAAGGGGATATTTAACAACTCTCTTATTGCCACTAACCTCTTGACCACCAGAATTGAGACATTCAAACCACATCAAGAACATGTACATAAATTGGTGGATATAAGAAATAATCTCACAGAGTATTTTGCACATTATTCTCATGGCTTTATTTTCTTTGCCTTCCATCATTTCATAAAGTACCTCCATATTTTTCAGATTTTCTCAGATTCTTTTTTTCTTATGGTGCAACGATATTACATTGCACTTAAAAGCCACAGTTGGTACAGACATTTCCCAATTGTTGGGGGAAGTTTGAATCATTTTGTCCTGAGTATTTTGCTGCCACAATGATATACACTTAAATTAGAAGATATTTTTAATTCAAGTAGTATAAACAAAAGCATACTGCTCTTTGCTTAACCTAAGAATTCACTTGTACAGAGATCATTTCTTGGTACCAGGAACAAACATTTTAGCTCCATGAAAGCTCATCATAGTATTCTACTTTTATCTTTCAGGAGAGCAAAACAAAACAAAAAACTATTAACATCAGAAAGAACATAATCTACAATAATATTTGAATTTATCCCATATCTTCCTTCAAAATACTATTTGCTGATCTGACCCAAAAGAGGTCTTTTTATGCTTTCCTTATATATGAAAAAGAAAAGGTCTTTCTCCCTTCCATGTTCAACAGATTTTGAAAATTCAAAAACAAGGGAAAAATAGCTAGCAGAATATAGTGAATCCTGGCACTGGGAGTAAAGTACTAGTCATTAATCTTAGCTATTAATCTTAGCCAAGTCTTAATGCCCTCTCCCCCCCCCCCCCCACCAACTTCATTTTCTCACTGATAAAATGAGGAGGTTGGAATAAGTCTCTTCTATTCAAGCTCCATCTCTGGTCTAACATATGCTCATTTGGGAAACAAAACCCTGTCCATGTGACAACTAGTAGAATTTAATTAACCTGAAGGACAAAGGATGTTTCATTTCTGTCTTTATATTGTTATGCCACAGTCTCTTTTGAACTATTCTACCTCAGTTTCCCTGTACATGTTTCCCTTATCTCAGTCTCCCTAACTATTTCCCTTAGTTGTAACCCCCTTTCTGGTCCATTAAGATTGGAAACCATTTGCTCTAAGATTATAATTTGTTAGCACACAGGGTAAACAAGAGAGTGGAACTCCTGAGTCTTTCCTGTTCTCAAGAACTTACAATATCCCTCTAAAAATATTCCAAGATACCTCATTGATATCTTTATTCTTGTCAGACATCCTGTTTCTGGATTTTTAGGATTTATGGCCTCCCCTATCCTGACAGAAGTTTTCCCACGCTACTTACCCCTTCTTTGTTTCTAAAAGGTATCTAAGAAGTTGGGTTTCTCCTATTCATTGCTGGAGACTGGCTGCTGGATGCAGCATGCTGGATTCTTTGAGATGACAGTCTCCTCCAGCCCTGGGACCAACATGGATTCCTTGGTCCCAGTATATCTTTATCTCTGTCTGACTGGATAATTTGAGATAAGAGTCCTGTCCAGTCAATTATACTCTCCAATTAATAAAATATTAAAAAGCTCTCTAATCTCTCTCCTGCTTCAGGTTCTCCAGCATTACAATATTTCCATCACTTGTTATGTGGTCAAGCATGGAATGAGCTGCTATATTGGCAGCTATGTAAGAGCATGAAATTTCATGTCAGGAAGATTTCAGTTCAACCCTAGCTTTCAGCATTAGCACTTAGATTCTGCCTAAATTTCCACATCTGTAAAATGGAAGTAACAATAGGACTTATCTCCCCTTGTTCTGAGAATCAGATGAGATAATATATGTAAAAGTTTTTTTTTAATAAACTTATAAACGAGTCACTGAATAAATGTGAGCTGTTAATTATTATTATATATTATTATGAGGTAACTAGATAGATAGAACATTGCAGGTAGAGCACTAGATCTAGAGCCAGTGAAGTAAACTGTCCCGCTGATCTTTGCGGGGAAAGGGTGGACCTGGATTGGAAAGGCCCTGAATCTCAACTGCTCCAGATATTTGAGAACAACACTACTCTCCTGTTCATAGGGGAAACTCCCAGATGGTGATCTCCAACTACAATTCAACTGGAGATTTTGGCCTGGAGCATAATCCCCACCCTTTATTGAATTGAAAATTAGTTCCTCAGATTCATCTGTAGATTGCTCCCTAGCCTTGGGCCACAAAAATCCAATATAATTCGAAGGCTGAACCCCAAATCTTTGCTAAAAATCCTAACAGGATTTGGCCCACTGAGGAAGTTATTTCTCAGGGTAAACCCATCTTCGCCAAAAACCTATCCTTGCTAATTCCTTTGGAACTAGCCGTCTGGGAAGTTATTTCTCAGTGTAATAAACCCATTTTTTTTTTTTTTTTTTTGCCACAAAACTTTCCTGGATTTGGAATTGCGAAGCCTATGACACTGGCCAGGGGAATCTCTCAACCCTCATATCTCACAGCTCAACACCAGGAAGATGTGAATTCAAACCCAGACTCAGATACTTATTAGCTATATGACTTTGGACAAATAACTAAAGTTTTGTTTACCTCAGTTTTCTCAACTCTAAAATGGGGATAATAAAAGCACCTACCTAACAAGATTGTTGTGAGAATTAAATTAGATAGGCATATTTATTAAGTGCTATAAAAATGCTTATCCTCTTCCCTTCCATCACCATCATCAACTACTATTTATACTTTTTCTTTTGCTTTTCAAAATCACCACAACAAATTTTTCACAAATATAATTGTGCCCTATGCTAAAAGAAAAAAAAAAAAAAAACCCTCATCTATACACAAATATATGTAATAGAGCAAAATAAAACTCCCCCATTGGCCATATTCAAAAATGAGGTTCATTATTCATAATGAGTCCATCTCTTCTTTGTCAGAAGATGAAAACTATTCTATTGTTACCTCTTCATGGGGTAGATGCTATAGGTGTTATTATTCCCATTTTGTAGATGAAGAAACTGAGATTTAGTAGCCTTATAGCTAGTAATTGATGGAGGCATGATTTGAACCCAAATGTTTCTCAGTCCTTATGGCTTGTTGCTTGCTTATTGTGATTTTCAAATGAGATAATATGCATAAAATACTTTGTAAACTTTAAATTGATATAAAAATATAAGGTATAATTAAAATGAAAATGAAATTATGGAGTTTTTCTCTGTCACTGAAGGAGAAAGTCCGCTAACTGCATGTATAGAAACTGCAGAAAGAACATTATTTTTTGTTCCTTTAGTCAAATGCACTTATTTTAAAATAACCTTAATCAAATGTAGGTTGTACAAAAGCTAAAAGCATCCTATCCTATTTTCCTTTGAAAGAGCAAGCACTGTAGCTCGCAAAGGCTTTTAAAAGTACAATATGCTTTGTTTATCATGCAAACAGTTAAAGGAACTGACTCCTTGTCACCAGCTGAGATGGGTAAAGGAAAGAGCTTATTCATTTGCTTCTCTTATCCTGCCAAGCTATAGTCAATTCTTTTACCTTTTTGTCTATCTTCCTCATTTCCACCTAGGGCAGGGGACAGGCTGTTACTATGGATCTCCAGTACTGTGAGGAAATGAAAGCAGAGAGTCAAAGCCACAGGAGCTACCCGTGCCTTTTTCTGGACCAATGAGACAGTAAAGTACAGTGGATTTAGCACTAGAGATTGGCTTTTTTCTCTTCTCTCAAGCTCAAAGGGAGTGTTGTAGCCATATCCTTGAGGAAAGATAAAGTTTTGAATCAATGACTTTGATCATATTGGAGCCCGGTGACCACGGCTTCACTCACTTCAGGCAGAGTGGATGTTGTGACTATCATTGAACCCTTCATTTATCTCAACTACATAGCACATATATTCATATATGATAACATCCATGGCAAGTTCATGCCATGATGTAAAAGTTAAGAATAGAAAGCTGGTGATGAGTGGAAAAGCCATTAAAATTCAAGGAACATTATTCCATCAATATTACATGCATAGATGCTGGAGCTGAATATGTAGTAAAGTCACTAGTATCTTGACCATCATGGAAAAGGGCAGGGCTTATATGAAGGGTAGAGCTAAATCCAGAGAAGCATTATTTTTGTCCCTTTTGCTGATGATTCTTTGTTTGTTATGGGAGGATATAGCTTTTAAGACTTAACTATATCAGAAGATATTCCTTATCAGAACAACATCACTGAAAGCACAAGTTTCATCCCATTTTATCCTAATCATGGACAGAGGAAACAGTGATCTTGTTTGCAAAACTATACTAACCAAAAGTTATTGTAAAGTTTATTAACAACAGATTTTATTTATGTGTAGGTTTGTATGTATATGCTATGGAATGCCGAATAATTGGACATTGAACATGTAAAGCGACAATAAGAAACATATTTTTGTTACTATTTATATATAATTATAGGGAAGAATGGGAGATGACAATAGTAAAGGTTGTGCCATTTGATCTGAGGACACCTCAGCATTAAAACTCCCTCCACTAGATTGGAAAACAAACTGAAAGTCCTCTTATTCTGTTCAATACTTGTCCAAAGTCTTTCATTAAATCCTCCTTTGGCAACCATCTAATTGCTGACACTCCTTCTTCTTATAATTTTACTCTTTCTTAGTCACTAGAACAACATTTGGCCATTCCATCTGTTATTTTTCACTGTCATTATAAGATCAATCAATTTTCTTTTCTAATCATATATGCATTTGACATTTTCTTTACACAACTTCTTACTGACAAGTCAACATTTGGACATATATACTAAATATGTTCCTTTGTGTTGTCCTTTAGATTCCCTGCCATTATAATTGACTTGAGATCATATTACAAGCCTTTGGTAACACAAATATAAAATGGCACAATTCCTTCTCTTAGAGAGTTTGCAATTTAATTAAAGAATAGGGATTCTTTTTTTAAAGCATGATACACAATAGATGATTTGGGGAAAGATACTAAAAATTTAAATTCTAATTGCAACACTCAATACCTGCCATATCCCTCCATAAATTCTCTGGGATCCAGGTTTCTGTCAGCTCTAAATCTGTAACACAATGACCTTATGTAAGAGGGACAAATGAGAGATTTAGACAAAATGCTTTAAGGAAAATGGAAGGAAAGAAAGATATATCACATTCAACTGGAGGAAGTCTTCATGGATGAGGTAACCCCTGTATTGGGACTGGAAGGAAAAGAAGAATTTCAATAGGTAAGGATAAAAAACATAAACCTATTTAGTACATATTCTATCCATGTCCTTCAGCTGGTTTTCATTATATGAATGGGCCATTTTTTTCTACTTCTGCATTTCTCTGATGATATGCTTCACAACACTTCTGGGTAATTCCTCATTTGTAATGTTGCAGTTCATTCACTCACTATGTCACTTTCTAATGTCCTTGGTTGATCCTCAACTTCAATTCTTTGGAGACAATATTATTCTGAAATTCACAGCCTTATAACATCACTAGAAAAAAAAACTGATGTTAAATCAAAAACTGTACAATTTCCCAAAGACAAGTTAGTCCATTCCTTCTGTCTAGCTATAAATGCAGCTTACTGACCATCTCTCTTCTCTGTCTCTGTCTTTCTCTGTCTCTGTCTCTCTCTCCCCATATGTGAGTGTATGTGAGTGTGATTATTAATTTCCAAATGTATACGTATCATAACTTGGAAAACAGAAATTTATCTTTCAGTTTTTCTGATGACCAGACAGATGATTCAGTCTCAAATCCTCTAAACCAATTAAAAACCCAGAAATTGCCTTTCTGCCTTCTTAAATAAAAACCAACCTGTAGGCACTATTCCTATTGCACATGTTAATACAAATAACTATTAAAAAATTTGAAGATGGGGCAAATTTTTTAATTTAAAAAACAATAGCAATATCAATATGCATTTCGTTAATCACATTATTGTTGTTCAGTCATTTTCAGTCATGTCCAACTCCTTGTAACTGCATTTGGGGTTTTCTTGGAAGAAATATTGAGTGTTTTCTCATTTTTTTCTCCAGATCATTTTACAGAAACTGAGGCAAATAGAGTTAACTAAGTGTCTGAGGATAGATTTGAACTCAGGGAGATGAATCTTCCTGACTCCAGGCTACTACAGCTGGGAGGGATCAGAGCAACAAGAATAACTTTTTAAATACCTCAAATATATTTTCCTTTTAAATATAGGAAAATCCCCTGAGTTGAAATCTATCTATAATTAATTTCTCTGATTTGGTAGTGAGATGGGAAAATCCTCAAGACTTTTCTGAGGTGTAGATTAATTAATTAATTAATTTTGCTTTTATTATTGTTATTGTTTAGTCCTCCATGTCTTGCTCTTCATGACCAAAGCTCGTCTTTTGGAGCAAAACCCATATAACCAATAAGAATTAGAGGTGTGGTTTGAAAACAAATCTTCCAGAGCTATAATCCAGAATTTCATCAACTACAAGAGATTACTTCTTATCTAGTATGTGAAGGCAAAATCCATTACATTTGTAACATTATTATTGTTGGTACCAATTGTATGCATGTAATTCTGAAATTAGAAACACAGTACATAGTACAATAATCTAAATACAGGCATGTATATTCATACTGTCCTCTTGCTCCATTCTATCAGCAAGAAAAGAATCTGATAAAATAATTCAAAATAAGGTAAACAGTTTAAATGTTGTCCTTTTAGAGAAGTATTTACATTTTAAAAGATAAAAGACAAAGTCTTAATTTAATAAAAAAGACAAGATATTTATCAAATACAAAGATATAATAGAAAGTGATGTGACATGATGTGACATATGATATATGAGATATATAAAAACATATGTAACAATAAATTAAATTAAGACTTTAATGGTTCTAGGCAGGAGGAATTTAATGACTTTTTTTTATTATAGCCCACTCCAAACTTAGTATTCTTTCCCATGCATTTCTCCATTTTATTCATTGCTAGGGAGACCAAAAGAAAGTGCTAGATTAAAAAATGAAAAGTCCTGGATCCAGACAACTCATGGTAGTTTAAAAGCAACTAATAAAACCAATGTCTCAATATAGCTTAGCCTTCAGAAATTAAGCAAAGAACCACAAGGAATTTCACACTCTTGAGTTAAAGTAAGGGTTGTAACAGACACTTATCCATGATTAAGTAGAAGTTTAAAAAAATATATAGAATTGAGCCTCCAAAACCGTAGTTTTCTATTATTGTTCTGTGTTGAAACAAAACAAATACCAAAAAAAAAAAAAAGCTATTTTCTAAAAGAGCTAAAATTAAGCCCTTGACTTTAAGCTAAAAGAGGAAAAGCAGAGTTCCCTCTTTTCATTCACATGATTCTTCTCTCTCTGTCTCTCTGTCACTGTCTCTTTGTGTCTTGTCTCCATCTGTCTCTGTCTCTGTGTATATATGTGTGTGTATGTGTGTTAAGTAACCTAGCTCTTGCAATTTTGACTTTCTATGAGAAAAAGCAAAGGAAAAAAAGGTTATATTATGGTTTATATTATATTATTATATTATATTATATTATATTATATTATATTATAAAATAATACTATTATATAGCATTCAGAAAAAATAAAAGAATATTAAAATCAAAATCATTTAAATAATCTTCAAGAAAATGATATAGCTCATGTATTACTAATTTTTCTCACTGTAGAAATCATGGTAAGCAAGAAAAATGTATAAAAAATCCAATATAGTTAATAAACTAGAATCTTATTCTTCCTGTTCTAAAGTTCCCCCCGTTTTTCTTTGATTTGAAAAGAGCAGAGTAGTAATAAAAACATATTGAAAGTGGATCTTGCTAACAAGATTTAGTTACATTTTAGATTGATTTGAGTTCCAAATTATCCAAGTAAAGCAATCCTTCAAGAGGTAATACTTTAACATTGTTAAAGTTAGGAAGGTGATTCTGGAAGGTCTCTGCCCTGGAGACACGACTATGAAGTGGAAAAGATAGAATTCTTAAATAGAAAGTGGGGAATAACCCAAAAAGTTGAATTCATCATTGGTACGAAAATGTCTCAATTTTAGAGCTAAATGACCTAATTAAAAATAGTATCAGCAATACTTAATATTTTCTCAAATTGAAAAAACAAAGATGAAGCAAAAAATATTACATTTTGCCAAAGAAGTGACTTTTCTTATTTTTCTTTTGAAATTTCTAAGTCTTAAGAGCCTGAAAATTGAAACAAGTATTCACCCAAATTATGAAACTATAATTCCAAACAGGTCTGATACATTATAAAAATGCATCTTTGATGTGATCATCTTAAATTTTGCCTTCAAATTCATGTTGGAAGAAGAAGAAGACCATTATATATTTCTAAATAACAAAAATGGTCCTACTCCAATTATATATGAAACATAAAACTGTAGTTTTACTTCATTCAAAACTTTCTTTTACCAAAATATTGCCAAAACTTAGATGAATTTTATTTTATTAAGTTTTTCTTTACTAAAGTTTTATTTTATTTTATTTTATTTTTAATTTGCCGAGAGTACTCATGGTTGATTGAGTATAGAGCTGGGTGCATAAAGCACATATACATGTCCATATTCATGTCCATATATATGTATATAAATGAGTGTATCTAATAAATAAATTCAATTTGATCAAAATAGAGACTAGAACAATCTATGAAGATTTCAGTTCTGACTGAAAAATAGGACTGTTCTTTTTCATGTTAGACACTCAGTGCAGTCTTTTTTTAAACCTGTGACTTTGTCACTTTAACAGATAAGCACAGATTGCTGCTTTAACCAAACATGGAATGATAACTAAGAGTGGGGAGGTCACTGAGGTCACTACATACCCTGGGATTGCACTCCTACCAAGTAGTTTGATTTGAGCCTCCAGAAGTCAAAGAATGGCCCATAATTTCCTGGAATCTCTAACTATCTGACCAGGAAGATGAGGACTTGTCAGATAATTTGACAGGCTTGGTGGAAATATGTAAGTTACTTTGTCAATAACCCTAACCCTTAGACTTCTTGCTAATTAACTCCTTTGAGCAACTGCCCATTTGGTAAAAGAGTTATTTGCCATATAAATCACAACCACTGGGTATTCATTTATATTTATTTGTTTATTTACTTATTTGGAAAAGTCTATTTTAATTTATAAAATAGGAAATTTATATAAAATGCTCCGTAAGCATCAAAAGTTTATAAAAATGTTCACAATTTTTTTCTCATGCTCCTATTCATATCTTACTAAGAATCATTGTTTTCTATGTTTCTAATATATGTAAAATAAAAATAATGAAAATTAGAGAAAAATTTGTCACTTGAAAAATAAATTTGAACTTTTAGCTAATTTTTTTTCTCAGATCATTCCTCCACATTTCAAGTTTGAGAGGGTACTCCTTTTGGTAACTAAAGGGATTTGGGACTCCTAGTTTGCAATACAAATGAAGTGTGAAATTATTTCATTGCCTGAACTAAAGTGTCAAGGACTCTGTAGGACATAAAGAGGATTTTCCTCTTTTAACTAAGTTATTGGCACCTATAGAAAAAAATTATTTTAAATTCTAAATTAATGTTCATGTAATTAACATTGTCATAATGTTTTTGCTGTCTTACTATCTTTAGGAACCAGGGCTCAGAAATATGAATAACTTCACAGTAGTTTGTACATAATTATTTCTATATCCATACTTTTATATTTAGCAGAATTCTTTTTCCTTTCCCAAGTCTTTTCATATTTCTAAATTCTATCTAATTATGACTGTGCTTCAGTGTTTCACAAGGAAACTAGCACCAGTTCAAAAGCTACAAAATTTCAAGCTGAAATTTTCTATACTCTAACTTAAATGACTGTCTTATTTGCATATTATCTTATTTCCTAACCTCAAATTAAAAAAAACCCTTTACTAATTTCACTTGATTTTGATTACTATAGATTACCTGTAACTCATATAAAATGGTTTCTACTTAAAATATCTAGATAACTGAGGAGTTTTTTTTTCTTATATGAAAAACTGTCAGTTTCATTTGGTTATTATAGCATAGGTCTGAAACACAAAACTATATTTTCCTAATATATTCTGCATTGAAACACAAGATTATAGGCTCTTAAGAGGAAAAACCTTTTATCTGTTGTCTAATCATTTCAATTATAACTGACTGTGCCACATTTGGGGTTTTCTTGGCAAAGATACTGGAATAGTTTGCCATTTCCTTCTCCAGATCATTTTATAGATGAGGAATTGAGGCAAAGTGACTTGATTAGGGCACTCAGACACTATTAAGTATCTGAAGTCAGATGTGAATTCAGGAAGATGAAACTTCCTTATCCCAAGCTCAGTGCTCTATCCCATTGTGAGACATAGCTGCCACTTATGCGATTATTTTTTAGCTATAGAAGATCATAGATCTGAGGCTGGTAAGGATGTTATTAGTTATAAGACATTCATGTCTTTCTTGTAATTTTGTGTGTTTTTTTTTTTTTTTTGGCAACATAATTTTGAGAAGAGTTTCATAGGTCTCACCAGATTGGCAAAAAAATTCATGACACATAAAAAGGTTAAGAACTCATGGGCTAAAGGATCTTGAGCAATCGTTCCAATGATATTAGCTAATCTCAGACAGTAAACTTTTCCCACTCTGTATCTCATAGTGTCGTCAACCATCTCACCATCATCTTATATATCCTCAAAACTCTTCCATGATGGACATTAGTAGAGTTTCTTTGAAGGCAAGTCCTGTCCTCAAGCTTGCCTCCATGCTGGTCCAGATAGGAAAAGGGCCCAATTCGTTGGAAATGTAATGAAATAAAATGAAAAGAGAAACCCTAGGTTCAAATTCCCATTATGACCAATTTTTAGTTGTGTGATCTTGATTCAGCAAGGTTATTTATTTTATATGCTCCTCAGTTCCTTTACATGTAAAATTTTATATGCACACACATATATATAAATAACTTTAATATCATTATGATTATACTCTTCCACTAAAATTCTAACCCAATCTGTCATATTTAGGAAAAAATGATGATGGATTCTCAAAGACTTTCCCCAGGAAACACAAGCTCCCAAAGGTCTCCAAGATGAGATTTTTAACTATGCCAAGGTACACTTTATGTCTATCATTGGTGGACAAGCCTCAATAAGTTTGAATAGGCTCATTTTAAATAGTAATACCACTAGATAATTGTTCTTTACAAAGGGAGGGAGTTGATATCTGTTTCATCAGAGTATTCACCTACCTATATAGACCTATATAGGTCCTTTGAAACTTGAAGGATTTATATAAAATATTTTCAAACCATTATTAAGAAGATTCTTGTCAGAATTTTCACAAGTAATTAGCTGTTAATCATACACAAGCTCTAAAATAGCCTTATTCTTGATTCTCCTTTCTTTGTCCCTGTCTTTATCTCTCTTCCCTCACTGTCTTTCTCAAGCACATATCTACATGTATTTGAGGAAATAATATTCCCTCTTATTAGCTTATTTTGGCCATAGAAAGTTGGAGTGGCAGGTATTGACAGAAAGAGAGTTCATAATCCCCAGTGGGCTCTGCTAGTCTTTCACTTTTATCTTAGGGCCCATCTCTAGTCATTGGGAGAGCTAGCTGTAAGTTCTTTGGAAGATCAAAGCAACGTGAGGCTACTTCCAGAACTTTAGGAGACTTGGCATGGTAGTTTCCCAAATCACTCATATATGAGTTCCTTCAAATTATTTACTGATAGTTGACATGACTGAAGAATATTTTGAGACAAAATGCTTTAAAAATGAAAATAAATAACAGGATGGACCTTCAAGGAAACATCATAGCTTTAGTCATACTTTCTGTGTTTTTCTGACATTTAAGTAATGTATAACAAAGAAAAATATGCTTCTTATGGGATATAAAAGAGAATTTGTAAGAAATAAAGTCAGTTCAAGATGAAAGCTTGAACTCACTCAGCCCCATATTTATTTCACTCATGGCTTCATCCATTTCTCACACCAGTTGCTAGCAAGTCATCTTGTTCTATATCTTGACATTGGATCCAAATGACTCAGGAAGAGAGAGTGAGGCTGTGACCTTGCACAATCCTGCCTCACTTAAATTCAATTCACTTGTAAGACATCATTTCACCTTCCCAATATCATGGTCCTCTTTGAGAATTAAGGACAAACAGCAATATTTCACACTACATAGAAATATCTTTCTGTTCTCTGTGTGTGTGTCTCTCTGTCTCGACAGATCAACAGATTAATAGAGAGGAGGGAATTTTTTTTCTAATATTTCATTTATAAAAGTTTGAAGGTTTTCAAAGGGAAGAATCAGGAAAAATAGAAAAGATACATTTTATCTGGAACGTTTTCATCCCAACTTCACTAAAGTTTAACCATGGTTTGTTTGGATGTCATAAAATATGGATTACCCTCAACCTTCCATTTTGGGGGGAGAGGGTGTTAAGGACCAGACCTAAAATGAAATCCCTCACAGCTATGAATCATAACACACTTGAAGGAATTGCAAATCAGTTTTATTGACAGAGATGTTGCTTGTGAATTAGGAATGAAATAAATTGGAGGCAAGAGGGAAGAGGAGAGAGGTCAGAGAATGCAACTCTGCCTTTCAGTCTCCCTCTCACATGAAAGGATCTGTTCTGCTGGTTAGAATTAGATGCCCAGCAGCCACTGGCAGGTAGCTTCTGTAACACCCATCAGCCTCTAGTGGGTGACACCTGTAATAGGGGGGAATCCTGAAATTCAGCTTTTATCTATTTTTTTCCCCTCTGCTGATTCATTTATATTCTCCAAAGTACAACCACAACCTAATTAGAGTTGTTTTCCTTCACCTATTGTCAAAAAGGTCACAGAATATCTGAGCTGGAAGATATCTCAAAGATCATTTTGCTGTCCAAGTCATTTTTCAATTGTATCCAACTCTTTATGATTTCATTTGGGGTTTTCTTGGCAAAAAAAGTGGGAAAGTTTGCCATTTCCTTCTGTAGCTCATTTTATAAATAAAGACCTGAAGAACATGGGATTAAGTGACTTTTTCAGCATCATACACTAAGGCCAGATTTGAAATGAATAAGATGAGTCTTTAGGACTTCAAGCTTGGAACACTGTGCCACCTCACTGCCTTGAGAAGTCATCTAGCCCAAGCATAGCCTTGACAATGCAATCTTTGCTTAACCACTTCCAATTCAAAACTTACTATCTCAAAGACTGTTCATTCCACTTTTTGATACCTCTAATTGTTAGAAAGTTTTCTCTTAAATCAAATTAAAATCTACCCCTTTTTAACTTCTACCATTGCTCCAAGTTCAGCCTACTGGAGCCAAGAAGTTCAAGGCTAAAGACAATTATATTTCCCATAAGTTTCCATTACTAAATATTTCTACTTTTAAAAGTAATCTTCCTTACTTCATTACTATCTTAATCACTTTCTTTTGATTGTTCTTTAATTTATCAATGTTCTTACTGATTATAAATATTGTGAGGAGCCTTTTTTGGAAAGACTATAGGATTTGTTTTCTTTTCTTTTCAAAAGGTATCAGTTAATAAACATTTATAAAGGACTGCCTACTATGTTCCAGGTACCATGCAAAATTCTGAATCTAAAAACTCAAATGCAAAAATTAGTCTTGCTCTTAGGGAATTCACAATCTAATGGCAGCATGAAGGTGCAACTAAGTACAAACAAGCTGTATTCATGATAAAGTATATGTATCAATAATAGAGGAAAGACTCTAAAATTAAGGAGGATCAGAAAAGGCTTTCTTTACAACATTTTAGCATGGATTTCAAAGAAGCCAGAAAAGATGTGAAGAGAGTAAGTGAGAAAGTAAAGCATTCCAGACATGGGAGAGAGCTAGTGAAAATATCTGGAGCTGGGAGAAAGCTTTCAAAAATGCCTGCTTTGAATATTATTTTCTTTCTGGTACACTTCTTGAAACTATCTCTATTACTTCTTGGCTGCTTTCCAGACATCTTTGGTACAAATAGTGAAAGTGATGGAAATGCCATACTATGTATGTCCACTTAAAATAAATATGCCCTATCTCCTTGAGGCTTAAACATGTCTTTCCTGAAGCTGAGCTGGAGGGTAGTCTTTAAATTCCTGAAGTTATTTACACTTACCAGGGAAAAAAAGGCAGGTTAAAATCAATGTGGCTTAGAAAAAAGAAAAACAGGACTAATGAAAAGAAAGAAAAAAAGGAGAAAATATCAAGAAAGCAAAAGCTAAGAAAGTAACAACATGCAAATAGGAAAGACAGGTATTAAAGCAACATCACTCTTGTCAGTGACTGTTTTCAGTCACCTAACACATGAATTAAGTAATTAAGCAACACAGAATGGGTTCTATTTTTAGGAAGGATAGATGGTATAGGAAGAGAGATGGTGTCATTTGAAAGGCTGACTACATGATACAATTTGAAAAGTTATACCTGCTCTATTAATTCTTTCCCTCAAGTTTTGCAGTGATGCAATTACATTTTTCATGTGATCAGATTCCCTCCTTTATTCTTATTGTTTTGAGTTTGACAACAAAAATAAACTTATCAGCTATTTCATGTCCCTTATCCAAAATTCTAAAAAAGCCAAATTAGGATATCTATATATTCAAAACTCTAAAACCCATAATTTCTCTTTCTCTGTGTGTGTGTTTGTGTCTTTCTATTTGTATATATGTGTATATTTATGTATGTGTCTATATATATGTATACACACACACATATATTCACAACACACATGATATATATATACTTGTGTGTGTATTTATCTCTTACTAACTTTCCTATTTTTGTCAAGGACATCACCATCCTTCCAGTCTCCCAGATTTGCAACTTCAGTGACTCCTTATTCTCCTATATAATCCTTATAATCAATCATTGTGAGCTCTGAATATGGACAAAGCCATAATGATAAACCAAATATTGTTATTTCTATCTCCAAGAATCTTCTAGTCTAACTTCATCTTTCAACTCATACAATCACTACCCTTGTTCATTATCTCTAGATTGGAGTATTGTAAGAGATACCCAATCCTCATTGTTCATTATTATTATGATTATTTTTTGACATCACCTCTCTCTCTCTCTCTCTCTCTCTCTCTCTCTCTCTCTCTCTGTCTCTCTCTCTCTCTTGCTGAAGCAATTGGGATTAAGTGACTTGCCCAGGGTCACACAACTAGGAAGTGTTAAGTGTCTGAGGCCAGATTTGAACTCAGATCCTCTTGACTTCAGGGCTGGTGCTCCATCCACTGTGCCACCTAGCTGCTCCTTGACATCACATCTCAATGTCTTACCTACTTCTATCACTCTCTACCTTGTAACACAGTATAGATAAACAAAGCCAACAACATTTTTGTTATATAAATTGTTCTGGTTCTGCTCACTTCACTGTAACATCAATTGACATGTTCCAAGGCTTCTTTGAAATCACCCCCTACTTGGTTTCTTATGCCATAATAAAATTCCAATACATCCATATACTGTCATTTGTTTAACCATGGCAAAATTGATGGACTGTTAGTTGCAAGCTAAAAATAATTTGAAAGACTTTAAAAAAACTCTTATCGGTGGTAGAGGCAAAACAGTGAATTAAAGGCAGAAACTTACTTGAGCTCTTACCCAAATCCCTTCAAATACTTTTAAATAATAACTCTAAATAAATTTTAGAGCATCAGAATCCACAAAAAGATGGAATGAAGCTATTTTCTAACTGAAGATCATTTAGAAGGTCAGCAGAAAAGGTCTGTTGGACTGGGGTTAGAGTGTCCAGCACTGACAGTGCCAACATAACCCAGGCCCAACAAACCAGATGCCAGCTGAATCATTTGCAGCAGTGGTGGTTTCCACACCTTCAAGCCACAGACATCAAAGACAATTTAGAAGGTTGACAAGAAATGTCTGTGACACCTGGTTGAGAGCAAAGCACCATTCAGCACAGCCCTGCCCTCAGAAAATCAGGAGTGGGCCATGGGAGGCATTGCATCAATAGTTTAGGTCTCAGCTCTCAGACCATAGAAGGTAAGGGGGTCAAACAACTGGTCAGAAGGAGATTACAGAGATCTTTTTGCCCATACTCAGATCTGGGTCCTAGACTAGCATGGCCTTCTCAGAGTAAGGAAGAGCAATAGCATATCAGATCTTGCACCCACAGTGGAGCAGGAACCCTTCTCACAGTATTAGGGCAGAAGAGAGTGCTTGAGGCCACTCATAGACCAGAGCACAGGCCAAGAGAGTAAAATACATTTCTCCTTAGATCATTCCACCTTGCACAAACTAAAAACTTAAGGTCCCTAGAAGGATCTGCGAAACTAGTTCCAAAAAACCTCTGAAACTTAGGATATTGCACTCTCCACCCTGGATAAAGAGCCCTACTTTGACAAAGTATTAACAGTAAAGTAAAAAGCTGGGAAATGATCAACCAATAGAAAAAAAGAGTTTGACCACAGATAGTAATTCTTATGACAAAGAAGATCAAAACACACACAGAAGAAAATAACAGTCAACCCTTCTACATTCAAAGACTCCAAAAAAAAAAAAAAAAAAAAAAAAAAAAAAAAAAAAAAAAGACTTGGTCTTAGTCCATAGAAGAGCTCAAAAGTGATTTTGAAAAGCAAGTAAGAGAGGTGCAGTCAAAATTGGAAAAAAGAAATAAGAATGATGCAAAAGGAAATACAAAAAGTCAATGAGGAGAAGAATGTCTTTTAAAGCAAAATTGGCCAAGTGGAAAAAGAGAGTGCAAAAACTAAAGGAAAGAAAAAATTATTCCTTAGAATTACAACTGAACAGACAGAAATTATAACTTTATCAAAAATCAAGAAACAATAAAATAAAACCAAAAGAATTTTTAAAATAGGTCATGTAAAATATCTCATTAGAAAAACATCTGACCTGGAAAATAGATCCAGAGAGATAATTTAAAAATTGCTGGACTATCTGAAAGCCATAATTCATAAAAGAGCTTAGAAATCATTTTTTCAAGAAATTGCCTAGGAAGACTGTCCTGATATTCTAGAACCAGAGGATAAAATAGAAATTGAAAGAAATCAGTGATCATCTCCTGAAAGAGATCCAAAAATGAAAATTCCCAGGAATATTATAATCAAATTCCAGAACTCCAAGGTAAAGAATATATTGCAAGCAGCCAGAAGAAACAATTCAAGTACTGAGGAACAATAGTCAATATAATACTAGATTTAACAACTTTTACATTAAAGGATTGGAAGGCTTGGGATATGATATTTCAGAGACCTAAGAAGAGAGGATTAAAACCAAGAATCACCTACCCAACAAAAAAGAATATGATTTTTAGGGGGGAAATGAATAATCAATGAAACAGAGTGCTTTCAAGCATTCTTGTCAAAAAAACCAGAACTAAATAGAAAATCTGACTTTCAAATACAAGACTCAAGAAAAGGAAAGAGAAAGAGAAATCATAAGGAACTTAATAGGTTAATCTGAGTACATTCCTACATGGAAGACTGATACTTGTAACTCATGGTACTTAGGAGTATACAAAGACAGACAACTCAGGTGTAAGTTGAATATGAAGGAATAATAAGTTAGAAATTAAAATTAAGGGATCTGAGAGGAATGTGCTGGGGAAAAAATGGAAGGGAGAAATAGACTATCATAAATTATTTGCCATAAAAGAAACAAGTAAAAGATTTTACAGTGGAGGGAAAGAAGAAGTGGAGAAGGAGTGTGAGTAAATTTTACTCCCATCAGAATTGGTTCAGAGAAAGAATAAAATACCTATAAATAGGGTATAGAAATCTATCTTATGCTACAGGAAAGTAGTAGGAGAAGGGATTATGAGGAGAGGGAAGGGAGATAGAAAGGAAGGGGTGTTGAGGGAAGGCGTAGTCAGAAACAAAATACTTTAGAAAAGAGACTGGTTGAACAGAGAGGGAAAATAGAATAAGTGGGGAGCATAGAATGGGGGGAAATAAAGTTAGCAATAGTAACTGAAAATAATTTTGAAGCAGGTTTCTTTGATAAAAAGCTCATTTCTCACAGGAAAAAATAATGATGATTGTTGGAGGGGATGTGGGAAAACTGGGACATTGATGCATTGTTGGTGGAGTTGTGAACGAATCCAACCATTTTGGAGAGTAGTTTGGAACTACTGGGCTTATATCCCAAAACTGTGCATACCCTTTGATCTAGCAGTGTTACTACTGGGCTTATATCCCAAAG
Organism: Sarcophilus harrisii; assembly: GCF_902635505.1. Lineage (NCBI taxonomy): Eukaryota > Metazoa > Chordata > Mammalia > Dasyuromorphia > Dasyuridae > Sarcophilus > Sarcophilus harrisii. Next base: position 174,985,939 of record NC_045429.1, on the reverse strand, counting down.
AGATTATAAAGAAGGGAAAGGGACCTGTATGTGCACGAATGTTTGTGGCAGCCCTTTTTGTAGTGGCTACAAACTGGAAAATGAATGGATGGCCATCAGTTGGAGAATGGCTGAATAAATTGTGGTATATGAAAATTATGGAATATTACTGCTCTGTAAGAAATGACCAACAGGATGATTTCAGAAAGGTCTGGAGAGACTTACACGAACTGATTCTGAGTGAAATGAACAGGACCAGGAGATCATTATATACTTCAACAACAATATTATATGATGACCAGTTCTGATAGACCTGGCCATCCTCAGCAACAAGATCAACCAAATCATTTCCAATGGAGCAGTAATGAACTGAACCAGCTACGCCCAGAGAAAGAACTCTGGGAGATGACTAAAAACCATTACATTGAATTCCCAATCCCTATATTTATGCCCACCTGCATTTTTGATTTCCTTCACAAGCTAATTGTACAATATTTCAAAGTCTGATTCTTTTTGTACAGCAAAATAACGTTTTGGTCATGTATACTTATTGTGTATCTAATTTATATTTTAATGTATTTAACATCTACTGGTCATCCTGCCATCTAGGGGAGGGGGTGGGGGGTAAGAGGTGAAAAATTGGAACAAGAGGTTGGCAATTGTTAATACTGTAAAGTTACCCATGCATATAACCTGTAAATAAAAGGCGATTAAATAAAAAAAAAAGCTCATTTCTCAAACATAAAGTGAACTGAGTCAAATTTATAAAAATAAGAGTAATTTCCCAAATGATGAGTAATATGAGTAATCAAAAGATATGAACAGATTTCATATATAGTCAAAGCTATTTATAACAAAAAAAATACTTTCCCTATTGATTGGAGAAATGCAAATTAAAACAATTCTGAGGTATACTATATCATACTTATTAGTTTGGCTAATTGAACAGAAAAGTTACAAATGTTGGAAGATATGTGGGCAAATTGAGATGTTAATGCATTGTTGGTGGAATTGTGAATTGATTCAACTATTCTGTAGAACTATTTGGAACTATGCCCTGAAAGGCCAAAAAACCATGCATACCCTCTGAGCTAGCAATATATATATATTGGAATTTGGAATTTGAGGGGTGCCTCTCAATTGGCAAATGGCTAAATTGTGCTTTGTAATTATGATGGAATACTATTGTACTATAAGAAATGATGAGCAGGATTATCCAAGAAAAACCTGGAAAGACTTCCCTGAGCTCATGCAAAGTGAAATGTGCTAAGTACAAAGTGATAGCAATATTGTAAGATGACAACTGTGAATGACTTAGCTATACTCAGCAATGCAATCATCCAAGACAACGCTGAAGGATTTGTGATGAAAAACGGTATTCATCTCCAGAGAATGCTTTTTATCATGTCTGAATACAGATTGAAGCATATTATTTTACATTATTTTTCTTGAGGATTTTTTTTGGGGGGTGGGGAGAGGGGCAAGAGGAGGTGTTGTATGTTTTCTTTCCCAAAATGATATCACTGTTACAGTCAAGTTACAATGTATCTCAATAGATCTAATGAAACCAATTTGAATTTAGAATGCTCTACCATATGTCAGTCATAAATAGTACATATGAACATTTGAGATGGGTATTCTAAATTTGTCATTCTTGTGACTTTTTGAGCTACTTCAATTTTGCTTTGCTCATGGAACACAGCACTTTCTCTGATGTGGCCACACTATACTGCAAAGTTCTGGTACAGTGACTCCTATGTCAGATAATCAATTGTAAAGTTCTTAAGAGAAACCTTGAGAGTGTCCTTGTATCATTTTTTTGTATCAATGTACACTTTTTTGTGAGTTTTTCATAAAATAGTCTTTTTGTCAAACTTCTTACATTTAACATTCTAACGATGTGACCAGCCTAACAGATTTGCACCCTCTGCAGTAGAATTTGAATTCTTGGAAATTTAGTGTGAGAAAGGATCTCAGTGTTTGACATTGTATCCTGCCAGTTGATCTTCAGAATCTTCCTAAGACAATTCAAATAGAAGTAATTCAGTTTTCTGTTACAACACTGGCATATTGTCCAGGTTTTAAAGCATGCAAAAATGAGGTCAACAAAATGGCTCTTTAGACCTTCAGTTAGGTAGTCAGTCTAGCACCTCTTCTCTCCCACACTTTACTTCAGAACCTCCCAAACACTAAACTAGTACTGGAAATACATGTACATATCAAACTTATTATCAGCGTGTATACCCTTGGAAACTATACTGCCAAGGTAAATGAACTTATCCACAGTTTTCAAACTTCTCCATTGCTATAACCGATGGTTCCACACATGGATGGTGTGGTGCTGGCTGATGGAGGCCTAGTGTTTCCTTGTTAATTATTAGGCCAAAATTAGCATTATACTTTGTTACAAATTAACTTCAGGGGCTACACTGAGTGACAATATAATCATCTGCAAACAAAAAATCAGGCACCAGCACTTCTTTCACATTAGTCCGGTTTTCAGTAGAGTGAAACAAATATATCCTTGCTTCCATGCTTTTTAGCATGATGTTTTGAGCCAAGTTGTTAAACTTGAAGGGCTTGAGGTAGGTTACTTATGTATTATGTATTTGTACATATGTATGTATTTCTATGTATGCAACTCTTCTGTGTATGTTTGCATTTAAAGCAGTAGGTATTAAAAAATATTGCTGTTTCAATTTGGACAGTTCTTAGATGATTTCTCCCCCATAGAATTTCTCTACCTTCTTATGTTAACAGATATTGATGTTTTTGCTCATAATGAGCACTTAAATGTGATAATCAAGTGTCATTTGAATTTTTTTTCTCTGGGCATGATAAAACTAATGTAGAGACTAAGTAATTATAACTGAGCATTTTATATAAAGTAATATTGGGTTCTAGAGCTATAATAAAACAGGTAGAGGGAAGGGTATAGAAACAAAAGACATAAACAGTCACTGATGCTTTAGAATAAAGACTCACAGAAGAAACAAGAAAAAAGTTTAAGAGAAAGGGGGGAAGAAAGCACTAAGCAAGGAATGAAATAATTATGATCAAGTAGCAATATTGGGGGGGTGTAAAACTCTACATGTTGATATTTTAAACTTTCAAATATTTTTATATTTGTAAACTGTGAAGAAAAGTAAGCTTAAATGGTGGTTTATTGTATTTTAGAGACTATCCTCAAAAACTCCATCTGATTGTTTAAACTAGAAATTAAGAAACATGAATAAATAAAGGTTAACAATATTTCACATTAACAGCTTAAACCACAATCCTATTATCCTGAGCTAGCCTCTCAGAGATGTAAAATGTCAAAAATGAAACTTGGTTCTTTGATCTCTGAAGTCCTTACCAGCTCTCAGATTCTTAAGTTTACTTTTAAAATCAACATCAAACTACTGCCAAAAATAATGAATGGAGAGTTGTCCTTGTACTTATCTGTTTAAGTAGGTTATGTGTTTGACAGTATGTCCATTAGCATGAGTAAAGGCATTCTTTTGCCTTTTTTTTTTTTTTTTTTTGCCAGACAAAAGCGTAATTTCTAACTGGAGTTGAATAAATAATATTGTCTGATAGTGTTAATGAAATAAGCCAACACTAAATTTATTTTTACTATTTTATGCTTTTTACTTTTAATATATAATGACATCAATTTTTATTAACACAATGGCTATCAGTAGCCCATAGTTTCTCCAATCTTCTGTTTAACTTTGTTTTCAATAGTAAGGTTCATCTGTATTTTTGTTACAAAGGGGAGAGTGTGTACATAAAAGAACTGTTCTAGGAGCTACTAGATCCGTGGAAAACAGTGAAATATGTATGATGAAAAACATAACATGCTGATTCAGAAGTAACCTTGGTTCTATAACTTTGTCTTCACAATAAGCTTGTATTAGACACAGTCAATTCAATAAATCTTTATTAATCACAGACTATGGTCAGATATTGTATTAACTAATAGTGGTATAATTAACAAAACAAAACAAAAAAGGCAAACCATGACCTCAAGGAGTTTACAATTTAATGGAAGGAGGAAGTAGGCAACAAAGTGGTATTTGGAAGGCACCACTCTTGTTCCATGGAGTTGAAAGCAAACAAATACAGAGTGGCATTGGTTAGAAAGGTCAGTTTCTGCCCTTTATAAAGAAAAGCATTGGAAAGAGTTTGGTATTTACCTCCTCTCCCCACTTCCCCCCAACTTCTAATCAGATGGAGAAGTCTGAGGGAAGTCATGTCAATAAAGTCTTGAGTAAATCCATGGTGATGAGATTACAGAGGAGTTTAACAGGGAGAGTCAGCTTGTTGCAGGGAGAATAGCAGATGCAGAGTAGAGATAATCTTAATGCCTCTTCCAGTTCTAAAAGACCAACCTTCTTACAAAAAAGCAATAATGAGAATCTGGAGTAATCCCTTTTAAAACCTAATGATAAAAGACCCCCAAAGCAGTAAGCATTGTATGAATTTATTAAGATGCACCAGGAAAGAGTTGAAAAATAAGATCATAAACGGAAAGACGGGGAAGCTATAACACAAAAACCCAATCCACAACTGGCTTAAAAATTTTTTTTGGAGGGGTCACTGTTCCTTTAAAATAGAAAGACCCTCACTTTTAGTGGATTATTGCTAATAAGATTTATTATGAGTCTTTTTGGGAGCCGGAAGTCTAATTTTTCATTTGTATGTCTGATTTCTGTAATTAATTAAGGTAATTAATTAATTAAGGTAAAATTAGTACTATTGTCTCTGAGAGACTTCATTCTAAGCCAAATCCAGTCCTTTCAGGAGGAGACAATGTTTTTGATCCTAAGTTGTTTATATGGCCATATAAAAAGCCCATTATTATAATTCATTCCTGTTACTTAAATATACTAAAGTAGCAATTTTTATTAACACTACACTTTAATTTACTTACTAAAAGTTCATAAAATACATACCATATTCTTTTCTCTCTTCCCATTCCCCAACCAAACTTTCAAATTTACTTTCATCCTAGCTCTAAGGAAGGTCAGACCTAAAACTGTGCCTCAAGAGGGCTGCACATAATCAACCTCACTAAAAACAACTTGATTAATACTAAATATGACCTGTTTCCAAATCTGTTATGTTAATGAAGTTACAGACAACACATTGGTATGACTAGAGACCCTGACAAAACCCATAAGCTCTTATAACTTGAAAATGGCCGTTTGTGTACAGATCCTCAAAGTGAGTGTCTCAGATGAAAAGGTTTGATTCTCTTCATGGAAAGGTAATGATGACTGTGCACATTTTTGACCGTCTTCAAAATATTTCTATTGTAAGATGTAGTTCCTATTATTCTTGCCAAATAAAAACCATCAAACTCCCAAGCTGTGCTTTGGACCATAGTAATTCAGTCTGAAACATGTAGCTTAGAATTATACAAGGTTTTTCAGTGACAAAGTACTTTACACACATTATGTTAGTTGATCAGATCGCTACTGTTCTCCCAGAATACAGGTACAATAAATATTCTCAGCTTTGGAGATGAGGAAGGTCCCTAGCCCTAGCCAAAGTCAGACAGATAAGTATCAAGGCCTGAGCTTAAGGCTAGAGCACCTATCTGCTAGGGTTGTTTTAAGGTTCAAGTGAAATAATATTTGAAAAAGTCTTGTATCCCACACATTGTATGGTACATAGCAGACATATAATAAGCATGTTTCCTTCCTTCTTTCCTCTTCTTATTCCCTTGTATTGCCTCCCTAGGTTAGGCCTGACTTTCGTGACTAGATGATCAGTTAGATTTCATATACTAAAAGAGAAAATTATTAATTAATAAAATTAATAGATTTGACAGAAAGATGGTGCTATCAAGTCCTCTCTGTTACCAATTTGAATTCTTTTCATAGGCTTTTTAAAAGACAAAAATTACTTTGTAACAATTAACAATTCAATCTTATCTCAATATGATTTCTTTGTTCAAATCAATTGCTATAGCCTCTCTCCATAACACTCTGGGATCATTAATGTCTTTTAATATTTTATGTATTTTCATACTTCTTCTATTTTGATACTTTTGCATTTTAATACTTGAGCAAATATTACTAAGTTGGAATAATTAAATGCCAAATTGAACTAATCTGTAAATATAACAATGTCAACAATGTCACACAACAAATAACTTTTTGCCAAGTGACAGATTGATGGACACTAACATTTACTACTTAATGTTTTATGGATTTCTGTTTAGTTATAATCAAAATCCAAATATTTGAATCATCTGAATATCAAAGTCAGCCTCAATTGCACAGACAGACATTCTCTGATTTACATTCATCTTCTTGCAACAACAGAATTATGTTCATGTCAAACCTAAAGTAACAATACTATTTATAGCATGTCTCTTGCCCTAAATGCACTTATTATAGTCGATTGGTTTTCTGTTAAATTATTTTTTTTCATGTGGGTTATCATGTTTTAAATTCAAAATGAAATGTGATACTAGCCTTTCAACTAAGGGCCCTATAAATTCTGATCCAATTCTCTGACAGGTTAAAGCAAATGAATACATAATTGTAATAAGTGATTAGATTTTCTATATAGCATTACATACATTAAAACAAACTTTCCTTTTGAATACTGGAAGGTCTGAGTGTTAGGTATTGTAAGAATCCCCCCCCCCATTTTTAATTTCTGTTAGAGAAGCTGATATAAGTTTATATAAATTTTGGTTATTTACTGGATGTACAGTAAAGGGCAAATAATGGTTCATTGAAAGGCTTTAATTATTTAATACAATAAGTATTAAAGCTTTCTTAGTAGTATTATGTTGATTAGAGTTAGGAAATTATCTAAGCTAATTAGCAATTAGGAAATTATTTTCCCAAGAAGAATTTGACTTCCCATAAAGTTAAGATGCTAGATAAATTTCAGGATGCTAAAATAAATTTAAGATTCACATGTAAAGTTTAAACCAAATGTAGTCTTTTAGTTTTTTTTTTTTTGTCCAATGCAGGTTAAATTAATTTTATATGGTTTTTTACTACAAGTTTATGTACATTAAAATGTCCAGTTTATGAAAGTTGATGGAGTTGTTCAGTCTTTTTTTTTTTTAAACATTCTTAGATTTGGGGCAAGAGATATATTGAATCTTCATTTCTGTAATATCATTTTACCCTTGCAATATTCCCTCTTTCAGTTATCTTCTCTAGCATGCTTGGATATCTAGCAAGGCAATTTAAAATATTGGCAAGATCTGTGATCAACCAACATTTCCAGGGATGAACTTTTAAGCATTCTGAAGGGATGTGGTTGCTCACTCAAAAATGATACAAATGGCTAAGGCCAGCCTAGGAGCATTCTAGAATCTGTTAGAATACCAGAATGTCCTCTTTTGAGGATCTCATTCCTACCTTTCAGGGAAGGAATCAAACCATGAGAATGAAAAATACTAAGAGGAATATGTAATTGAGTCCTCAACTAGGAAAAAGCATTGGCTTGTGAAAACAGATAGAAAATGGAGAAATAAAGATAAACTTGAGGTAACAGGTAAATCCTGGTCAGCTAGCCTTTTTATTTGAGCTATCAAGAGGGAATGGTGATATCATGAGTGTTTAATGGATTTCAAGTGTGTGTGTGTGTGTGTGTGTGTGTGTGTGTGTGTGCATCACTCAGTTAATTCCCATCTATCTTCTTATATCCTAGGCTCACATTTTCACATCTATAGCCAAATTCAGTTGCTTTTCCAATGGTTCAAAGAAGGTGTAAGTGGACCCAATTTTTTATACCTCAGCTACTATACTTGTCTGGTTTGACCAAACTCTAATTCCAGTTTATGAGTATCTAGATTAATCTTGGAAAATGTCTCTTGTGTGAATTCAACATATGCAGAGGAAAGAGAGACGCAAGTCTCTAGTTATTTGTGACCACTTTCCCACAAAACTCCAAAGAGTTGTAAACTAGGAAACCAAGAAGCTGTAAAGTAGGAAAACAGAGTGTTTCCATTATTGAATTAAGCTAAAAGATTCAAGGCTAATTTTACGGAGCCATTTAAGGTCTCTATCAATTTTTGTATGGTGGGTTCAGCATATAATCCTTTGCCTTACTTAAAGGCATGAATATAATATGAATAGGATATGCTCTCGATAAGTATTTCTATGAGTCAACCCTGAACAGCATTTTAATTTGCTGATTGCTGAGCTATTTTATTTAATTTAATGGTAGTTTTTTTTAAGTCACTCTCTGAAAAAAAATTATGCCATTATCTTTCAACAGTCAACTGTATTAATTAATCTAAATTCTATTTTATGATCATCCAAATGTATGCCACATTTAGCCTATTCTGATATCAATGGGTTTATTTCAAGTATAAAGCATAGAAGTATAGGGATCCAACACATATTATCATTGCTTATTGTTAATTTAAAAAAGAACATATTTTTAATATATATGATACAAACAATTAAAATGAAGATAAACTACTCATCACAAATTAATTCTTATTGATAGAAATTGAAGACTAACTAGGTTTTGTTGGAAACTACTATTGAACTGAAAACTGAACCATAATCTCTTCTGACATATTCTATCTATATGACCTTGGACAAGTTATTTAATTTCTTTGGCCATCGATTACTTTATGTACAAGATAGAATTGAATTTTTCCTACCTCTCAGATATTTACTAGATTGTGTCTAGAAAAGTTCTTAGGGTTTCAGAATCACAGAATTTTGGAGTTGAAAGGGAATTTATAGTAGTGATTTATTCCAGTGAATATTTGCCCAAGAATCCTCTCTCAACATCCTGACAAGTGATCTTTCAATCTTTACTTCAAGATCATTAGAGATGAATAATCCACCTTCTGAGGCAGTCCTTTCCTTTTGTGGATAGTTCTAATTGTTAGGTCGTTTTCCCTTATTTTAAGCTCAAATATGTTTCCTTGTAGTTTCTACCCACTGCTCCCAGCTTCTTCTGTATAACAACCATTCAAATACTAGAAGAAAACAATCCTGCCCCTCTCTCCAAGATCTTTCCTCTCCAGGCTAAACATTCCCATTATTCCAACTAATCCTCACATAGAGTTATCTTAAAATCAAAGTAGTAAATCTCTGAAGTCTTTTTTCCCCAAATAATATTCTTCCCATTAGTAATTATCAATAATACTGATCATCATACAATACTGTTATTATTGTATACAATTTTCTCCTAATTCTACTAAATTTACAGGTTTTCCTGAGATCATCTAGGTCATCATTTCCTTTAGTACAATAGTAGCTATATCACAGTTATATACCAAAACTTTTTTCAGCTATTCCCCAGTTTATGGCCATCCCTTTGATCTCCAATTCTTTGTCACCAGAAAAAAAGTTACATTTTTTACATGTAGATCCTTTTCCTTTTCATTAAAATTTTTTTCTTTTGCGATATAAACATTGTAGTGGTATGACTAGTTAAAGGATATGCGTGGTTTTATAGTTCTTTGGACATAGTTCCCAATTTGCTCTACATAAAGACTGAGTAAGTTCTTAATTCCATTAAGTGCATTAGTTTCTTAACTTTCCCACATTCCCTCCAACATTTGTCATTTTCCTTTTCTTGCCTATTAGTCAGTTTAATAGATGTGAAGTAGTACCTCAAATTGTTTTAATTTGTATTTCTCAAACCAATAGTGATTTAGAGCATTTTCTCATATGAAAATATATACATTTTCATATAGTATAGACAGTTTTGATTATTTCATTTGAAAACTGACTGTTCATATTTTTTTGGTCATTTTTCAATTGAGGAATGGTTCTATTCCCATAGATTTGATTTGTTTCTCTACATATTTAAAAGATGAGGCCCTTATTAGAGAAACTAGTTTCAATTTTTTTTTCAATTAAGATTGCTAATTGTATTTCCTTCCACACTATTCCTTCACTCTATTTATTATCTTGTTGATTTCTTTTCACCCTGTCTCTTTTCAAAAGTGTTTTGCTTCTGACTACTGCCTCCTCTGATCAATGCTCTCTATCATATCCTTCTCCTTCTTCTTCTCTTTTTGCCTTCTCTTCCTACTTTCTGAGATTTTTATATCCAAATAAGTGTATATGTTATTCTGTCAATTAATTCTGATGAAAGTAAAGTTCTAGTGTTCCTTATCACCTTCCCCATTTTTCCCTCCATTATATATATTAAAAAATTCTTGCATGACTCTTTTATGTCACATAATTTATCTTTTTCTTTTTCATTCTCCCAGTGGATTCCCCTATTTGGCAACTTAATTTGATTTTTAAAAAAGATATCTGGTCATCTTCAACTCAAATTTTCTATTCAGCTCTGGGTCTTTTCCTCAGGAATGCTTGAAAATCCTCTATATGCATTGAATTTCCATTTATTTCCTTCCCTGAAAGATTATATTTAGTTTTCTTGAACAGGTAATCTTGATGGTACTCCCACATCGTTTGCCCTCTATAACATTATACTCTAAGACCTTTAATGTAGAACCCACTAAATCTTGTGGTGAATATGTTTCCTTGATACTTGAACTAGTTTTTATTTTTGTTTTTGTTTTCTGACTGCTTGCAATATTTTTATCTTGACCTGAGAGTTTTTGAATTTAGCTGTAGTGTTCCTGGGAGTTTTCATTTCAAGACTGCTTTAAGCAGATGATTGGTGTATCTTTCCATTTCTATATTGCCTTTTGGTTCATTAGTATCAGGGAAGCTTCTGCTTGCTCAAATCTAATTTTTAAGAATTTTTTTCCCCTCAGTGACCTTTTGTGCCTTATTTTCCTCTTGGTAAATTCTATTTTTTAAGGAATTTTTTCTTCAGTGAATTTTTGTGCTCTTTTTTCATTTGGCCAATTCTGCTTCTCAGAGAGTTCTCTTCAATGACTTTTGAATATCATTTTCCACTTGGCATATTCTGTTTTTCAAGGAATTCTCCTTCTAGGATTTTGTGCATCTTTTAAACCAGTTAATCTATTCTATTTTTAAAATGTTATTATTGTCAGCATTTGTTGTGTTTCTCCTTTACCAAGCCGTGGATTCTTTTTAATGATTTCCTTGACTCATTCTCATTTCTCTTCCTAATTTTTCTAGTTCTCTTAGTTGATTTTTAATTTTTTTTTAGTTCTTTCATGGCCTGAAAGGCTGCAGATTTGGAAACTTGACATTGGGTGTATTCTTCTGAGAACATGCTAATATATGGCTAGAAACCCAAATTTGTTGGTAAAAAAGCATATAAATGTGCCTTTAAACAAACAAAAAATTCTCATATCTGAGAAAAAGCATACCAAGACCACTTTTAGCAAGTATATTTAAATATCTAGAATGGTACAATGCGTTTCTGATCTAATGTCTCCTGCCCATTTTCCTTTTTGCAAAAATAACTACATCACCTAAAGCTGAAGATCACCAATTTGGAATTCTGTGGGGAAATACTTTGGTTTTCTAGACTACCTAAATATGAAATGCTAAGAAAAGAAAATCACACTCTAAAATAGTATTTTTAGGTAATACAAGAGAATAGCACTGAAAATTTTGCTACAGCTCAAAAAGGGACTATATTTGAAATCTCTGAAGTCTCTGAAAAAGTGATAAGGACTTGCCTCCAAGAGCTGATGGTGCCGGTTCAGGTTGGGAAACTTGTCCAATGGGTAGTGGAGGAGGTATTGCTGGACTTTGTCCTAGATATAAAATGACAGGAATTAATTTGTGCAGAAAAAAATTAACACATTTTAATATGTGCTAATAAAATTTCTCCAGCATGCATAATTCATCAAACCAAGTATAAATTCATATTGTGATGCAATATGAAAATTCTTATTAGGTCAGATCTTTAAGTGGATGCATTCACAAAATGAGTTATCTTCCAAACTGTTCTTAAATATATTATTTTTGTAGATGTACACAATGTTGAATACATCTACCAGATTTCATTAATGTAAAATGTACATGCTATCAAATAAAACTATTTTCAAATATTCATTTTAAATTATGCAGGCTGAAGTCATAAAAGCTGAGAAGAATCCTACACATTGAAATACTTATCAATTTTTCCTCAGTAGACTTCAAAACCTCAAAAAATGACATTGTGATAGAATAAAGTTAACATTCTTTCATGGCACAGGAATGTTTTCTTCTGTCATAAATAAGGGCTCAGAAGTTAAGTAAAGAATAAGTCAAATAGGAAATAAATTAGTTATGTAGTCCTATTTCTATTGAATATTGAAATGCTGCCCTAAATCTCTGGGCTTATTATGAACTGTATTAAAAATCCACAATCATTTGTGAATGCTTTCTTGTCCCAAACAATTTTCTTAATTGACCAATACCAATTGGGCCATGAATTGTAAACATTAACTAATTCTGGATCCCCTATGAAATGCCCACATTTTCTATCATTAGTTTTAACTCCATAAACTCTGACTGAATATTTCTTCCAAAATTTGATGTAGACCTATACCCCTGTGAACATCTCAGTGACAACCAAATATTAGTAAAATGTCAGCTTTTCTGATTGCTTACTTGTGATTCTCCTATTTTAGAATTCTTTAGAATTAACTGAATCTTGTTGTTTAGGAAGGAGAACATTCTAATTTGCATGTGTACTCTTTTAGAGCTATGAAAAAAAATATCCTGCATGCCTAAGGACTACTGAATAGTTAGTACTACATTTATAACAGATTTTCTTTTAGTCATTACATTACCACAGGTTGTTTCTTGGGACTATTCAAATATGCTTAAAATATAAAATATTAGTGAACACACTGCAAGGAAAATGTTAAATACTTTTATAACATTAAAACATGTTTTTGTCTTTGAAATAAAAGCTTATTCAAAATGAACTGATATATATATATATATATATATATATAAAAGAGCACATAAAATATTTTGCTTTAAGACAGTGAAATTTGTCGAGCTTTTGAACTAGAGTAACCAGAAACTTGATATAAAAGTTAAGTGTCAACTTTTAGAATAAAGTCCCTGGGAGATTGAGAATCCAAAAGAACATGCTTCAAAACTAAAAAAAAAAAAAAACACAAACAAAATACTCCTCAAAAAATAATTAAGGGAGACTTCCAGGGATAGAGCTAAGATGGAAGAGTAAAGCCAGGAAGCTGCTTGAACTCTCCCAGTTTTCCTCAAAAACTATATAAAACCAAACTTCTGAACAGAGTCTGAAAGAATGAAATTACTCTCCATCTCAAAATAGATAGAAAAAAAATGCAATCTCACTGGATTGAAAAGGGTGTTCAGCCCAGCTAGACAGACTCTGGGAAAGCTAATGAGAGAGTCTTATCCACAACAAATCAGCAATTAAGAACTTTATTTCTGGCTCAGTAGAGGACCATATTGGTGGGAAAGCTTCCAATTGTAGCTCACAAGACAAACTCTGGGAAACCAGGCTGTTTCCTGAAGATCAGGCAAAGCTATCCCCTGAAAACACAAGGAACCCCTGTGCTCAAAGCCAAGGCTCAGAGCAGCACAGGATGCTTGGGACAGCATCTGTTTACTCCAGTAGAAGAGCTCAACCACAAAAGTAAAAGAAGAGAAATACCAAAAGAAAAAGAAAGAAAATGAGCAAGAAACAGAAAAGAACCTTCACCATAGAAAGCTACTATGGTACCAGGGCAGACCAATATACAAACTCAGATGAAGATAAAATGTCACAGAGGATATCTCAAAGAGTAATATGAACTGGTCTCAAACCCAAAGAGGTTTCTTGCAACTATTCATGAAAGAATTTAAAAGCAAATAAGAGAGGTAGAATTAAAAATGAGAAAAGAAATGAGAGGTATGCATGAGAGAGTCACTAGCTTGGAAAAGAAAGCAAAAAAATTGTCAGAAGAAAACAACTCATTAAAAAGTAGAATTAAACAATTAGAAAAAGATACAAAAGCTAAGTGAAGAAAATCACACTTTAAAAGCTAGAACAGAGCAAATGGAAGCTAATGACTATATGAGACAGCGAGAATCAGTCAAACAAACAGAAAAGAATGAAAAAAAAAAAGTAAGAACATGTGAAATACCTCCCTGGCAAAACAGCCAACCTGGAAAATAGATCCTGAAAAGATCATTTAAAAATGATTGGCCTATCTAAAGGCTATGACCAAAAAAAAAAGGGGGAGCCTGAATAGCATTCTATGAAAGAGCATTTATTTACTATGTACTTCTATTAAGGAAAACTGCCCCAATATTCTAGAAACAGAAGGAGAAATACTCATTGAAAGAATCCTTTGATTACCTTCAGAAAGAGATCCCACAAGGAAAACCCAAAGAACTTGTTGTGAAACTATAGAACTACAATTTCAAGGAAAAAATACTGAAAGCTATTCAATTCAAATATCAACAAGAAACAAGGATCTGACAGCTTCTACAATAAAGAATTGGGGAGCCTTAAATACCATATTCCAGAAGGCAAAGAACCTAGGGTTAAAACCAAAATCTTGGAATGCTAAACCTCTGGAGAAAAGTGAATAGGGACAGAAAAAAAATATACCTTTTCCAGGTACATGGCACCTACACAAAAATTGACCATGTATAAGGACATAAAAATCTCACAATCAAATGCAGAAAGGCAGAAATAGTAAATAATTCCTTTGCAGACCACAATGCATTAGTAATTATATTCAATAAACGGGTAGGGAAAGATAGGTTAAAAACCAACTGGAAATTAAATAATCTAATTCTGAAAAATGAGTGTGTCAAACAATGAAATAATCCATAACTTGATACAAGAGAATGACAATAATGAGACAACACACCAAAACCTATGAGATACAGGAAAAGTTGTTCTTAGGGGAAATTTTATAACTAAATAGCTATATGAATAAAATAGAGAAGGTGTTCAAGGAATTGAACATGCAACTAAAAAACTAGAAAAAAGAACAAATTAAAAATCCTCAATTAAATACCAAATTAGAAATTCTGCAACTTAAAGGACAGATTAATATAATTGAAATTAAGAAAACTATTGAACTAATAAATAAAATAAAGAGATGATTTTATAAAAAAACCATCAAAAAAAAATATATATATATATACCTTTGGTTAATTTGATCAGAAAAAAAAAAGGAAAGAAAAGGACCAAATCATTAGCATCAAAAAAATGAAAAGGGTGGACTTACACCAATGACAAAGAAATTAAATCAATAATTGCGAGCTATTTTGCCCAACTCTATGGTAGCAAGTCTGACAATCTAAAAATGGAGGAATATTTCCAAAAATATAAATTCCCCAGGTTAACAGAAGAGGAAATAAACTACTTAAATTGTTCCATTTTAGAAAAAGAAATTGAATAATCATTAATGAATTCCCTAAGAAAAAATCTCCAGGGTCAGATGGATTCACAAGTGAATTCTACCAAACATTTAAAGAACAATGAATTCCAATACTATGTAAACTATTTGGAAAAAAAGGTAAAGAAGGAATACTGCTAAATTCCTTCTATGACACAAACATGGCACTGACACCTAAACCAGGAAGAGCCAAAACAGAGAAATACAATTACAAATCAATCTCCCTAATGAATATTGATGCAAAAAATTAAATAAAATAGTACCAAAGAGATAACAGCAATTTAGCAGGATAATACACTATAACCAAGTGGGATTTATAACAGGATTGGAGGGCTAGTTCAATATCAGGAAAACTGTTACCATTATTGTCCATGCCAATAACAAAACCAATAGAAATCATATGATAATCTCAATAGATGCAGAAAAAGCTCTTGACAAAATATAGCACTGATTCCTATTAAAAACACTAGACAGCCCAGGATTAAAGGGAGCTTTCCTTCAAATAACAAGCAGCATCCATCTAAAATCAACAGCAAGCATTATTTTTTTTTTAATTTAATACCCTTTTATTTACAGGATATATGCATGGGTAACTTTACAACATTAACAATTGCCAAACCTCTTGTTCCAATTTTTCACCTTTTACCCCCACACCCCCTCCCCTAGATGGCAGGATGACCAGTAGATATTAAATATATTAAAATATAAATTAAATACACAATAAGTATACATGACCAAAACGTTATTTTGCTGTACAAAAAGAATCAGACTCTGAAATATTGTACAATTAGCTTGTGAAGGAAATCAAAAATGCAGGGGGGCATAAATATAGGGATTGGGAATTCAATGTAATGGTTTTTAGTCATCTCCCAGAGTTCTTTTTCTGGGCATAGCTGGTTCAGTTCATTACTGCTCCATTAGAAATGATTTGGTTGATCTCGTTGCTGAGGATGGCCTGGTCCATCAGAACTGGTCATCATATAGTATTGTTGTTGAAGTATATAATGATCTCCTGGTCCTGCTCATTTCACTCAGCATCAGTTCGTGTAAGTCTCTCCAGGCCTTTCTGAAATCATCCTGTTGGTCATTTCTTACAGAACAGTAATATTCCATAATATTCATATACCACAATTTATTCAGCCATTCTCCAACTGATGGACATCCATTCAGTTTCCAGTTTCTAGCCACTACAAAAAGGGCTGCCACAAACATTCGTGCACATACAGGTCCCTTTCCCTTCTTTATAATCTCTTTGGGATATAATCCCAGTAGTAACACTGCTGGATCAAAGGGTATGCACAGTTTGATAACTTTTTGAGCATAGTTCCAAACTACTCTCCAAAATGGTTGGATTCGTTCACAACTCCACCAACAATGCATCAATGTCCCAGTTTTCCCGCATCCCCTCCAACAATCATCATTATTTTTTCCTGTCATCTTAGCCAATCTGACAGGTGTGTAGTGGTATCTTAGAGTTGTCTTAATTTGCATTTCTCTGATTAATAAATGACTTGGAGCATCTTTTCATATGACTAGAAATAGTTTCAATTTCTTCATCTGAGAATTGTCTGTTCATATCCTTTGACCATTTTTCAATTGGAGAATGGCTAGCAAGCATTATTTGTAATGGATAGAAGCTAGATTCATTCCCATTAAGATCAGAAGTGAAACAAGGATGCCCATTATCACAACTGTTATTCAAAATTGTACTAGAAATATTAGCAATAAGAAAAGAGATTAAAGATATTAGAATAGACAATGAGGAAATAAATAAGTAAAGAACATTATGAGGGGACTACTTTGATTACATTAAATTAAAAAGTTTTTGCACAAACAAACCCAACAGTAATAAGGTTAAAAGGGAAGCCCAAAGCTGGGGAAAAAAATCTTTATAGCCAGTGTTTCTGATAAAGGTCTTATTTCTAAAATATATAAAGAATTGTCTCAAATTTATACTACAATTCATTCCCCAGTTGATAAATGGGCAAAGGATATGAACAATTTTCAAATGACAAAATTAAAGTCTTCTAAAGATATTAAAAAATGCTCTAAATCACTTTGATTAGAGAAATGCAAATTAAAACAATTCTGAGGTAGCACTTTACTTTTAGTCTCTGATTACCTAAGATTGACTAAGATGATAGGAACAGATAATGATAAATATTGGAAGAGCTGTGGGAAAACTGTGACATTAATGCATTATTGGTGGAGTTGTGAAATGATCCAACCATTTTGGAGAGCAAATTAGAATTATGCCCAAAGGGCTATAAAACTGTGCATACCCTTTGATGCAGCAGTGCCATTATTGCATCTATATCCCAAGGAAATCATAAAGGAATTAAAAGGACCCACATGTGCAAAAATGTTTGCAGCAGCTTTTTTTTCTGGTAGCAAGAATTGGAAAATGTGTAGATGGCCATCAATTGGGGAATGACTGAACAAGGTGCCATATATGAAGATAACGGAATATTATTGTTGTATAAAAAAATGATAACCAAGCTGATTTTAGAAATCTGATCCGGAAAGATTTAAATGAACTCATACTGAGCAAAACAAACAGAACCAGGCATATATTGTACACATAATCACAAGAATATGCAACGATCAGCTGATTCTTCTCAGTGGTTCACTGATCCAAATCAATTCCAATAGACTTTGAACAGAAAATGCCATCTACATCCAGAAAAAGAACTAAGGAGACTGAATGTTAATCAACACATGCTATGTTCACTTCTTTTTCTATTTTTTTTCTTATCTCTCCCAAGTTTTTTTTCTTTTGCTCTAATTTTTTTCTCCCAACGTGATTCATAAAGCAATGTGTATTAAAAATAAATAAATTCACCAAAAAAATTTAGGAAGGGCAGAAGAGGGAAATGCATTTTTTTAAAATGTCATAGTGCTTGAAGTTTTTTGGTGGGAGAGGAATTCCTTAGCTTTTTATTTTACATATATTTTTCTATAATATCATCAGAAGGCAATGAACCTAATTACCTGAACACTAAATGTTTGGCGAAATAAATTTCAGGTTATGGAGATTGTCTCCACTTTAATCTCTTGGAGCTTTTGATATACTGTCTGTTTTGATAAGAGTCCATCTAATTTCATTATATCCCAAGTTATTCCTGGTCTTGCCATCTGCTTTCCATTCCATTCTTTACAAGTTTTGCTGTATTTTGTGCCTAGAAGATATCACTGAAACATCTGAAAATCTTCATAAAAGAATTTGCCATTCAGAGTGAATATAGTAAAAAAAAAATTTTTTTTTCACAAACAAGGTAAAATAATAAATGTTTCTGGGATTTGGGGAGGATTCTTTAAAATGATGATTACTTCATACAAGTGATTCTTTTCAAAGATATTTAAATACTTTGGATGAATTCATGTCAACATAAGAATTATTTGTTTATCACTTGTTTACATCTCCATTGCAATACAAGTTTCCTAAAGATTTATACTAGGCAAATCTTTAAATGAAGGTAATAAAAAGAAATCTTTTAAATGTTCCATTTCTCAGATTTCTTGACTAATTTGATATCTTTCCCTAATTAGATGCATATTATTGAGAATCAACTGAGAAAAATGAGTGGAATTCCTTTAGCACAGAGCATTTTGATGAATTTTGGATTGCAGTCAAAATCACATATGTTCCTTGACATTCTGAATTAGTCAATGTTTCTGGTAACTGAAGGTTAGCCCTTTCAAGCTTAAATATCTAAAATTTTAATCATTTGTGTTGGAAACATTCTTTAACAATCTCCTACATAATTTTATTCCTATTTAACTTGGCACTGAAAATACCTTAACATTTTTTAATGACTTACAATTTTATAAATCAATTATTGGACAATAAGTACTCAAGCCTCCCCCAACATCTCCCTTTACTACCTCATCACAAAATGGAATTAACACACCTTTTACAAATATTATACTAATAATCACAAATTCTAGCAAGTCTGATGAGGCTAGAACTAATGTGAGAATGCTTTCAAGAGATGAACTTCCTTTAATCTCAGATACAGTCAATTCATCCCAAAAAAGCTGGTGCTCAGATGGTCTCTTCAATATGATAGAATCTATGAGCTATAATGAAGGAGTATAAATCTATAGGATTGAAGTCATGGTTCTTTTATAGCCCTGAATGATATCATAAGCTAATGAGGTGTATAAAATTGTTTACTATAATACTAAATAGACCCAACTGTGCTTTTCTCAGAATCAGCTATTATTTATTCCCAATATAGTGGCAAATGCAACCATGTCAAAGTTACAGAATCACATATCCACAGAAGTTCAGAATTTCAAGCTACTCCATATTTTATCAAAAATCCTAAGCATGTGTCCAATTAGCCTTATCTTCAAGTAAAGTCTAGGACCTCGAATGAAAAATCAATGTTGATTCTATGTAGGGCTTGGTTTTCATTCTACATAAGAAATCTCTGATTGGGAGTTTTATCTTGCTGTAAGACATTCCAATAAGTGATTTTCAAGCCTTTGTTTGAAGATATTTATTTGGAAAAAAAACAAACAAACCACTACCTGCTAATGCAACCCACTTAGTCTTTGGGTTGTTTTCATTTATAAGAGGATGTGTGTGTGTGTGTGTGTGTGTGTGTGTGTGTGTACTTTCACTGATATCAGACCTATATATGTCTTTCCTTCCTACCCATTATTTTCATTTTTATCATCTGAAATTAAATAGAAAACTAACACCTTTGAATATTTGACAGTACCTATTGTGGTCTTTTTCTTCTTCATTACCCTTCTCTTCTCAAAGCTAATTGCCCCCAATTCTTTCAACTAATTTTCCTGTTTATTAATGTCCTTTTTAACATATAATATTCAGGACAAAAAGTAAAATTTCAGATGTGGTCTGACCAAAGCAGTGTGCAATGGGATTTATCTGTTATTCCTGGAAGTGAAGTGTATCAATAAAGTTCAAAAATCACATTAGCAGATCTAGTTAGATTAAGTCTTATTCCTTTATTTTACCAATGAAAAACTAAGGACCAACCACTTCGTCCAAACCAGTCACTTTAACAGAGACTTATCCAAGCTATACTTAGCTAGGTACTGAACTTTTTTTGGTTGACTGACTAGTGATAAGGGCACTACATACTCTTCCCTTTTATCTTTGTCAAGTTAATGTTGGAGAAAGTTCTGAAGAGTAGACTGGTATTATACGCTATTGATGTGATACTTATGACTAATAATTGTCAAGTCTTTTTATGCTCTCAGAAAAGTTTAAAGCAAATGGGTCATTCATTTAAATTGGCTACATGACCTGAGTGTGAGGGCATTTAAGGCATGAAAAGTTTCATCCTCTTAGATCAAAGAGTATCCCCTAGGCCAATATACTTCTTCTGACAAGATTTCCTTTGCCACTTGATAAAAAGCTTCCCTAATATTTCCATCTGTTATTATATATCTGCCTATTCACTTTGAACCAAAAGCAAGAGATAGTAGACAAATAAATATTTCATAAATTCTTTTGATAAAATATGTTAAAGGTGCTATCACTAAGTGTCTTCTCTACCCACCCCCTTCTACTCTTCTCCAATTTATGGAGCCATAAGCAAACTGACTAGGGAAAAGATGTTAGATTCATCTAAGAGGAGAATGCTGTCCCATTGATTTTGAGCTTTTGTCTAACAGAAATTTGTAATATTACTGAAGTAGTGAGACTGTCATGATTTTAAAAAAAATCTCATTTTGTTAATGCTTCTTAAAACAAAGGAGTCATTTAGTCCAAACACTTTGTTTTAAGTGGGTAAAGACATGGCCCTGAGGTTTAAATGACTGACCAATTCATATACCTAATTTGTGATAGAATTAGGACTACAGCCCAATCCTTCTCATTCCTGGTTCAATACTTATTGGTTCTAGTGATATATTAAAAGTTTCAGAAAAGGAAGTCAGTAATTTTTCCATTCATTTTCATTGAATATCATGATGAAAATGTATCATAAACTTTAAGGTATTATATTGGTGAATTAATTACAAAAATTAAATTAGAGCTTAATAAGTACTTATAATCACAATAATCTTCCTTATATGGTTTATTAAATTCCACAGATTTTAATATATAATATAAATCCCTGTTTAACATCAGTAAAGTTGTATTATTCCATTGTCTACAAAACTGAAAGACAGGTCTTAAATCACAATGATTATGAAGGACATCCATTTTATGAGAAAGAGCTTATTTAAACATTCCCAAAAAGATGGTTCTGTGTGATAAACTCAAAATGTCCAGAGGTGATTTTATAGTTTCAAATCCTAGTTCTATATATTACATTCCTGTATGAATGTTTTGACTACTACACGCCCTTTCCCCAAAATCTTATGATAACTAACAGATTTTAATCCAGTAATGCTATATTATTGAAATGAGAGGGGACAAGTATGGCCAGATATTAAGTAAGGGATAAATATCAAAGATAAATGTAAAGACAGAAGGGTTAAAAGGGGTAAAAGATTAAATATGGGTATACATGTGGCATCTAGAGTTGTATCACATAGAGAAATTTTTACTGTCACATTAGGCAGAACACAGTGAAGTTGAGGAAAGAATTTTCTGAACATATGAATGTGGCTAGGGCTATTTCTGATATTCTGGAAACTAAAAAGTTTGGGTCATGCTAAATTAACCTGAGAGATGGAGCTTGCAAACTCAATGAAGCTTTACTCAAGATTTTATAAAAATATTTAAGACATTAAAAAAGGATCAATTTATGGCATGGATTTGTGATTGATGATCATGATCATAGTTAAATACTTCTAATACTTTTAGCCCCTAGAAACCTATGAAATACTTCCCATCCACAGAAAATCAGATGAAGCTTGCCCATTTTTTCCTCCATTCACAGTAAGAAGGGAAAATATTCATTTTTTTCCTCTTAGGCAGTTTTACTGAATTTTGCATGAATGGGACACAGATCATTTCAATGAAAAAAAATGAAGCATTTTTTACCTTTATCCATAATTATTGGACAAATTGTATTAAATATCAAAGCTGGAGAAAAAACTAGTTCTATTAAGTAGAGAAGCTTAATTGGAACTGCATTTAAGCCATCTGCAAAGCTTCTTTAAATACGACAGGCTGTATATGAATTGCTATATCTGCTAAATCTGCAGTGGCCTAAAACATTCAATATCTATAACCAGAATATTCATAAAATTTTGAAGTAGGAAAGGAACCTTCAAAATGATCTAATTTATCCCCATAATTTTATTATGATACTGGAACCCCCAAATGATGTAGCCAACTTCATCAAAATCATAGCTATTTTGTGACAGAGCAAGAAAGTGAACTCATATTTCCTTGGTTCTATACAATGCTGCTTGTCTATTTGCTTCTGTTTGCATTCAGTTAAAATCACAAAAAAGGATTGGAAATGACCAAAATAGTTTGCAATAGTTATCACTGCCAATCTTTAAAAATTAATAATTTTGTGTGACTAAAATAATATTCATTGTTATAGGGAAGGAAATTGGAACAATCAAAATGTTCCCACAACAACTTCCTTAAAAAAGAGACAAGACTTACATTACAAAGGTTACAACTAAGGGTAGTGCTTTACAATATTAAATACTACATGAAATGTCAAAATTGTATTTTAAATCATTTTATTGATGATATAAAATATACAAAAATCTCTTTGAAGATGAGTAAAAACGCAAAGTACAGTTTGTTGACTTTGTTGATTAACAAGAATGGTAATTGGACTTAAAAAATGATTATTTAAATTTTTGAGACTTTTTCAGCTCAAGTATTTTAGCACTGTTAGTTAAATTTATTTTCTGTAAATATAACAATTTTAATAGTGGTTGCTTACATTTTATGCTTTTCATATTTGAGACAGTGTGGCATAATATATACAAAACCATATTTTTTCAGAAAGACATGAGTTCAAAACTTCCCCACACAGTCACAGTTGTGTGACAATGGAAAGTAATTTAAATTCTGGGAACTTCAGTTTGCTCATCTGTCATGAGGGGCAGTTGGACCAGATAACATTTAAAGATACTTTTAGTTCTAAATAAGAGATCATATGAACTGTAAGATGTGGATAAAAATTATATTAATTCACAGGGTTGTTGTGTGAATCAAATGGACCAATATATGTAATATTTGATTTGTAAAGTTTAAGGCATTTCATTGATAAAATATCTGTCTCTAAAAAGAATGATCTCATTTAAGCCATTCAAGAGAGATATCAGTAATGTATTTTAGTGCCATCATTTTTGTGTTATTATTTCCTTTTGTTTACCTTTCATTTGTTTATCATTTCCCATATTAGCATAGCTTCTCATTTTTGCATTACATTTTCACATTTCATTTGTACTTATGTTCTCGTCAGACTGCCAGACAATGCACTTGTATATGCATTCATGATTGGATTAAATGATATAATTTGGAATATTAACAACAGCTATATTAAATTGGAACCAGTTCCAGAACCATCCTATTATTCTTCCCTGTGTGCATGATCATTTCTGAACAATTCAGAATTTTTCAAAGCCTGAAAAGAGCTCAACTGTTAAACTTCATTATCTACTGGAAGTGAAATATAACTCTAATTCTAGGCAAAGTAGTTTCGGCTCTGGGCATCTGAGGCATGTCAACCAAATGAGTTGTACTTCAGGATTTTAATTTGAAAAGTATCCCTATGTAGATGTAATCAAAGATTACAATTCTCTGAAGGGACAAAAGAAAAAAAAAAACAATTATTAAATGCCTATTGTGTGTTAGATATTGTGATAAGTAAGCACTTTACAAATATTATCTATTTTGATCCTTAAAACAAACTTGTAAGGTAAGTATTATTTTTTCCCTCCATTTTATAATTGGATAAATTGAGTTTCAGTAATTTGCTCAGGATCATACAATTACTAAGTTTCTGAAGGCAGACTTAACTTTAGGTCTTACTCATTCCAAGCACAACCTACTGTGTCAGTTCCTCTAACACATATTTAAAACATTATCCCTTTAATACACAGGACTAGCAATCACTAAAAATAAAAGTATATGTTGTAAAAAAGAACTGAAATTTCCATTATCGACTCTAAGCACTGAATAATTAATTATATATTCTTACATCTATATTTAAAGGCATTGTCTGAAATTACCTATATCCAAGGAACGAACAAAATACTAGCCTAATGACTTATGAAAATATATGGTAAATGAATGATCACACATTTAATTACACTGATTATTACTGATAATACAAATTTTAAACATAGTAAGGTCACTGTTTATCAATGAAAAATGAAGTGATTGAAAAAGTATGTCCAATAATTATATTGTCTTAAATCAACTGGAGACATTCTTTTCAGAATATGCAATTTTCAAGTTTGGTATTAATAGTTAATTTATTTTATTAGTTATTTATTCAAAATCCAGACATATAACCTAGGATCTCTGCAAGCTAAAAAGAGAGAGAGAGAAAGGCCACACACAATGGGGAAGAAATCAGAGAAGAAAAAACATTTACTATGACTTCCATTAATTAAAATTTCAGAATTCTCATTTTACAGTGCCTTACATATTTCCTCAAAATCAGATTTTTATGTACATTCACAAATTTGCTACTTTATAGATGAAGAATCAATGGCATTTTATAATGCATATATATATATATATATATATATATATATATCATGCTTCACATTAATAATCTCAAGTTTCTCAGAGTTTGCTGCTTGTGTTTTAGTTATAAAGCTTTAGGGTCCTCCCAAAAAGGAGAAAGCTAGATAGAAACATTTGACTGATGACTCCAGCTCCTTTTAAGTTTCCTTTCTTCTAAATCTGTTGCCACAGTAATTATTGTCAAAACAACAACAACAACAACAACAACAACAAAAACCCAGAAGAACAAAAATTCCAGGGTTGGAGCTTCTTTATTGATGCCAACTTAAAGAATGAAAAGATAAAAGGCAGTCAGAGCCTAGATGACCAAACATCCTTCTTATTAAACCATCAAATTCACCTTGAAGTTTGAAAAATCAGACAGAAATAGCATAAGGTCTTTGTCTCAGGGCATCAACATTGTGCAGAGTATATTTTCTTTTCTTATGAACTAATTATCCTTGTCCCTTAGCCCCTGATCCTCTACCATAATTTGGTGGTATAATCATTACATGACTCTCTTACTCCTATTACCACAGGTCTTATATAAATAGCACTTCTTTCCACTGCATGAGTTTTTCAAACTCATTCAGTTAGACAACAAGCATTGATTAAAATTTTTTCATATGACAGTAACTGTGCCAAGTGCTAGGGGTAACATAAAAAGTAAGAGAGCTCCCGTTTTAAGAAAATAAGTGTAATTCAAGTGGGGTAAGGATCTGCCACTCTAAGAGATGGGTACTCTCTCTCATGGCATATCACTGGATGCCATACCATAACCTTTCATTGACCAAGAAGGGAAGCTCAATATCACCAATGATGACTAATGAGCTTATGTGTCTTCTTTGATGTATTTATAGCAAAGGACTGCGAGACTTCAAAGGGGCTAAAGAGAAAATATATATGACTTTCCCAAGGGGAATAAAATCTCAACAAAACAAAACAAAACAGTTTATTGAAAAGCAAGGACAACATTTAGTAATTCATTTATTTTTGACTTACCACAGTGGTTTTAATTAATAGTTATGCAAAAGAAAGTCACTAAATACATGATTTCCTGAAGAACAAAAAAAAATCCATCAAGAGTCTGATTCTTTTCCCAACACTAACTTGATATGGCCCTATGCATTTCATTGAATCTCTATGCTAGGTTTCCTTTTTCATTACTCTAATATGCAAGGGGAAATTAGTCTTTGAATATCAGATAGTATATGAGAACCATGCTGTTATTTTCACATTCAGGGATTTGATTCTTATCAAAAAAGAAAATGAATATGGCACTTTTTGCCATCCCATTTGACTATTTCAAAACTATCATATTTTTTGGCAAATAGAGTGTGAGGTTGCTGCTTTACTGGTCTCAATCTTCACTTGTAGCATAAAGTCCAAGTTTTTTGTTTGTTTTGGGCAATTTTTGTTTTCATTTCAAGTATAAATGGCTTTAAAAGAGATCAAATTATATATAGTAATTCTTAATAAGTAAATAGTGATATAGTGATAATCACATGACTACCATTTTCAAGTTTTCAGTTTTAGAGGCTATTGTCCCTTTAAAAATAATTTAAGAGAGAGGGAAATGTCATACTACCCTGGCTGGCTAAAAGCATGATTACTCCCAAGTTCCATCTGCATTCAATTGACCTCCAAAAGCTTTGCTCTGTTTTTGACTTTGGTCTCATCTCCTCTTGCAAATCTTGCTTAACCTCGCATTGTTTTCTTGGCTCTGTATTCAGTTTGCCTGCTCAGTTCCTCAACTGTTGGCTGGTGTCCTGGCACCACCATGGCTAATCCAATACTTTGGTCCCTATATTTTAAAATAAATACCTTGGATTGCCAGTTTTATTCCTGCACCTTGTTGATGATCCTTGTGTCCTAGCTTCAGCAGTGTGAGCTTGTTACCTACCCACTTTGTCAGTGTTATCCTTTGTTCATTTTAGTGACATCTATAGTCTAGAAACATGCCATTGTTGTTCTGGTTAACCCTATGTGTCTCATATTCCTTCTTTGTGCATAGCACTAAGGGATTTTAATTTGTTCACTGAGTAAATGACCTTTTAAAATAAGAAGTGCACATTTAGGTTAAAACAGGGTATCTAATATCACACTACACATTCATGGGAAATTCAGAAAAGGAAAAAAGC
Source organism: Sarcophilus harrisii (assembly GCF_902635505.1). Taxonomy (NCBI): domain Eukaryota; kingdom Metazoa; phylum Chordata; class Mammalia; order Dasyuromorphia; family Dasyuridae; genus Sarcophilus; species Sarcophilus harrisii. The sequence continues at coordinate 174,958,938 of NC_045429.1, read as the reverse complement.
TTTTGAATTTTCTTAATTCGAATAAGTATTTTTAGGGAAGTTGTTTTTTTTTTTTTAAATCAAGATGATGTCTCAAATCAAATTCAACAAAGTTTAATTTTTAATAGTTTAGCAATGATTTTATACATTCATAATCTAATTACATATATAAATATATTATCTCAATTTGCAAGCAATCCAATTTTTATCTGCTAACATAATTAAGATTATTTTGTGATTAAAAAAACAGTGTATATTATTTTAATGTGTTTGAATACCACTGATATATTTATTTCAAATTAGTTATTCATCCTAGCAAAATACAGAATAATAATTATAGCTGATATTAATTTTATCTTTGAGGTTTGAAAAACACTTTACAAGGATCATTTTATTTGATTTCCAAAAAAACCTTGTGAGATAGATGCTATTATTATTCCTATCTTTGAAATGAGACATTGAGGGTATTGGGGTATTGAGAAGTTAAATGAATTGTGCATAGTCACACAATTTATTAGTTAATTTGGCAAGATTTAATTTAATCAATCAACAAATATTTATTAAATACTATGTACCAAACAGAAAGAAATCATGACATAGTAAATAAGGAAATAGGATTGGTTTTAGAAATATATAGATATCATATCTTCTCAGATCTACTGGCTGTCTGACCCTGAGCAAATGTTTTAAAATGAATTAATTCCCAATTAGTGAAATTTATTATAGTGTGACCAATATGTAGCATGCATTGTGCTAAGTTGAATAATAGAAATATGAAGACTAAATTAGTGTGTAGCTTCAAGGAGTTTACATTTTATCAGTGAGCATCGGAGAGGACAAGCTGTACTCAGATAAATAACATGTGAAATAAATAGAATGTAATTTTAAGAGAGAATAATTACAGTTGAAAGGAATCAGGGAAAGCATCATGTAGGAAATTCTTAAGACAAAATATGAAGCAAGAAAACATTCTAAGGTATTTAGAGAAGAAGAAAATTCATTAAAGAATGAAAGTCTGCTATTAATCAGAGAAATGCAAATTAAGACAACTCTGAAATACCACTACACACCTGTCAGATTGGCTAAGATGACAGGAAAAAATAATGACGAATGTCATTGGACATTCGTGGAGGGGATGCGGGAAAACTGGGACACTGATGCATTGTTGGTGGAGTTGTGAACGAATCCAATCATTCTGGAGAGCAACCTGGAGTTATGCCCCAAAAGTTATCAAACTGTGCATACCCTTTGACCCAGCAGTGCTACTACTGGGCTTATACCCTAAGGAGATACTAAAGAAGGGAAAGGGACCTATATGTGCAAGAATGTTCATGGCAACCCTGTTTGTAGTGGCTAGAAACTGGAAAATTAATGGATGCCCATCAATTGGAGAATGGCTGGGTAAATTGTGATATATGAATGTTATGGAATATTATTGTTCTGTAAGAAATGACCAGCAGGGTGAATATGGAGAGGCATGGAGAGACTTACATGAACTGATGCTAAGTGAAATGAGCAGAACCAAGAGATCATTATATACTTCAACAATGATACTGTATGAGGATGTATTCTGATGGAAGTGGATTTCTTTGACAAAGAGACCTAATTCAGTTTCAATTAATCAACGATAGACAGAAGCAGCTACACCCAAAGAAAGAAAACTGGTAAATGAATGTAAACTGTTTGCATTTTTGTTTTTCTTCCTGGGTTATTTTTACCTTCTGAATCCAATTCTTCCTGTGCAACAAGAGAACTGTTTGGTTCTGCACACATATATTGTATCTAGGATATACTGTGACATATTCAACATATATAGGACTGCTTGCCATCTAGGGGAAGGGGTGGAGGGAGAGAGGGGAAAAATTGGAACAGAAGTGAGTGCAAGGGATAATGCTGTAAAAAATTATCCTGGCATGGGTTCAGTCAATAAAAAGTTATTATAATTAAAAAAAAATTAAAAAAAAGAAAGTCTGCAAAAAGACACCAGAATGGGAAGTAGAATGTGCGTGTGTGTGTGTGTGTGTGTGTGTGTGTGTGTGTGTGTGTAGTGTGTGTGTATACACACAGTATAAGTCTGGAAAAGTAGGCTAAAGCTGAATTATAAAGGAATTTAAAGAAAAATGGATAAGCTTAAATTTGATCCCAGAAGGAAGCTACTGTAAAGTCTTCAGCAAGTACATGATCAAACCTGATATGTAACAATATAACTTTGTAGCAAAGAACTGCAAACAAAGTGTCCACTAATGGAGAACTCTGAAACAAATTGTTATTTACTAATGTCATGCTGCTGTGCTAGAAGAAGCAATGAATATGGAGAATACAAGGACTCAGAAGACAACTCAACAGAATAATACAATATGAAAAAAAGTAACCAGGAGAATATACACATTGAGTAGAACAACACATGTATGTATGTGTGTTTGTGTAAGTAAACATATAATATGTATATGCATATATGTATGCATATACATATTATATGTTTACTACCTAAAAGTGGCAAACACAAATTCAATCCTTATTCTTACATGACACAGTGCCTTACTACTTGCTAGGTCATGCAAGTGGAGAGTGGCAGTGTAAGACAAATTTTTTGCCTTATGCTAGATGATTTCCCATAAAATGTTAACTCATATTAAACTGTGCATACCTTCTGATTCAGCAGTGTTACTACTGGGCTTATATCCCAAAGAGATCTTAAAGAAGGGAAAGGGACCTGTAACATGTGCAAGAATGTTTGTGACAGCCCTCTTTGTAGTGGCCAGAAACTGGAACTGAGTGGCTGCCCATCAACTGGAGAATGGCTGAATAAATTGTGGTATATGAATATTATGGAATATTATTGATCGGTAAGAAATGACCAATAGGATGATTTCAGAAAGGCCTGGAGAGACTTACAAGAACTGATGCTGAGTGAAATGAGCAGGACCAGAAGATCATTATTTACTTCAACAACAATACTATATGATGATCATTTCTGATGGAGGTGGCCCACTTCAACAATAAGATGAATCAAATCAAATCAAATGAATCCAATAGAGCAGTAATGAACTGAACCAGTTACACCCTGCGAAAGAACTCTGGGAGATGACTAAGAACCATTACATAGAATTCCCAATCCCTTTATTTTTGTCCGCCTGCATTTTTGATTTTCTTCACAGGCTAACTGTGCAATATTTCAGAGTCCGATTCTTTTTGTACAGCAAAATAACAGTTTGGACATATATACTTATTTTGTATTTAATTCATACTTTAATATATTTAACATGTATTGGTCATCCTGCCATCTAGGAGAAGGGGTAGGGGGAAGGAGGGAAAAATTAGAACAAAATGTTTGGCAATTGTCAATGCTGTAAAATTACCCATGCATATAACTTGTAAATAAAAAGCTATTAAAGTTTTTAAAAAATTAAAATTAAATTTAAAAAAAAGAAAAAAAGTTAACTCATCATTTTGTTGAAAATTGAGCAAGATATCTTTTTAAAACATTTTTTTAAATTATTTAGTATTTTCTTTTTCCCAGTTACATGTAAAAACAAATTTTAACATTTGTTTTTAAAACTTTGAGTACCAAATTCTCTATCATCTTTCCTTCCCTCTGCCCTTTATTGAGGTTAGCAATCTGATATATGTTATACAAATGTAGTCACGAAAAACATTTTCACATTAGTCATGTTGTAAAGAAAACATAGACAAAAATATCATCAAGAAAAATAAAGAAAAAATATGCTTTAGTTTATATTTGACATCATTAGTTCTTTCTCTGGCAATGAATAGCATTTTCATCATAAGTTCTTCAAAGTTATCTTGGATTGTTTTATTGCTAAGAGCAGCTAAGTCATTTACAGCTGCCATCTTAGAAGATTACTATTATGATGTACATAGTACATTTCACTTTGCATCAGCTGATGGAAATCTTTCCAGGTTTTTCTGAGAGCATTAGGATCATCATTTATCATAGCACAATAGTATTTCATCATAGTCATATAGCACAATTTGTTCAGCCATCACCCAAGTAAAGGACATTCCATCAATTTTCAATTTTTCCCCAAGAAAAGAGCTGTTATAAATATTTTTGTAGGGATAGATTCTTTTCTTTTTTGTTTTTTATTTCTTTTGGGACACAGATGCAGTGGTGGTATTGCTAGGTCAAAGGATATATCATTTTATAACCAAAGTTCCAAATTTCTCTACAAAAAGGTTATATCAATTCACAGCTCCACCAACATGCATTAATGTCTCATTTTCTTACATCCTATTCACTATTTATCATTTTGCTTTTCTATACTATTAGCCAATCTAATAGGTATGAGATAGTACCTCAAAATTGTTTTAATTTGCATTTTTCTGATCAATAGTGAGACCATTTTTAAAAATATGACTAAAGATAGGTTTTATTACTTAATCTGAAAATTATTCCTATCTTTGACCACTTCTTAATTGGGGAATGGCTTTTACTTTTACAAAATTTACTCAGTTTTTTATATGTTTAAGAAATGAGGTCTTTATCAAAGAAACTTGCTTCAATTTTTTCCAGTGATTATTGCTAACTGTATTTTCTTCCATCCTATTTCCCTTGCCTCTACTTATTTTATTTTCTCCCTCCTTTCACTCAGTCCCTCCTCAAAAGTGTTTTGCTTCTGACTATACTTTCCCTAAAATGCCCTCTCTTCTATAATCCCTTATTCTTGTATCCTCTTTCTTTTCTACTTTCCTGTAAGATGAGATAAATTTTGGTACCCAGTTGAATGTGTATGTTATTCTGTCTGTGAGCCAATTCTGTTGGGCATAAGGCTCTCTCCCTCTTAATCAATTCCTCCTTCTCTTCTACTGTAAAACTTTTTCTTGCCTCTTTTATGGTAGATAATGTATGCCATTCTATCTCACTCACCTTTTCTTCAATATATTCTTCTCTCATCCCTAAATTATTTTTTAGATAACATCCCTTCCTATTGAACTCAAACTTGTGCCTCCCCCTCCCCCTCTCTCTCTCTCTCTCTCTCTCTCTCTCTCTCTCTCTCTCTCTCTATATATATATATATATATATATATATATATATAGCATATAGCCTTTGTTTTGTTGTTGTTTTCCCCCATATTATGTCTCTCACTAGACAGTGAATTTCTTGAGATCATGGATTGTTCTCTGCCTTTCTTTGTATGCTTGGCATATAACATAAAGTTAATATTTGGTTGTTGACTGACTGATCATACAATATGCCACCTGCAACTCTAAGCTTAGGTTAAGCTTTCTAAGCCTAGCTTCCTTATTTGTAAGATGGAATGATATTCATACTACCAACCTACTTCTCCAGATTGTTTGAAAAGAAATGGCTTTGGATACTTTAAAATGCTATATAAACACTTTATAAGTACAGGATTCCTTACTTTGAGTATAGTGAAATATAGCCGTTATCTAACCATATCTCCTATCAATAAAATGTGATTTTGTTGTCAGACTGTTCTGAATACTAATGTAAGAATATTTTTTAAAATGACCAATTTCTGATCATAATACATAATCATATGCCAAGGAACCCTGAGTCACAAACTCATGATATCTATTTGCATTAAATTAATAACCATAAAATTCACTAAAATTTCAATTTAATTTAAACAAATATGCCAAAAAAACCTTTGTGGGGCAATTTTGTGGTGAATACCTGATAATGATTTTAAAAGGTTTTTACTTTTAAAGTCCTTTTTTTTTTTCTCTCCAAGAAGTTAAAGGGCTTCAAAGATAACATAATCAATTCTTTCAAGATAGGTATGGAGCACATCCTTTTGTACCCTTTTTAAGATTAAGGCTTACATTCTCCAATTGATAAATGGTTAAAGGATATGAATAGACAATTTTCAGATGAAGATATTGAAATCTTTCTAGTCATATGAAAAGGTGCTCTAAATCACCATTGATCAGAGAAATGCAAATTAAGACAAATCTGAGGCACCACTACACACTTCCCAGATTGGCTAAAATGACAGGAAAAGATAATGAGTTCTGGAGAGCAATCTGAAACTATGCCCAAAGGGCTATCAAAATGTGCATACCCTTTGATCTAGTAGTATTTGTACTGGGCTAATATCCCACAGAGATCTTAAAGGAGAGAAAGGGATCCATAAGTGCAAAAATGTCTGTAGCAACCCTTTTTGTAGTGGCAAGAAACTGGAAACTGAGCTGTATGAATTAGTTAGGTTTTTGAATGTTAAGGAATATAATTGTTCTCTAAGAAAGGATCATCAGGATGATTTCAGAGAGGCCTGAAGAGACTTACATGAACTGATGCGAAGTGAAATGAGCAGAACCAGGAGATTATTGCACATGGCAACAGCAAGATTATGCCGAGGATGAATTCTAATAGCCATGGCTCTTTTCAACAATGAGATGCTCAGTCCAGTTCAATGACCTTGTAATGAAGAGAGCTGTCTACACCCAGAGAAAGGTGGAACTGAGTGTGAATCACAACATGGCATTTTCACAGTTTTTGTTATTGTTTACTTGCATTTTATTTTCTTTCTCATTTTTTTCCTGTTTTGAACTGATTTTTCTTGCGCAGTAAGATTGTATAAATATGCATGCTTATGTTGGATTTAATATATATTTTTATCATGTATAACATATATTGAATTGCTTGACACCTAGGAGAGGGGGTGGGGAGAAGGGGAGGAAATTGGAATACAAAGTTTTGTAAGGGTCAGTGTTGAAAAATTATCCATGCATATACTTTGAAAATAAAAAGTTTTAATTTAAAAAAGATTAAGACTTAAAAAAGGACAATTATTATTTAGCTATAAGTTCCTAGTATCATCATTCTAAAATCTTTGCTTTATCCACTAGACCACCCAGATGGAGCATCAGGACCAGAATATGGTTATGCTTTCACATGACTGATTGTAATTTTTAAAAATTCTCCTTTTCTGCTATTAGCTGACAGATGAGATTATTATAAGACATGGCTCATTAATAAATAACACCTAATTAGTCAGAGATTATTCTATGATTAAGTCTTAATTTTCTGTGCTTCTCATGTTCTCATTAAAATTATTCTTTATTCTTTGTTCCTTTTCAGACTGTTTTGGAACGTGCTCTGAATCGTCCCAAAAGGTTACTCAAACAGAAATTGACTCTTGTCTGATAGCAAGTCTTTGACACACCTGCAACAGTTAAGAGAGATACCTTAATAAAATATATTACAATAGGAGAAAGGATTAAGCATTTATTAGGTGCCTGCTATGTGCCAGGAACTATGATAAGCATTTTAAAATGTTATTTTCTTTGATCCTTATAACAATCGTTAATGTAATGTAGATATTATATATGTAGATAATATGTAGATATTATTATTCCCATTTTATAAATGAGGAAACTGAAGAAATGCTTAAGTGACTTTTAGGGTCACAGAGCTAAAAGCTATAAACCCAATGTTCACGTAGTATCACCTAGATATTCTTTTAGCTCTGGAAATTTTGGTCAGGAAGCATTGTATTGATGGCCCAGGTTAAGGTAAAGAAAATCTTTTTGAAGGCAAGTGAAGGGTCAGACCTGGAACATGACATTTGTAAGCCCCAGACAATGCAGTAAATATTAAATATTTACTGTATGCATAGATGCCATTGTGCTTGATACTGGAGACACAAAACCAAAAATAATGATAATATCAAGGACCTGGTGTTTTACTAAGGGTGACATGACATACTACCAAATAAGTCAATATACTATAAAACAGGCTGTGATGAAAGCAATTGAAAGATCAAAACAAGAGTTCTAAGGCAATGTAGAAGAGGAGGGGAAACATTTCCAATTGAGACATCAAGAAAGAACAGACAGAAGAGGGGTATCCTGATGAGAGCTATAAAGGAAGGGAAGTATGCAAAAGGGGAAGATTAATTAATCATTTAGCATTTATTATGTACTTGTTAAGTATCAGCAACTACAAGTAGTCCCTACTCTTAAGAATTTCACCTTCTATCATAGATACAATATGTACATACACAAAATCTAAATTACATCCAAAATTTATTTTAAAATAAGGTAATTTGAGGATGGCTTGAAGGAGAACAGGTTAGGAGTTACAGAAAGCTTAAGGAGATTTGAAGGAAACTAGAGATGCAAATACCTGCCATGGAGGACTGACTATAGAAAGTCATGAAGGTAGGATTAGTAAAACTGATGGTATTAGTAGTAGTCCAAATTGATTGAAACATATACTACATGAAAAGGAATACTATAAAGTCAGACTGAGAAGGTATATTCAATCCAGATTGTGCAGCTCATCTAAATAAGTCTGAGAAATGTTTGTTATATAGTCATTCACTTGACAATATTTGAGCCACTGGTTGCATAGTTAGGTCTGGGCCCTAAGAAGATTACTTGACAGTTGTATGAAAAATGAATTGGAAGTGAGTGGGGAGATATGTGGGACTGTGATTGGGACGTTATTATAATAATATTCTAATAACTATGTGATCTATGACGACTTGAGTTGAGATAATGATGATATTAAATGAAGAAAATGAGACAAATAAGGTGCTATTTTAATAGTAATAACTCTTAATCATAGTTGTTCAATCATTTCTTCACACATAATTCTTCACAACCCTGTTTAGGGACTTTCCTGGCAGGGACACTGAAATTGCTTGCCATTTCCTTCTCATTCTCATTTTACAGATGAAGAAACTAAGGAATATGGGTGAGTTCACTGTCTAGAATCAGACAGTTATTTAAGTATCTGAGGCCAGATTTGAACTCAGAAGTCTGAGTCTTTCTGACTCTAGGCCCAGCATTCTATCTACTGTACCACTTAGTGGCCCAACTAATTTTTACAAAGTGCTTCATAAATATTACATAATTTCAGTTCTTCAATGATCTCATGTGATAACTAAGTTGTAGAACAATCAGTGACCTGCATTATTAGAGAGAGTTTATTATTTACTAGGAGTCTGCTATACTATCACAAGTCCAAGTGATCTTCCCCTTTCCAACTCTTCTCTTTCCCCATTTATCTTACTCCCAAACAGGTATAATACTGACCATTTTCAGTTGTGGAAACTGAAGCTCAGACATTAAATAACCTATCCATGATCACACTTCTTGTAAATATCTAAAACAGGGTTTGAACCCAGGTTTTCCTGAACTTCAAATGTACTACTCTATTCACTATTCCATAACCAGATACTGGCAATTGATGTAATAAAAGATCATAGATTTAGAACTAGAATCTTTCTTAGAGAGAATCAATTTCCCTCAGCATGATACACAGGTATTTTGATGAGGAAATTGAAGCAGAGATGTTAAATGACATATTTAAGGATATACAGCTAAGGAGAAATTTGAACCCTAGGTATTCCTGAATCCATGCCCAGAGCTCTATCCCCTATGACTCACTGTCTTCATGAACATAAACCTGGGAGATTATGTCTTGCCTGAGATTAAAATGGTGATGATAACCAGAATGAACCCCTTTCCTTAGTTAAGACTCAGTGCTCCTTTTCCACTATGCTGCTCCCAGTATGGGGTTTGACAGAGGGGTCCATGGTGTCCCCAAGATGACTCCAAGGTGTCCATACTTAGTGTCTAATCAAGGTTTAAAATGTGTGCCAATTGTCCATTGCTGTTCATAAGAAACGTTGAGCTGAGCACAGGTTTGCCACAAAATACCTGTGTACTATGATGAGGGAAATGGTTTAGAAATAAAAAAAGTATGAATAGTATTTATTTCTTTAAAATTGACATTAAAAACTTCTCTTTGTAGCTCTCTTTTCCCATTCCCTTAAGGTTATGAATTCTTGACAGATGCTGCCTACATTTGCTATCTTTATTCTTGACAAATCAAGTATCATTAAAGTCCCTACCCTCTATACCCAACATTATTAGCATTTTGAGGCAATGAGGACATGAAGAAACACACACACCACGTTATAAGCAATTAAGAAGTAGAAAAGTTTTCCCCTTCAAAAGTCATGACAGTTCAATGAGAGATGCTTTCAGAGGTAGGGAAAAGGGAAGAAGCAAAACAAAACAAACAAATAAAAAGCATAACTTCCTTCAGAAGCTCTGCTCTCTTTCTGTGCTATTAATTCTATTGCTCACTGTATATTTTCAAACTATTTCAGTGTGGCTAGACATCTTAATTGGCCTAATTTAGATAAATATCACAAACTAATACATTTATCTTGAACACTCTCACAGTCTGCAAATGTCAACCCTTATTGAAAATGTATTGAGATTAGAGTGAGAAATAGAAACATGGGAATGATTTAGTACTTGTTTTGGGGATTATATTTTTCTATAGCTAGATAGTTGAGTGTTAGATTTTCCTCTCATTCCTTTCACTTTTGCTTAATTCTATATGCTGCCCAGGTATTATTGCTGCATTTATCAGATCTGTCTTTCGTAATTGTGAGCACCTGTCTCAGGAGAATCCTTTGCAGAACCATGCAACCATCTTTAAAAACGGGCCTATTTACAATGCTTAAAAGCTTGTCATCTTTTTTATATAACAAGATTAGTTATTTCTAGGAAGGTACCTAAAGTATGTTTGTTCCCTTCCTGTCCTGGGATGTTTTTTCCAAGTCTTTTACTTGGGCAAATAGTAGATACCATTATGAAAGGAAAGTGCTTATGTCTCTGACCTGTATAAGGTGCTGAAACTACAAGGTACCAATGGTCAGTGTCATACCAGTTGACTTGCTATTATATATGACATGGTCCCTATGGTACCTGTTATCTTCCATCTACAAATCTGATCTTTTAAACAAATGGATTCTGAAACACTTGAGAAATCCTTCCCCAACTATTCAGTTAAATAAACAATGATCACTTCATTTTAATGTAACAAGTCATAACTATATTATCATTGTATATATTTTAAATATGAGCTTTTTATTTTCAAAATATATGCAAGGATAATTTTCTGCATTCACCCTTGCAAAACTTTTTTCCAATTTTTTGCTCTCCCTTTCCCCACCCTCTCCTCCAGACAGCAAATATTCCAATATATATTAAACATGCACAATTCTTCTACATGTTATTTCCATATTTATCATATCATCTATATTTTAGTATTCAAATGGAGATCTAATTTCATCAATATGAGAATTTCCTCCAATAATGGAAATTATGAACATTCCAATCCTCTTGTATGAATTAAATTTTTGTTCTCTGATAATTTCATCATGAGGGGTCTGATTTTCCTGATAATTTAAGAATATCAGTGGAACATGCAAGCTGACCATCCCTTATTTTTGGCACTTGACTAACTCACCTCCTCACAATCTGTATCTGTTTTGGGAACATAAGTTTTTCTAAGTCAAAAAATACTCATCTCCAACAGCACAATTAAGTATTTGGCTATGATGATTGTCATATATAGTTTCTGTATATCATATATAGGAGATCCTTAACGTGTATGATACATATGTTTGACTAGAATGTGACTTGGAAAGACGCCTTGTTACATTTATGTTTGTTTGTTTGTTGCTTCTTTGAGAACCCAGAATTTCAAGAACTTTGCACTACCATCCAAATGTCTTTGAACAGAAGATGAAAAATAATGTGTGGAGATGATAGCTAGATAGATCATTTCTGGATTTGCATAACCTGAATGTTTTTCTTGAAGAGATTGGCTTTTGGAAGCTGAAGTACAGGTTTGGATACAGAGAGAAAAAACAATTAGATTAACTGTGAAGTCCCAAACCTTATTATTAAAAGGGAGAAAATGAGAAATGAAAGGAAATAGGAAGCCACTTTAGGGATTCTAGGAAGAGATTGAAAATGAAAGTACGGCTAATGGAAAATGCTTTTTGAACTTAGATGTAAAAAAAATAATCATAATAAAAACAGAATATTGATGTAGCACTTTGGGGTTTTCAAATATAATAACCCCATGAGATAAGTAATGTAAATTTTATCTGTTCCATGTTTCAGGTGAAAAAAAAAAAACAAAACTAAGTCTACAAAAGTTTGTGATTTGCCTATAGTGAATAAGACAGTGAAATTCTGTGGCAGGATTTGAACCCAGAGCATTTGACTTGAAATCAAGTATTCTATCTATAAAGATTCCTTATAAATCATTTGGGCTCATTTGGGTTGAGAAATTCTCTAGAAGTTCTAGAAAATGGCTGAAAGAGGATTAAGGAAAAATCCTGTCTATGAATTCTTCTACACTGTGGAGTAGGGAGAGATAAGATAGTGAAAAGAATATGGTTTCATAGTGGTAAAGTTCCAGTTGGATACTGTAGCTGAAAAGACAGTAATAATTTTCGAGGAGAATGATGTCCTTTTTGATACATTTTTTTTACCTGAACCCATCACCCTCTTTCCTTTATATTTCCCCCCCTTACTACTAGTAAGTGTATCATAGCCTATCTTTAAAACTCTCTACTTCCCCTCTCTCTTCTAATTCAAGCTCTTAATTTTACAATATTATTCTCTTATTTTAAATTAATCTTAACTTAAAAAATCAGTGGTCAATGATCAAGGGACCCAGAGTATCAAACAAATTATCTAAAGTCCTTTAGGGTTGTAAAGATGAAGAAGCTTGCCATAGCATTCTATCCATTAGGCCACCTAGTTGTTTCAGCTAGGAACTGGACTAGATCTCTGAGATCCTTTCAAGGGAATGAAGTCAAAAGCACAACTAAAAATAAACAGGAAGATATGGATCTGTCTCTTAATAGACAAAAAAGGCTAGGAATATGTATGGAGAAGACAGGACAGAAAGAACTTTCAAAAGCTATATATTATATATCACATCAAAATTGGTTTAATATATAACAACATAAGGCACCAATGGAATGAGGCAGAAGAAAATGACTAGTTGGGGGCATTTATTATAAAGAATATAGATCCTGCAGGATATAATTCACTCTGACCAGATGGGGGTTTAATTAGAATATTTTGGGGGAAAATAGGGGGAAAGAGAACAAGAAAGCCCACAACTTCTTCTTCAGATCATGTGCATTAGTTCTGTTCTATTTCATCCTTCCTCTGACTCAGTAGTAAAGGTGGGAAGAATGGATACAGAAAGATATATAGATGTTCTGGAAAATAGTAATAGGTATTCACAGGCACTATAAGTTCTCTACAGATTAGTGTTTTGTTTGAGGCTCATTTTAGTATTTTCATAAGGAAAAGGGGAATGAAACATATCCTATACCAGGGATGAAAATATGGTTTTAAGGATATTTTCAGTCCTGGATTAATGAAATAGGCCTCTTTTTTAATCCAGGCATCCTGCTTTTTGGCCTTTCTTGGCAAGAAGAACATCTGAAAAATGTTTTGAAGAAATCTGAAGATTTGATTAAATAAGATTTAAGGAGAGAGGGGAAAGGAATGACAAGTAAGTATCCAGGCTGAAACTTGTTTTCAGTAGTAATAAAAGAAAGTAGATGGTACTTGAGGAGACAAAGAGGAAGATAGTTGGAAGAGGGAAAAATGAAGCTCTGCTAAGAGATATTTTAGTTATTTACTGAACTTTAAATTTCTTTCCATTCATTATTAAAATTGTTACTGTATTTCATTCACTTCATTCTTCTATTTTTTAAACTAGGTTACTTTTAAAAATTTTAAAGCATTTTTGTAATTGATTATGAAAGTTATATTGAAGACCTCAGTACCTACTTTTCTAGCTTTATTTCAAATTACTTCCTTTTACATGCTTGATGTTCCAGTCAATGAAAATTAGGTTTTCATTTCCACTTCCATGCATCAGACCATTTATTCCAAAGGCTGGAATACATTCTTAACTTTAGTTCAAGGCTTAATTCAGATACTGCCTTCTGTTTGCCTCCCTGTTCCTCCCAGTTCATACTCCTACTCTCTTCAAATGACCTGATATTTACTTCTCTTTATGCATATTATATTGCCCTTTATAAACTTATCAAGAAAGATTCATTTGATTTTACCCTAGGAGCTAACATATTGCCTAGGTCATAGAGGATGCTTAATAAGAATCTGCTGAATTGAGTGAAAAAGAATTATTTTTTATTTGTTAGTATACAAAATAAATCAATGTGGCATAAATCATAACCTAATTTTGTTCTGTTCTTTCCCACAAGAAAAGAAACATTTGTTTTTAAAGACCCCATTTTGTCTCTCTCATCATTTTATAATTTTACATATTTGGACCACCTTAGCTTTTACACTTTGCCACCTTCATCAGCACTGTGCAACTCAAGTACTGTATTACTTAATGGGATTTGCATTACTTACTTTTCTTTAAAAAATTGGTAACTAGTTCATTAAACCCATTATTTTATAGAAACTGTGGTCAAATATTATAATGGTACCTATTTTCTCTTCTTAAACATTCTACAATATAAATTAAGCATGAAAGTAGTATTCAGCTATATTGATATTGTAAATTGATTCAAAATTCATATTTGCATAAACTAAAACAGTCCAGTTTATTTTCATTGCCATTTACTCACATGACCAGATATTTCTTATTATTAAACATGTAAACTGAAATATAACTTCAGGAAGCCATTGATAGGATGCAGTATGGCAAAGTAGATAGGATACTGAACTAGGAATCAGGAGGAGGTAGATGCAAATCCTGACTCAGAAATTTAATTTTTCGATGATTCTGAACAAGTCATATCCTTTCTTGACTTCAGTTCCTTATTTCTAAAATAAAGACAATAATAACATATACCTTGTTTTAAGGATCAAGTGAGATAATATATACAAAGGACTCTACATTTAAAATGATATAATTGTTATTGTTTGCTCATGTGCAACTATTTGTGACCCCATTAGGGGTTTTGTTGACAGATATTGGCTTGGTTCACCATTTCCTTCTCCAATTCATTTTACGTATGTGGAAACAAACCTAACAGGGTTAAGTGACTTGCCTAGGGTTACACAGCTAATAAATGTCTGAGGGGAGATTTGAACTTATGAAAATGAATCTTCCTTACTCCAGACCAAGGCCCAGCACTCTATCCACTGAATTGTGTTTAATAAATACATCCCCATCCCCAAATTCCTTTCTGCCTAACTATTTCAAGCACTAGGAATACCAATGCAAAAGTGAAATAAAATTAATAGAATGTGGTTTGGGAAGGAGGTGCATTAGCAGGTAGGGGAACAGAAATGTCTTCATGAAGACAGTGGTTATTGTTACAGGTCTTGAAGGAAACCAGGAATTCTAAGAGGTAGAAATAAAGAGAAGGCACATCCAGGTATAGGTAACAGCTACTATAAAGGCATGGAGAAATGAGATGGAATATTATTATATGGATTCAACATCAAATAATCCAGTATGTCTGAATTATAAAGTGGGAGGAGAAAAATAAAAAACATGAAGACTAGAAAGGAAGAAAGGGGCCAGTCATGAGGAGCTTTAAGTGAAAACAAGGTTTTATATATATGATTTGATCTATGAACCTAATTATGGAATTCTTATTTTAAAAAGACTATTTAAAAATTATATAAAAATGGAGTGTGGCATAACATTATATGTTAAGGAACTCGTATAAGAGGAAGGTTAGTCTAGTAAATACAGAACTGATTTCAAATTCAGAAAGGTCTAGGTCCAGGTATTACATCTGATATATTCTATCTGTATCATTCTGTTTCATGAAACTTTCTAAGAATATAAAGTGCAAAAAAGGTATTGAGCTGCATTGGTAGAGACAATTTCTCTACTCGGTATCCTTTATGGTCCATATCTTTCTCTCTACTCTTCACATGAGAAAATCCAGGAATCAAAAGATTAAAACCTGATGGAGAACACTGAAAAGGGGAAGGATGGGAATGATATGCCAGGACAATATATTACTAATCAACTGAAAAAGAGGAAAAAACAAGAAGGCTGTGGAAATAAATCATAGCTGTGGCATAGAAAATTGATATCATAGGGATAGATTTCAATTATCCAGATCTTTCTCATTGAAAATCACAACAACTTTATAATTTTTTTACTTATCTTAAAGGTAATGCCATCCTTTCAAACATTAAGGAGGCAAAGGAGTGCTGCTGTTTTTAGTTTATTTTTTCTCAACAAAGATTAATCCATTAAAATAGGGAACCTTGAAAAGGAATGACCACTGTCTTAGAAAGTTATATGTTGAGAGAAGATTATGGGAAGGAAGATGGTGGAGTAGGTCAGAAAACTTTCAATTCTCCAAATTTACTTGACAAAAAAATAGAACATTCCCTCAGAGAGAATGTAGAAAAGCAGAAATAAACAAAAGTTAGGGTTAAGTAGCTGTTCTCCCAAAACCCAACAACCTTCACCAGCAGGAGGTTCAGATAGAGTAAAGTGCAAACATTTTCAGGCTTTCTCTGAAAAATCAACAAACAAGCCATGGGGGCAGCTAGGTTGGGAGGTAGCCTCAGTCTTATTAACTATCTCACAGACTGTGGGTGTCTGATGGCAAAGTAGAAGGTTGAAGGTTAAGGGATATCAAAGCAGTTGTTCTGAGCAAATGCAGAGCCTGACTTTGGGGGAGATGGAGCAATCTCTCACTTGATAAGTGCAAGAACAGTATACTGCTGCTGTCTGTGAGTATTTGCAAAAGGGCAGAGTGTCCCTGTCATTTTCAGTCTCCTGGCAACTGCAGAAAATATGATCATTTGTGGGATAATATAAGTAGGAGCCTTATCTGTGCCTTAGAGTAGAGAGAAGAGCCCAACATTAAGTCCCAAGGCAGACCTCAGAAAAGAACCATATGAGGAACCTGAAACTTGGGACATCATTCCCCACATTTCAGGATTGTAATAATTATACTAATAGCTCTTAAAAAGAAAATTTAACAAAATAAAAATTAAAAATGAGTAAGGAAAGAAGAAAAATGTTAGATAACTATTATGGGGATAGGGAAGATCTGGGTTCATAGTCAGAGGAAGATAATGTATCCAAAAAAGCTGCTCTTTTTTCAATGAGAAATGTTAAATGGTCTGACAAAAAAAAAAAAAAATTCTTGGAGGAACTTTAAAAGTACTTCAAAAATCTAATAATAGAGATATAGAAATTTTTTTTTAAAATAAGAGTAATCCAAGAAAATCAAGAAAATTATGAAAAGAAAATGAACTAACTTGAAAAAGAATCAAAAATGTAAAGAAAAGAATTCCTTGAATACTAGAATTGGGCAAAAGTAAGCCAGTATGGTGTCATATTAAGACACCAAGAAAATAATTAAAGCATATCTGTTAATGGTCAAGCTTAAGTATGAAAGGGAGGTCAATTCTCCAAAAGCCCGATAGGTATGAATCATAATACCCCTGAAGGATCTGCAAATCAGCCTTTACTGATGCAGATGTTGCTTGTGGATTGAGAATGAAATAAATTGGAGACGAGAGAGAGGAGGACAGAGGTCAGAGAATGCAACTACTCTCAGTCTCCTTGAATTGTTATTATCTTCTCACATGAAGGGATCTATTGTGTTGGTCAGAATTTGATCCCCAGCAGCCATTAGCAGGAGGCTTCCATAACACCCAGCAGCCACTAGTGGGTAGCTCCCATAACACATATCCATCAAGAAATAGAAGAGAATGTGAAACATCTCATTAGAAAAACAACTGATATGGAAAACAGATTGAAGAGAAATAATATAAAAATTGTCAAATCCATTGTCAAATTATCTGAAAATTAGGAATAAAAAAAATCTTGATGCCATATTGTAAGAAATTATCAAGGAAAATTGTCCTGAAATTTTAAAATAAGAAGGCAAAACAGAAACAGAAAAAAAATCCATTCATCACTTCCTGAAAGAGATTCCAGGAGGAAAAATTACAGAACCATCATAGTAAAGTCTTAAAACTCCTAGGTTTAGGAAAAATATTGGAAACTACAAGGAAAAAAAGCAATTTAAGGATTGTGGAACTACAATAAGTACATTTGCATTTATGAAAATTAATTTTAGAATTGTAAAAAAGGGCTATATTAATGACAGACTTGAAGCAGATTTATCTAATTTATCTATTAGAAGATTGTTGCAATAATTTTGGCAAGATAAAGGCCTGAACTAAAGTTGTGCAGAAATGTTAAGATTTGACAAGTAATAAGATATATGGAATGAGGAGAGAGAAGATTCAGAGATAACTTTAAGATTATCAAGGAACTTCAACATCCATCTCTTTACCTTTGTATCAACCTTCTCATATATTCTGCTCTTCCCAATGAAAAGCTTTTTTACTTTGAATGAAAAGGAGAGGGACAAGAACTATTGATTTCATTGATATAAAGAAGTCTCAAGAAAATCCCTCTGTCAATGAAGGTCAGCTACTTCTCTTTAAATTATAGTCTTAGAGAATTGCCTAGAGAACTGGCATATGAACTGCTTCCTTGGTGTCACTTAGCCAATATATTTCAGAAACTGAATCTGGGATTGGGACCAAGGAGTTTGAAAGAATGGTAGTGTTTTCAACAGAAATAGGAAAGTTTGGAAAAGTGATAGATCTGGGAATAAAGAAATTTGAGTGTGGGATAAGAATATATTGGAATATGGCTTTTTTCTGTCTTTGTATCCTTAGTGCAGAGCATAGTGTCTGGTATGTATTGGTGCCTAATACATTTTTAATTGCTTCAGCATCCATAAAACATAAAGTCTTTGTTTTATAGATAAAGATCCTGGGGTCAGGGGAACTCAAGAACCAGGAGAAGTACTAAAATGCTTGATTTTTATTTGTTTTTGTTTGAATCACCAGAACAAAACTGGAAGATTTTACAGTCTCTACTTCATTTGCTATTGTCTGCTCAAGAAAATTGTTTAAATCTCATTTTAAATCCAGGTTGAATAAATCATTTTCAGAGATTCCAAAGAGATGAGAAACAAGATACATACTTTAATATCTACTAATATCCCCATGACTGCATTTCTGGGGGTTGAAAACATTGTTTATCTTATTTTTTTTATTTGATATTTTTCTCTTTCAGATATCTTCAAAACTTGTTCTTCAATTCTTTTAAAATGGTGTCATCTACAAAATACCTTTAATAGAGTAATAGAATCTCAAAGTTGGAAAGTCATCTAGGTAGCCTACATTTGAGTAGGAATCTACTCTATAATATATCTGAGAAATGGACAACCAGTTTCTACTAGAAGGCCTGGAGAATTGATACCTTTATCTTTTTGTGAGTACTTTGTCTAGTTGGGTGACTCTTTCTGACTTTTTCTAAAATTGCATTTCTAACATATGGCACTTCTTTAGACTGGCTTCTTAATTTGGCACAGGTGGAAATAAATGCCTTCCAAAGTTGATCCAGATTTCACACCCTGGGATTTTTTTTAATATTTCTATTATTATTTAGAATAATATTCTTATTTACAATAAGAATATTATTATTCTATTTCCTCATATAATACTTTGGTAGTGACTAATACATTTACATCTAAATGTTGTGTTTTCATTGTTTTTAATAAAGAGAACAGATGCTAGCAAGTTATTTTAAAATAAGCTTGACTTTAATTCCCAGAAAATTCTATATTATAATGATGTAGCACAATAAAAGCAAGCACACAGTAGACTTTTGTTAAGAACCAAAGTCAAGCTTATACTTTTCAGGTTACTGCTTTCCCTGTTTTGAAAACTGGGATATTTTCCTTTTTCTGGTCTTGCTGCAACTGTCCCATTCTCCATAACCTTTCACAGATCATTGATAGCAGTTCAGCAGTCATATATGCCACTTTTTCAAGGATATTAAGACATAATACATTCCAGCACACTGACTTGGTTTCATTTATACGTCTACTGTCCCTTACTACTTCCATTCTAGTCCCTTTAGTCCCTCTTTTCTAGTCTTATTTCATTCTTTTTAGCTGCCAAAAAAAATTTAAAACAAAACAACAACAACAAAAAGAAAACTGACTCAAGTATTTCTGTGTTCTATGTATCATCCATTTTTAATGTTACTGATATCCTCTTGATCGCCATTTTCTTTTTTTTTTCTTTTTTGGCAGCCACTGTTTTTTTTCCCCTTAATTTTAACTTCTATTCTTTCACATATATTGGAACTCGATTGCTCAGTACTTCACAAGTAATAACATCATCCCTTAATTCATTTTCTTTCACCCAATGTAACTAAAGAAGGCCTTCTAACCTTTCTTTTAGCATTTCTTAGCAGACTCTAATCCTTCTGGGTTTTAGCACTCCTGGCATTATTTCAACAGAAATGTTTCATTCTTTTGAACTAATTTGCCATTATCTGCTATCAATTCAATCTTCTATATGTCCTTTAAAGAATTATGTTGTTTTATTTATTCCCTATTTTCATGAAATATTGTCCCCTTTTAAAATATACTTTCTAGGATAATAGTTATACTCTTCAAATTCCTGTCATTTAGACTTCAACCACCAGAATGACTACTTGATTCCTTCCCAGGAACCTGGGGCTAATTTCTGGGAACAGGAAAATAAGAATTAGTATGAATTTTCCATTCCAATTCCAAGACCAAGGGCAATATGCCAATGCTCCAGTGTATGGGGGTTGCCAACCTCCTCTGAGTTCTTTCAATATTCAACTTCAAGGATGATTCATGACTTGTTGCTTCATTACTGTCTGGATTGCTGCTCCTATAAAATAATCCTTTATATACTTCAACATGAATATTAAATGATTCCTTCATTTTTGTTGCACTTCAGTAAAGGAAGATGGCATCTCAGCTTCAAATTCAGTGATTTAAATAACCAAATAAACTTGAAGCTATTCCCCAGAAATTGAAATTCAGATAGAGAAATCTGAATTGATGACAAGAAAGAAGGAAGAAAGGTATAATTCATTTCCTTGGGTATTGAGACAATTTACTCAAACTCTATTTTTTTTTTTCTATAGGGGAAGAAGGATATTAAGGCAAAAACAACTGCAATTATTGTTGAGTCCATTAAGTGCCACTTTTTTTGTTCACTTATTTCAGTTGTGTCTAACTTTTTGTGATCCTTTGGGTATTTTCTTGGCAAAGATATTGGAATGTTCTGCCATTTTCTTTTTTTACCTAAATTTGCAGATGAAGAAACTGAGGCAAATGAGTGTGTAATGTTCTTGTTTGTTTTTTCTAGTGATCTCTAGGGCCTTCTTTTCAGCAGATTAATCACCACAAGAATAGCCAGGTGTTAAAGTTCAAAAGTCTTTATTGTCTCCTTCACCTGGTACTCAGCTAGTTTTCTCTTGGCCTTCTGAGGGGACTTAGTTTCAATGGAGAATATGCAGGAGGCCAGGCCAGCCACTACAAGGCTGAAGAAGATGTAAATGAATCTCTCTCTCTCTCTTTAGCTTCAGAGCTTAAGCTCCCGCCTCCAGTCTGCTTGTCTTCTCTGGCTCTCTTTCTGAGTCTATCAGTCCTCCAGGAGAGCCACCAAGAGCCTGACCGAAGATGGAATGAATTTTGTCCAGTCCTTGCTCGCTGTTATATACTCCATTATCATAGGTGTGAATCTTGTAGAACTATATCAAATACTAAGTACATGTATTGAAATAGAGAACTATTAAGCACCATGCTAAACTAGATAACCATTGTATTTATCAATTCCACTGACTTAACACCTTGTAAGAATCCTTGTTTCAAGTTTCAGAGTTCTGGCCCATAACATAAGTGACTTGCCCAGAGGTTGCTAGTGTCTAGGGTTAGATATGATCTTGTGAATACACTCTAATCATACTAACTGTGCATTTACTGCAATTATTAATCATCAAGAGAATTTTAACAATCCATAGGGTGGTCATAGAAACACAGATTTTGCATTGGGACAAGTTATAGAAGTCATCTGTTTTTGTTTTGTTTTTAACTTTTATTTTATAAATAAGGAAACGCAGGCCCAGAGATATAAAATGATTTGCTTCAAGTCATAAAAGTAATAAACCTCTGATGTGAGATAAGAATCAGTCATCTTTTTATTATACTACTCTGTCTCCCAAGGTATATCTTTTTTTTTTTTTTTTTTTCATTTACTGAAGAATGGTGCAGATGAAGGAGCCTGGGGACTGCTGACTTTAACCTGCTAATGGCTCTCATTGTTCTAAATACAATGCAGTTAGACTCAATGTTTAGAAGTTATTCAGATTTTCTTCAATCTTGGCACAGGTGACTAGTCCCTGATTGGACTTCATCTATATATTATGGCATTCCCCAGATTAAGACAAACAGAAATCTAGATGGCCATCCAAGGAAAGCTCATGTTGTCACTTTGATTTTAACATTAAATTATATTAGAGTAAGTATAATTTTCTGTATGAATTTTATCTCTCCCCACAGAGAAAGAATCCATGAGAATAAGGCCTATCTTATTATATGTAAATTAATACAGATACTTTTTGTTTTTTAAAGAAAAAGAGTATTAAAGCAAAGGGGAGGGGAGAAAATAAAGGGAAATGCCAAATAGATAAATGAAGGCAGTTTAATAAAAAAACTATGATGAGTAAAAATCTTTGGAATTTCATATTCCTTATTTGATCTGATTTGTGATAGTGAATGCTCTATGTTGAGAATTAAAACAAAAAAATAAAAAAAAAACTGTGGAAAAAGTTAAAGAATTCACAAACAATCTCTTCAGCTAATTAAAAAAGCTACTGAAAGTTAGTTGTACTCGACATGAGAGAGTGTGGAATAGAAGGGTGGATTTGGGAGTCAGGAAGTTCTAGGTTCCAAACTACTTCTGACACTACCTGTGTGACCCCCAACCAAGTCATTTAATGACTATAAGAGCAGTTTTGTCACTTATAAAATGAGATTAGATTTGATGGCTTTTATCAAAAGGTGTTATCAAGGCTTAACTTATAATTAAGAAGATTGAATGTTTTAAAGCATTATGATTTTTATTTCAGTTGTGAATCTGCCAAATTACATAGCCACCTGAAAAAAATGTGGATGCATACCTGACACAAGACAGAGGAAAACCTTCAAGACCTTTCAAGACTTGAAACCTTCAAGATCTTTCAAGACCTGAATATAAACTCAGTGGAACATTCAAGTGCCTATTGGGGCCTGGCTTATTTGCTAATATCTGTCTATCTTCAGCATCCACTTCTTTTGATAGAGTTTTCTGGGAGAGAGCAAGGGGCAAGGCTATGTTTGATTTTGCCTTTTCTAATATACTACAGTTAACTCTGGAAATGAATTTGATTAAGCCATTAAATAACAGGGACCATAACACAATTATGTTTGACATCTTCTCGGCAGGATCCTACCAAAAGGTAGTTAAGTAACACTAAAGTTCATGAAAAGGGTCATAATAAAACGAGAAA
The DNA here is from genome assembly GCF_902635505.1 of Sarcophilus harrisii. NCBI lineage: Eukaryota > Metazoa > Chordata > Mammalia > Dasyuromorphia > Dasyuridae > Sarcophilus > Sarcophilus harrisii. The sequence continues at coordinate 174,935,776 of NC_045429.1, read as the reverse complement.
GCTAACTTTTCCCCTGCAGGCCCTTTCCAGCCAGGAAATTAAAATCCCTAGAAATGGCAATGCGACTGCTAGAGAATACCTTATTAAAGTCAAAGGACATTTTTGTCAGGAGAGTACCGTCAATTTTAAGGTCATAAATGACACACCAAGTGTGTTAAATTGCCTTGACATCAAATCTTGGCTTGGATAAAATGGAAGCCATGCAATAGTTGATTTGGGGGTAAAAAAAATTATCCAAGAGAAATGTGAACTTAGGTTGAACTTGGTTTGTGACAGCTGTGCAGCTGAAGGTGTACTCAATGTCAAAGTCAATCATCTAAATACACCATAGCTAGGCCCTTGTATCTGACATCTAAATATATCGCCATGCCTAAAGTATGTTTGTCCTGTTCTGTGAGCAAGTGATTGTTCTTATTCATAACTGTGTCTATTCTTTTACCAACTCAATTTTGTCCATAAGTCCAACTAAGCAAGTGCCTAGATCCTATCTAAAACAGATGATTCTCCTTCACTGAGTCCTAAGCCCCCACCTTAGGTCCATGGGGAACCTGATCAGAAAGAACTTAAAACTTGCAAATTAGAAAATATATAAATTTCCAAAAAAAAAAAAAAGAATGTAGATATAAGAATGTAAGTGTCTGAGCAGCTATCCCATAAGGAAAACCTGTTGAACATCAGAGGGAGAAGAGGAAGAGAAATTGGACAGATCCATGAAAATAATACCAAATGATAATTCCTCTAGTCATGGGTCAGTTTTAGGAATGACAAGACTCTCCAGAGCTATCTAGTCCAAACCATAACCAAAAAGGAAGCCCTGATTAACACAACTTAGAAATGCTCATCCAACATTTGCTAGAGGAAACTTAATTGGGAAAAAATTATTTCCCAAGGCTGCCTATTTCACTTTTGGATATCTCAGAGAGATAAAATATTAGTCATTGTTATTATTGGGTGGGATATGATTGTTAAGACTATCATATCAAGAAATATCATAATTAAGTTTTACTGATATATTATGTAAAATGAATTTTTCTCTTCCCTTCTAATTTTTTCAAATGAAACTTACAATTCTATTTCCTCTTACTTACTGTAGAGATTGAGAAAAGCAGTTTAAAGCTAGACAGTATTGATAAGATGCTCTCTAAACTCTGATCTATTCTGAAGACACAGGGTCCTCAAGAATCATAATTTCATTTTTCATTTGCCATCAGCTTTTGTACTTATGTGCATTCTTCTTCCCAGATTATGATTTAGGACCTACAAGTTTAGGTATAACTATCTAATTACTTGTGGCCATTTCTCTAAACATCTATTTCCCCTCATTTACTCACCTGTTTACCTTCTCTCCTACACATTCTAACTTATCTGCTACTATGTCTGCCATCAAGGGTCTCCCTCCCCATTCATGCAATTTCCCATATGACTCTCACCCATTCTGCGAGACATTTTATTATAGCTCTGACATAGTAATTCATTCACTTTCTCCCACTTATCATGTCTCCTCTTACCAGTGCTCAATTTATAGCAGCGCTCATGTCTTACATAGCTTTTTCTTCCTAATTGGTTTTCCTGTCGAAAATTTCTCTTTAATCCATCCTTCATTCAGCTGGCAAACAATTTTGATAAAATTCAGGTCTAGCCATATTATTTTTCTTAACAACTTCCACTGACTTCCTATTGACTTCAGGAACAGTTATTACATCATTTTAATCAATTTGGATATTTCTTTAAATTTAAAGCAACTAGGTGTTCCAGTGGATAGATTTCTAGGCCTGGAACTGGGGAGACCTGAGTTAAAATCCAGCCTCAGATATTTCATTATGTGAGCCTGAGCTTTACTCCTATTTTGTCAGTTTTCTCAACTGCAAAATAATGATAATAATAGCACTTATCTTGTAGGGTTGTTATGAAGACCAAATGAGAACACATTAATAAACAATTTAGCATAGTGTCACCCATATAGTACAAGCTTAATAAACACTCTTTCTTTTACAATGTGCAAAATTATTAGTAGCATGGTCTATAATATAAATTATAAATGACTATATATACATGATATATATATATATATGTATATATATATATACACATTCTGTTTGTTAATTTTTTTTTAATAGTCAAAAGTTTGGAGACCATTGGTCTGTATTAGACACTCTCACTTTGGAAAGTATAATGCCTTTTCAGGTCTTTTGGGCAAGTTTATGAAGAATAATGACCCATACATTATACCATGCAAATAAGAAGATATGAATATCCAAATAGCAGTTCTTAACTTTATATAGAGTCAGTCTACTTAATATCATACATGTCTTCACATGTAATTTATAGCTTAAAGATTTTGATAAATAACATACTTTAAATAGGTGTGCAGTAAAAATGACACATTTTAATCAGGAATAAGATTAAATATGTGTTCTGGAAAAGATACTGAAATAGTATTCAGAAAATCTAGGTTCCAGTTATGTTTTTGCTGTCACTAAATGAGAAAACTTGTATAGTTGAAAGAATATTAGTTTGTAGTCAAAGGACTTGGGTTTGAATGTCACCTCTAATATTTTCTACATAAACAATCTTAAGTAAATCACTTAACATATGTAAGCATCAATTTTTCCCATCTATATGACATAGGGATAGTGCTATATCATCTTTAAGTTCCCTTCTGATTATAGAATTTTGATTAAATCATGGTCCTGAAGTTTGCAATTGACCGTACATTAAAGCAGATCTTGAAATTATACATCTGAATCTTCACTCTTAGGATTGTGTATACATATCATGGAGAACCACAATTTCATATTAATTCAGACATATTTCATAATAATTGTTGATTGTAGTGTATGGAAATCTTAGATGATATAATTATGGATCATAGATAAATAATTGTTGTTTGTCCTTCATTTTGAAGAGGGCTATTGACATCATGGGATAACATTTTTTTTTTTACTTAATTGGATTTAAATCAGGCAGAGTACACAAAAAAAATCAAAATAATTAGTGATGGCCTAGGATATAGTGAATGACCTTGGGATCTCTTGGTCTTACCAACCTCCAGGTACTCCAGTGCCTGCATCAGCCACCTTATTGTCACTGGAACATGTTCTCATCCACCAATTATGTTTCCCCTTAGTTTACTGAGGAGTTTGAATCTTGTTGATTATCTTCAACCTGCTTCAGCCTACCGGCAGAGACAGCTTTACTTATGTGCAGTCATTGCACATGCTACAGTTTCTTTGATTGACAAATTAAGTGATAGGGTAAATAGCAAATGTGGATGGGTAACCCTGAAAAAGACTCAGCAAGGTGCCAGTACTTCCTGAATGTCATTACACCCCATCATAGATCTAGATCTAGAACTAGAAGTGATAACATTCATCAGTCTAATTTTACTCTATATATCAGGAAACTAAAGCCTAGGAAGTTAAAAACTTGCCTAAGGTCACATAGATAGCAAATGTCAGAGTTGGGATTTGAACTAAAGTCCCCTGACTTCATTTTGATAGAATGTGCAATTCCTGAAGACAAGTAATATTTCATTATTTTTCCTTTTTATCTTCAGCATTTAGCACACCGCTTTACCCATATTAGGCACTTAATCATTACTTTTTGATTGACTGATTATTATATAATGTCTATAGGCTAAATTTGGGAGAATTACCTTAATATCTGAAATAGTCAATGCATTCTTAATTCCATCAAACATCAAACAAGTGTAAGTAAATAGCAGTATGCTACATCAAGACCGTCTTAGATCCTAACATTTGGCACATTTCACTAATGCTGTATATTCATGATTTAAATAATGATTTGGGTTACTGCTGCTGATGTGAAAATATCTTCCAAAGTAAATACTGCACTCCAGAGAGAAAGTGTCTCAATTTTAGTTAAAAAAAGAACTATTATAAATAATTAATAATGAGTTCTAGCTAAACAACAACAGGTGCTCAACTAATCCCAAACAAAACAGATGGAAACACAAATGTTTTGTAAACACTGAACTTCAAGCAGAGCAATAAACTTTGATGAAAAGTCTTCCCCTGGCCCCAATCTCTTCCTTTATATAATTGTTAAACATAGTCAGAATTTTATCCAGGACAGAGTTAAAAAGTTAAAAATCCTAAATATACATTGTCCCAAAATTCTTAGTGTGGTTTTCAGCTCTTATAACTTAAAATTGCACTAGAATTCAGGGAACAATTTATATGTTCACTAACTTAGACATAACTGTAAATCATAAACTTTCAAATCATTCCAAGTCATAAAGGAAAAAAAATGAGAAGAAAAATAGAGGAGTGGGGAAGAAAAGAAACTGAAAAAGCTAACAATCATTTAGAAATCACATAAACAAAAAATTCATAAATGCAAAATAAAAATTCATAGCCATAAATAAATATAGATAATAAGAACTGAAGAGGAGTTCATGAGTCCTTTAGCCTAAATTCCACTGGAACCAGGAAGCCTACCATTTCTTTCCAGTGGTTTAGCCAGTCTCTGCTTGAAAACTCCCTACCTACTCCTCTGAGTACTAGAAAACTTACTCTCAAGGCTAATGATTCCATTTGGGGACAGCTGCCATTGATAGATAATTTTTCCTTATACCAAATTTCTCACCTATTAGACCTATGGCATGAACCCTAATATTTCAAGACATTAGTTATCTCATTTGCAAAATGAGGAACTCACAGATGGCTTCTTAGGTCTCTCCCAAGAGTAATACTATGATTGCTCTAAATCTACCAGATACTTCTTGTCTCAATTTTTGATCTGGGCTCCTTTTAGCCACACCTGTCTTCTTGCCACCTCTATACTGTCATGGTATCCTCATCATATGTACAATAGGGTCAGGACCTCCAATTATACTCAGTATTTGTCATTTGATTTACTCAAGAAGTTCTAGCACTGAGAACATATGGAGGAGATTTTCTAAATAGTTAATATAGAATAGAAAGAGGAAGGGAAACAGAAAACTGAGGTGAAGGTCAGATGTTTAATGACGTGAGTCATTAATAAAGCCATGTAAATGAAAATCACAGGCCCAGGTCTGTACCTTTCATCATTGTTAACTGATAGAGTATCTCCTTTTCAAATATCAAATCACTAAGACATATTGAGTCAAATATCACTATTGTGTCATCACTATATCCAAGTGATCATCATTTTGCACAAAAAAGTATTATATGTATATATTAATAATAATAGCCTCCTATTAATTAACATAGATTGGTGCGTCTTGTTTAGATCTTTCTCTACTATAATATTGCCAGAAAGAAGTGTCCTATGAATATTAACACCCTAACTATCCCTATCCAATTTTTAATGAAGTACAAGTGAATTTTAGTGCCTCACATTTAATTTGGTGATTCATAATTTTATGACAAATTCCTTAACTAGTATTAGCTTGGCAAATAACATGATTATCATGTTTTGTAGATGATGCAGAAAAAAATTTAATGAAATACATAGATAACAGAATTAATGATACACATTAGTCATTTGTTAATTCATGCTAATCATCATTTCTCTTTGCCAATACAATATATGCTATTCACACACATATTGCAAACAAATAGCTGTTCATATGAAGTAAATAATATAGTCACCATCTATAAATTAGATCTATGCCTTAAAACATGAAGTCTATGGATTTTAAATATACATATGTAAAAATAGCAATAATAATAATAAACATATATATATATACACCCATATTTTTGTTCAATTGTTTTTTAGTCATGTCCAACTCTTTATAATCACATTTAGTGTTTCCTTGGCAAAGATTCTGGATGGTTTGCCACCTCTTCCTCTTATTCATTTTGTAAATAAGGAAATTGTGGCAAACAGAATTAAGTTACTTGCCCAGGATAACATAAGTCACAAGTTTCTAAGGCCCAGTTTGAACTCATGAAGGTGAGTCTTCCTGATCCCAAGCCCAAAGTTCAGATACCTAGCTCTCTTTAGATACATTTTTTTATGTATCTAAACAGTATAACTGTTTTCTTTTGCAATTCTATTTTATTTTATGCATTTAAAAACCTTCTGAAAAGATGGTTCTAGCTTCCACCAGCCTGCTAAAGGGGACCATGGCACAGAATCTTTGGTAAAATGGGATGTGAGAGAAGTGGGACTAAGTTTTTATGTCTTCCTTCAAGAAAAAGATAGTCAGATATAAAAGTAATTGTATAGCAGATTGACTAAAGTGTTCCCTGTTTGATTTGTGAATACTAATCACATTAATTAAAACTATTTATTTTCACCAGTCTTCACATAATTACTAAATAATAATAATAATAATAAATAGCATATGTATAATATATAACACCTTTAGATTTGCAAGGTGCTGTGTTATTGATGTTAATTCATTTGATCTTCAGAACAACTCTACAAGATAGGAATTATTATTAGCTCTTTTAAAGATGAGATAATCTAGAGTTGTGACTTGCACAGGATTTCAGAGCTGGATATGAACTTAGATCTTCAATTGCCTCACCAGAAAATTTTTCATATCATTAAGAGTTCTGTCCTTCTAATATGTAAAATGATACTTTAGTATGACAAGGCCTTGATTACTCAAAAACCTTGGAAAATGAGTCATTGCATTAGACAAGTTTTGAGATAGCTAAAGCATCAGAACTTAATTTTCTCTAAAGTCTAGTTGAGGAAAACATAATGTTTTCTAGCTTAGATTTTTTTTTTAATAGCAAGAATCATTAATCAAATTATTTTGGAAAACTCTCAAAAGCTTTATTTATATTTTTAAACATGTGGTGTTGAAAGTCATGTTTTACTATATTTGAAAATATATTACCAAATCAAAAATTATTCAGTAATCAATAAATATCAGTAATGATAATTTATTGCTAAAAGATATAGCTCTAAAATATATGTAGCATAGTAATCAATTTAATAGATGTTAAAATAGCTCTCTATTGGTGCTTTTTAAGTGAGATGTGAGTTAAATTAACTTTTAATGAAAAGAACTATCACTATTCACTTCACCATTATTTGTTAGAGCACATATAGATTGTCAAGAGAAGTTATCAGAATTCTTCTATCAGGCACATGTGACAGTTAAAATGAAAGGAAAGGGTCTATCATCCAGTGAGATCTAAAATATAACTTTCCTCAGTATTAAAAATAAGGTGACTTGTCCCAAGAGTTGTTTACTTGCTTGCTTCTACTGACATGTTAAGATGAATCTTTGTTTCATTTCAAGAGATTAGTAAAGATATTAGCATTTGTAGCTTTCAATTACTTCAGCTTGCAATAACCCATGCAATAATGACTATTTCTGTTTCATTTGTTTCATTTTCCACAACAACAAAAACAACCACCACAAAAAAGAAACATATTAGTCCACAGAGAAGCAGAAAATCTCAGAAATAAAGATTATTAAAACAGAAAAGTGCAAAAATCAGTTTGGAGTACCTGGTTTTAAATCCCCTTGGGCAAACATGTCAATCATATAACGACAGAATGCAAACTGATCTAACAGAGTGGAAAGAAAAAAAGAGCAATGAAGAAAGTTTAACAACCTTGTTTTTTGCTCTTCAGGGAAGAAGCAGTCTAAGTGAAAACCAACAACCATGATTTTGAGTTTTTCAACTTCTTTTTTTCAGGAAATCATTTGCATTTATACATACATACCATATAAAGGAAAATATGTTAACACAATATTCCATTAGCAGTAATAGACTTGAGAGTTGGGATAAACTCATTTAAGGACTTTTACTCTGAGATTCATTTTACTTGAGATTCACCTATTATTTAGCTGCATTGATGAGAAAGTCATTATATTCCTGCACAAATCCTCAGTGTCCTTTTATAAACTAGAGATAAACCATCACAGAATCTACCAGAGGCAAATATTTCTAAACTTTACTGTTTGGCTTCCTCTTCTTTCCCCAAATGCATCTAGAGAGCAATCAGAGAAAAATAATCTACTGAGAATTTACCAACAATACTTTGTATGAAAAAATATTTGTATTGTGGATGAGAATTGTGTTCTTCATTCCTAAAGAACCAAGCTTTAGAGTGGTTGGGTGAGTTAAATCAAACTGAATCATCTTATGATTGATCTGATTTATTACCGGTGAAGAATGTAAATATAGAAATAGTATAGCAATATTAGTTTGGTAATACATAGTGATTTAGCGCTACATATGAATATATATATATATATATATATATATATATATGCATTATGTATACACATGTGTGTGTGTACAGACAAAACTATGTCTGTATATATATATATATATATATATATATATATATATGTATGATTTGATAATTGTGTGTGTCATAGACTAAGGTGCTGACAAATCAATGATTACTATATTCTCTTCTCAATTATTATTGACTGATTTGTTTCACAATAAAACATTTGTTTTCCCTCAGGTAGTTCAACCTAAATCTCAATTGAGCAAAAATTTGGGGAATTATTTGATATTAATTTTATAGACATCTTTCAAAATTGTTTACCAATTTGACATTTGTAAAGCAGGAATCAATTGACCCTACATTCAAAAACTGCTCTATGACTAGAATTATTAATTATGCATAAAATAATTATCTTATAAATAACATTTTAATACGTTAAATCAGAAGTTATGTGAATACAAATTCAGATAATTAGGAATTCAAATTAAGTTCATAATATTTGGAGGAAAAAAACCTTTTAATTATTCTATTCCTTTTCAGTATCTCAAGAGAAAAAAATTATAAGTACACTTATATATGTACATATTTCAATTGTTAAAGTAGTTTAATTGATTATTTAAAAGCAAATCCTTTTAATTATTACTCTTTATTTAAATACAACTAATGATTGGGTGGTCCAAGAGTTTAATTTTGATTCACTTGTTTTGACATTGAAATCATAGAGAAATGCTGATGATCAGGTCTCCATCCTTGCCTATTTAACTCTTGTGAAATAACTCCTATGGCCAGGAAGTCATGTGATAAATAAGAAGACATAGGATAGATTTATCCTTTAAAAAAGGAGTGGCATTATGGTTTATGGATAAGTCTAGCTGTGCAAGTTGCAGTAGATAGTCCATTCCCATTTGTTGTTGTTGTTCAGTCATTCAGTTTTGTCCAACCCAACATGAATCCATGGACTTTGTATAGGATTTTCTTGGCAAAGTGGTTTGCCTTTTCCTTCTCTGGTATGTCCTAATTTCACAGATGCAGAACTGAGGAAAATAAATTAAATGACGCCCCCAGAGTCAACTAATAAATTTCTGAGAGCAGAAATTTGGTCACTGTTCTATCTTCAACACCATTCCATCTCCCTTACAGAATCCTTATCAGGTGTTTGAATAAATAACTCAAAGTTTTGACCCTTTTTGACCTCAGTCACTTTATGTGTAAAGTGAAGAAATTGGATAGGATGATCTTTAATTCCTTTTTCAACTTTGGTTAGTTCTAGCATCCTACAGACTCCCAGATGTGGTTGGGTAGGGGTCATTTAGGAAAGTGTATTTTGTATAGCATACAATCTTACTAACACATATAAATAAATAAATCACTTTGCTATGAGGAGATAAATTTTAAATATGAAACAGAACAGAGGCTGATATTATTGTCAGTAGTCCAGATTTATGTTTGTAAAACAAAAAAAAAATCTTCCATGAATCATTTGTATGAATTTCAGTTTTAACATTAGAAGAGCCAGTGTTTCCATGGTTCTATTCTAGGTCTTTTTGTGAAAGTTTATGCCAGAATTTTCCCTTCTAAGGTGAGAAACAAATTTAATGAGTAGAACTCTGAGCATGAGAAAAGCTACTAATATTTGGTAACCTGACTCACACATATGAATTTTAAATATGATGATAATAATAATTAAGCATCTCAGCTTGAAAAAGACTAAACTCTATGTACATTTTCGATTTCAAAACTGGGCTTTCTACTCCTACACATTTGTAAGGGTTGTTTTTAATGGATAGCTTTACACTGTTAATTTACTTAGGTTCCAATATACCTTTGTTAAATTGTTGGTTTCTTTGTTTTAGTCCTGACCCATGATTTCATTTTGTGAAAGCCACTATCTCTGTGGATAGAAGTAGATCAGTAACTCATTGGAAAAGAGACTTGGTCATGAAACTCTATGTTTAGCTCAGAGGGAGTAGAGAAAAATCTATGAAACATGTCTTGTCTCTTTCCTGGAGCTAGAAGGAAAGGAGTCCAGACTAAAGAAGAGGTAGAGGGAAATAAATAAAAACTAAATTGCACAAACAAAATTATAATAAGGAATTTTTTTCTCACAAGAGATGATCTGATCAGATTTATGGTTCAGTTTCTTGAAGATATATTTCAACTTCATACATAAATATGTTCCTATATAGTATCATGTCATGTCTGCTTATATATGTTACATGCAGATAGATATAATTTTGTATTCAATGTATATTTATATGTGTATGATGTATATATTTGTATATATAGGTGTATATACATGCATGCAATAAATACACATATATACCTATATAATTTTTTATTTAGTCATCATTTTTGGATTTCCTTTTTTCCCATTGTCCAAATGATTTCTATCTCAGAAAAGAAAGAACTCTTGTTTTTCATTTCTCCCATTTAGATTCTTAGGGTATAGTGATAGACAGCACTCAGCTGCTGCTTGGCTGCATGCCCAGGTTTATGGAAGCCAAGAAAAGGTCATTCTAGGCAAGATAAGTAAGCAGACAGCAGTCAGCTTCACTTTAGGATAGCTCTTCCTAGTAGAGAATCATTGGCCCTCTCTATATTGTCAATCTGTCCTCAAAGATATATGTAAAAATGAAGTATAATTTTCAAGAGTTCTGGATATCTTATATATATTTTTTAGATTAAAGGTGTCCAAATACAGAGGCTCCAAATACATTTTACTGAATTTCAAAGGTTTATATTTTTAAAAATTATGACAAAGTTGGAGTTACTTGTTATACATTCTGGAATACAAATTTCATTTACTATATGTGTAGTCCAAGAAGCAAAACTGTCCAAATTTTGTATGGATAAAAGTTCCTATATTTTCTAATATTTTTTCCTGCTCTTTTCCTATTATTTTTCATTGTGAAGGATTTTCCCATATATCAATTCCAAAGCCTTTTAGAAAGACTAAAGGCTTTAAACTTTTAGAAAACTGACAAAATGTTCTTCCATGAAAATATCAGCTAAGTAGAAAATAGCTTCAAGAGCACTTGGCTATTTTCTACTATAACATAGTAGGTACTCTTCAATAGTTCACTCATTCTATTTTCTATGTGTTCTACATGTGGATCCATAAACATTTCAGGACTCAAATAGTAATAATAGAAATAGCAAGTATTATTTCTAATTTTTTTTCAGCTTATATTAGCTTAATTTTTTAAAGCTTCTAGGATTCCCAAGGACAGAAACAGACAAGTAAATTTTCCTTGCTTATAGTCTACAATTCAGTGATGAGAAAAAGGGCTTATAAAAATCAAATATTTAAAAGTATAGATTATTGATAGAGGTGGGCCATTTTTGTTCTTGTACTTTTGTATTAAAATTTCAAATCTTAAAATCATTATCTGTAGATTCAGAAAAAATTATGTTTTGACTTTAGTTCCTAAACTACATTTAACTCCAAGTTTTATGTTTTACTGTTTTATTCTATCTAAACCTGAAGAAAAATGGTTCAAATAAAACTCAAGCAATCAAGACAGGTAAAAAGATGATCATTTTCTTTCTCCTGTGCCTCCAGAATCTTTAATTGAAATGACTTAAAATAAACCATGAAAAAGTTGCCTATGAAAGGAAAGAAGATTCTAGATGTGTGTATATCTTTGTGTTCATGTCTATGCACACATATACACATACGTGCATATCTATCTTTATTTGTATCTCGGGACCATTTGACAGTCTGGTGAAATTTATGGACCCCTTCAAAGAATGCTGTCAAATCCTTAAAATAAAACATATAAGATTTCAAAGGAAATTAATTATATTGAAATAGTTATCAAAATAATTTGAAAAAACCCAAATTCATGAATTATGAACTCCAGCGTAAGAACACCTGCTCTAAAACCAAAATTTCTGCTGTCAATTTGGGAAATGGAGAGTTTGTACAGCAAGTGAATAGGGAGGATACTGAAAAGGTTGGAATGAGGAGGAAATAAGATAAAATCAAACAAATGCTTCTCTGCTTTTAGATCTACTAACAACTTTCCTTCTTTGCATTTATATAACACCACTCTACCAAGAAGCTCAAGGCTTTATATGAATTACATTTTATATGTTACATAGAAATAAATATTATTATATAACTACACATTTACATCTATAAGTATTCAAATAATATTTAACCTTAATGTCTCTTTGATATTGGTAAGTGTTCTCTTTATTTTAGTCAGTCCATTCCATTAGTACATGGAATGCCCAGTAATTAAACTTTCTCTGTCAATGTAACCCAGCACCTGTTCTTATACTAATAGAAAATTGCCCGGAAAACTGAGAGAGTAAGCAGCTTTTTCATGGTCATTGGCTGGGTTGCATCAGAGCCAGGAATGGAATATTCTGACTTTGAAGATCATTGTCTATACCTTATTATACCATGCTGAAGCCCAGGTGTAATTATTCTAATTTTTACAGGTCAGGATACTGAGGCAGCTCTGGAGTTTGAAATCTTCAAATGAGACACTGTAATCTGGATCCAAAAATTCAAGAATCCCTATATTAATTCTTGCTGACTATTAAGATTATGTCATTTCCATAAAATAATATATTTCACAAATGGTATTACTGAAGGATGCTGCATAATTAAAGCAACTATAAATATGTACAGATGTTATGTTTTTTTTTTCATTAAACTCAACTTACACAAATAATACTTGAAATGTTAGAATATATTATAATCATGACCAGATATTTTGTGTTTTCCAGATTTTGGCTAATGAGTCATTCCAGGAAGCACATTTTATAGGGGTTATTTTGTTTGTCTATCTATAACCTTAATCTAATCCACATGAATAGTACCAATGAACCAATAGGTTAAAAAGAAGTCAACCATATGTAAGCACCCATCTAATAATAATCACAAAAGCTCAAGATTTGCTTTTATAAAACCAATAAATATACTTTTCAGCTCAATTATGCAGAAAGAATATATAAAATAAATCTTTAGCTGTGAGATCATGTTTCCATCTTGCTGTGCCTAAATTTTTAATCATTAGGTATTTCATTTCCAAATAGTGATTTTGGGACCCACAGGGATTTACTTTTATTAGTCTTTATTTTTCTTGCATGAAGTTTGATTATATGTCTTTGTTTGCTTTGTCATTGTCTCTGTTTCTTTCCCACTACTCTCTCAGACTCTTCTGATGCTTCCTCCTTGAAATGTTTACCTTTCTGTTCATTTTTGGAAACAGCTGGGGTTCCTTTTTCTTCTTTGCCTTTAGGTTTAGCTGGTGTTTTCTCCACTTTTTTTGCTTTGGCATCAGCTTGTTTCACCTTCTCTGCTTTTCCACTTTTTACTTCCTTCTTACTCTTTTCTTCAGCTTTTGAACTTTTACTCTTCTTCTCATCTACAAAAACAGAAATGGTCATTTAAACAACTCTCCCTAACAGCAGCACATCCCCTTTCATTTTAGGGCAATGAAATGAGGTAAAGCAAATAAAAGATTAAAAAGTCTACTTCTTACAAATATATTGAAAGATGAGTATTATAAAGCATGCAAAAATACTCTGAGTCTTTTAGAAAATAAAGACATACACCATTTCTAGATCTGTATCCCAAAGAAATCAAAGAAAAAGCAAAAAGAACCTATGTTTCTGGCGGCAAAGAATTAGAAATTGAGGGGAAACCCTTCATTTGGGGGATGGCTGAACAAGTTTTGGTATATTATTGCAATAGAATACTTTGTGCTATAAGAAATAGTAAGCAGTGTGCTTTCAAAATAACTTAGGGAAACTTACATGAACTGATACAAATGAAATGATCAAAACCAGGAGAACATTTACAAATTAACAGCAACATTATGCAATGATCAGCTGTGAATGACTTAACTATTCTCAGGAATACAATAAGCCAAGACAATTCTAAAGGACTTAAGAAGAAAGAACTTCCATTAAGAGAAAGCATTGATAGAATCTGAATTCAGAACAAACTATACTTTTTATTATTTAAATTTATTTTTCTTGAGGATTTTGTTTGTTTTGGTTCTTGGTCTACATTTTCCTTTGCATTTTCCTGGCTAATGTAGAAATGTTTTACATGACTGCACATGTATAACATATATCAAATTGCTTTCCTTCTCTAGGAGGAAGCAGCTAAAGGAGAGAGAATATGAAACCAAAACTCAGAAAAAGGGAAAAATTTGTTTACATATCATTGGAAAAATAAATGTCAAATATTAATATAAAATGAATACAAGAGATTTTGTATTGGTTAATATATAATCTCCACTTCTAATTTTAGGGAGACAATAGACAAATATAGAGTGAAAAATAATATTGATTATAAATGACTCAGGAGGGATATAATTGATATTCTAAATATCAGTATGCTGAAAAAGAACTCTAGAAAAAAACTTCAGTTTCTCTGTTCTTTATTCCTCAGTTCAAGACTTTATTCTTTTTTTCAACTGATTTGCAAAAATAATTTGATCTTTAAAAAAAACCTAGTAAAACCTATCAGCCAATCCATAGGTTTTTTTAAAAAATATAATCTTGGTATATATGAATGTATGCTTATAAACAAAGATTATAAGCATACCATATATAGAAACTGGCCTAAATATAATCCAATAGTTTTAGCATTGAGGTATTAAGGACTACTCAACAAATATCCTTCAAAATGCTTCAGAATATTATTATCAATTATGTAAATGGGACATAACTAGTATTTTAAATGAGTAAGGCAAATTAAAAATGTGTTATGTAATATAAGGCATATAAGGAATTTGACTTTAAAGAAATTGAAAAGGGAACTAGATCACACAACTATTGTGATTTCTACTGGAAATGTAGTGATATTAACATTAAACTTAGGTGATTAGATAGTTTTGTGCAAAAATAAATACATTTAAAGAATTAACCAACATAATATAACATTGAAACTTACTATAGATAATCCCATGAAAACATTTTCAGCTCATTCTGGGAAGAAATAAATTTATAATGCAAAAAACAGGAATTGTTACATAATTCCAATCCTGATATTAGAGTTACTCATTAGGGAGTTTCAGAACAATGTAGTATGTTACCAAAACAATATACTGTGTAAAGGTAGCAGAATCAAATAAATAAAACATACGATTCAGGTCAAAAAACATGACTTGTGTTTCCTTTTTGCCCCTTACCAACTGGGACATCATGGTATAAAAGTGTTGAGATGACATATGATAATGTATACAAAAGTATTTGAAATAATATATAGACAAAATATTATTTTGATTTCAATTTGGAATGAACCACATATAATTTTATGGAAAAAATATAAATACACTGAAAAAGAAACACTAATTAAAAATCTCATTCAAGTTCTATATAATCTAGATCGTAATAACAAGGTTGGCCTACATATAAACTAATGCAGCAAATTATTGAGACTCAGCATGACAGAGTGGATTAGAAGTAAGTGTTAGAGGCAGCTAGGTGACATGGTTGATAGAGCACAGGTCCTGAAGTCAAAAGACCTGAGTTCCAATGCAAACTCAGATACTTAATAGTTGTGTAACCCTAGGCAAGTCAGTTAGCCCCTATTGCCTCTTATTTCCCCAAAAGCAAAGACTTCAAGCAAGCAATATTTGAGTTCGAGTGCTGCTTCTCACAAATGCTAATTTTTTTCCTATAAAAGTCCTATCCTCTCTCAGTATCTCAAGCAGCTAATTCTCTAAATTGTAGAATAAGTACAGATCCCTTGTTAGAAGGAATTTCTTCACTAAAAACACTTTATACAGATGAAATAATGTCTGGTAAAAAAAAAAGTAAACTCTTAGTAATACATATAAAGGTGATATTAAAATTGTACCACTACTTTGCTTTTAATATTCAGGTATGCAGGTAGCAATATCATTGTCCAAGAATATAATAAAAACTAGAAAAGTATCTTGCAGAAATAGAAAATCATGGATGTTGCCTCCCTACTCAGTCACTTTCATTACCAAAAATGGGGAATAAGGGAGATTAGCAACTTCCAGATGCTATCAAAGGATCTTTTTATCTGTTTGGTAAAACTTTGACTCAGAGAATTAGATCAAACTAAAGGTACTTTCATCTTGTCTGTCAAGACATAAGGTAGCCTGCAACATATCCTAAAAAAGTTTTGATAATCATGTTTGTTGAAAGCGAAAACTACTGGAGAAATTTTTTATGGTGATTTTTATTTTATCAAGGACATAATGGTCAAAATCTTACACCATAGATTCTTTTTTTTTTTCTTTTTCTGAGGCAATTAGGGTGAAGTGACTTGCCCAGGGTCACACAAGTGTCAGATCAGATTGGAACTCGGGTCTTCCTGACTGCAGGGCTGGTGCTTTATCCACTGTGCCACCTAGCTACCCCCATAGATTCTTAATGTAGAGAGTTTGGAGTATGTTTTTATGGGTTGGGGAATTAAGGGAATACTGGGAAAGATTAAGAACATTTAAGGACATCAAAGCAAAAATTTCTTAATCACTTGAGACCCTAAGATTTCATTAAGAATCCAAGTCTACCATTCCTATTACTTGCCCCCTTACTAAGCTTTATCATATTTCATTTCATTCTCTCTAACAAATTTTAGTAATTATTTTTTAATGACCCATTCCATCAGCCAAACTTGAAAGAACAGGGTAATCAATACAGAAAGGTTCAAATGTGCCACCAAACAAGTAAAGGTATGAAGCACTGACACAGTCTACCATACTATTAATTTTAAAAATAGTTTTCATAAACATGTAGAATTTGAACCCCATTTTCTAGAATGCATATCAATGTTTACCTATATGTTGACTAAATCTTGTAGAGGCTGATATTTTCTACCCTAAGCTACTTCAATAGCAAATTGGTACCAATTTTAAATAGTCATGGTCAAATTATTCACTTAAATCCAGAATTTCTCTTTCTTTTTTAAAACTAAAACTCATATTGATACGTATTTCTATAGTTATAACTATAGATAAATGTAGTTGAAAAGGCATTCTTATAACATGAATTGGTGGAATAATGCTTTCTTTTTGTTTATCTCTAACTTTATATCTATTTATACATTTATCTATTGATAAATATCTATTTATCTCTATCTTTATATCTAGATTTATCAGTCAGACAGAATGAAGATAAACCTAGTTTTTTTCAGTCATTCATTTTAAAGTATGTAAATTTTTCTGGCTTTCTATGATCAACATTCACTCAATTAAGTGACTGTGATAATTATGAAACCTGATACATCTATTAAAATTAGGAATTAGTTATGAAATGAAGTAAAAAGCACAATTCTAATTTCCAAATATATTATTAATTTTCATTATAATGCCATATTTGATGGCTCTTAGGTATGCTTTTAGAATATTCACAATTGTAAATTTTATTTCAGACATATGTAAATCAATTACTCAATAATCATTTATGAAGTGTCTGCTATGTTCCTTGCACTACACTAAGGTAAAACACAGTCCCTGGTCTCATGAATTTCCCTTTCTAAAAGGAGGATAGAGGAAGAACAATTATACACAATTATGTACAAAGAAGTTAAATAAAAGAAAATTTGTAGACAAGCACTAGGGAAAAGGCATAGAATTAAGGAAGAGTCTGGAATTTTAGATTGTGATGCACATTGATCTGTATCAAATATTCAAAACCTACTTTGAATTATAAATTGATTAATATGATTATTATACTATCTCCTTATTGAATATATCAACTATATATTTATATAATATACATGTATATATGTATATATGTGTGTGTATAAAAATCATGGAAGAATCACTAACAATTACCTTTGGGTAATGTTCTCATTTCGGTTTTTTCTTTTTTCTCAGGTTTATCTTTGTGACTTGCTAGAAAGAAAAAGAAATGATAATGGGTTTGAATTTAAAAATTAATAATCACCAGGAGCACAAATAACATCAACAAATTATTTTTTCTCACATGACAATAGATAAAATTATACTTTGGGTTAACAAATGACTTGCTCCATGAATTTCATAAAGCCATTGTTTGAGTTAGCTTCCCAGACTACATAGGAAAGTATTGTTTGTTCCTCCTGCAATTAGAATCCATCTATTTCCTACCAATACTCCCATTGTATCCTTCATAAGTTTGTATCAATAGAGCTTTGATTTCAAACACATTAAAGAACATAGTCCTTGGGATAGCCTTAATCACTGAACATTCCTAATGAGTAGCTATATGATTTAGTATTATATAAAGTCAGGAATACCTGGGTCTGAATCCTCTCTCAGATAATAACTGTTATCCTTGGTAAGACAAACACTCTGGAAACCTTATGTGTTTTACAATAGCATGAGCTATTATTTTTTAGTGGAGAGTGAACATGAATCTCTCTCTTCTTTACAAATAAAGGAAGAGAACAAGTAGAATTTGATATAGTACTCTTAAATGTTTCTGACCCAAGTTTTGCATATTAATTTATATGAAAGCATAATATGGAAGACATGATCACAGTAGATGAAGAGGACAATGATTTCCTAAGGCAAATGTAGTCTCTAAATATGAATTCCACCTCAAACAGAAGTCAGTAGCAACTGAATAGAGATCAAGTCAAGACAACTGTAGTATACATGTTTTTTGTAATTGTTATTGCATGCTAACTGATAAATTATATCTCAGATTTAATCTAATACATTAATTTTAGGATCTGTAATTTCATCAGCATGGGAACATACCCTCTATAAATTAATGGATGTTCTTTTAGAGTTATTGAATCGAATTCAAAATAACAGAAAAAATAAGCATCAAGGGATGGGTGGCTAGGTAATATGTTATCTTGGATTGCACAATGAGGATTCCGGTGGGGGAGATTAACTGATAGGGACTGTAGTGTAAGTAATTTTTGGTCATGCACATTTTATTTCAGTCATATAAATATATTAGATTCCCTCCAATATCTAATCATTCATGTATCAGTCTTCATTATTACTCACAGATTCCTCTAACCATTTAGTTTAATGTATAAATTCTGGATATCAGGGATCAAATACTTTATAAGAGTATTTGAATAATTTTGTTCATAATGCATTGGAAATATAGGAACTCATTAGAAAGGTACTATTCAAACATGGCTTCTAATCCCAATTCTTCCATCAAGTAACTGTATAATATCAGGCCCATCACTTCACTTATCTGGGCTTTTCTTATTTATTTAAGAAAAGGATTAAACTTTATTCTCCCTAGATCCAGGGATATATTGATAGATATTTAACAACTGGCTGGGGAGAAATGTATATATAACACATTTTTAACATATTAACATTGTCTCCAATATTTCTTAAATCTAGGCAATGCCTCCTCTCAAATGAATAAACAAATAAACAGACTAACAAATAAATAAAGCACTGTATTATAGCATTTCCTGATTTCTGAGATATAAAATCTTACATTGAAAATTTAATAATCAGGTTTCATGAGCTAGCAAGATCTGACTCCAGCATATTCCTGTAGTATTCATTTGCAATGTAAAAAAATGATGATCCTTAATATTTATGGAGTACCTAATAGGTGATGATACTCAAATCCTTTATTTACATAAAATCAGCAGCTCCTAAAGCCAATAGGAAATGAATTTCTTATTCTGCTTATAACTATGATTACCGAAGGCTGGAACTTCCACAAAAAGCACCCATCAATTAATTTTGTGAACTTTTAAATGTTTAATTTCTTGATTATTTATTGTTGTTTGCTATTTTTCAGAAAATCTTTACAAACATGAAATAGATCATTCCCTTACAATTACAGAAGTCAGATTTTCCAGTAAAATCTCAATTTCCCACCTACCTATAGCAATTTTCAAGTTAAATATTAATTTCCTTATGGTCTTTAATATACTCTTTGTCAAATCCATGCGTTTTGTCCCAAATTCCCACTGCTGTGATCAAGTGGTATGTCCCAGGATCATAAGCTGATTTTATCTCAGATGAAAAAAAATAATTAGAAAGGTACATCTACTTGGCAGTTAGTTAAGGCAGTGAATTGTTTGAGCCAGAAAGACTTGAGTTTGAATTCTATCTTAGACACTTGCTAGATAGATAAATTTGGGAAAAATATATAAACTCTCTCTGACTCAGTTTTATCAACTATAAAAGGAGACAAAAACAGCAACATGTCATTGTGAGAATCAAATGAGTACATATACAAATACTTAAAGCATTTTGCAAATCTTAAAGTGCTAGCTAGTATTGTTGCTATTATTTTTATTGATGACACTACTGTCAAAATTATTTTTAATCTATTGGCACACAATAATATAATATGAATTCAACCTTTGGAGTAAAATGACTGTTCCTTTAGGAAAGCATCACAAATAAATGATTTGTGATGGTCATATTTTGCCAAGGTATTTATATAAACTCTCTCAAACAGAGTAAATCTCCAGAGGTTGGGAAAATAAACAACTTGCTAATGTAATTTGTGTGTTGTGTATTATAAATTGTGATGTCCAGTGATTTTTATTTCATTTCAGATATAAAATATTTCTTCCAGTAGATCATGCTAAAATTCTAATCAAAATAACTAGCTCATAAATTTTTTTCTCTGAAAAAGCAGTAAGAACATGATGAATTTAAGACAGCAGTATTCTAAAAGTGCTTGCTATTATATACTGCTACACTATCAACTCTCAGGATCCATGTGACTAAATGAAAGTGGTACTGGAAGTAACCCATGTGGTCTACTCTTTCTGTTTGCAGTTTAAAGGCTTTAAACAACTTTTAGGATCCCATTTTCAAACTTTTCTTTTTAAAAATTTTTTTTTTCACTTCATGTAGTAATATTATATATTCATATATATGAATGTATATGTAGAGGAGAAAAAAGGGAAGGGAAATTTTAAAATCACATAATGAATACAAATTATAGACAAGGAAATTAATGAGAGAAAGAGGGAAAAGGGAAAAGGAGAAGGAAAGAGAGGTTGAGGAAAAAGGAGAGAAAGAAGGAGAAGAGCAAGAGAGAGGGAGGGAAGGAGAGGAAAAGAGATGGAAGAGAAATCCAATTATATAAATGCATTTGAAGTTTTGCCTACTAATAATAAATTATTGGAAATGCAAAAAGAGTTCAGTTCTACATTTTTCAAGAACAAGAATAGTAATGAACTTCATGATTGCTAATAAAATTTAAATATTAGATTAGAATAGCCATCCCCAGGTATTTTAGGGGAAAAAAACTTTAAAAAAAAATAGTACATTTCAATCTTTAATGGAATTTTTTTTCTACAGATATATTCCAAATCAGCATTCCAAGTACAAATATGTCAAAATTCCACAACTTCAAAACATAGTCTTGTTGAATGTTTAGAAGTTATTGTACTTAACTTCAGAGGCATGAAGAACAGAATTAGGATTCCTTTTCCCCCAATGGGATTATATTCTCCTTCATCAACCTACTAACCATTTATTTCCACTACCCTTCCCTGACTTTCCATTTACCAAGTGATATGGTATGAATGGCCTAGATTTAAAAAGGACTGAGTTTGGTTGAATTGAACAGGACTCCATTCATTGACTATTATCATGGATGGCTTACTAACTTATCTTGTCTTAAGTAAGGGACATGGATAATATTTAAAAACTATAAGTATATGTAAGACAATTGGCATGTGATGTCTGCTAACCAGAAATGTATGTCCATGACTTTTATCCAAATTCTGTAGTAAATTGTAGTTTACAATTTAAAGAGCATTGAATCTTCATGTTTGAAAAAAAAAAGTGACTATAAGGACTTTAGAGTTTACAAAAACCCTGAAACTTAAACCACATAACTATAAACTCATTATGTCATTACATCTGAAACTACATAACCAGAAATTTAAGCAGAGTTTATTAATACATTTTAGTACTTCAGAAACCTGTGATCTAATAAGGGCAGATATTTTATTCACTGATACACTATATTGCTTCAGAGATCATAGTTGATATTTAAGAATTGTTATAAGCAAAAATTTTATCACACTGTTTCCAACCTGATATGTGTCTCTCTAAGTTTGTAAAGACTATTCCTCAGATTACATGAATATTATCTTTCACTGAAGCCAGTACTTGAAGTCTTTCCAAACTGGCGCCCTGTCAGAGATGATATTTCATTGACTTAACCTTTGAGAACCCAGTGTCATTTCAAGAGAGAGGTATAAGAGTAAAACTTTAGGGAAACATATAATTTACTAAGAAAAAGGATTCTTAGGCATTTCTCTCTCAATAGATTTGCAGATGAACATATGATATCCGCTTAGATCATCACTAGAAAAATTATTTAATTAATAAAATTAATAAACATTTCAGACTCATTGAGCTCAGATGTGAACTGAATAAAGTAAATAAGATATCAATATCTTCAAAAGTATCTTTAACTGTCAGAGGACTTTTCAGCCCAAGAAGAATACTTTATTTCTTTTTAATGATACAATATTTAATTCAGTGTGGGTTATCTGTATAGTCACAGATTTTAATACCTCTATATTTGAGCAGACACCCTATATGGGTTGTAGTACACTAACAAGCAATCAAGGGAAAGAAGAAGGAAGGAAAGAAGGAAGGAAGGAAGGAAGGAAGGAAGGAAGGAAGGAAGGAAGGAAGGGAGGGAGGGAGGGAGGGAGGGAGAAGAAAAGGGGGAGGGAAAGAGGGAGAAAAAGAAGGAATGAAAGAAAAATGTAACCACCTAAGAATTATACCTCTTTCTCTCTCTCTCTCTCTCTCTCTCTCTCTCTCTCTCTCTCTATCTATATATATATATATATATATATATATATATATATATATATATATATATATATATGCTAAGAGGATTTTTTAAGGATGTAAAAACTGAAACCTATGCAGTTAAGTGATTTGCCCAGATGATTCAAGTGATAAAAAGTCAGAAAAGTCAGAAATGGTATTTAAATTCTAGTCCCCTAATTCTTAAATCAGTATTCTTTCCTATATTAAACTCTATATAGATAGGCAGGTTGGTCTTTGGACAACATAGACACATTTTTGCTGGAGGAAGGAAAGGGAAGGGTATCTACCAAGTGTCAGACACTGTGTTAAGTTCTTAGCAGTTATGTACCCATGATTGAAGGGATATTCCAGCATATCCCAGAATTTGACCTCTATTGGAATAGCCTTTAAGAATTATAGATCATCTCCCTAAGACAATAAGAGTAAGATTAGTGAGAGTTTTCTACAGTTTGAGTTTCTTGAACCAGAAATCAGTAGAAAGCATCAACATTTGCACCCAGAAACCAGAGAAAAAGAAGAATTGAATAAAGAAGTATATCAAAAGTAAAATAAAATTATATAAAAACAATAATAATTCCTTACCTTTCTTTTCTGGTTTTTCTTTGTGAGTTACTGTAAAGGAATAAATAATATTTTATTAAAAGGGGAATAATAATATTATAATTAGAATATAATGTAAAACAATTTTAGGATCCTAGAGCTTTTTTAATTGCATATTTAACAATCATTAACAAACAAATATTTCTGGGTTTGTAATAGTTACAAGAGAGGTTATTTATTTACTTAGAGAGTAGAAAGTAAGTGTATAATATAAGATGTGAAAAAGAATCAATAACATTTTTCTTTTTTTATTTTTATTCATTTGAAATTAAATACATAAAAAATAAAAATAAAGAACATTTCCATATACACAGAACAACATAAAAAGAGGATTCAGCATAAAACCATACATTTCTATTTTATATTCTTTGCATCTTGGGGAAAAGCTAATAACTACTATGCATCATTTTCAAAACTATCCTGCTTTTCTATGTTCCTTCTAAGATTTTTCTTTTGTTTTCTGCTGTGCCTTTTTTTCCTTCCCTCCACAACCCACCCTAGATAAGGCTATAATTAGACACAAATACGTGCATATATGTAAGATCATAATGTGTATATCTATTTATCACTTCAATGACACTTTTTAAATATTCAGAAGAAAACAGAAAAATATAGAAAGATATCAGCAGAAAATGTGTAATTTTGTAATTTGTTGAATAAAATATATGTCATATGATGATAATGACATCATGATATTCTTATTTGCTTAATTCTAGGCATTGGTAACTTCTCTGATATTTATAGATTTCTTTTCTCATTTCCATGTTTAACCTAGAACCAAGAATAGGCTGTCACTAATACCAACATTAAAAGAGAAGTAGCCAACAAGGTAAGAGAATATCCCTCAGCTTTTTCAAGCCTCCAGACCATTCCTAGCAATGGAATGTTAAACTCTGTAAGATGATGAGAAAAGCTTTCTTATATTTCCACATAACACTCAAAGTAGCCAGACTTGTATCTGTATCATAATGACTAATTAGGAATAGAAAAAAGACATAAGTATATTGAAATCTAATTTTACCTTTCTCATTATTTTTATTCTTTAGGTTATTTTTCATAATACCAATACCCCATTCTTTAGCATTTTATGATTTAAACACTAAATTATGTATTTGTCGAGTAGCAAATATAAATCTTAATAACCCCATTTTACAGATAAAAGAAGCAGTGTTTAAATGATTTGCTGAGTCACATATCTAGTAAGTATCAAAACTATGATGCATACCCAGGTCTTTTAGCTCTAAAGCCAAGAGAGTTTATTGTCAAAATATTTGGCAAGCAAATTGGCATATCTCTACTCGTCTGAAGGCTAACCTTTCCCCATCAGGACTTTCAAATCAACTCAGCTCCTCTCTCACTGTTCCGACATGGCTCTTCTTGTGGCTCTGTCTTGGGTAACATGTACATTTTTCATTTTATACTCAAAAAACTCTCTTTGATATCAGATCAAACAAACTTTGCCAAACTTCCAATAAAATAACAGCATGTCACACAATAAGGGAATTAATATAGTTAAACAGCTCTTTATGGTTACATCATTCCATTTGATTCTCAGAAGAATCTTTGAAATAGATAAATGACCAATATTGGTATCTCAATTTGAAGGTCAGATAATGAGGCCCTAAGAAATGAAGTGAGTTTCCAAAGTGAATGTCTTTTAACTCCATTTCTAACATCTTTTTCATAAGTGTAAATTGAGATTGAAATAAATATATAAGAGATAAATAGAGGACATACAGTCCTGCTACTCATCATGGAATCATTAGTATTGGTCCATACATTAAACTTGCTTTTGATTATGCCTTATTAATGCATATTTTTTCACCAATGAGACTCCAACATAGAACTTGTTTACTTCGATTTTATAATATGACTCAGATAAAATAAAAACATAATAATAATAATAACAGCAAAATACTTTCAAACCTCCTCTAAGAGTAACAAGTTTGGCTATGATAAGCCATTCTTTCTATACCTTGATTAGAAGGATTCTCAAGAGAACGCCTTGTCTATTTTTCTGCCTCCAGGAAGGACTGGCCCTAACCCACCTCAGACAGATGGTTGTCCATTCTATTCAAGGCTTTTCAGATTGATGGGCACATGGACATAAATGAGAGAATTAATACAAAATCAAAAGAGCAACTGGGCTGAATTCAACCTTAGATTAGCATATTAATGCCTTATCCTCACTGCCCTAGGGAAGGTCTGGTTGCTCCCAGTGTAAGTTTTGATTTGCAGACCCAGTTACTGTACACTGAAATTTCATTATCCTTAGAAGTGGCAGCATAATACTGCTTAGAGAAGCAGCTGTACCTACGTACCCCAGGGACCTCTTCAAAATGGAAACTAGCCACTACAGCATCTTGGGAAGAAACTTCAAGCACTGGAGAGATTAAGCAAACTCCAAGTTGGTGTATTTCTCTCATCAAAACAATCATAATAATACAATCCAATTTCATCATTCTGACATAAAACTAATCTGTAATAGTAACCACTCTTTGTGCTTCTTAGCTTGATTTCAATATCTAATAATATAAAAGCAGAGGGAAAAAACAAAAACAAAGACAAAAACATCAACATCAACCCTTCTTGCTACTGACACAGTTTGACAAGATATATCTTAGCTGGTACATTTTTAGCTCAGGACAAAATAAGCTTTTTGCACCTGCTAGAGCTTAATTTGTTTGTCATTCTTATTTATAAGACACAAAAGTCCCTTAGCCATGCTGATAATTAAAAACAAAAGGAATCCACCATTTGGAATGGTTTTAATATTTGGCAAGCAACTTGTCACAACTCTGCTTGTCCAAAGGCTGACCTTTCCCCAATGAGGACTTTCGCTCAGCTCAGCTCCAAGAGCTCTCTCTAACTATCCCCATATGGTTCTCCCTACAGCTTTCTGCCAGCTGCCTTAGGTTCTTTCACAGTACTCTTGGCCCTGAATGCTTGCCAGCAGGG
Organism: Sarcophilus harrisii; assembly: GCF_902635505.1. Classification (NCBI taxonomy): domain Eukaryota; kingdom Metazoa; phylum Chordata; class Mammalia; order Dasyuromorphia; family Dasyuridae; genus Sarcophilus; species Sarcophilus harrisii. Next base: position 174,909,329 of record NC_045429.1, on the reverse strand, counting down.
TTGGGTGTCCTTTGCTGAAATAGAACTAAGTGCAAGCAATAACCCTGACCCTACAGTTCTTAATCAGGCACAATACCAGCGCCCAAGCTACAGCTGGAATAGTGGAAATCTTGGTTTCTGAGTCAGGCCATACTATTTTGTAACCCTTTCTCTTCTTAGTGATTGAATCAAAAGTGTCAAGCTAGATTTTAAAAGCCCTTTTGAACACTGAGTTGTTTTTGTTTTTGTTTTTCAAGTAGTACCATGTTTCAATTTAAGGTCAATTGATTTTAATTAAACAAAATTCTATCTCATCAACTGCAGACTTAGGGAGGCTGCTAACAAAATTCACCAAAACAGGACATTTTGAAGAGGGGTTAACTTTTTCCTATTCAAAGTTGAGCACGTGGAAAATACTCAAAGGTGAAAGGGAACTAATCTAAGTAAAGATTTTATAAATATTAAATATTAAATAATTAAATTAAAAAATATTAAATATTTTATAAATATTAAATATTTAATATTTTATAAATATTAAATAAATTTTAGTGATGGATCTTTGTAATGAGATATTACCTAATTTTACTTCTAAATGCAACATTTTCTTTCTGCCTTTGTTCCCTTCTCTTTTGCACTTTCCTTTGAAAATAGAATATTCGTTTTTAGCACTGATGAAATATTTGTATATTTTCCTCAAACTAAAGTAAAATTTTTCATCAAAAACTTTTAAAGCCCTAATGGCACAGAGCCAGTTGTGATCCACCACTGAACATGATCCTAGATGCTTTCAGATAGCTAATCTAATTTGGGGTGACAAATTCTGGGCTCCAATATGCATGCTCTGCACATCTAAAGAGTGAAAACTGATAGACTATCACAGGCCCAGTGAATTTGAAACTTTTATGACACATTTCACTGCCTTTCCCTAATGTTGTAGGAATATCTCCAAAGACATTGCTATTTAGTTCAGGTTCAATGTTGGGACAAAATGAAATACACCTGAGTAACTGAATATTTAACAAAGGCTTATTTTGCTCAACCACAGGAAGACTATTCAACAAGGATATAGAGCAAATAATATAGAAGCATTTGGTTTCTCAGGACGCTATTTCCCTCATTTATAGAAACAAACATGTGTGGTCAATCATCAGGATAAATCATAAGTGTATAGAGACCCCCTTGATCTAAAAGATCTTGAACCCACATATCTTAGGCTTTTAACTGGCCTCAGATTAGGAAGTTGTGCCAGAGAATTGGGATCACTCAGGTTTTAAAAGGAGAAGAAACTTCACCAGGGAAACCTTGGGAAAGCCCAAGGAAGCTATGTGGAGGGAGAAAGCTATGTTTGGATAAGGAGAGATGTTTCAGGAGGCTGCTGTCCTACCTAACTACCAAACAGATTCAGAATTTTGAATATTATTTTTAATAGCTTTTTAGTTACAAGTTATATGTATGGGTAATTTTACGGCATTGACAATTTTGAATGTTATTAATAGAATTGAGGTCTTAGAAATCATCTAGTCTGTGTTTCCCATCTCTCATAGATCAGACATCCAGGAAAATTAATTTACTTATCAAACATTGGACAAACTGTATATTAGAAGTAAGATCTCCTAATTCTCAGTCTGGTGTTCTTTCCACATTCACCAGTGACTTTCTGTATTATGTCACATCACTGCCTCAACTCAAATTAATAACTAAGAGGTTATCATTCCAAAGTAGACATCCCTAGGAGATAAACTATATCATCTATAAAATGTAACTTTTTTTGTAATATAACTACATTTACTACTAAATAATATAACTACATTTACTATAAAATAAATACTAATGTGATGTTTCCTTGTAGAGTAACACTCGTGCCCAGATTGTATCAGAAGAATATAAGTTCAGGCAGATTCCACTACCTAAAAAGCCCTCAAGAGAAGTATTGGTGACAGAATTTGTAGTGCAACAGCTAGTTATGGAGAGGAAATTCATCCTCAATAGAACAGTTATAGATTATTAATTTTCTTTTTTTGTAATTGCAATCAACAACAAACAAAAAAAATAGTCCTGAGTAGCTTTTAGTATTGTACAGCCCCTTTTCTGCTTCTGACATAAGTTAAGTTTTAGAAAAATAGCAGAGAATGTTAAAAATAGCAGAGTAAGTTAAACCACTTACTTTGGGAAGTGGTTTGTAGACTATTTGTAAACTGAGCTTGCCAAAAGTTTAGTTATACAAAATTACACCAAATCATTCAATTTAAAGATGGAACTAGAAGGAAAAAAATGAAAAAAAGATGCTAAGTATAAAGATTTCAACAACAATATGCTCCATTATCAATGCATTTGGATAATAACATCATTGTCTCTGATTTACAGCATGACAAAGTAGAAATGGACCCAAAGAGAACAAATACAGTATAGGGGGACTTTACCAAGCATATGCAAATGAAATCTATGATGGAACTGACAAAATTTTGAGATATTGAGTGATTCCCTAAATGTGTCATTAATAAAAATGTGAAAAGGCTTTCAAAAATGATGGCTTGCAATGGACCACATTTTATTTTCAAAAGATACACAGAATATAAAATTTCACTTTGGTGACTGTAGAAAAAAAGCAACTTTCAGAAAGGGAGTCTGCATTCATAAGTCAATATTATAGAAGAACCCTTGATAGAAATAATTTGTTAAGTGATCCAATAATTAACAATTTATGCAGAGGTGGATAAGAATCTTTAGCTATAAATAGAGAAGTGGTCACAAAAATAAAATGCAAAATTTTGATTATATTACATTTGACAGATTTTAAAATGAGCAAAATAAATGAAGTTAGGATTTGAAGGCAAATTATTGGAGAAAAAATGTTACATCAAATATCTCTACCAAGTGTCTGGTACTTAAGATACATAAGACATTAACACAATATATGGAGTCGAAATATTCCCCAGTAAATAAAGGTTCCTCCAAATCATTAATCAAAAAAGTGCAAAATAAAACTAAAACAATATAATGATCTCACCACATACCTAACAAATTGAAAATGATGACCAAATATGGAAAGAATCGATGTTGAGAGGCTTCATAATGACTGTGAATTGGCCAACAATTAGGGTAAGTAATTTTAAATTATATTTTGGCAATTCATTATAATGTCTGTATCATTTGATCCCCAAATCCTACAATTACGCATAATCCCCAAGAAGTTCAAAGAAAAAGCATTTATACCCCAACATATCCAAAAAATTACCTTTTGGGGAGTGGCTAGAAATACAGCCAATGAATATTAATTGGGATTGCTTATATAAATGTAAAGATCAATATAATTGATGCCTTAAGAAACAATGAACACAGGGGCACCTAGATGGCACAGTGGATAGAACACTAGCCCTGACATCAGGAGGACCTGAGGCACTTAATATTTCCTACCTGTATGATCCTGGGCAAGTCACTTAACCCCAATTGCCTCAGCAAACAACCTCTTATGTTTTTACTGATTTAAGAAGGAATAAACAATAAATACTTTTACATTTTGATATTTATTTTAAAAATCCTCCAAGATACAGCATGGTAATAAGATATATTTCCTGTTTTCATTTCTTTTCACAGAAAACTGGGAGATTTGTGTATGTCCAACACATAAAGGTAAACTCCTTTGTAATTAGTAATTTTTTGCTGAAATATTAAAATCATATTTACTCTTTATAATGTCACTATTATAACAAATGAATAACTTAATCATAAAGGGGAAAAGTCATCCAATATAAGGGATAATACAAGCACATTTCTTTTTTCTCAAAAAAGAAGCAAAATACATTGACTATTCAAAAAGTTGGAATGATAATACATAAATTTTAAAACCTGAGTTTCACTATGACCCCTATTTCTCTTGTTATTACACAAAAGGGCTTTGTGAACTGAAAATATTTTATTTTCCTATATTTTATATCTCTATTTTTCTATAGTTTTGTTTTCATAACAACTGTGGTCCTTAGTTATTTATACTTGCAGATCAAATACGAAAGTGCAATTGTTCCAGTTCTGCTATTTATGTTAAGACCTTAAACAAATTACTTAATTTCTTGTACTAATTTTTGATATCCTTAAAAAAATCAGGAAGTGGGTAAACTAAATAATTCCTAAGGTCCTTTAAAGTTTGAAAACCATCAGCTCTTAGGAAATGCATCATGAAAAGGAAATCAAAATTAAGACAATAATAACAGAGCTTTCTGATTTTCCCCAAATCATAATTTTCTCCCACAAAAATTTCTCTAACATTAGAAGTTCATCCTTCAAAAAAGTATTTATACCTTTCAAAGTCAGATTTACTTCATAACTTTTTGATGAACAACTAATCCATAATCCTCTTTTATATAGCACTAGCTACTATTATAACCTTGTTCAATGTATATTTTGTGAGGGAATTAAAGTGCTTTTAAATATAGCCTCATAAACAGAAATTAATGCATCATGATATATAAACATAACACATGTGTATATATGTATACAAATATGTATGCATGTATACACATATTTATTTGTACAAAAATAGGGAGATGCTAATCCACTCCTCTTCATAAGTGAGAAACCTTACAAATTATGTACAATGTCAACTTCAGTCATACTAGAAACAAACATGTAGAATAACCACTAAAATCCACCGATCTAACCCACAGTCCTGTTCTGTAACTTTTAAACTACATTCCCTCATTATTGAGAAATATTCAGCATCCCAAATATATCTGAGCTATTCAGAAAACCTATCCAGACTAGTCAACTCCTTGACTTTAGGATAGGCTCTGAGAAATTGGGGACTTGCAGCCAAATTCTCTGCTTTAATTATTCAATGCTCACTAGCTCTTTTGACAGTTTAATAAACCCACTCTACAGTACCCTGCTCTAAGCCTTTGACAGCATGCTCCAAATAAAGTCAGGTCCAAAAAACAAATGGTGCCATCTGCATAGCTACATACAACCCAGGAGCAACACCATTAACAGAGCAGCAAAAAACTAGAGAAGGATAAATAAAAAAAGAATCCAAAATCCCAATCTCCTTAATCATATATCTAACAGAAACCTGCAAACAAGGATATTAAAATTTAGTTCTCATTGGCAAGCAGGACTTATAAACTATGTCAAACTTCCCTGAATAAAGAAGTAAAAACAAAGAGAAAGGAAAGGAGAGGAGCAGACAAGAGGAGAAAGAGGAGAGAGAGAGAGAGAGAAAGAGAGAGAGAGAGAGAGAGAGAGAGAGAGAAAGAGGAGGGAGGGAAGAAAGAGAGAAGTAGACAACATTAGGTAGAAATAAAAATAAATTCCAGATGAGTAAGGGTTAGTGTCCAGTTTTATATGAGCATTGGCTGAACTATCTTGAACATATGGGATACTGTTAAATTTAAAGAGGCCATATCAATAAAGTGTTTTGAGCTCTTCAGAGAAAGATGATTTAGCAAAAGTGAAGCACCATCACAATGATTCAAATATTAACATAGCTCAAGGTTAATCAGTAACTAGTTTTATATTACTTAGATTTGGCAGTAATTACAATTAATTTTGCATAACACAATTCTATTATACAATACTAATTATTCCACATAATGTATTGAAATATACACTGAAAGGCATTTATCAACACTTGTAATTTCTCTTAGTTTCTGCTCATATTACACAAATGTTGTACCTATTAAATATTCCTACATCACAAGTTAGGTTTGCTTAAATAATTGTGGCCAAGAAAGTTAACATAGATGAGGGAAGATATTAAGAAGGCAAAGATGGTTTGCTGAAATGGTTCCTAAATGATGTTCTATTGAAGGGATGTTGAATGATTATATTATAACCTTTGGACTTCCATACTGCATGTACACACAAAAGAAATATTATGAGGCATGGCAAGTCTGTATTGGGTTAAATTATCTTTTTTATTTTCCTCCAAATATTTTCAAAAGTATTTCATGACATGGGAAATAAAGAACTAAAATGATTTGTGGTACATTTCAGCAGCATAGTGATAGCAAAGAAAAAGGGAAAAGAAAGTCCACAATTGGGAATCCAGAAACTAAAGCTAAAAAAGTGTTGGGAAGTCCCATCATTTCTCAGGACTGCTATCAATTCATGGTGATTTTTAAAACTATATTTATTATCCAGTGACTTCAATAATGATATAATCTCAACAAATATAAAACTGCAAGAAGAAGCTCATAATCACCAGATTGTCACATATTTTGAAATTATTATATTTTTTCTTGATTGACAGTGATATATCTTCCATGTTTCTTCCATACTCAAACTGACTCCATAATGCCTATAAGACACACTATTTTCTTTCTTTTTTTTTGTCTTCTCTCCCTCCTTCCTTAACTTCTTATTTTTTTTGTATTTTCCTTCTTTTTCTCATGTTTTCTCTCATTCTCTCTCTCATTTTCTTCCAACTTCCTGTCTCCTCTGCCCTCTTTTCCCACTATTCACTATCTTTTCCAGAGTCCCATTCATGAGCCCAGTCCACTGATTGGCACAGGAATCTTGATTGCCCTGTTTCCATCCTGGACCTGCTCACTTTTCTCTAAGCATCATGGTAACATCACTCCTTCAGGTTCATCATAGTGGTTTCAGATTTAATGAAGTAATCCATCCAGCTTTAGCCCCCTGAAGTTAAGACTTCTTGAGCTCAAGCAGCCCACAGTCTTTGGGGTCCCGCAGTAGACAGAATTACAGGTATGAGCACCATGTCTTGTCAACCCTTCTTTCTAAATGAATTTCACATTATTCTTCATCCTACCCTGCATTTTGTAACCAAACTAACTTTCTATCTCCTGCCTCTATTATTTTGTATATGTGCCCCTCATCCTTGGAATTTTCTTACTTTTCCTCTTATTCTTCGAATTCTTAGTTCTTTTTAAATCTCAACTTAAGGGCTACCTCCTACTCAAGGATACTTTTCTACCAACATACATATAAAAAAAAAGTTTGCTTTATATATGATTTCTATGGTCAATCTGTATGTATTCTGTTTCCATCTAGGAAAATAAAACTCTTTGAAGTCATAGACTTCTTCATTTTTTTACCCTTTGTATTACCAAAACTTTACAAGATAGATACTTAATGTTGTGGATTAAATAATTTAATCATTTTTAAGAAAGTCAAATTAGTTTTTATTTTGTCTCTCCTATATGATTCATCAAAGCAAAAGTATGTTTCATTCTTCTCAAAGAAGCTTATATAAAAAGAATATATCCTGAACACTAATAATGAAAAACAAATAAAAACAATTACCTTTAGGTGCTATTTTCTTTTCAGGTTTTTCCTGTTTTTCAGCCTTCTCTTTGTGAATTGCTGGGGGGAAACATAATTTGCACTTTAGAAAAAAAAGTTTGAATAATGACTGGGGAAGAAAAGAACTTCAAACATAAGTTGATCCCTGAGCTATATAGTATTTCCTGAATTTCCTATATGACACGATGCAGACAGATGAAAGGGAAACATTTTTATTACTCATATTGCTGTTTCTTTTATTTATACCATCTTAAAGTCTGAGACATTTTAGTAGCTCCATAAAGAAAATGCCACTGGGGAAAAATCTTGGTAAGCTTTCACCATGTTAGAATGCTATAACCAATCACAAATTATAATTACATTTTATTTCAATTACTCTCACTACAAATTAAGAACACTTAATCGAAATCTAATTTAGATTTAGTAAGACACAATTTTTACATATTAAATTAAGAATTTGTGAAATGAGCTGTAACAACTACCTAATAGGGAGGATGGCTCAGCATTATTGAGTCAAATTTCTTAATCAGTATTTGCAATCACATTGAACCAATAATTACAGGAAGCAGATAGAAAGATAGATATAGATTATATTGAAAGCACCCCCATCATGACTTTGTTGTATATATTGATATGCCAGTGATTAAATAAGCCTAATGATAAAAGTGAACCCTGGGTTTCCCATTAGTTTAAACTAGAATAAATAACAGATTAGAATCTTTTTAAACTATTGGCAGAAGTCACTAGGCAGAGAGACAAGATTAGGACATGAAAAGATCTCTAGGATTCAAAAACAGCAATATTCTGAAGCTAGCTCTTACTAGTTGTGTGACCTTGGTTAAATCCCTTAACCTATCTGAGAGAAGCAATGTGATATAATGGATAGAAAAGTGTCCATCAAGTCTGGAAGATCTAGATGATTCAAGTACTACCTCTTTTATACTGGTTGTGTGTCCCAAGAAACTCCCTAAAACCAAAAACTGTATACTACATACCAATGATTAGCATTGGTAGAAGGAGTTTTGTCACTAGAAGTTTCTTATACCAAAGATAGGAAATTGTTTTTAATGAAGCATAACAATATTTGTACTACAGTTATCTCTTTTACATGGTGATTTTTCCTGTCATGATTTTGATATATCATTGGTTGGCATAAAAAAATCAAGTGAGAATTTTTGTGGAGCTTTGTGAAAACCACAGACAACATGGGAAGGTGAGCAGAAAAAGTTCAGAACCTTAGAAATGCACAAAATATATATACAATATTACATAATATCAACATAATTTTTCTTTTGATACAACAATACTTCAGACTTCTGTGGTGTGAAGGGAGGGCAAAAATTTTGTTCATGGATGTTCTAAATCACAGGGGTAATTATTTCCATTAATCCTTGTACTTACTTGAAGGGGCTGCTGCAAGAGAACCCTTATCTGCTACTGGAATATCAGGGTGTGTTTTTTGTTTGTTTTGTTTTAAAGGAAGAAGAAAATTGCTTTTAACCAGCTTTTCAAAGCATATTTTAAAAACACAAACAGAAATGTTGCCAGTTTTACATTTCAGATAATTGTGGAAGATTTGTGTTCTGCACAGGCAATTGGTTCGAGGAATAATCATTCTGATGAAATCAGAAAAATGTTTTATCCACTTATGACAGGCAGGAAGGGAGGGCGAGAATAAGTGCAAAAGTGAGAGACAGAGACAGAGACACAGAAACATAAAGAAAATGACAGAGACAGAAATAGAGGTCTATAGAGAGACAGAAACAGAGACAGAGAGACAGATAAAAGACAGAGACAGAGAAAGACAAAGGCAGAGACAGAGAGAAAGTTCCACATCATCAAACTAGCCTTTAGTAGGTTTAAGATTTTGGAAGCTTTTATATTTCATCTCTCGGACAGATGGCCTATCTTGCTACAGTAGCTCTGTTGGGATTTGGATAATTACCATAGAAGCTTTCACAATAGACAAAAAATAATATAATGAGATTTGGGGGGGATGGTGACAGTTATGGTTCCATAACATCATTTTCATTAGAATTTATCTAAAAATTACTAATTTAAAGTATTTACACAAATACACACAGAAATAATTATACAAAATGACATGTTTAATTTTTCATAGCAAGCATTATGAAACAAAGTTCAGCATATCAATTTGCTTTTTTGTGAAAATCATCACAAGACTGAAATTGTTTGCAAATAAATGTACTTGGTTACTTTTGTGGCAGTGGGCAACTAGCTCAAAGATCTAGCCCAAGTACCTAGCTCCCCATCCAATACATTGTCTACAGCCACAAAAATAACCAAATACATTTATTTGTAAACCATGTCAGTTTTTTGTGATTTCATTCCAAATGGCATGTATAGTGGAGGAAGTGGCATATATTTTTTCATGGCTCCAATATCTTAGGCAGTGCCAGATAACTTTCTCTCATTCTCTAGGGACAAGCTTTGTGCACGAATATTGTCTTTTCTTTGCAAACAAAATACTATACTGACTACTAAAGTTGTTTAAAACAGTATGCAATTGAGCCCAAGTTTGAAGAAAATTGCTTTCCTGAATTCCTAACTAATGGTGGTTCTTTCAGAACTGAGTGTTATTGTTCAAAAGGGAAGTCCAAAGATGCTATGCATGGTTAAAGCCATCACTGTTACTGAAAAAGAAAAGTACAAAAAACTTCCACACAAAACAGTAAAGCAATAACGTCACTTTCATAGACAAATAACAATACTACTTTTAAAAAAAGTAATTGCTTAGAGGTCAAATCAGGCAATTTCTAACAGCAATATTTGGTCAGTCAGATGTTCGTGAAAATGAGAAATAAGCTTTCAATTCTAATGATCAGTCAAAGTTAGATTGTGTCTATTGCCTTTTTCATGTTCCCCTGTAGCCTTGTGTTTTATTTCATAAATAAAGTTAACCAATTTTATTCTATGACTGTTGGTGTCTTAACAGTCATAAGAAATTGCTTCTGAGTGTGCCCACTCTTTTTCCTACTTCTTAGCTAAGGAATAATGGCCATTTAGGCTTTTATCTAAAATGCTATGATTACAGACATCACTTAAAAAAAGATAATTTCTTATCAACTAATGATGCTCTCAATTACCCTTTTCTATTAATTAAATATCTGTTTCTTTCAAGTCAGCGTTGGTTGTGGTAGTGATCTTGTCTAAGACCACTTGAGTGGTTAAATGAAAATATTTTCTGCTCCAAGATTGAACATCTAAATAAATAGTACATATTTCTATAGCATTTTAGTGTGTACAAAATATTTTTCTCACAATTTCCCTGTGGTAATGAATGAATTATTATCCCTATCTGATCAAGACAGAAACTAAACCTGAGAAATCCTTTTTCCATGTGACTTCTTTCTGGTCAATTACTCCTTATATGTTCTGGGATATAGCCAGGCTGTCCTATTTGATATTCCTGGTGTACCACATTCATGTCTTCTTCCTTCCTTTACACAGGCTGACCCCTAAACTTACAATGCTCTCTTCCATGTTTCTTGGAATCCCAAAATGTATGCTTATTGAGGGCTTTCTTATCTTCACAACATAACTCAATATCTGGCACCTAAAGTGAACTTTATAAATATATGTTGAATTGAGTCAAAAGATAAATCTAAGCAGTACTATCTCACCTGCATAAGAAGTTTCCTATTTTCCCCTCTTATTAATGCTCTCTCCCCCCCCCAAATTACTTCAATGAGTAAAGTAAAAAAAAATTTATTAAGAGCCTACTATGTGTCAGGTACTATACTAAGCTTTTTCTATGCCAAGAAAGACAAAAGATAATCCATGCCATCAAGTTTATATTCTATTAGGGAGACTACATGCAAACAACTGTGCATAAACAAGATATATGCAAGACAAATTGAAAATAATCAATAAAGACACTAAAATTAGAGGAGACCAGGAAAGATTTCAGTAGAACACATATAATAATCTTTAGTCTTTGAGCAGCATACTGTGAGAAAAATGCTGAGAGATTTTTGAGATCTGAAGCAGATTAAAATATAATTGGGAAATACTTAACCAAATAAACAAAAATACACCATAACATAGATCACATTAATTTGTGATTTTCTAAGTCAATATAAGGTCTACAGAAATGAATTTCTATTTATTTGACATGACTCCCAGAAGGTAGAATTTTAGCTGGAAAGTGATAGAATCAGGAAAGTCAGAATGGGGCTGAGGTGGCAGAGCATATTTCAGGAATGGAAGACAATCAGTGAAAATATCACAAGTTGGGAGATGGAATATAAATGTCTTTGCAGTGTATGTAATTATTTCCTATAGTAGAATGTAAAATTTCTTAAGTTCAGAGGCTGTTGTTGTTTTGTTTCATTTTGTTTTTAAATTCTTACTGCCTGACAAAATACCTGCTCTAAAATTAAGTGCTCACTACAGTAAACATTTTTGATCACATATCATTATCAAGAAAAAAGAAAAAAAAAGCAATTGATCATATATTATCATTAAGGGCATAGTTATTAATCATATACATGTATTACAATATTATAATTACATACATTATAAAATTTATACAAAATTGAAACTTAATGTAAAATAATACCTAATCTAAAGGCAAATGAGACCAATTGAAATTTGTAAAGTAAAAGAAAACATGGTAAAACTCACTCAACTAAAAACTAAAACTCATCCCACTAAAACTGAAAAAAGGGGTTGGTGGGGGAGAAATTGTGTGATAACACAGAACTTATCAGTTAAGAAATATTTTGCAACAGTAATAACATAATGAGTAAGGAATGGAAAACTAGGGGAGGGATGCTGAGGTAATTTTGCATGTGTAGATATTACAGGTGACTGAAGAGGTGATTCATGGTGCAGGTACATGGGGTACAAATAACAGCCTCTTCCAATGACATTCAGAATGCAGTCAATATATAAGGAATAGCTATAGGCAGTCCTGTATTATAAGAGGAGGCTCTGAAAAGAACATTTATATTCCCAAATCAAAAAGAATGTTCTAACTCCACATTACAATGAAAAAAACCCATTGGATCAAACGTGTCTAAGCTCAAAGCCCACTTCTGATGCTAACTCTCTTTGTGACCTCATGCACTCTTGCAAGCCACATTTATCAATTGCCATAGGTTTAATTACCTTCTCCAGTAATGACTGATTGTTCTCTAATCCTAGCCCCTGTCTCTTTCCTAAACTAATGTTTTGTATTGTCAACTACCTGTTGATCATTTCCAACTAGATATTCTTTTTTTACTTAATAACTTTATCATATATATTGAAAAGAAATCGCAAGTTGTACATAACAGATTTGCAGTTTCATGTGAAATCATTTTTATTATATTATTTATTTATTCTATAAATTAAAAATAAAATAAAATAATTAGTAAATTGATGTGACTTTCTAACTCTGTATGAAAGGTGAAGAAGGTAGAAGAATCAAGTATAATAATAAAGACATGTAGCATCTTAAGGATTTCACTATACTTATGTTAAAGCTTGTGAGAATACATTGCAAGTACCTTGATTTTTATATGACCTCCAAGAAGTTAAGTGACTTAGCCAGGATCACAGAACTAGTAAGTTTTAGGGGCAAGATTTAAACCCAAGTCATTACTGACTAAAGCTCTGATGATCAATTTACCATACCATGTTGCTTCTTTATTTTTCTCAAGGTTATAAACATAACAACTTCAGCGAATAATAGCCAAGTCAAAAAATGGAAGAAGAGTTTTAAGGCAGATAGGTGGGATAATTGATAAAGTACTAGACTAGGAGTTAGGAAGACTTAATTTAGTTTGGACTTGAGTTCAAATTCTGTTCCATATAATTCCTTTCTAATTTTTTTAAAATTTTCAAATTTTATTGAGGATGCCAATGCCTTGATCAAAGTCTACCACCTGCTACCATGAAAGAAGATATTTTTACCCTGACCTGATTGATACAGTTCTTTTTCTAATTTTCTTAAAAATATACTTTTTATACATTTTGTCTTGGCATAACACATACTTTTCCCATATACAACAAATACTCAAACCCCTTTTCAAAGGACAACATCAAAGTCCCAAAACAATCTGATTAATCAATAGACAGGAAAAATATGTTCTTTGATCTTCACAATATGTTACACACATTAATTGTTGCAATATACCATAGTTTGGTTGTCTTTAGTTTATATGGTTGTGATAGGATATGTATATCCTTCTTTTAATTCTGCTTTCAACAGTCTGTATCACTTCATATAAATCTTCCCAAAGAAGAGAATCACAAACAGTAGGCCATTACTACTGCCTGGTGTATTAACAGGACCTATCACATTAGGCTTCCCTTTATTTTTTTATTCAATATTTTTATTTTCCCCCAGCTATATTTAGACAAATTTTTACTTTCATTTTTTTAAACTTTGAATTCTAGGTTCTCTCCCTATCTCAATCCCCAATCCCCTTAATAAAGCACATGTGAAGTCATGTAGCAAAAGAATACATAGATCTCTCCAACTTTAAAAAAAAAGAACTACTCAGGTCAAATAAAGGAAAAAAAGAAAGTATGCTTCAGTTTGTATTCAGACACAGTCAGTTTTTTCTCAGGGTGTGGATAGGATTTTTCATCCTAAGGCCTTCAGGGTAGTCGTGGACTATTGCATGTTAAGAATAGCAAAGTCATTCACAGCTGATCATCCCAGAACATTGCTGTAACTTTGTAGACAGTATATTTCACTTTGCTTGAGTTCAAGGAGGATTTCCCAGGTTTTTCTAACAGCATCCTGCTCATCATTTCCCACAGAAAAATAATATTTTACCATAATTACATGGAACAATTTATTCAGCCATTCCCCAATTGATGGGGATGACCTTGATTTCTAATTTTTTGCCCTGAGAATAAAGCTGCTATAAATATTTTTGTACATATAAGTCCTTTTTCTTTTTAAAAAAAATCTTGGATTTTTATGCCTAATAGTGGTATTTTAAATCAAAGGATATGTATGATTTTATAGATCTTTCAGTCTAATTCATATCTTCTGATCATTTATCAATTGGGACATGGCTCTTATTTTTTGTAAGTTTGACTCAGTTCCTTTTGTGTTTGAGAAATGAGACCTTATCAGAAAAACTTGCTTTAAAGTCTTTTTATAATTACTATTGCTAACTGCTCCCCCATTTATTCTTTTCTATCTCTCCTTTCACCCTATTCCTCCTCAAAAAATGATTTGCTACTGACTACTCCCTCCCCCAATATGTCCTCTCTTATATCATCTCTCTTCTCATACTCCATTCCTATAGGGCAAGATTTATTTACATACTTATATTAAGTATATATATATATATATATATATATATTATTACATTTTTGAGTCAACTCTGATGAGAGTAAGGTTCCCTCACTTATCTTCTCCTCTCCTTTTCCCTTCCACAGTAAAAGCTTTACCTCATTTTATGGCAGATAATTAACATCATTCCACTTCTTCCTTTCCTTTTTCCCTAGTACCTTCCTTTCTTATCACTTAAGTTCATCACTTTTTGATATTATCTCTTCATATTCAACTCATATTTTTGCCCTCTGTTTATTAATTCTCCATCCAATTGGCATAATAATGAGAAAATTCTAATGAATTACAAGTATCATCCTCCCATATAAACAGATAACCCTTGTTAAATCCCTTATGATCACTTTCCTCATTACCTTCTTATGCTTTTCTTGAATCCTGTATTTGAATGTCAAATTTTCTATTCAGCTGATATTTTCATCACAAATGCTTAAAAATCCTCTATTTCATTGAATATCCACCTTTTTCCTGAAGGATTATATTTAGACTCATGTAGCTAACAAGTACCTGAGGACAGATTTGTATCCAGGAAGATTGATCTTCTTGACTCCACACCTGGCATTCTATCCACCGTGTCACCTAACTGCTCCAATGAGCAACAATACTTATCTATTAAAGATATGTCCTTAGAATCATTTAGCCAAATAATAATTGATTATTATAAATACCCAAATTAACAATAAAGAACATATAAAGAAAGACACTGTCTGTATCCAGAGAAGGAACAAATAAATAACAATATATAGATGCAGGGGTCCTCAAACTTTTTAAATAGGGGGCCAGTTCACTGTCCCTCAGATTTTTGGAGGGCCGGACTACAGTAAAAACAAAAACTTTGTTTTGTGGGCCTTTAAATAAAGAAACTTCATAGCCCTGGGTTAGGGGGATAAACATCCTCAGCTGCCGCATCTGGCCTGCGGGCTGTAGTTTGAGGACCCCTGATATAGAGAATAATTTTCTGAATATATACTTATTTACATGTAATAGTGGCAATATCTAGGAGATATAGAAAGAGGGAAAAAATGAAGTTTACATGATAATGGCTATATATTTATCATAACTAACTCTGTCCTAACGCATGTTAAGTTAGAAGAGGTAGTAGAATTTTTATTATTATACTGTTATATAAATGTGATTTTATTCCACAAATTAAATTACCAAGCATATTCCACAGATATAGACATATATACATTCCTTACATATTCCATAAATTAAAATGAAATAATTTTTAAATTGAAAAAAAAATAAAGGAGTAGGTTGGTGAAAAAAAAATCATTTACCTCTTCTAACTTAACATGCATTAAGACAGAGTTAGTTATGATAATAAAAAATAATACTATTCTGTAAAAATGCAAAATATGGAAAAAAAGCTTATTTTATTCTTTCTCTTTCCCCCAATTATTCTTTCTTTTTTTTTCATTTTCAAATTATTTTATACTACAAAGTCCTGTACTTGAAAATGTAGGATTCCCCAATTGATAAATGGCCAAAAGATATGAACATAGTTTTCAAATGAAGAAATTAAAGCTATCTATAGGCATATTAAAAATTCTTTAAATTACTATTGATTATAGAAGTGCAAATTAAAATATCTTTCACCCATCAGATTGACTAATATTACATAAAAGGAAAGTGATAATTGTTGGAGAAAATGGGGGGAAATTATGATTATTTTTTTATTAAAGAGATAGTGTCAAAAGTCAGGGTATATAAGCACATAGTGACCAAATTAAAAAAACAAAAAACTTCAGTTTTAGAATTTAACAGGAAATCTAGACATAGAGTTCTTAGTAGAATTGAAGTGGGTTGGGGTCCTTTAAGAAACCATATTTCCTGTTGATTTGTGATTACTTTCAGATTCTCAGCCCCTCCTGGCTGAGGCATATCCTTCCCAGACAAAGTTGTCTTTCCTGGATGCCAGCACCTTTGATTCACAAATTCTGGTCAAAAGCATCCCTTTGAATTCCAGCCCCCATTGCATTTGAGCCAAATTGGGCTTTCCCAGCCTCCACTGGTTCTGATCTGCTCCTGTTGTCCCAGCCCCCATTCTGATTTTCTTGGGTTGCCCAGCCCCCATGGGTTCTGATCTGTTCAGGTGTCCCAACCCCCATTAAGATACCCAGTATAATAAGCGTCCATCAACTAAAATTTTTGCAGATGGATCTCGGTAGCCAGGACTTTCTGTCCACTGAGAACTGCATTCTCAGTGCAAAACTCTATTTTCCATAGCTCTGCCACTATAGAAATCAGTCTTTGGTTAAACTGATTTCTATCTAACAATAAACTTTCATTTTGCAACTAATATTTGGGAATGAGTAAATTCCTTCACTCCTAGAACCTGCGGCCGATTTAAAGGGGATTCTTGATAACTCTCTTATAGCCACTAACCTCTAGACCACCAGGAATCTAAACCACTCAAATAGCATCAGAATTATGAAGAAATGTTTCCATATCTGTCATGTTAAGGAATTACACGGAATTATGAATTATTTCCCTAAACATTCTATTTGCTGTGTGGGGGGTCTGTTAAACAAAATCATTTCTCATCTATACCCTTCTTATGCAACTTCAAAACAACATTCAAATTAACAATTACTAATCTGAAAGCTGCAATAATGATTTCCTCATATTTGTGGATAAAAAAAAATCAGCTATTCTTTCTCTTAACATTTTTTGATTATAAGGAATGACTTTTTCTTTTATAAACCAATCAATGGAAATAAAGTAAACAATGCAGCCAACATAAAAGAACCGGGCTAAAACTAATGGGAACCATCACTCCAGAAGACTCCAGGATTAACTTTTTAAAAAGTAAGTAATATTAATGAAACTCAAGTTGGCAATAAATAGCTCACATTCATGTAATGCTTTAAAGTTCACAGAGCATTTTCCTTGTGTTATCCATGGGAGGATAGTGGTTCAAGTTTTGATGTTTGTGTTTGTCTTTTGGTTTGGGTAAGATTTTATTCTGCTTAGACATTTGAATTTTTAATAACTGGAAAGGAAAACATGAGTATCACCTGAAAAGCTAAATAATACAATGTTATGGGCCAGAACTCTGAAACAAGGATTCTTACAAAGTGTTAAGTCAATGGAATTGATAAAGACAATGGTAATCTAGTTTAGCATGGTGCTCTAGTTCAGTACATGTACTTAGTACTTAATATAGTCTTACAAGATTCAAACCTACTATGATGTAATTATAATAGAGTATATAACAGCCAGCAGGGACCCAGAGACAGATTCATTTCATCTCACAGTGGCCTCCTGCATTTCCTCCACTGAGATCAAGGCCAGTCTGAAGGACCTCCAGAAAGCTAGCTGAAGACCCAGGCAAGGAGACAAAACTTTGAAGGAGACAATAAAAAATTTGGACTTCAACACCTGGCTATTCTTATGGTAATTAATCTGCTGAAAGAAAGGCTGCTCCAAGACCTCCAGAAAACCAACAAAGAACATTATAATACAATGTTTGATATATCATTCTAAACAAAAAGTATTCCTATGTAATAATGAATTATCTATGAGCTTCATTTCTAAAATATATAGAGAACCAAATCAAATTTATAAGAATCCAAGTCATTTTGCACTTGATAAGTGATCAAAAGATATGAACAGAAAGTTTTCAAATGAAGATATTAAATCTATCTGTAATCACATAAAAATGCTCTAAATCTTATTGATTACAGAAATGCAAATTAAAATAACTCTGAGATACCACCTCACAGTGACTAATATGATAGAAAATGAAAATGAAAATTGCTGGAGAAAATGTGGGAAAATTGGAACTCTAATACATTGTTGAGAGAGTTGCAAATTGGTCCAACTATTCTACAGAGCAGTCTGGAACTAGCCATACTCTTTGATCCAGCAATACCATCATGATTTACAAAGAAATTATCACAAAAGGAAAAAGGAACCAAACATGTTTAGAGCAGCTCTTTTTGTGGTGGTAAAGAATTAGAAATTGAGGGGATGTCCCTCAATTGGGTAATGGCTGAACAAGTTATGAATGCAATAGAATGTTATTATTCAGTAAGAAATGATGAACAGGCAGATTTGATACTAAGGGAAATGAACAAAACCAGGAGAACATTGTACACAGTTAACAGCAACACTGTGCAATGACCAACTATGATAGACATAGTTCTCAGTAATGTAATGATTTAAGACAGTTCTAAGATGCTGGTGATGGAAATTTCTGAATCTCTCCAGAGAAAGAATTATGGAGTCTGAATACAAATAGAAGCATACTATTTGCACTTTTTGGGCTTTTTTCTTTTCTCATGGTTTTTCCCTTTGTTTTGAGTCTTTTTTTCATAATATGACCAATGTGGAAATATGTGTACTATTTTACATGTATAATCCATATGCTATCTTAGGGAAGGGTAAGGGAAGGAGAAAGAGTTGGAACTCAAAATCTTACAAATGTTGAAAACTATTTTTTACAAGTAATTGGGAAAATACTATTAAGATAAAAATGTCTATTAGTAAAAACCAAATACGTGTGGTTTTTCATATAATATATATGTACAAATATTTCATATAATATAGTATCTGTAGCACAAATATAGTAGGGATACTTTTTAATATTTTAATTTAGAAGATTTTGAGTAAAGCATCTTTAAAATGCATTACTTAAAATTTAAGAACTCTGCATTCTTGTTCTAATATTTTTCTCACAGAAATGCTGTCTTATTGTAGCAAGATGTCAAAAGCCCTGGTATAGGAACAAATTCAAAGTTATCCTTTAAAGATACATTATAGTCTAGGAAATGTAGTCTTGGGGAAAGTGTGCTGGATTTGGACTACTGATTCTATCCTAAACTGTCTTGGTACTTCATCTAAATTACTATGTCCATTTTTATTGTGTACATATCTATGTGCATATATACAAATATATGTGTAGAAATATGTATGTATGTATATGCACAAAAAATATGCATTTCTTGTATATTGGCCCAGTCTACTGGCCCTTCTCTCAAGGACCTTACATTATATATATATACAAGGGCAATGGTTTTTCATATAATATATATATATATATATATATATATATATATATAGTAAAGGAGAGTATACAATATACATTGTAAGGGCCAGTTTTAATTTTCATTTTTGTATTAAGACATTTCATGTGTAACAGGCACTAAACAAATATTTATTGACTGAATAGTATCACTGAAATCCAACACCTGGCTCTGTCACTTATTAGATATATAATCTGAAGCCAGTTGTTTAATCTTTCTAAATCTTTCATCTGTAAAACAATTTGGTTGGCCAGAGAGCCTCAAATATGTCGTTCACCTCTAAATCTTTGATTCTGTGATAACTGAACGTATTGAGGGGCAGAGAGGTTAAGGGACTTCCCCAGTTTCAATACAACTTGTCAATTGTAGAGCCAGTTTCAAAATTATAAATTCCAATACCAAGCTCTTAGTCTGTCCTTCTCTGTTTCTTCTCAAACTGATGAGAGGGAATTGTGAATTGAATTTTTTATAGGTTTAACAATCTTAAAAGTTAAATATTCTCAATTCTTTGTAATACTTATATTCATTAACAAAGATTGAAAGCAACTGTTTTAAAACAAGTGTACTCAGACAACTAAATAATTCTTAAGAACACATCTCTGATAGTACATGGCACTCTCTTCTGAGTCATGTTTTCATATTACAAATCTTATCCTTTGTGACGAATAGCTTTAATTTTCTAATAATCACAGCCCATCTTATTTCTAAGTTGACAAAGAGCTTGTAATTTTATAGAAGACTTCCGTGGCCAGTTTAAAGCAGGTGATTTATCTCTATCAGTGACAAATAGTTAATAAATCCCAAATATTATGAATTCATGTGTAGAAAAAAATGACAGAATCAAAAAGCTGAAAGAACAATTTTCATCACCAAGGCAACCAGCCTGATTCTTTGAGATGACAGCACAGTTTATTAAATTATTATTAGGGTGTGGAAATTTTTAAAAAATTCCTTTAGATTTTCTCTGGTCACAAGTATTAGAATATTTCCCTATAATTTTCTCATATTTCCATATTTCAATGTTTCCTTGTTTTATATGTTTACCCTATCTCTGCTGTACCAAATGATCCTGTGCTGGCTGTAGGTATGTAGGAGGGCCAAACCCTGAGGGTTGTTCCATTTAGAGGCCCTGAGAAAAGCTATAAGTTGCCATAGTGGTTTTGACTTAGAGTCATGGGGAAGTACAGCGAAAACAAGGAATGTGCTCATAGTATAAAAGGGGTAACAAAGACAATTAATCATTGTGAATCTTCCAATGGTAACTCTGAGGATACGGGTTTTATTACTATTTTTTCCCATTATAGCATATATTTTCTCTACTTATATTCCAAACAGTTTACTCTAGGATTCAAACCTTATGCCATTTATGGTGGTATGGATTCTAGAAGGCTATTTCCTAAAAAAAAAAATTTAAAAAAAAGTTCTGTCCAACCACACTAAGGGCTTCAGTCACTGGTCATAACAGACAAACAAAAACAAAAAAACAAAAAACAAACAGAAACAGAAGACTTGTGTTTAAATCTTGCCTCTGTCACTTCCTATCCATTTTTCATTTATAAAATACAAGATTGTCTTATGTGGCCTCTAATATTTCATATAGATATATAGCTAGAGATAACTGCATACATATATCATATGATTTATATCATATATGTGTATATACATATCTGTACCTATCATCTGTCTATCATCTGACTCCTTTGTATCATCTGAAAAACATTCTAACTTAGGTCAGAGAAATGTATCATTAAAAGATTGGCTATAAGGTGAAGATATTTTTTCTTATATCTCCATAGCTTATAAAGACTGTCTAGGAAAATTGGAAGCATTCTGATCTATGATAGAAAGTAATACACGTTCTGATGATCCAACAGTATACCATGAAATATATCAGACATTTAAAGTTCATGATAGTACAAATTATTAGCTGCCAAGGAGGATGAAAAACATGAAAACTTCACCACACAGTTCTACCTTTATTATATGGTGATACGGCATTCTAAACGGGTCATCTCCTTAAGTCCTGAATATTTATAAAACTTAATTATTCCATCTCCTCCTCAATTACCCTTGCTATATGTACAGAGTTCTAAGTGAAACAAGTTGTTGTGCCACAGTTCCCTTTTATTGTTCTGCCTCAGTTACCCTGGTTGCAATTCTTTTCTGCTCTTTAGAATTGAGATAATTAAGGCTGTGGAGATCTGACATTTCAGAAGATAAGGCTCCAGATGTCCTATCTCAGAATCCTAATTGGCATTGTCTATATCTCTAAGTTCCAGACTTTCTGGCTCTAGTTGGATACTTCCTAAATTCTCACAATTTGTAAGAATTTATGGTCCTACCTGTCACACCTGTCACAACCGAATTGATGGTCATTTCCTGGAGATTCCTGCTCCCCAGAGTTTGGACTCTACTCCCCTTTGTTTCCCCAAGCTTGGAGTTACTTGTATATATTTCATTGAGAACTCACATTCACTGGTGGATGCTTTGGACATCAGCCCTGGGGGCAACATGTCCCCAGCACAATTTCTCCTTCTCAGAAATCCAAATAAAATCTTAAAAACTCTCTAATCTCTATTTTGCCTCAGTTTCTCTGGCATTATAAAATAAATCATAGTGTATGTGATGAGAGACCTGATTTGAATCGATTGGGGTTTTTTTCAACTTGAGGAACTTCAAAGTCTTTCACAGATACTACAGAAGGAGAATTTAATTTGTTTTGGCCTGAGTGGTAAAGAATCTTTTCTGTCATTGAACTATTTTCATTAGGAGCAAAACAACCAAAAGACAACATAAAGATACAAAAATGAAAACATAAACACCAAACAAAAAGAAAAACAAAGAAACTAGTCCCATGAAATCTTGGTACTTTTCTTTACTAACATATACCTTTGGAAAAGGCAACAGGGTAGTAGGGAGAGCAAATAGTAATGCTGAAAGGAAAGACATTTTAAGCTACTATCCTTAATCACTCAATCAACAAATGTGCATTAAGAACCAGAAACTGTCTAACTGTTGGTTACACTAAGAGATCAAGTATCACATTTTTAATAATAGTTTTTATTTTCAAAATATTCGCAAAGATGGTTTTCAACATTCACCCTTGCAAAACCTTGTGTTCCAAATTTTTCTTCCTTCCTTCTCCCCATTCTCCTCCCCTAGACAGAAAATAATCTAATATATGTTAAACATGACAATTATTCTATACATATTTCCATATTTAGCATTCTGCACAAGAAAAATCAGATCAAAAAGGGGAAAAATGAGAAAGGAAAAAAAGCAAGCGAACAACAATAAAAAGGTGAAAATACTGTGTTGTTATCCATATGCAGTCCCCATAGTTCTCATTTAGAATACAGATGGCTCTCACTCCATCACAACCCTATTGGAATTGGCCTGAATCACCTCATTGTTGAAAAGAGCCATGTCTATCCAAATTGATCATTGCATAATCTTGTTGTTCCTGTGTACAATGGTCTCTTGGTTCTACTCACTTCACTTAGCATCAGTTCATGTAAGTCTCTCTAGGTCTTTCTAAAATCATCCTGCTGATCGTTTCATATAGAACAATAACATTCCATAGCATTCATATACCAAGACTTATTCAGCCATTCCCCAACCGATGGGCATCTACTGTTTCCAATTCTTTGCCACTACAAAAAGAGTTACTCATTTTTTGAGGCAATTGGGTTTAAGTGATTTACTTGGAATCACATAGCTAGTAAGTGTATAATGCTAGATGTGAGCTCAGTTCCTTTTGACTCCAATACTCCCTGCTCTATCCACTGGACTACCTTGCTGACTCAAGTAGCTTTCATTTTATTGTTGTATAAATATTCTCAATAAATATTCTGCCTACTATGTGCCAAGCACTGTGTTAAATGCTGGAAATGAAAAAAGGCAAATAGTCCTTGCTCTCAAATATGAAAAGTCTAATGAGAGAGCCATGTAAATAAATAACCATACATGACATCTATAGAAACAAGATGGAAATTAAACTGTAAAGGAAAAGGATAAAGTGCCAGAGAGGATCAGGAAGTTCTGGTGCATTACAAGGAGGAATTTTTGAGCATTCTAAGGAAACTCAGAAAAATCTAGGTTTATGAAGACTATCAAATTTTAGATTATGTAAAAATGTGTGTGTATGTGTGTGTATGTGTGTGTGTGTGTGTGTGTATAGGTGATTAACTTTCTTCCTTTGTAATCTCAAAGCAAGATGCTGAAAATAAACTATATAAAATATAATTTTAACTTTTGGAAAAAATTACTCTTTTCCAAAACTTTAATTCCAAAAGGATATACAGTCTCTCTTAAACAGTCAATGACTGTCTCTTTATAATGCTGCTTATTTAATGTGAAGCAGAATAAACTACAAAAGGAGAAAAATGCTCCTATTACATTGTTCTTAGGAGCATTCAGAAGAAAATTAAAAAGATATATGGCTACTAAATGAATGGAGCTCCCTGTACATGTTTAACTAACCCTGAAAACACAGCTTCACTATCTCTATTAATCTAGAAATATGAAAGCTACAAAATATTAACATTTGTAAGATATCATTATCTTATTTATGGAAAGCTTAGACAAAAATGCTGAGCTGTTGTAGCATGTGCAGGTAGATATTGTTAAAGTTTGTTTTACTAGTCCTTTTTCTTGGCTGTTGCACTACATCTTTGAATGTTTATGTATTACCAAAAGAATAATAAATGATTAGGCAGTTTATATTTAACTAATATTTATATGTATATATGTACACATTTTGTGTGTATATATATATATATATATATATATATATATACATATTGTGATGACCGCATATTTTAAAATCGGCTGGAGTAGGAATTCAGGTTAAGGGAAAATCTTCCATCTTTATTCTCAGTAGAAGTGAAGAAAGATTGGAGGTGAAGGGGGCATCACGATAGCAATGTGTGCAGCTGCATCAAGAAGTCACCAGACCAGAAGTCAACCAGCCTTTTCTTCCGCTCCTCTCTCCACCCCCCTGCCTCCACCCACCAAAATCGTCATTTCCTATACAACACATCAGGACTTGCACAAAGAGTGGACGGGGGCCATTCTTTCTCCAAGCATATATATTAATAGAGTATGGTCCAATTACTATTTAGCCTCACGTGCTTGGGACCTCAGTGCATCAACTCAAGCTTCAGCCCATTACAATATATGAATGTGCATATTATATGCATATATAATATAAATGTGTTTATATAATATAAGGAGTGTGTATATATGTATAAATATATATGTATATATAAAATGTTGTATGTATACACATAGAAATATAGATAGAAGATAATGATGATAATGATAGATGGAGATCCTCTCATTTTGCAGATGAGGGAAGTGAAGCTCATAGAGATTAAATAATCTGCCCCAAATTACCAAGTTAAGCAATTCAGTGGTGATATTTAAAACTAGGATTTTAAAGTTCCAAGTCTAATACTTTTTCGATCACAGCAAACTACATCAACTTTTTCCTCTGGTTTTAGGGTTGCTTAATAAAGAATTACCATCACTATATCACAATGATCCTAATTAGATAGTAAAGTTCTTGAGAGCAGAGTCTGTGCTATAGCTTATTTTTTGTCCCCTACCACCTCATGTTTTATTCACATGATAGGCATTTAATAAATGTTTACTGAATTTAAATGAACTGAATCATTACTATTATCTTCTATTATCAATAAGTTGTCATTAGCATTTGTTTTCTTTTCTTGGCTACTAAACGAATATATATATTTTTATCATCAAATATTGGGAACTCATCATATTAAATATTATTTATTATTGTTATTATTATATCCCTTAATACACAAGTATGGAGAGGATGTGTTAAATGGAGGACCCCAATCAGGTGATTCCCCTAAGCCACCTGATAAAATTAGTAGATATAAGAGGAAGGTAAAAGATACAGCATACAATAAGGCTAAAGTTTTGCTCCATTTACTCTTTGAGTGATTGCATTTACAATTTGAAAAAGGTGTGATACTGTTTAGCAGCTCAAAACTGGTTGCAGATTGTAAACCTGAAATACTGGGAGATCCATTCACACATTTTAAAGTATTTAATACAAAGGAAGTATAAAAAAAATTCACACTTTATTCCTATAGGTGATGTGAAGAATTTCCTCAATAAACTTGATGGAATTTTATAGTGGCAAGGTACTGCCTAAACGATAAAGGCATAACCTTAATAGAGTTAAAAAGCATGAGCAAGGTCTGGAAAGTCAATCATTTGAGGGCAGCCAAAGAGAAGCCCAGCTAGGGGCAAAGAATCCAGTTTCCAAAGGGAATATTATTTGCCTTTCTCCTTGAACAGAATATAATGGAGATGGGGGGACTCCCTCTTTCCTGCCCCCCATCTTCAATGTTATCTTTCAATATAATAATTCACATAGTCAGAGAAAGGGTGCCCAATAGAAAACTGGCCCAATGAGTCCCATTTCTGGTTGTAGTTTAGCTGTGGAGAGCAACAGGTCAAAAGAGCCCAGTTGAATAACTTTCCCAGATGGGAGTAAATAGCATGAGGCCTCCACAAAAAGAAATAAAACAGTGAAATACGACAGTACTTCAACACTTTGGCTACACAGGTTCTCTTTGGGTGTCTTTCTACTATTGCATTCTATGTCAGTGTCTATTCTTCCCACTGATCCTACATAAGAGAGTGTGCCACAGGTTTGTTAGATATGTTTGTAGTTACTATTTCTATCATTCCATTTTAAGAAATGCCTAGATTTTAAGCAAATCTTAGCCACTGATTGATTATTAAAGTTAATATATTAATGAAGAATCATAAGTTCTAATTTTAGGAGTGTAGATCCACAGAGCTCCTTGAATTTGGGATAGATGTACCTTGGAGAAGTCAGTTTGTTGAGTTTGAACTGAATAGAACTACTAAACTACTAAGTACTAACTAGAAATTGCTAAAATGTGACTAGATATAGTATGAGTAATCATTGGTAAAGACCCATGAGACAAAAAAAAGTGCTATTTTATTACATTTTGTTTTTAGACTGTAATTATATAAACTTCTTTATATATTATATATGCCTTCTTTACAAATTTGAAAAATATCTTTGAGATAACTTTCATATGCCTAAATGCTTAAATCTTATTTCACGAACCTGTCAACTACAATTATAAAAGCTGATATGATGCCTAATAATACATCCAGAGTTAAAAGAGACCTCTAATTTAAAGGAATGGCTTTAAACATTTTTTATTGATTGGAGGACCATAGAATAAAATTTACTAGGTGGCCAGGAAATCTGAGTTATATACCTAAGTGTTTAACAATTCTTTTGAATATTCTCATATTTTTGAATTTTTTATGAATTAAATATTTTTTCTACTCTACCTTCATTTTCATAATGACAATTGAGTTTAAATTGCCATCTGTAGTTGTTTATATGTTTCTTAGATCTACTGGGGATGTTTTGATGTCCTATGTGTTACAAGGAACTAATGGAGAATCTTTTCCCTGAAAAATAGGTTGAAATGATTCATAACAGTCCTAAAAGTCTCAGTTTTGAATCATTTATATTCTGCGAATAGGTAATTCAGGATGTGAGCCATATAAGTTTTCATGACTTTTAAAAGCTGTTAATATAAGCAAGTAAAAAAGGGGCAAAATTTTAACATCTTATTTCCTCTGTTTCCTGGCTCTTATTTCCTGTAATTTCATCATGGAATTTGAACAGAAGCATTTGGTTTAAGGTCACACCTTCCCCTTCTACATACAAGTTGTTTGTAATTTTCCCAAGAAGATCGATGACATCATGCTGTGATGCTTCATCTCATGTATAAATTGGATTTAAGTGAGGCAAAGTTGCACAAAGTTGTCAGTCTCTTTTCCAGTGGCAAGAGAGAAGCCAGAACAACTGTCCATGGCTGGGATTTAATGTATTATCTTGGGAGTTTTGATTAAATTCTAAATTCTTCACAGCACTTGCTTCAGCCATCTTCATGGCTATTGAAACAAATTGTTTTCATCTGCTCATTCTGCCAGGAGAAATTTTCCTACACTTGTATAGACATCCTCTTAACTCAGCAACAGATTTGAAGGCTGTCAATTATTATTTTTTTTCTGAGGCAATTGGGATTAAGTAACTTGTCCAGATTTGAACTCAGGTCCTCCTGACTTCAGGGCTGGTGCTCTATCCACTGCACCACCTTGCTGCCCCACAAGCTATCAATTATCTTAAATTTGGTGTAGTCATTTGCCAAGATGGTTTACTTGGGTGTGACCACTGCTCATAATACAGCTTCTTGGAGTCAAAAGTGGGAATTGAATGCCAGACAGACATCAAAGATATATGAACATCCTAGAAAAGAACATGGCAGCCTTCATACCAGAAGTTCTAGTCCTCCTTGAACACTGAGTATATTTCAATTGCTACATACATAAATGTAGATGTATATAAATATATGTATATATCAGAATAACAGGTAGCTATTTCTGGTGACAGTGGATAAAGTACTGGACTCTAGAGTCAGGAAAACTTGAGTGTCAGGAAGACCTGACTTCAAATTAAGACCCAGACACTATCTGTGTGATTATAATCTAGTTACTTAACTTCTGTCTGAATCAGCTTTCTTATCTGTATTACTAGGACAACAATAGCATCTCCCTTATATAAGATAATATTTGTAAAGTTCATTGTAAATCTTAAAGTACTATATGAATGTTAATTATTATTATAAATTTTATTGCTATTACATTTTTATTGATTTTTTTTCAGATCCAATCTTCAAGGTGACATCAAAGGTTCTTTCACTGTTTGGAGGTGTTATTTCCCCCAGTCAGAATTTGTGCAAGAAAAATCTTTAACTGTAGCTTGTATTTAGGTTTTTAGAGTATTAAAGTCCTTCATAGTTATTCAAGATAATAAATGCTTAGAGAGAACAGTTTATTTAACTTCACATAAAATACCAAAGGTAAAAATGATTCATAGGAGCTCATAATTCAGATTCAGGAAACATATAAAATAATCATAGCAGTTCATAAACTTTCCTAAGAAGGGCATTTGATTTTGGGCTTGTCAGCTGGATAACACTCTCATGTTGAGGAGAAATTCACCTGTCCCACATAGCTACACAAAGCTATGACTCTCAAACTTCATCTGTGAGGTAATCAGAAAAATTTGGAACTAAACAAGAAGTCTCCCTCCTCTAAATAGAAGTTTATATTTGGAGATTACATATTCCAAAAATCAATAAACCCCTTTCACTACACAGCAAGCTTGTGTTCAGGCAATTCTCCATGAACACTCCTGTTGATTTTTTGGAACTATAAAGTTAAAGAGCATTCTTCCTGGAAAAAAAAAAAGAAGGGAAGTGTTGAACAATAGAATCATGGAATAAGAGAACTAATAATAGACCCCTTGGAGAGACAAAAGGATTGTTTATATACTTATTCTTCTCTCCTTCCCTACCCCTAGTCTTTTCTCCTCTCTCCCACCTCATAACAGGAGTAGTAAAAGATTTAAGTTGTTGACATAGGAGCTTGGGGGCATTTATATTACAAAATTTCAAATTCTTTAAGCTTTTACTTATTTAACTGTTGGTTCTGTGTAAAACACCTAAATTTTTAAAATTACATTATCATGCAGTGAATACCATCCTTAAATTTTTATTTAGTTTTTTTCTCAAAATAATTATGATCCAATAATTCAATCTTGGTGACATTAAGAGTCAATTTAACTCTGAATAATAAGGGTGAAATTCTTGAAAAGTCAAATGAAAACTTTGGCAATGATTAAGTCTATAAATGGGTTTGACAATTTTGACTGATGGTCAGAGAAAGCAGTGGGAGGAAAAACAGTCAAAAAATCATTGACTTGTTTTTCCTGATGATTACTCAAGTAAGGCAAACATGATTTTGAATATAAAAAGCATTCTTGTTGGACTACAGCAAAATTAATTCCTAAGGCATAACCCAAAAGAAGTTCATTGGGACAGAAAAAATAAAATATTAAGCACTGCAAGCAAATGGGTACACAATTAAAAGTTACAAATGATCAGCAAATAAATATTGTCCTGAGTATTTTGAAAGATAAAAGAAAATCATTGTTCTCAAAGAGCTGACAGTTTAATAGGGGAGACAAGCAAACAACTATGTGCAAACAAATTATATCCATGATAAGTTGGAAATAATCAACAGAAGGAAGTCGTTAGAATTGTGACTGGGACATGAAGGAAGTCAGAGTAGTTTAGGCTAAGATGAGGAAGGAGAGAATTTTAACCATGGAAAACATCCAGTAAAAATATCCAGAATATGGAAATGGAATGTCTTGTTCTAAAAACAGCAAAGATTGCATTTGTCACTAAAATGCAGAATACATGAGTTGCAGGAAATTAGAAGTAATATATGACATAAGAAAACTAGAAAGATAAGAAAGGAGGGTCAGATTATGAAGGGCTTTGAGCAAGAGGATTTTATATTTAATTCTAAAGGTCATAAAACATCATTCGAGTTTATTGGGGAAGAAGGTAATATGGTCAGGCTTGCACTTTAGGAAGATCACTTTGCCAGATTATGTGGAGGATAGACTGGAATGGAAAGAGACTTTTGGCAGGAAGTCTATTCAGGAGGCTTTTACAATATTTTTCAGGAACAAGGTTATGTAGGTCTGGCCCATGACAGTAATGGCAGAGGAAAGAAAGGGGTATGTTGAGAGAATGGTGGTATCCTTAACCAGTAACACAGAAGTTAAATGAGTGGAGGATTTTCGGGAAACAATCAGTACAGATTTGGACTTGTTGAGAGTTTAAGATTTTCTTGGGGCATTCAGTTTGATATATCTAACTGGCAGCTACAAATGAAGACTGAAGATCAATAAAGAAATTGGGGCTGGATAAACAGATTTGAGAATCATTAGCACAGAGGAGGATAATCTGTTATCATCTGTATCCATGGGAACTGATGAAATTACCAATTGAACTAATAATAAGGGAGAAGAGAAGAGTTTCCAGGACAAAGTTCTTTGGGACATATACATTAGCAAGTGGGATGTGGATAAAGATTGAGCAAAAATAAACTGGAAAATTATGAGCAGTTAATGGTGAGAAGAGTAACAGTCTGGGAAACGAGATTTGAGTTCTAGACCCAAATTACAAAATAATTTTTGTTATTCAGTCATTTCAGTCATGTCTCACTCTTTGTTACATCATTTGAGGTTGTCTTGGCAAAAAAAAATTTAAGTAATTTGCTATTTTCTTCTCCTATTGGAGAAGTTATATTTAACTTTTAGAACGTCATTTAACTTTGGCAAGTAACATAGCTCTAGAGCTGAAATGGTTTTCAGAAATGGTTTTAACAATCTCCTCATTTTAGAGAAAAGGAAGCTGAGTAGGTTAAGTAGGCCTTGACCATTACACTGTCACAAAAATAATAAACATCAGAGGTGAGATTTGATTCATGGTTTTCTGATTCTAGAGTCAGTAATATCTTCAGTGTGTCAGACTACCTCTCTAGGTCTCATTTTCTTCAGCATAATATATCAAACTAAATATATATATTTAGATTTTTTTGAGGGATGGTGGTCTAAATCTGATTTCATAAGTTCAGAGGAAATTCCAACATGAAAACTTCATATGGTTTCATCAAAATGTTAGTTACCTGTGACATAAAGAGATAATGTGATTTGCCCAAGTCAACAAGAATATCAGACATGAACTTTCAACCCAAGAGACTCTCTTCTCCAAGTTAAATTCCCATCAATTCCTAGCATTTATAGAGTATTTTAAAATTTCAATATGCTTTCTTCATAACAAGCTTGTGGGTTAAGTAATGAAAATAGTTTGATTTGTTGTTATTGTTTAATAGTGTATTAAATTTTACAATGCACTGTCCTCCCTTGAACTCACACTATGAACTAGATAGTGCAAGCATTCTTATTGTCATTTTAACATAAGGAAAGGACAACTCAAAGAGGGTTTTTTTTTAATTCTTTATTTTTTTTAAACTTTCTCAAAAGACACAAGGTTGGTGGTTAGAATCTATTTTCATTATACTACAGTATTTTCATTCCCACGTTATATATAATTGAAGCTCAGAAAAACTTTCCCTATGATCATACAATGAGGAATTAATATAATGAAAATTTGAATTCAGGTCTAATGACCCTAGTTGTTTTTCCAGCATATCATATTGCCTCCCTAGTCTAAATGCCTTCAATGATCACATTAATGATCTGTGATGTATGAGTCTATCTCTAAAACTTCTTATGTTCTATATAGTTCAAAACGGTATCTTTTTATCTCTTGACTACACAAACTTTTAAACATACTATATTAGTAGAATAATTTCCCTATGAATTTAGATATTCATTTTTTCAACACATATTTAAAGTTTTAAAAGTTCTTAGTATTGAGAAATTTAGCTCAAATTTTGTTAGAATAGGCTCCTAACAAAAAACTCTGGTCTGAATTGCTTTAAGATTTTTCCAAGGTGAGAGAGTGCGATCCAAAAACCAGCAAGCTATCTTAGAAATGAAGATAATTAGTCATAAGTGAAAACAGGTGAATAGGGGGAATCCTACCTGAATAAATAAATCAGCATTGAAATTGAGAACAAATAAACACCCCCCATACTTATACTGGTCAAGCAGTAATAATGATTCTTATTTATATGATGCTTTAAGCTCTGTTTTGTTTTTCTCACAACACCCTGTAACACAGCTCATTTCCCCCCAATTTTGCAATTGCAGTAAATGAGACTTTGAAGCTTTAAGTCATTTGCCCAAGGCCACATTGCTTGGTCTGGTCTAGTAAACTCCAAGCAAATCCACCTTTTCAGTGCTCTATTCTAGATTTTCTGTGTATAAAAGACAGCATTTCTCCCTTCTCATATACATCTAATTAAGCATAGACAGTGTCAGAAGTCACAGAAAAATATATCCAAATGCTTTTGAGAATGAACATTAATACTACCCTCTCCTCCCAAAAAGAAATTTCTATAAAAATGAAAACTACTCACCACTTTTTTTCAAGGGAGGCTCTTCTTCTCCTAATCCAAGACAGAGAGATTAAATTAGAAAATATTCAGCATCACAACACTGTCTCTCTATTTTCTTTTTCTTTCATGTACATATTAAATTCCATTGCTAATTTTGACAAGCAAGTTCAGATGAGTTGTAGACTATTTGATTTTACACATAACTTCCTTCACCTCTGTCTCCCAAATTCAAATTTTTTGAACACTTGATAATCCTGGTTTATACATATTCATTTTATGCAGTTTTACTTCTGTGTATTTAACAAAATTATAGCAGGGAATCATTTCAGACAATACCAGGTTCACATCATGCTTTCTTCAGTTTGTCTCTGATCTTGTTGATCTTTTCCAGGGGGCCAAATGAATCAGAAATGAAAATTTTAAAACTGTCAAATGAGTTCAAGAAGTGGCTTCTATAATAAATACCTGTTAGCTTGACAATGTTTCAACCTTGTCAACCCATCAAATTACAGTAGGCCACTGCCTATGATTGTTTACTTCTGAAAACTAACACAGATATAGCTACTGAATCATCATTTTTAAAAGTGAGTTATAAAAAATTGGTTTTTTTTGTTTTTCTTTCTTTTTTCTCAAAATACACTTTTTTTTTCAATATTTGCAGTTTTCTATTATAGTGATATATATATAATGGAAAAGCTAGGTGTTTCACAATTATGTCCCACTGAAAAGAATTGCATTTTGCTTTCCCACTAAGCATCCAATTCAGTTATCTTAGTTGAGATTTTGGCATATTTCCTTCTATTGTTCTGAAAATAAAAAGACTGTCTCCTAGTTCCCTAAATGTTATGTGTATATTTCATTTCACTGCTACCCTTTTGGTCCTTCTGATCTCAAGATTAGAAATAAAGCTTTGAACTAACTCGTATCCAAAACATCTGGAAATGTGTTTCTATCATGGGTTTAGAGTATCAAGTGATCTAGCCCTCTTCTCTGACATTTGAGCTATAAGGGCAAATTGAATACAATTTAAAAGCCAAATAGAGACCAATTTACTGAGCAGAGCAGCCAGTTGATGTGCCATTAACACTGGACTAGAGATTCATTTCAATATTTCCTGGCTTGACCTCAGTACCACATGCAGTTAAATCTCAATTACCCATGATATTACATGAAGAATTATAGTAGAAGCAGTTAACCACATCCCTTGTTCCTATTACCTTCATCGATGTCAACTCCATCATCTTCATCTTCATCATCATCATCACCATCAGAAGATATGATATCAGATAGCAATGAAAAAAATCCATAGATCCAATCTGTAGTTTCTTCTACGGCATCATGTACAAATTTTAGGGGGTCAGAGCCAATTTTGGAAATAGAGCTTGCTAAAAATAAATTAAGACAAAAGAAGAATTACATGATTTATTTTTAAATAAATTTTCTCTACCAAGGAAGTAGAAAAATAAAACCTAGACCTGATATTTTAACAATCTTTCTTCTGTTCTTTCTACTGTACAACAGTTTTATATGATTCTATATCATCAGCAAGTATTTATTACCTACTATATTCACAATATTGTACTTGCCAGTACATTGTATGGTAAATAGAAGACCCAATCTCAGATACATTCTACTTTCATGATGCTGGGTAAGTCACTTAACCTCTCTGTCCTTCAACTGTCTCATTTGTAAAATGAAGATAAGCAGATGCTATCATTCACCTCATTTTTTTTGTGTAGAGAAAAATGAGACAATGTGAGTAAAGTGCATTGCAAATTTTAGTGTTAAATAAATTTAAACTGTTGTTGAAAGAGGATATATATATATATATATATATATATATATATATATAAAGTGTTTGAAGCATTCAATAAGCTTACACTCTAGCCTAGAAAATTTTATATGTGAAACAATTAGAAGACAATAAATCAATCAGGTACCCCAAAGTATGTAATAAGGTATAAGTGGTATTATAGATTGAGAAGACAAGACAGAGCTTAGAATTATAGAAAACCATATATGAAAGGTAAGATTTTTTTTGCAAACAATATGAATGGTAATCTTAGCTACATATACTTAATATCTTTATCACTCTATTAGAAGAAGTCTGAGAACTTAATGGGCTTCATCTTTACTAGGAACAATGTTTGGGTTTAGAGTCACATTTTGTGGTGTCCTCTCTAAAATTCATCAACGTACTTGTCAAATAAAAGAGTTGAGATATTTATGAGATTGAAGGAAATCAGTAGTAAATATACACACGCAAATAAAGTGAATGACATCTTAATGTTATCCCATCTTCCACTATATTTGCTTGAGTTATCTTTGAGTTGCCCTAAAAAATTTAGTACAATAGCCCACTACTAGATTCTAAAGGTCAAATAATATGTTTATACTTCAGTTTCATCATATATTATAATTTGTAACCACACCATCAAATTAGAGCTTAGAGACCAGATTGGTAGTGTCATGATTACCAACAAAATGATAATATGTGAAATTGATTGAAAATTGTCAGCTGAGAATGAGGGGAAAATGTTTAGTCTCTATTGATTCTGTAATACACACATTTAGCTTAAACAAGAGGAGACAAATGGAGGTGGAGGAAGGAATTGGGGTAGATCTACCTGGAAAGATGGGTTTGGAATAGGGGAATAAGTTTTATGGGAATAAAAAGAAATTGAGTAAAGTGGTGCCTCTACATGACATTACGACTAAGAAAAGATCAGATAGGAGAGTTAAAGGGACAAGAAAGAGAACAGCTATTATATTGGGAAAAGTAGACTTTAAGGCCTTAAGTAGGAAGCTGATAATGAAATGGCCCAGGCTAACCAAATTAAAAGTTTAGAAAAGACACTGTTGCCTCAGAGAAGACTTGCATTGTTATTGTTGAGGATTAGATAGAAATTTTGGAAACCTATGAAGGGTAACTTTAGTCAACCATTTTTTTGGAATAATTTAAGAGCAGGAAGGAGAAAGTGAGGGGAGACATAGAGGGAGTATAATAAGAACTTTCTACATAGTTTGCCTGACAAAAGGCACATTTTTGTTTGAGAATAAGTTATATCTGAATTTGGGTTACATCTAAAAATGCTTTAGGTCTAATATATTCTTACTCAGACTGCAAGGATATACTAAATGGAATATTTATGCTGAGAATAATTTTCTTCCATTCCCTCAATTCCTACCTAAATTTTAACTGAAGAGTTTAACAGTAAAATTCAATTAAATGGAAATTAGTTTAATTACCTATATTTCTAGCTACAGCATTTTTTCTTGGCAGGCATGAATCTTTCCAAGCACTAAAAACAGATTCATAAAACCATGTTGACTCATATAATTTAAGTGCCTGTTTTAGAAATAAACAGAAAAAATTTTAAAAATAAATATATAGACTAAAATAAAGTGAGAGAAAGATAGGACTCTTAGCTAGGGATGGACTATACTTAACAAGGACAAATAAAACATGCTTACTTGGAGACGGGTGAATTTGCTTAAGAAAGTTTAAAAATGAAGAAAAAGGGAAGAGAAATTTCTCCACATTCATCAATAAAGTGAAATTATTCTGGGAATGGTATGACACAAGAACACAAACATCAATAGAGAAGATGAATAATTATTAAGACAATATCTAAAAAGAGGAGCAGTAATAGGATCCATGACTTCAGTTGTCTATATACAAAGAAGATGAGTTTGGGTAATAAACAAGGTGAACTAGAAACCTTGACATAAAGAAGCATGTTTGACTTTAGGAATACCTTTTCTTTCAATTCCTAGATAATCACTAGAACAAACTATAGAAACAAATTTAAAGATTTTAGAAAGGGAAATGAGGATTACTAAAAACAATATTAGTTTATCAAGACATTCTAGACAAACCTCATTTTCTATTTTTAACAAGATCATTATATTGGTAAATGAGAGCAAAAGAGAGAGGCCTATTATACCTAAATTTAAAAAAAGTATTTGATATCATCATAGAAAAAATGGAAAGACTTTAACTGGATAATAGTATAGTTAAATAGATTCAGAACAGCACAAATGACAAATCAATATGTTGTCGATAATTCAGCAAGTAAACATCAAAAAAGTATGTCTGTTGAAGTCTCTCAATGACCTGTCCTTGGTCATGATTTTTCTTCATATTTTTATTAATAATTTGGATGAATGTTATCTAATTGTACTTGACATATAGTTGAGAGTAATTAACAATTAAACAATATTATCAGGAATCAAAATTATTTTATTAGACTAAAATAATAGGACAAAGCTATTAAGATAAAATCTAAATTTGAACAAATATATAAATAAACACTTGATAAGTATTTAGAATGATATAAATTTCAGTGTCTTTAGTGGGATGTCATAATATCACATGGAAAAGAAATTAAACTTATTCTGTTTGGTCTCACAGATAGGATTATGAGCCATAGAAAGAAGTTGCAGAGAACCAGATTTGACTCAGTAGCAGGAAAAACTCCCTAAAGGACAGAATAGATCACCTCACAAGATGGAGAACCATACCCAAGGGGTTCTTAAGGTAAGATTAAATGATCACTTGTCATGACATATGCATTGAATTCCTATTCATATATGAAATATATTTGATAAACTTCTAAAGTATTTTTCAGCTCTAAGATTCTATGATTCTTTGGTCTACAAAGTATTATAAACTTAATCCTATGCAGTTTGATTAACTTCTGTGATTTTTTTTATGTTATATAATACTATTATTAACTATTCCTAACATCACTTTTTAAAATTGCTTTTATATTATAATTGAGGGCAAAATTTAAATACTGATATAAGTAGGAATAATACTATCATACAACTGACAAAAACACTTATTTGAAGTCGCATTTCCTTATGTTCAATTTACCATGTTCTCCCATTTTAACTTCCCATCTTTCTACACAATACACAAATTGATCATTTAAGTAGTGTTGAATTGTGTGTGTAAAAATAAACTCATTCCATTCAAATTAAATTGAAATAATGAAAATCAATAAATAAAAATTTAAAATCAAGTAATCAAAAGCTTGTCATATAGTAAGCACTATAAAAAGTCTTTTATTATTAATAAATATTTCCATAAACATGTGAATTAAAATAAAGCATCTTGAACTGGATTTGAAATTTAAGAAATGGTTTCTTGAAAAATGAACTACCAGGAAATTTGTGACATCTGGTCAGGAGGTTCTTAAAAATAGAATATGTTCTTATTCTATGATAGGGATTCAAAGATAATCTTTCATATGGTAAAGAAGTTGGATAAGTAATTTCAAAAGATCTTTTTCTATGTATCTACCTCAGGATTTTAAAGATAGGCATAGAGTACTTTATCTGGAGTCAGGAAAATACAGTTTCAAATATTGCCTCTATTTGTTATTAGCTGGATGGCCATAGGTAAATTTCTTCTTTAAGCCTCAGTAACTAGTCAGTTGGTCAACTCATTGTCCCTTGGGGGTGGGGTAGATTTTAATTTCTTTTATTTGTCCTTACTTAGACTTTCTCAAAATATCTTATCCCAATTACCTCTGTGTTCCATATTCACCAGTGCCTATTTATCTGGCAACCTTGTATTCAGAAAGGCCTGGTTTCAAGTTCCACTTCTCTACATCTTATTGTGTGAGCCTGGGTAGATCATTTAAATTCCCAGGATTCTAAATAATCATAAAACTATAAATTACAGAGTAGATGCTAACCTGAATTGCTTGAGGAAGTTCCTAATACATTTAAATAAGAGATGCAAAATCTATTGCTACTTTTGTCCCCATTTTATATCTCTCAATAGATTTTAAGATAGTGAAGAGGGGTGCAACCTTTATATTCTAAGTCCCTAGACCAATATCTTTATATATATATATATATATATATATATATATATATATATATATCTTGACAAATAAAAGAGTGACATTCATCATTTTATCTCTTATAGTACCTAGCACATTGCTGTATACAGGCTATATTAACTAAATGTTTGCTAAGTGAATGAATGTGGTCACACAAAATATTTCCATAGCACAAACAAGTAGAATTACCCTTTATACCTTAAAATACCCAAATTTTACTCATAAAAATGGAAATAATGACCCACGGTCCCAGGGACTAAAATCATGAGGGAGACATAAAGGCAGTAAACATGATTTTTGTCTGCCTCTGTTTTAATCCTTTTTACTCTGGATTTCATGGGAATATTTGTTTGCAAAGAAACTTTGAATTAATCTTCCTTTGGCAGATGTGTGTCGTATCTAGTGTGTCTAGTGAGATGGGAAACAGTAGGTAAGTATGGGGAATTGGGACTCAGGAAGAAGTATAGGAGGGACAATGCAAATTTTCAAGCCAAATAGGATTTGTACTGATTAATGTTTTGAAAACTGTCTATGCAGATATCATCTTTGTTTAACTGGTATTGCTTCACCATTTCTCTATGTGAATTCCCTCTCTTTCCTTTTTAACCAGGCTTAAATCTTTAACTCTTCCTTCCCTTTCATTAAATCTCTCTCTTTCTTAAGATTCTCTTTTATTATATTTTTTCAGTTTAGTTGACCCTGGATAATAACATGTGTATTTCTTCTTTTCTATCTTTCCTCCTTGTTATTAGTTCTTTCAGGCTCTTATTACTTATTACTTCTTTATATATTTTATATACTATTGTAGACACCAAACCTCTGATAAACTCCAATCCATCATGCACTGGAGTGTTTTTCTTTATAAACAGGTCTATTCTGTCTGTCTTATATGATAATACAAACAAACAGACAGATAAATAAATAAATAAATAACATTTTATAATTCCTCATGGATATTTATATAAACTGTGAATTAATTTGTTTAATATTCAAGGGAAGCTAGTGTTTCACTGGATAGCATGTCAGCCCTGGAGTCAGGCAGACTCATCTTTTTGAGTCCAAATCTGGACCTTAGGCACTTCCTGTGTAATTTTGGGCAAGTCACTTAACCCTGTTTGTTTCAATTATTCAGCTGTGAAATTAACTGCATCAGGAAATGGCAAACTACTCCAGTATCTTTGCCAACAAAACCCCCCCAAGGGGGCCACAAAGAGTTAAATGTGACTGAAAAAAAAATTCAAGAACAAACACAATTTACTTTCAACCTGTTTTTCCATCTTGATTCAGTGCCTTTGAAGAGGCTATCCCTTATACCTAGAAAGCACACCCTCATTGATAATGATGTTGGTGGCAGTGATGATAATAATAGTTATGTATGATTTCAAAATTTATGTAAATGATTTACATATATTTATCTTATTTAATATTCACAACAACCATATGAGGTAGCTGCTATTATTATCCTCAGTTTGAATTGAATATTAAGTGCTAGAGATACAAATTTTAAAAAGTAAGATAGTCTTTGCTTTCAAGGAGCTCACACTTCAAAGGAAAAGACAACAAAAATGAAAGGTTTCAGTTGTGAGTCAGATGTCAAAATTCTATAGTCCTTGGAGATATAGTACAAAGTAATGATAATGCTTCAACATCATTTCCACTGACAAAAATCACATCAATTTCTGTTGTTGAACAATTTGATAGTGCTTTAATTTATAGATGAAGAAAATGAAGCTGAGATGCATTAATTACCTTACTGTAGTTAGAAAAAATTTTTTATTTATTAATAGTTTTTAAATTTTTAACTCAATTGTATGGTAGGACAATTTTTAGAATTCATTTTTATTATCATTTTTTCTTCCTCCCTTTCCTCCTTTGCTTCCAAAAATGGCAAGCAATTTAACATACATTATACATTATAGAAAAAGAAACAGATTGAAACAAAAAAATAATTGGGAAAAAATGCTTCTATCTGCATTTAGAGTCCATCAGTTCATTATCTGGATAAGGACAGCATTTTCCTTGATGAGTCCTTTGTATTTGTCTTAGATCATTGTGTTGCTTAGAAGATTTGAATCATTTATACACACAATATTGCTAATGCTATGTACAATGTTTTCCTTGCTCTACTCATTTCACTTTGCATCAGTTGGTGCAAGACTTTCCTGATTTTTCTGAAATCTGCTTGTTCATCATTTCTTACTGCACAATAGTATTCTCTTGGAGCCATAGGTGAAAGTTAAATGGATCAGATGGACACCAAAGGTGGAAAGCAGCTCTGTAAAAGGTTCAGCAGCCCTCACCCCAGAAGTACTAGTCTTCCCTGAACACATATAATGTAGCTTCTTCAGCCATTCCCCAGTTGATGAGTATTGTCAATTTCCAATATTTTGTCACCACAAAAAAAAGATGCTTTGAATATTTTTACTCATGTAGGTTATTTTCCCTTTTTAATGATCTCTTTTGGATTTGGGGGTTTATTTTATGTGTTTCTATTTATTTAAAACTAAAATACAAAAATAGAAAAAATAAAAAGGGAAAAATTGTCATCTGCATAACAACATAAGAAAGGATTCAATATATGTAACTA
The DNA here is from genome assembly GCF_902635505.1 of Sarcophilus harrisii. Classification (NCBI taxonomy): domain Eukaryota; kingdom Metazoa; phylum Chordata; class Mammalia; order Dasyuromorphia; family Dasyuridae; genus Sarcophilus; species Sarcophilus harrisii. Next base: position 174,868,334 of record NC_045429.1, on the reverse strand, counting down.
AGTTTCTATTTCAAGAAAGCATATGTAATAATAGAATATATTGTATTTAGAATTATCCATCTATGCTTCCTTGTAGATTTTCTTTTGGTCTCTGCTGTGCATTTTTTACTTTATTATTTTTTTTCCCTTTTCCTCCCCCTTACTTCCCCTAAGCAGACTATAATTAAGCATGGATATAATTATATGTCTGCCTATCTATCTATCTATCTATCTAGTTATCTAGTTATCATTTAGCTAGCTATTTACACACATACACATATGTACAACATTTACATATATGTGTATAATTATGCATATATGTACAATACATATTCATGGATATTTATAATCATACACATATTTACAAATATATATTCATTTACATATATATATATAATGTTGTACTAGGCTTAATTATTCTCTGTTTCAATTCATCCTTTTTAGATCTAAGTGCTTCCATATTTTTATAAATTTACCCATTAGTCATTTCCTACATCAAAGCAATACTCCAACCTTCTACTATCTAGCTGTTTTAAATAATCTAAAACAATATTAATTAATATTGACACATAATGGAGATTTCACTATTTTGATGGAATCTTTTTTAATTTTTATTTTGAAATAATAGTTATTGTTCCTATTTAAAAATAAATTCTATTCCTGATTATTATTGTATTTGTGGACATTTTGTTTCCTATCCCTGCTAACTCTTCTATTTCTACTTTGCAACTTGCTTTGCTATTACTTAATCTGCCCTACTCCATCCCTACCAAGGATCTCTCTCATGCTTTCCCATCTTTTCCTTCCTCTTTCTCTTATTCCCATTAATCTACATATGTTATCCCACTCCCATTAATCTAAATACTTTCTGTATTTCATTTTATCCTATTTTCTCCTCCTTTATTTCTTTATAGATTCTGGAGGGCACTATATTCTTATTCCCTCTCCCTTTATTTGTAGGTTTTGGAAAGTGCTATATCCTTATACACACGTTTCACACACACACACACACACACACACACACTATCTATGTGTGTGTGAATGTATGAACATTCTTTAACCCATTCCTAATGTTAGTAATTTTTCAGAACAATTAGTCCTCCTCCCCAATCTACTTCTCTGGTCTCACTTGATAGGTGTGAAATTGTTTTAATTTTCATTTCTCTAATCAAAAGTGATTTAGAGCATTTCTCCAGATACTTATAAAGTGGTTTGATTTTTTTCACCTGAATACTGTCTGTGAATATGTGTTGACCATTTTATAACAGGCAATTCTTACAAATCTGCTTCAGTACTCTATATAGTTAAGAAATGAGACATTTCTCAGAGACATCATATGAAAGCTTGAAGTCCTTCTATTTTATTTGAATGACCATTTTTCCCTTGAAGTATTAGGCTTAATTTAGCTGGGAAAATAATTCTTGGTTGAAGTCCTAGTTCGTTTGCCTTCCAGAATATCATATTTCATGACTTCTGTTACAACTCCTAATTCCTTTGTAATCTTGATTGTGGCTGCCCAGTATCTGAACTGCTTATTTCTGGCCACTTGTAGTACTTTCCCCTTAACCTGATAGTTCTGAAATTTGGATATAATTTTCCTTGGAGTTTCTATTTTGGGATCTCCTTCCTGAGGTGATCAATGCATTCTTTCTATACCTATTTTGCCCTTTGGTTCCAGGATAACAGGGCAGTTTTCCTTGATAAGTTTTTAAAAGATACTGCTCAGGTCCTTCTTTGGGTTATGGCTTTCCAGTGGTCCAATATTCTGAAATTGTCCTTCCTGGATTTATTTTCCACATCATTTTTTTTTATATTTTCTTCTCCCCTCCCCTTCTTTTGAATTTGTTTAATTGATTCTTGATGTCTCATGGAGTCATTAGTTCCACTTTCCCAATTCTAACTTTTAAGGAATTCTTTTCCTTGATAAGCTTTTTAATTTTCTTTTTTATTAGGCCAATTGCACTTTTTAAGGATTTGTTTTCTTTGATGGATTTTTGTATCTCTTTTTCTATTTGGCCAAGTCTACTTTTTAAGCAGTCATTTTTTCCCCTCTAAACTGTTGATTCTTTAAAAATAATTCTCTTACATAACTTTCATTTCTTTTCCAAGTTTTTGTTTTTATTTTCCTAGTTTTTAATTCTACCTCTCTTATATGTTTCCAAGCTTCTTTTCTGACTTTTCTCATGAGTTTTTTTTTTTTTTTTTTTTTTCTGAGCATGAGACTACTTCTCATTTTTCTTTGAGGTTTTGCCCATTGTTATTGTTATTATTGTACTCTTCTGAGTTTGGGTCTTGATTTTCTCTGTCACCATAATAACTTTCTATGATCAGATTCTTTTTTATTATTTTTCTTTGCTCTTTATGGCCTTTTTCCTTTCTTCTAAATATGATCTCTCCTCTCAGGATGGAAGGTTTGTAGGACCTGGCTATTTACCTGATGCTGCAATATTATTGCCCTTATGTCTGTTGCTGCTCTGAAGGGATAGGATGAGGTTTGATTGATGCTGTTCGAAGCCATAGAGGTCGTATGGCTTACCTTATGCTGACTCAGGGTCCTAGAGCTACTGAATGACATGTGCTGAGACCGCTAGAGTGTTTCTTCATTTCCTTGGATATACACTAAAGCATGTGGTTGTCTGGCCAATTTTGGCTATGCTGAAGCATATGACAGAAGCCTACCCTGAATGGTGTCTGTTTGCTTAGATACTTATAGATTTTGGAGCTTACTTTTTTTCCCAGAGTAGACTGAAATGCATGGCAGTTCTCAGAGCTTGAGTCTGTACACCCCCCTGCCTATACTGAGGCATGTGAAAGGGTCCTGGTGGTATCTGCCTGCCCCACTACATTGGGGCTCAGGATCTGCCACTGATTTGCTAAAATGGGGCTTGATGCTTGTTTGCTGGGATACCTCCTGCCATGGACTCCCACCACATCTATTTCACCGATTCTACTGCTCCAAGATTTGTTTTGATGTGCTTTTTTTAATGTCTATTTGGAGGTGAATATGGGAGAGTTATGGCAATTCACTGTCTACTCCATTGGCCCCTGGCAGTTTAACTAGCAAGTATTAAATCAGAATTCTAACTCAACTCTCAACTCCAAAATTCAGCACCTGAACTGATATACTAATTAGCTGTCATAAAGTTATCCACAGCAATGTGAGCACAAATGCCTCTTGGAGTCTCAAAGATATATTTGACTATTTTGATATCTTTACTAATAATATCCAATATGTGAACAAATTTAGGATTTTAGAATTCTCTGAGAAATTTCTCCAAGAGTTATCTCTCCTTTTCATTTATAATGGTCACTATTTGAGATGAAGAGTCCTCATATTTGAATTTTCCTAAATATTCAGTTTCTCTCTTTGTTTTTAAAAATGGTTTTGAGGTAATCTTTCTCTATTATTGCTTTGTTTACATCAGAGATGATTTTTAGAATCATTGGTAGCTACCTTTTTTTTTTTTAACATTTGTACCTAAGTTGGCAAAATTGCTTTTTAAATTAAATCATTGGATCTTTAAATTTTAGTCATAATTTCTAGATGAAACAAGGAAATTTTCATTGCTGCTATACAGTAAAGCAAGATAAACCATGAACATATGAAATATGGCTATTTTAAAATAGTATATTCAAAATCTGATTGTTAAAAAAAGAAATGCTCTGGATCAAAAAATCTTTTATCCTCCTTAAATTTTATGTAATTATTACATTCCTAAATTAACTTTGGTGGCAAATTTATTTTCCACTAAGCTTGCTATAGTTGAAGAAAAAAAATTTGCCACAATTATACAACACTGAAATGAATAAGTCTGCCTTTAGGGTAAGTGGCATTCCTTAGAACTTTAGCAATTCCAAACTAAGCCTCGGATGTATTTTAGTCAATGGTGGAAGGAAGAAAACTCCCAAGTAAGAACAAGAAAAACCTTGGAGAAGAGAAAAAGAGAAGAAAAAGAGAGGGGGAGAGATATAAGGGGAAGAAAGACAGAGAGAGAAAGAAAAAAACAGAGACAGAGAGAAACAGAGACAGAGACAGAGAGAGCTAGAGAGACACAGAGAGAAACAGAGACAGAGACCAATAGAGACAGAGTCAGAAAGAGAGACAGACTCTGTGTGTGTGTGTGTGTGTGTGTGTGTGTGTGTGTGTGTGTGTGTGTGTGAAGAAAGTCACTATTGCTTCCAGGCAGGTAATGTGTTCCTCAGATCGGGGAACATAGCTTACAGACTGCAGACATCTATGAAATTGTTCAAGCTTGATATTTTGGTGTCTCTCCTAGGAGTTAACCACCTCGTAAATGCATAGGAGATAGTCAAGTTTATTTAATTTAATTTTAATCAAGATAGATCTGAAACCACATGCATTTGCAGCATGTTAATGTTCCGGCATTTGGCACAGTTCCTTGCACATAGTAGACACTTCATAAACATTTGTTAAATTGAATTGAATTGAGTGATATTATGTCTTTAAGTTTTTGATGTTCAGTCAATTAACATTTATTAACAGTGTGTTATGTGCCAGGTACTCTACTGAGCACTGGGGATGCAAAAATTGAAACAAACCAAACAAAACCCACCAGTCTTTGCTTTTGACATCATACTCCCATACTTCCCCCAACACATACAAAAAAATTTTAAAGATCTTAAAAGGACCAAGCATCACCTGTGCAAAATACTTTGTGTGTCTCACATAAATTGGTTATTGTATATGTTATGTTGTGCTTTTAGCTCTCTATCTTACTCTATTTCCCTTATTGGATTCTTATTCTCTTCTATACTCCTTTGGTAATTTCGCTTATTTTTATGTGCTTAATTACTACTTCTGTGTCTCAAGTCTTTGCCTCTCTTCAGGGTCCACAATATCATCAAAGCCTCTCTAAAGGAGAGCTAAATATCTGTGTCCTCTGCCCCTTACCATTTCTGACAGTGGCACTACCACATAACTCCAATTTTCAAAACATTGCCATTATGTAATACTTTTTTGTTGTTGTTGTTTCCCCTCATCTCCAAATAAATTACTTAAATTCCCTCCTATGTTTAAATATCTTCATTTAGCCCTGTTTGGCTCAATTTTCTCATTTGTAAAATGAGCTGGAGAAATAAATGGCAAATTACTTTATTATTTTTGCCAAGAAAACTTCAAAGAGTTTACAAAGAATTGAATAGAACTGAAACAACTGACCAATAACAAAGAAAGTGGGGGAAACTAGAAAAACCCATTTTAGTCAAAGCTCATCATAAAAGGAGGGTGGTGGCTTTTTCTTAGGCTGATCTAGAATTAGTCACCATATGCAAATGCCAAATATTATCAGTATCATCATTATATGATGATGGAACAAGTTTTCCACAACTTCCCTTTCTTTTTCAGGATGAAGAATACAAAAAGCAAGGGGTGGCTTTGAAAATTCATGCAATTCATCAAGGTGTAAAACAGATCTGAACCCTTTTGAATATATTCAGTGCTAACAGATGTTGGGTATTTTACAGCTTTTAAATTTATTAAAATCTACCTACCTAATTTATAAGCATTTCGTGACATGTTTGTCTTTACTGTAGAAAGAAGTAACTGGCACTTTTCTACTTCACATTTGAATGGTTCTGTTTCTTTCTGTTTTCAAAATTGGCACAGTGTTTGGGCCTTTCACCTAGGTTTCCATGTCATTTTCTTGAAGTCATCATTTCTTGCATCTATTTGAATGACTTAGAAATAAAAGATTTAAAGAGAATTCTGAAATTCAAAATCTAAACCTAATTCATTTTAATTGCGGCATTTTTTCCTATTTAGTAGTAGTCCCCTTGTAACATTTCCTAGTTGTTCTGCCCATGCCCCTGTTCAAAGACTGTTTTTTGATACTTTGAGAAGCATTACCAGCATTTTTGCTAAATGCAAATAGCAGCACATTTCACCTGTTTTTCTCAATCTGACCCTAATCAACCAATTTTTCCTTTGCAAACATGCCTTGCAGATGCTTGAGTTTGGAATATTTCCAAGTAACTCGAGCCAATACCATGTCAAAAGCAAAACATTTATATCCCTAAGTAAAGTCTTGACAAAACTGATTCTAATCATAACTTTTAGAGCTTTTAAAATTCAATCACTGTGTCTCTGGATAAAAAAAAATGCAGTGATTTTGAACACTTTTGTGAGATAAACATTTATAAAATTTTGGGGAATGAGTAATTAAATAATAAGTGAGTAATTAGATAACAAAAATTAAAAGGTGGCATCCTAGAAATAACACTGGCTTACAGTCCTTGCTGCAACATTTACTAATTGTATGACTCTGGACAAGTCACTTAATATTACTGAATATGAGATTACTCATCTATAAAATATGGATGATGATAATATTTGGCCACAATATTGTACATTGTTATTGTGAGAAAAGTTTTTAGTAAACCTTAAGGTGCTGATATACATATAAATTATTATTTTGTCTTAAAAACAGAAGCTACGAAAATTAGATTTTGCTAAAAAATGCAATATATTTGCAAGTTTTTCCTAAGGATGAAATCCATTTGGGATTACAGTAAATTTGTTTATGTTTCAAACATGACTGCTGCAAAAATAGCAAAATGTGTCAACATTGAAAGGGATGAATTATCCCTGGTATGGTAGGAACCATCACATTCAGCTTTTACAAATTCAGGTCGCTCATATTTTATCTCTGATTGCCATAAAAATGGATTTCTATAATTTGAAAAATCTTGGAAAATAGTTTGAGCAACGTGATAATGTTTAAGTACCACACTATATACTTCCCTTAGAAGACAAGGTTTAGGGGAGCTACCTGAATATACAAATAACTTTTCTTCTGACTACTGTCTCTCCCAATCTGTCTTCTGTCTACGTTTCCTCCTTTTCTTAAAACACTCTCCTATTTCTCTAAAGAGTATACCCAAATGATATTTGAGCCAATTCAAATGATAATAAATTTAAAGAAGTGCTTACCACTTTCCCCTACCTTATTTTCTCCTCCAGAGTAATAGTCTTTCACATTTCTTTATGTGAAATAATGAATCATATTCTTCCTCTCCCTTTCTTCTACTCCCAGTGTAATCCTCTTTCTTGTCTCTTATTCTTTTTATATCATTCCCTCAAAGTCACCTTATACCCATACTCTTTGTCTCTGCATAATCCTTTTAACTGCCCTAATAATCATACAGTTCTTAAGAATTACAGCATCATCTTCCCATGCAGGGATGGAAACAGTTTATTCTTAATCCTTTATGTATTCTATTTCCTTTTTACCTTGTTATGCTTCTCTTGGGTCTTGTCTTTGAAAATCAAATTTATATTCAACTTTGACCATTTCATCAGGAATGCTTGAAAGTTCTCCATTTTATTGGATGATTATCCCCATTATTACTCTGAAAGATTATGTTGTTTCACTAGATGGATGATTCTTGTTTGTAACCCTAGCTCATTTATCTTCCATAATTATTCTATACCCTCTGAGATTCTGGTGTAGAAACTACTAAATACTGTGTAATCCTGACTTTGGCTCCACGATATCTGAATTGTTTCTTTCTGGCTGTTTATAATATTTTCTCTTTAACATGAGAGTTCTGAAATTTGGCTATAAGGTTCTTGGGAATTTTCATTTGGGGATCTCTCTCAGCAGATAATAGGGAGATTCTTTCAATGTCTACTTTACCCTCTGGTCCTAGAATATCAGGGCAGTTTTCTATGACAATTTCTTGAAGTAATATGTCTAGGTCATTTTTGAATCATGGCTTTCAGGTAGTTGAATAATTCTTAAATAAATCTCTTCCAGATCTATTTTCTGGGTCAGCTGTTTTCCCAATGAGATATTTTACACTTTTTTCTTATTTTTTTTCTTTTAATTTTGTTTGAGTCTTGATGTCTCATGCAGTTATTAGCTTCTACTTGTATAATTCTAATTTTTAAGAAGTTATTTTCTACAGGTTTTTTTTTAACCTTCTTTTCCATTTGGCCAATTCTACTTTTTAAGAAGTTGTTTTCATCAATTTTATACATTTTTTTTTTTTTACCAATTTCCATGCTTCCTATATCTAAATGTTGAGTCTTTTTCATGATTCTCTTGCATCGCTCATATCTTTTCCCAGTCTTTTCTTCTATCTGTCTTATTTCATTTTTAAACTCATATTTAGGCTTTAAAGGGAGTCATTTTAACATTTTTTGTTTGTTTGTTTGTGTTTTGATCTTTCCTGTCACCATAATAAGTTTCTATGGTCGATTGTTTGATTTTTTTTTAAACTCATTTTCCCATTTTAGTGTATTTCTTTTAAAGTTGAGTTCTTTTCCTGGAGGGAGGGGCATTGTTCTAAGCTTCTTGTGCCAGGAGTGTCAGATCCTGGCTCTTTATACTTAATGTACAAGTGCTTTGGGGGATATGACTGCTCTCCTGCTGTTATTCTGGGGCTATTGGTGGTGAGCTGAGAAGGTTATGGGGCAACTGACCATTAGCCCTGATCTGCACTGGAGTTCCCCAAGGCCTTGCAGTTTGTAAATTATCTTTTCAGGAAAATTCTATCTTGTGTTTCTAGGTGAACAAAGCTTTCTGTCCATATTAAACTAAAAAATAAGTGGCACAATCAGCATTATAACTCATATGTATAAATTACTCTCAGTTACATAATGGCAGCATAAAGAGTTTGCTATATCAAACATTTTTCCACAGCTACCACTCCCAAAAAATATATTTTCTAAAATTAGCTCCATGAGGTCAGGGAGATTTTCACTTTTGTATTTATGTCAAATAGCAGGAATTTCCGGCACACACTATATGTTAACAATTTACTTTATTCATCCTTTATTCAACTGAAAGGGTTCTACAGAATAATTAGACAATCTTCTTTACTAGTAAGGTTTTTGACAAAGGATTTTCATTATGTAGTTGGTAAATATGTGGGCATATTCCCACAGTTTCACATAACATTTAAATATCACAGTTGATAAAATCTGTTCTTCTCACTGCAGTGCTAAAAATAGTTGATATTGTGAAAACTAAATCAAAATATAAACCATTCCATTCAAGATTTTAAAATAAGTACCTATATGATATTATGGACAAAAGATTGGGTTTGGAATCACTTAACCTCTAGCATTATACAGTTTTCTCATCTGTAAAATGAAAGAATTGGGCTCAGTGGTTTCAAAGTTACCTTCAGACTCTACATGTATAATTGTATGAATTCAAGTAATAGAACACAATTAAGTCATCAGACTTACTTAACCTGTCAAATTTTAGAATAATCATGTTTTAAATTCATTTCAAATGGTTTGTTAAGGAATTTCTTATCTTACCTTTGATAAGAAGGATTTTTATGTAGCAATTGCATGAGGTAACAATAATAATCATAACATGAATGAATAATAATTACTTCACAAAAGGGTTAATTTGTTTATGAGATATAATTTCATTTATATATAATAACAAGATGCATGAGAAATGGTTTGGATTGTCTTATATCCTTTTATATAAACACATCTGGGTATATCCTATATCACCTAGAACAAAAGACATCAAATTTTAAAATATGAAACATCTATAAATTACGGTCAACATTATTATTTATAATTAAGTACTTGTAAGGGGAATTCAGTAAAAAAGCTTTAATACTGATCTTAAAATTATGAGATTCATCCTGCTACACCATAATATCAGTAAATAGCTTGAATTCTAACTACCTACACTCACACCTCCATTATGTACATATTTTTAAGAGATGACCAGGACTGTAATATACACATGTGAAAAAGATTAGTGCTCTGAAGAGGCTTATGATCTACTTAAAGAGATAGTACACATATACAGAGTGATAATTGTGTCAAGTGTCAAATGACTGGCATAGACATTAACATTTTTTTAAAAAATCAGGATCACTGAACATTGAGTTGCCCTCTGAAATTATTTTAAAAGGAGAGGAGTTCTTAGGCAAGAAAGGACCAAACATGCCAAATATTTTCTACATATGCCCACAACAGTGTTTCCAATATTTTTTTAAATAAGCAGCTATTCAATGAGGTAAATATTTTGTTATCTACCTCCTAAGTAAGAGTTACTATTCAAGGTATATGGTTTAGAAAAAAAAAAGAAAATATCCTTAGACTTTGGGGAAATTATACTGAATTAATGCATTTACATTTAATTTGTCAGACATTTGAATATCTAATCAAATTAAACTTAATTTGATTAGATATTTAAAATCTTCACTGTGTACATTAGAAAAATACATATATATCTTGAATATATGTAGATACATATTTATTTATTTACTTTTTTGTATTAAAGGTAAAAGTTCGTCTGTGAATTAAGGGCTTTCCTAAAGGTTTTTTCTCCTAAATTGACATCCTGACAAATAACACACCTGCTTAACTGGGACAAGTGCCAAGAAAAAAAAATCAGTAGAATAATTTTCAAGAGCAATAGATAAATAACAGTTAATTATGGAACTATTTTTAAAAGCACTTCTTTCATTGGTTATAAAATTTTCAAATGAAAGTGTTATGTTCTACTATAACTATTTTTTGGACTCAATTCTATTCTTTACTTTCTTGTAGTAATTAAGGCATGTAAAGGAGGCATGTGTCTATATGGGCAAAATATATAAATGACTATTTGGACAATCAGATCACACTGGCTTTCTTAATAATCAGTGCACACAGTCAAATAATTGCTTCAGTGTTCGTGATTGGTATTGATCATAAAGGCGGTCAGAATGATTGGATTAGCTATGTTTCCATCTAAATCAGTGATTATTTATAGAAATTTTGAATGAGATCACTAAAATATTCTTTAGTATTCTAAAAGCGTGAATAGACTTTCCTAAGTAACAGTGAATACACAAGCTCTTAGGAGAGCTGGGCCAACTCTAGAGTTTTCTTAGCTTTCCTCAGTATATATATTTTTTGATTTATTGGTAATATTTGTAAGCAAATTAACAAACATTATGTAGTTAAATTAGAAGGAATTCCAAGTTTAGTAGGTAATAAATAAAGCTCTTCATTTGTAATATGACTACAGGACTAAAGTTACCAAATGACAAATAAAAATAAATATTGTTAACAGAAGGCTATTACTTACAATCCCACAAATCATAGCAATTGAAATGAAGGAACTACTTCTTATGACCAATATTAGAAAAGGCAAGTGAGAACACTTTAAATTGAAATGCAAAATTAGGAACTGAATTGGATTAAATGTATCTGGCTCACCTAAAGATGAATAGAAATAACACATTTTACACATAAAAGGAAATATACTACATCAGCCCTAAGATATATGATTTTATTATCCAAAGGAAATGAGAATTTAATTTTAATTACATCAAATTTTACTGAATCATTGTTATCTTATCTCTTTTAATTATCTTATAACTTTTAGATTGCTAAATATGGTCTATTCTTAATTTGAGGCATATAAAATTTTTTCTAAATATTCTATACTAGATTTTTTGCAATTATTTGAATTTTATTTCTGAAAATTTAATTTTTATTTGATCATTTTGTGAACAGAATCTACATGTAATTCCCCCTTTCTGATTCAAATCTTTGAGGCATGTAATAATGCCAGATGAATTAAAATACAGTAGTAAGGCCCAGTTGCTAACTTGTTCTGTAAAGGTTCACAACTGAGCCAAAAATTGTTGTATAAAGTAATACATAAGCAAATAAAGCTTTGAGGCTATAAAGATTTTTTTTGTATCTAATTTTTAAAGGAAAAAATTCTCTAAAACAGTAAAATTATATTACATGAAAGGAAAATCACTTTTGTGACTTAAAATTATATTTATATCTTCAGGTGATTTTTTAAATGCCTTCAATATATGACTTAAAATATGATCGAAAAAGTGAACTACATACAAACTGGGAATATTTTGGAATTTTGAGACTTTTTGATATTTAGTTTAACAAACACTAGATTTATTCAGTTATTAATTAATGTGACACAACAGATTGCACTTATAGTCATATAGGAAGAGTCATAAAATTGTAAATAATGACTCTTGAGTAAAGGTTTTTAAAAAAAAACTTTTTATAAAAATATTGGAAGGTCATCCATATACCTTTTCAGTCTCATATCCCAACTTCTTAATATGTACTATACATTCTAGTCAAACTGAACTGCATGTTATTCATCTCTCTGGAAATTTTTGCCATATGATCCAAAGCATACCTGCAAAGGAACTCTCTACTCCATATCCAACACATAATTAAACATTCTCTGGTTAAAGAGCTCCAGTGATGAGGGGAACTCTCTGTCTACTGAAGCAGTCCATTCTATTTTGGTCCAACTTTATTTGTAGAATGTTTGTGCTACTTTTTGGCACCTTACTCCCACTTCTCTTTCTGGTGCCATGAAAAACAAGTATAATGCATTTTCTACATGGCAATCTTTCATATATTTGAAGGAGCTATCTTTTCTCTTTTAAACATTCTATCCCTTTTGCCTACAAATCCTTAGTTCAAAAAGAACTGCTTAAATACAAACCATCAAATATAATATTTGATTTTCATTTTGTAGGATCACTAGAGCCTTCACTACCCTCTCAATTTATATCACTGTCTACCTCTCTTAGGGAATTTATGCTTTTAATTATATTTATTCCTGTATATATTTTATTGATACTAGTAGATCTTCAGCTCTTTAGAGGATTCCATCCCTCTGGGACTAAGAATAATGTTTTGCTTAAAAGCTATCCAGATATAGTGTAAAATATGCCCATCATATGGAATGATATACACAGAATTTCTTTAATTCAGTAAAATCTTATTCAGCACCTACTATGTGCAAAGAATTGAGCTAAATGTCCAGAGAAATCCAAACATAAATTAAACATGATATTGAATTCTAAGTTCTTAAAAGATAATAAGCTGGGGGTAGGGGTGGAAAGAATATGCACAATTACTTAGAATGCAAAATAGAAAACAGTAATGATATAAAAGAGTAGGAACAAAGCAACTCAAGACTTTAAATAAATGGGAAATCTGATTTTTCTTGAGACTGATTTGGGAGTAAGATATCCATTAGAGAAAGCTAAGAGAAAAAAAAAATTACATTTGATGGATTGTATTTAAGCAGGCAGAAAGAAGGAGGTGGGGAACTAAAGAGGCAGGTGAAGGGAAATGTGAAAAAAAAGTCATTTTAGCATATGGTATGAAAAACAAGACCTAAGAGTATGGATTTGGGATACATATACATTCATAATTTATACCCATGTAACAGGTATTTTTACATTTAATGTTCGATTGAATTATATATTGTATTTAATAAAAGTATATCTACATGTTGCAATTTGTTTATACTTAATTTTTGAGCATGAAATTTTTTAATAGAATAAAGAAGGATATCTATTTTATGGTAGACATTTTGTCCAAACTTTAATGTAAGTGAAATAATGCTTTATCTTTAGGAACAGACTCAAGGGAATGAAATATTCCCAGAAAAATAATTACCATCTATTTTCTATATAAAAGTTCAATTTATTATTTCAATGAACAAGCTGTATAGGCATGTCAGAATTTGTTTTGGACATTAGTATATCATTATTTTAATATTGTCTATTTATACAAGTTACTCTTGGTAACAAAAAAATATTCATACTGAAAACCAACTCAAGAATCAGCTTATTATTATGACTTTTTTAGACAAATAAAAAATATTCTTAGGAACATTATATAAACAATAGTACACAAACATATAATATATAATATAAATATGAGGCGATGCTATTATTGCTGAATACTATAATAATTATGTATTTATGTGTAAATAACACTTACATATTCATATATAGTATATAATTATTTATGATAATTGTAATATATTATCTTACTATTAATAATATCACTGCATAATAATTATATTATTAATTATACACACATACACATACATATATAGATATATTCTTGTATTATCATATATTTAATGTCTCTTTACCTCAAAACCTCTGTACTGGACCCTCTTTTCTTCTTTTTCTACACACTCTCTCTCAATATCAACTTGAAATGGGAGGGGAACTGTTTACTGAAGCTGTGTTCCCTTTAAGATTATCATTCTGAAACTGTATTTCTTTTATTGAAACTGTGTTCCCTTTAAAATTAAATTGTGTCCCTTTTTTGATGTGAGAGATCAGGATCTCCCAGGCTCTAAGGAGTCTAGAGAAGATCCATCTTCCCAGGATGACAGAAGTAACACTATTCAAGGGCGAATCAACTCCCATTGATCTTTTTGAAATTCTAAATTCTCACTCAGTTGAGAAATCCTGGTCTGATCAGCTCAGGATGTCCCAGATCCCCACCAAGATACCCATGTAATAAGTAGGCATTCTTTTCTCAGTGCCAGACTCCATTTCCCTAATAGGACTTTGTCACTATAGAAATCAGTCTTTTAGCAAACTGACTATCCAACAATAAACTTTCATTTTGCCATTAATAATTCAGGATAGAGGGGATTTTAGCAATTCTCTTATTGTCACTAATCTCATCACCATCAGGAAGGAATCAAAGGAATACAAAATTCATCAATCTCTAATGGGTTTGATTACCATTTCTATGTAGATAATGACCAAATCTACATATACAGCCCTCATCTCTACCCTAAACTCCAACACCATCTCACCAAGCCTCCTGCAACCATTTCTACATGGACATGTCATAGTCATTTCATACTCCATCTATGCACAATAAATATGTAGGAAGCTACATCTGCTTTCTTCCAGTCCCTTGGATTTATAACTTCAGACTCAATTTGACTTCTTCCCTTGCCTTCTTCCTTTTATCCATGCTAATGTTATGCCAAAGTTCCCTTTTAATGGGGTGACCAGTTCCTCCCATTGTCCTATTTCATAATTCTGCCTTAGATTATAACCATCCCCTCTTACTGGTTGAGATAAAGGTTTTATAAACATTCCTTAATGTTTGACAAAATAAAGGTTTATCCATTTCAGATGTCATTAGAATATCAGTAATGTCATTGTTCTTGTTATTCCATAAAAAGCTTGCTGTCCTGATACTTGGGGCTAGACTCTGAGATGATAGTCTCCTCTAGCCCTGGGATCAACATGGATGCATTGGTCCCAGTATTTCTCTCCATTTAATAAATTATTGAATTGGTCTCTAATCTCTGTCTTGCTCAGTTTCTTCGGCATTACACTAAGTCCTAATGAGTTTTGTGTGGCACTGATTTGGAATCAGAAAACATGTTCAAATCTCAGCTTTGCTACTTTCCTTGAGTAAGTCACTTTCCCTCTCTGTGCATCAGTTCTGTCATCTGAAAGAAAAGCAAATTAGACTAGATAATATCTGAGGTCCCTTCCAGCTCCAAATAAATGAACACAATTTACAGTATCCTAGTTCCTGATTAGTTTCACTTATTCTAGTCTCTTTTCTTATTATTCTATCCTCTAGAGAGCTATCAAAATAATCTTGAAAAAAATGAAGTTATAGCATTCCCCTGTTCGTTTCAGTGACTTTATGTTAACTTTAAGATAAAATTTTAAAATCCCTAGTTTGGTATCTTAAACTGTCCAGTCTTATTCAAGCCTATATCTACAAACTTATTTTGTATTACTATCTGCTCCTCTTAATGCCCTATATCCCTCCACCCCCACAGGCACACATACACACACACATAGACTGAAAATTTCAGACAAACTGACCTACTTATCTCCAGTACATGATATTCCATCTCCCCTCCCATCCTCTTTCTTCAAAGAGAAGTGATCATTGCTCTATTATAATAACAACCTTTTATATTAGGGAAATCCAGGATTTTTTCCCTTCCTGTTTCCTCATTCTTTAGTAGGTCAAATTACCCCCAAAGAATAGGGTTGTAACCAATTGGATTTTCTCCTCAGTCTTGTTCAGAACTCACCCAAGTGGGGAGGTCCATTTTATTCTAGTTAATTTTGGGTAGGGGGTAGATCCTTTGTCTAGACTCTCTGGGGTCGGCTGAGAGTAAAAGCAACATAATCAAAGTCACATCCCCCAGGCTGTCATTATAAAAGGTCTATCACTCATTGTAATATTCATTCTTCTCATTAATTGCTAACCAATCAGAGTTGATTACTGTTTTTTGGATTATCCAGCATTCTGAGGACATAAAGGATGAAGAACTTACCATGATGGGTCTTTGGTTTAAGAATGACAACTAAAAATGAATCTTTTTTATTAATTATTCAATAACACTAATTATTAACTAATTAATAAAATCTTTAACCTTGAAATCATGTCTCTTGAACTTTTTATACATCATAACTAAACACCCTTTTTTCTTACCTCTGTGTCTTAGAATGGGGAACGAGTAATAAGATAAGAAAAAGAGAATGGTGGGAGCCTAGATATAATACTGCCTTGTCCTGGCTGCAACATTTACCAACTATATGAATCTCATTAAAAGGGCCTTTCATGGTCTCACCATTTTGACAGGGTTTTAACTTGTGTGAAACCACTCTATTCTTTTCTGTGTACATGCTATTAGGTTTAACCTGCTGGAAGGGAAGATGATTTTTTTTTTCTTTTCTCAGATTCTAACAGTATTTTTCTTAAAGTGAGCCCTTAATTGAATTTAATTTTTCAGTTATCTTCCATTTATGCATCTTATTTAGATAGCACACTTTAAGCTCCATAATAACAAGAGACCCTATTTTAGCTAATGTTTCTATTTCCCAAAGTTGCCAACATAAAATTCTGTGTACAATAGATACTTAATAAATATTTATTTAATTTGTTAAATAGCATCAGTAGAATAGGAGAATTTAAGGAAACTGTACAAGCATTATTAATTCTTTTTAACAAATGAGAAAACTAAGTCTTAGTATGGTTAAAGGGCTTGCCCATGCTTATACATCAGCAACTCAAATTTGATCCAAGGAATCAAGAGTTCTTTATATTAAGCAGCATAGTCATCAGAGAAATCATTCCTTCACTTAGATAAACACAGATAATCATTCTGATAAAAAGTATGGTAAAGAACATCCTTAGATTTCTTATAATCACTGTTATCATACATGTTACTATCATGTTAAGTTATATTTACAAAATATTTTTTTTTCTAATTTCTGAAATGCTCCTAGTATTGGATCTGTTTTATTAGTTCAACACAGGCCTCAAACTCCATGATTTCAAAATTGTTTATTCATGTTATTTCACTTGATAATTTCAGTAGCACATCTGTTAAATGTCACCATGAGCATGAGGGAGCCAAATGTCTGAAGCTGAAGCAAGGGTACTTGCAGCTGCCATTCTCCCATAACTATTCTTATTGGAAAAATACAAAGACTAAAACCAATACAAAAAAAGAATGAGCAAGAAAACTGAAAAATTGAAGGGGAAAGAGAGCTTAAGTTTTTTTTCTTTTTTTTTTTTAATACAATTATGACACAAATTCTCACCTACCCTTCCTCACTGGGTTATTTCACAGGCCTTTCATATCAAATTGCTTTAGATTTTTAATAGGATCAATTAATTAATCAATCATTATTCAATTCAGGAAGACTTTTAGTTGTCTGTATATTCTTCAAATTATGGATATAATCTACTCCCTAGTATCTTCCCTAAATTCTATCCCATTTCCCTATTGGTCACATGTAATCTATCTGTCCTACCTGTATCTTGGATTCAACACATCAAAATTAATAATCTGTAAACTAATACAGGTGAACTAATAATCTGTATCTCCTATCCCCACTTGCCCAAAGACACCATCTGCCTTCCAATCCTCAGACTCCTCACTACAATTAATTATATTAACAGCTATTCAAAAGCCAGTATTATATAATATGCTAAACATTTCCAGGAATTCTTGATCTTTTCTGCCTCTTATGATACAGTGAATAGTGTTGAATCTGGATTCATTAAGATCTGAGTTAAAATTCAGCCTCAGTCACTAATTTTGTGATGCTAAGCAAATCACTTAACCTGTTTGCTTTCAGTTTCTTCATCTGTAAAAAGGGAATAATAATAGCACTATAATCTCAGAGTTGTTGAAAGGAAAAAG
Source organism: Sarcophilus harrisii (assembly GCF_902635505.1). Lineage (NCBI taxonomy): Eukaryota > Metazoa > Chordata > Mammalia > Dasyuromorphia > Dasyuridae > Sarcophilus > Sarcophilus harrisii. The sequence goes on along the minus strand of NC_045429.1, from coordinate 174,850,371 downwards.
TGAGGTAATTTATGTAAAGTGATTTACAAACCTTAAAATGTTATATGTAAATGACTGGTCATATCATTTATATATAATATATCATATTATTGTATATTATATAATATCATTTTGTAGATATATATGTATGTATACACATATATGCATGTATAGATACATATAAATATATATATGTATATAAAATGGTTATGAAAGCAATGATTACCATAGGCCAGTCTGATGAAAACAATAAACCCTTTCTCATAAAATGTTGTTCTCTAGAACCATATGAAGGGGATGGTAAATTTAATTTAGGTATTAGCAAAAATAAAGGTGTGATTTTTTTTTCCTAATCCAATTCAGGAACTCTTAAATCTATGCATAGTTCCCTTATGGATCTATATACATCAGGATTAGAACTACTGGTACAGATATATGTACCATTTAATTAATGCATTAAAAGAACAGGGACCCCTCAAAAAAGTGGTGGATTAAAAAATCATAACTAAGTCTTTTAAAGCAAAATTCCATGTCTCTTACCTGAAAAGTTTTTGTAATCTACTAGATCAAACATGACAACAGCCACAGCTGACCAGGTAATGATTAGTGCAATAACCAGAAGCCATGCAGCGGGAGAGCTGAATGTTGTGACAATATCTTCTGTCATCGATCTTTTCAACATTTTTCCAGATGTCCTGGGCACTGATCCATTTTTGCCATCTATCACAGTGGTAGTTGTAGATGTGTGACCTATACAAATATTAAACAAAAACAAGACACAATTTATGACTTTTTAGGCTACCTAGCCTAACAATAATAAAAGAGTAAGACAACAGAGAATAGACATCACACTCATTGTTTAGAACGTGCTAAACTACAATCCATTTTTAGAACTAAGAAATCAACAGCAAAGCCAAAACAATTATGTCATCTTCTAGCTTCCCTTTTGGATTTCTTGATTTTGTCAATAGCCCTATCATTTTCCTAATCAACCAATCTTCATAAAGCTTTTTTATAATGTTTGATTTCTTTGTTCCCTGTCAGTTGGCTAATCATTTGTAATGTCATTTACATTCCTCCTCTTTCTATTTCTTATTCTACCATTTTTCTTTAAGTCAAAAAATAGCATCTACTCATATTTCTATGCAAGGCAGCTAGGTTTACAGGGAAAAGAACATGAAGGCTGGAGTTAGGAATTCCTAAGTTCAAATCTGACTTCAGATACTTACTAGTTGTGTGACCCAGCATGTCATTTAACCTTGTTTGTCTCAGTTTTGTCTGTTAAAAATGAAAAGGAAAAGGAAATGGCAAAGCACTCCAGTATCTTTTTCAAGAAAACCCTAAATAGAGTCACAAAAATTGGATACAACTGAGACAAACACTCCATGAATGTTTTCACTTTCTAAGAGATATTTTAAAATTGGAGTTTAAATTCATTTGCACATCTTCTTTTAAAAAAGGAAGAATCACATGTGTACTATGCAACATGCTAGAATAGTAAAATGGTTGGAATCATGACAGATGTTTAATGGCTATTTTATTTCTTTAAGTTTACTTTTTTTCAATTATTAAGCATTTTTTTGTATTTACTTTTTCTTCCTATTACCCTTACCTCTGATGCTGAGGGAAAGAAAATAAAAACAAAACAACAACAAAAAAAAGCTCTCATAAAAATATGCATAGTTAGGCAATTCAAAATGTCTCATTGGCATATTAATTTCATAACCTCATTGTGCTTTTGTTTGGAGGTGGATGACATTCATCATCAACAATTCTGTGGAGTCTTGACTGGTTACTGCATTGATTAAATTTTAATATCTTGCATACTTGTTTACTTTTACAATATTACTGTTATTATACACTGTATTCATCAGTTTACTCAAATTTCCCCAGTTTTTTTTTGAAACTTTCCCATCTCTTACACATAATAGTATACTATTGTATTTATATATTTTAATTTCTTTAGGCATTGTTTATTGACTTGATCCTAGGAAAGGGTCAGAATCTTTCATTTTATCTTAGAGAATGAAAAGGTAGCTAGTAATAAGCTCATGAGAGAGTTGGGGATCAAAATTAGGGTTTGTTATAGGGTAATAAAGGCTGTTTACTATCACCAACTTGGTACAAGCCCTTATTACCTCACACTTTGTCTCCATTAGTTCCCACAAATTTCTCCACACTTCAGTCCGTTCTTTATTCAGCTTTCTAAGTCATCTTCCTTAAGTGCAGGTTGAACCATATTTTCCCCTACTCAATCAACTCAAGTGGCTCCTTATTCCTTCTAGGATCACATATAACATCTTCAGTTTGACATTCAAATTTCTTCATAACCTATCCTTCCCTTTCCCTCTGCTCTTTCCAGTCTTTATATATCTTTCCACATACATGTTTGTATTCTATGATATAGAAACTAGCTTCTTTGCTCTTCTTTCCATAGGACATCTCATCTCTTGCCTTGAATATTTTCACTGGCTATCCCCAATACATGGAATGTGCTCCCTCCTCATCTCTACAGGAAAGTATAGTTCTCCTGGTTTCCTTCAAGGTCAAACTAAAAATCTTACTTTATATAAGAAGGCTTTCCTAATGTCTGTTAATTTTAGTGCTTAGCCTCTGTTGATTGTGTCAAATTTATACTGTATATAGCTTTTTTGTACTTGTTTACATATTACCTCTCCATTAGAATATGAGCTCCTTGAAAATAAAGGCTAACTTTTATTTTTCTTTGAATCCCCAGTGTTTAGCAAAATGTCTGGAACATAGTAGATGCTTAGTAAATATTTACTAACTGATTGCTAGGGAAAAATCAGGTTTCAGAAATAACCCAGGAAGTCTATTTTTAGTGCTAAGGTCACAACACCCAAGGTCAATTTAATATAAAGAAGAGAGGATGCAATTTAAAGGCCAAGACACAACAATATCCTTACAAAAATTCTTCTTTGTAATAGAAGAGTCATTTAGAGAAAGAGAGAGATTATATTCCTCAAACATGGCACTACTCATGCAACTTTCAATGCTCAGTGTTCCATGTTTCATGTCCATATCCATCATTGTCTGAAGAATTAGGTCTAGAATTCCCATAAATCTTTTCAAGACATTTTGCTGTCTGCTTGAAACCTATGCTACCAAATGTATCTACCATTAGTCTTCAACATCATTCCTTTCTTCCAAACAAGTTGGTCTGCCCATCATCCCCTGAATAGATTTTACACATTCCTGCTTTAGGAATTAGGATGCATCACATCCAGCCATTCTGGAGAGCAATTTGGAACTATGTTCAAAAAGTTATCAAACTGTACATACCCTTTGATCCAACAGTGTTTCTACTAGGCTTATACCCCAAAGAGATCATAAAGAAAGAAAAGGGACCTGTATGTGCCAAAATGTTTGTGGCAGTCCTGTTTGTAGTGGCCAGAAGCTAGAAAATGAATGGATGCTCATCAATTGGAGAATGGTTGGGTAAATTGTGGTATATGAATGTCATGGAATATTATTATTCTCTAAGAAACGACCAGCAGGATGAATACAGAGAGAATTGGCGAGACTTACATGAACTGATGCTGAGTAAAATGAGCAGAACTAGGAGATCATTATATACCTCAACAACGATACTGTATGAGGATGTATTCTGATGGAAGTGGATTCTTTCGACAAAGAGAAGATCTAGCTCAGTTTCAATTGATCAAGGATGGACAGAAGCAGCTACACCCAAATAAAGAACACTAGGAAATGAATGTAAACTGCTTGCATTTTTGTTCTTCTTCCTGGGTTATTTATACCTTCTAAATCCAATTCTCCCTGAGCAACAAGAGAACTGTTCGGTTCTGCACACATATATTGTATCTAAGATCTACTATAACCTATTTAACATGTATAGGACTGCTTGCCATCTGGGGGAGGGAGTGGAGCGAGGGAGGGGAAAAATCGGAACAGAAGTGAGTGCAAGGGATAATGTTGTAAAAAAAAATTATCCTGGTATGGGTTCTATCAATAAAAATTTATTAAAAAAATAAAATTAAAAAAAGGAATTAGGTTTCATGTTACTTCTATTTAGAGGTAATAAAGAGATGACTGTTAGTGAGGAGGTATTTCAACGAAGAAAATTTGGAATTATTGATCAACCTATGGAAAGACAATAATGAAAAACAGATTAAATACTAGACTTGAAGTTAGGACAATTTTAGTTCAAGTCCTATTCTGAACTCTGGGCATAATACTTCAACCTAAAACATGTAACACTTCCTACATGTGTGACTTTGAGCAAGTCACTTAATCCCAATAGCCTCACCAAAAAAAAAAAAAAAAAAAAGTAAAGAAAGAAAGAAAAAAATAAAGGTCATGGCCAAAGCTAAAAGATGAAGAATAAATATAATTCCAATGTGACTCAAAGTTATATCACATCATTAGGATGTAAATAATCAAAAAGCAATGGTCAGTTATAGTAGGAACAATATTTCTATGTTGGCTGTGTCAATTGTCTGGTGATGGAAATATAAGGACTGGAAAGAAGGTGAGATGGCAAAAATAGATAACTTAGTTATAAAGAACACCAAAGCCAAAGGATAAATCAAGAATAGGTGCCAAAGATAAATAACACTAAAGGAATGAACAGAGCAGCCAGGAATGTGAACTAGATGAGACATAAACCAGGACAAGTCAAGATCAGACAACAGGAAAACAGAGCATACGTGCACAAAGTTCAAGGAGATTCAAGGAGATAAGATTATGTTCCAAAGTTTTCTTGATATAAGATGAAAATTTTCTAAGAGTCTATTGATTAAATACTAATGTCATTCATTAAGTCAGTGATGCAGAGATAATTAATGTAGTTTATTTTGCTTAGATGGCACTAAATATGAAAGCATTGAGTCCTAAGCATCAGTTTCAGCAATGAATACTTTGGAATTTTATAGAAAGAAGGGCAAGGTAAGAGTTTATACATCAGGGGGAAAAAAAGGGAGAAGGGGAATAAAGATTTTTACATAAGGAAGGTCAGAGAATTAGGTGGTCAAAATCGGAACTGAAGTTTATGTCCCAAGCTTGATTTTATAAACTTTATTAGCATGTGTGCCCTGTGGTCTTCTAGCAAACAATGTCAAGAGGCTCAAAATAGAATCTAGGGCACAGTTTTTCTTAGCAGAGTAGCAACAAGAAGACTAAGCCAAAAATTCTCTTATATCAATAAGTTGGATCTTCTCAGTCCTAACTACTGGTAATAGTTTAAGAATCCTTTTTGCTGAGATTTTGGCACACAATGTTTAGAAATGGCATGGCAAAACAAGAATGGAATTTGTGAGTGTTGGAAAGTTCAATTCTGTTGACCAGTACAAAAAAAAAGACATTTTTTAAAAAATGGAATGAGAAATTGGAAGATGATGGGGAGAATCCAAATGTTGGGAAAATGAAGATATGTGACAAACAGCCAAATGTGACATCAAATTACTGAGGGAGTGGGATGCAGATATGAAAATGGAAAAGGAGATACAAATATAGTAAACACTCAAATTCTGTGCAACATTGAAATATGTAAAAGTAAAGACAGAGATACATAAGGATATGTATCATAAAGATTAAAGGTAGAAAACCTAGTAGGAAAATTGAAGGTCAGGATAAGTAAAGATGGATCTAAAACCAGTACATATTGTTCTGGAGCTGTCCTAGTGGAGTGATCAAATGACACATTGACCAATTTCAATTCAATTTCATTTTTCCCCAATTCCACGGGGTACTAAAATATGAAACAAAAGGAGAAAGAAAATGTAGCCAATGTAGATATGGGATAGAAAGCAGATAGACTGGAAGAAGAAAATTAAACTAGAGCTTGGAATAAGCAGGAAATGCAAGAAAGTTAGAAATGCATTGGATTATCACTTGAAGGGAATGAAAATTATGTTAAGGCCAGTTCAGGTCAAAAGAATAATATGTATTAGGAGTGAAGTGGCAAGAATTTGATTGTAGAAAAGCAATGCAATTAAAGGACTGAAAATGGACAGAAGATACTACTACCACAGGCATACAAAAAATTGAAGGAATGTAACTGAAAATAAGGACAGAAAGAAAATTAAAACCTAGCCATCAATGTTGGGTTTTTTTTTGTGAATTCACGTTTCCTGACAACAACAGGATTTTTAATGTCTATGTTTTGCTTGTTGATTTTTATGTTATTGCTTGTTGATTTACTAACACACAATTTGATATACTTTCAATCAAAAAGTGTTTTATACTTGTATTCTAGTGATTTCCTCTAATAACTTGCCCCCCAATCCTACTCTCTGTAATTAATCTTTAATCTCTCCCTATTTACTAGTTTCTTCTTTGATGCCTGTAAGCATGTCAGTGAATTCTCTTCCTTAAAAATCTTCAAATGACCCTACTTCCACTTTCATTCTGTATCTAAATTCCTTCCTTTCATAGCAGATATCATAGGAAAAAAAGCTTTCTATACTCATTACTTCTATCCTCCTACTCATTTCAACCTTCCAATTTAGTTTTTATGGCCTTATCAAATCAAACTGTTCTCTCTAAAGATTCCAATGTTCTGATAAACACCAACTCCAATGACCTTTTCTTAAGTTTTACCCTTCTTGCTCTCTCTATTTCATTTGACACTAATGACTACCCTTTCTTTTCTGGACTTTTCTGAAAATTCTTTCTCTTGGTTCTCCTATTTTTATTTTTTCTACACAGCTGCTAAATTAATATTCTTAAATAATTTCTATATTGCTCAGGAATATTCAGTGACTCCCTATGGTCTCCAGTATAATTGCAAATTACATTGCTACTAAAAAGCCTTCCTAATTTAGCACCAGCTTTCATTTCTAAGCCTAGGATGTTGGACTTAGAATTATTTAGATCATTTCCTTTCATGTGCTTAATATTCCAAACAAGTTGTCTTACTTGTACTTCATACACTCCATTTCCCATATGTCCATGATTGTGCTCAAGCTATCTTCCAATCCTGGAATGTATTTTGCTCCTCACCTCAGCCTCTCAAGAATATTAGCTTTATTCAAAGACCAGTTTGTAAGCATCACCTCACACATGTGATTTGTCTGGATTGACAAAATTATTAGTACTTTCTAATTACTTAATATATATTTATGTATTGTACATAGGTCATTCCTCTCTAATAAAATATATTGGTAGAGGACAGTGACTATATTTGTCTCTATGTCCTCCAATGTTTCACCCAGTGCCTACCAAGTATTTAATACTTAAGTGGATTGTCATATTGTGCTATAGATCAAACTTTGCATAAAACATGAGCTTACAAAATAGCATTTTGGCAGTTCCTGAAATACAATTATACCAAATTCTAAAGTTAAGAAAATATCAACTTCCTTTTCTCAGAAAAATTAAATCAATTATTTTACCATATGATCTTCTAAGGAATGATTCTAAGGAATCAAACAATTCTATTAAAATGCATTCAATGTTCTTAAATTTTGTTTCTTTACACTAGAAATATTGAAAATATAATTCAAAATTAACTGAAGTAAAATTGGTATTCTGAATAAACGAAGCACCAAACTGCTCAACATAATCCAAATTTCCTCTTGGAAAAGTCATTCATGTTCTGTAAGATGTAACAAGCAACCCACTTCAATGGGGAAGAACCTGATTTCTTTTTAAAAGAATGCTATTATTTTACTAATGAATATAAGAATAATTTCAAGTTGCTTCTTGCCATCAAAACCCATCATTTTTAATAACAGTATTTTATCTGTGGTGCTTTATGACCATCAACCATGGAAATTTAAAAACTCAAAACAAAATTATAGATGAACCCAAAAAGTAGTAGAAAGATACATTGTATCTGTAAACACAGTGCAATGGAGCACATGAACACAATTAGTATCTAAGGTACTGAGGACATATAGTGCAAAAAAGAAATTGGGTGAGGTATATGGCCAAGTATGTAGCAAAGAATAAGAAATGATTGTTCCAAGGGCTGCAACTGTGTTTGTGAAATATTAAAAGAACCAAAAAAGTTCTCCAGAGAAAGGGACAAATCTGTTTAGGATGTGTAGAAAGACATATCAATCAATCAATTAAACTTTTCTATACATATATTATGGTTTAGGCATTATATTAGGTGTTAAGAATTTTAAAAAATAAATCAAAACTGAAACAGCTCTTACCCTCAAGAAGCTTGCATTCTGCTGGGGGAGATGGCATATTAAAAAGTGTGTGTGTGTGTGTGTGTGTGTGTGTGTGTACAAAATATATGGTAAAATAATCGAGTATTATTTGCAAAGGAAAGACATGGATGGATTGTAATCTACCTGAGAAGTACCTATGAGATCATTTATTCATTGAAGTAAGCAAATGTCACATGCTAATAATTTAATGCTAGTTCATGAATCAGCTTTTTATTTTGTATTGGGAAAACAAAAACTAATAACAAGAGTCCATGTAAAACTGACCTAAGAAAACCAAATCCATTAGACCTCATCCATAAAAAAACATATCCTTCAATTTACATTATATGAACTTTGTGGTAAATGAATGAGATAATACATATTAAGTTATATGAGTATTCATTATCAGAAGTGAATAATGATAATTCAAACTATCAAATGTTTGTGCTGATTAATTTTAGGACTTTATTTTTAAGAGAATGAAAGCTGGCAGAAAACACTAATAATAGAACTATTAAATTAAAATTTCAAAACTAAGGTAAAATTAAAAATAAGAGAAAGGAATCCTTTCTTTTTTTTTTAATGATGTGAATATAACTTCCAAATTTGTGAACTCAAATAAGTTGAAGCTATTTCAAGCTGGGAAAAAAAATGCTTTAAAAATGCACCTTAAAATCTGTAGTTGTGATAGTGCTCAAAAGATGGAAAATTAGAAAGGGGCCACCATTGATTTTTGTGCCCAATTCCCATCACCTGTAATGGCCATTCTGAAAATGGATGAAGGATAGAAGTGTTTTGAAATACAATTTAAGACCCAAGTGGGGATACAAGTGAATCAAACCTTTGGAATAATGAGCTGCAGAAGAGTAAGTGAATTATGAGTGTTAAGCAGAAGCATGTCTGAAAGCTGATATGTAGTCAATCCCCAGTTTTCTAAATTTAAAAAGGCCTCCTATAAACTCCAACTACAGATAGAAACCTCAGGAATTTTATTCTCTACTTCAGAATTCACTTGAGAAGGTGTCAGATTAAACAGCACTTAGGAAGATAAGATGTTATGAACATTTAGTTCAAATCACATGATAAAAACAAGACCAAAAAAACAAAAAAAAAATTGTCTAATATTAAAGGAAGATATTAAAGTTAATAAGATCTTGCGTAACATAATTAAATATTCATAACATTCTAAAAGGTTTACACATTTTAAAAAGAAGCCAAAATTTGAATTCTTTTTTGAAATCTAAACCAGTATCTGTTTGTAAAATTGTTTTTAATTTATTTTTTCATAAGTATATGTAAAAACTTTTTAACATTCATTTTTATAATTTTTGAATTTCACATTCCCTTGTTTCTTTTTCCTTTCCCCTTCCCTGAGAAGTCAAGCATTTCGATAGAGATTATACATGTATAGTCATGCAAAACATATTTTCATAGTAGCCATGTTGTGAAAGAAAACTTTTATCACATAGTGAATTATTTTCCCAAAATTTTGAATCTTTGTGTTTTCAAACACTAGATTACTATTGTCATTTACTACTATGTACTGTATAGTAATCTATTCCACTGATCTATTTCTTAGACAATACCAATTTGTTGAAGTAATTACTACTTTGTAATGGAGTTTGAGATCTAATACTGTTAATCCACCTTCCTTCATATTTTCTCCCATTGATTCCCTTGGATTTTGGCCTTTGTTCTTCCAGATAAATTTTTAATATTTCTTTCTTTATAAAATAATTACTTGGTAGTTTGGTATGGCATTAAATAAATTAATTTAGCTATAAATGTAATTTTTGTTATATTTCCTCAGCCTAACCATGAGCAATTAATAGTTCTCCAATTATTTAGATCTGTTAAAATTTGTGTCAAATTTGCTTGTGTCAAAATTATTTTGTAAGTGTGCTCACATAATCTCCAGCTTTGCCTTGGCAGATATTTTATATTGTCTGCTTTTATTTTAAATGGAGTTTCCCTTTCTTTCACTTTCTGCTAAATTTTGTCATTAATACCTAGAAATGCTAATGATTTATGCAGATATATTTTATATCCTGCAACTTTGCTGGAGTTGTTAATTATTTCAACTAGTTCTTTTAACTGATTCTCTAGGATAACATTAATATGCCATCATATCATCTACAAAAAGTGATGGTTGTGTTTCCTCATTATCTTCAATTTATTTTTTCATCTCTTATTGTTATTGTTAACATTTTTAGTACAATACTGAAAAAGAATAGTGCGAATGAGCATTCTTGCTTCACATTTGATCTTATTAGGAAGGCTTCTAGCTTATTCCCATTACAGATAATACTCATCATTTTAGATAGATACTTCAGGCTTCTTTAAAAAAAAATAGAAAATACATAAATAATATGGCAGAGCCAGTAGAAATAAAATTGGAAGAGATTTAATCTAAAAGGAAATTATATTTAAATCTTGATTTGTTATTGATTATTCTTTTGAGGGATACCATGCTTCAAGAATTTAATTTTACAAAGGTAGGAATGTCATGTTATTTTGAATAATTCAAAAGATTAGCTTTAGTACAAAATTTATATTTTATTTATGCTTATTTAATTTCATTTATATTTTTATATATCTTTCTTTTAAAAATATTTTTCTGTTCTAATCTCTGACAAAAATATCACAGATGCACCAGCTAATTCTTAATTAACCTACAGAAAAACTATAAAGTAATAATTATAGCTAATTTTTAAATTAAGTAAAGCAAATACACAATCTGTATGAATGAATGAATCAGATTTCCATTATTTATGCAATAGCTGTAAGAAACACCTTTCCAATTCTGTATAAATTTCTGATAACTAATTAGTGCTAGACCAAAAAAATGGAAAAAAAAAGAAAAAGAATTCTCTCCATTCATTTTACTTCACTAATTTTGGCACAACTGTCCAAAAAGAATCTATAATCAGATTATTTAATGTGGGTATAATATTTGATGTTGAGAAGATGGTTTTATGGATGTGGATGAAAACAGAAGTGCTAATGGAGTAAAACAGGAAATTTTGAGATAATATGAAGTTCAAAACTTGGAATTGAAATCAAACTGATTAGGGGGTTTTGAAAGGAGCTTTGACTATTAGACAGATAGACAGATAGACAGACAGACAGACAGACAGATAGATGTAGTTGTCCTGTCATTTCAGTCAACCCAACTCTTTGTGAATCCATTTAGGTTTTCTTGGCAAAGACAATAGAATGGTTTGCCATTTCCTTCTCCAGCTCATTTTACAAATGAGGGAACAAATAGAATTAAGTGACTTGGCCAGGTTTATGTGGCTAATAAGTATCTGAGGCCATATGTGAACTCAGGAAGATGAATCTTTCTGATTCCAGGCTCAGTACTCTATCCATTGAATTACTTAGCAGAGAGAGAGAGAGAAAGAGAGAGAGACAGAAAGGTGGGTGGAGGAGGAGAGGGAGAGAGAGAGAAAGACAGGGAGAGAGGGAGAGAAATTCAGAGAAAGAGAGACAGAGAGAGGGAGAGAAAGAGGCAGAGATAGAAACAAAGAAGAATGGGATGTAGACATATATATATATATATATATATATATATATACACACACATATATATATATATATATATATATATATACATTGACATAAAGGTATATGACTAGATAGATGTGTTCTTTGAAATTTATACAAGCATTTTGATTATTATAACTATAGAAATAGTTTTAAAACAATTGAGGAATGGAGGGAGTTCAGAACACATCTGCAATATTATGTTCAATTTTGCATGAGCCCACATATTTAAAACAATGTCGACAAAGTGCACCATGACCAGAGGATGGCATCAAAGATGCTAAGGATCTAAATCCCTAGTTTCCCTAGTGCCTGAACAGTGTCTCACACTATGTAGGTGCTTAATGATGCTCATGAATTCATTGCTAATAAGGATAAGACAGAGAATTATAATAGCTATCTTCAAGTAACACCATGTTGAAAATTTGCCACGCTGGACCCCAGAAGGTAATTCCAGAATTCAAGTATAATATAAAGACTACAGAGAGTGCTAGCATATGGGGCTCATTTGAAGCCTCTGATCTGTTACAAAAATAATTAAACATAATTACAAATCCTCTTCCCTTCCAGACGTCACATGAAGTCATTTCAACTCAATATAAGAAAATGCTTTCTCAACAATGTTTGCTATCCAAAAGTAAAATGGGTTAGCTATCTCTAAAAGCTCTGAGATTTTTCCACTGTAGATCTTCAAGCAGAGATCAGAGAGGTACACTTAAGAATATTTAGAGAAGATTCATTATGTGAGTATTTGTTGAACTTGATGCCTATAAAGATCTCTTTCAATTTTTAGATTCCATGATTCTTTGATTGATGATCTGACTAGACAGATATGGAAGGAGCTGTGCTTTATAAAGTAAAATTTATTGCCAAGTGGACACTTATACTAATGGCTAAAGAACTGGATTCAAGATAATATTATAGTAAGCAAATTTTGAACTCCAGAGAAGAAACTACATGTAGATTGTGCTTGACTCTTTTTAACCCTGGAATGTTTTATTCTAGGAAATCTGTTCTGGGATTAAAACAAAAACATATCTCTACTTTGAAAAAAAATTAAGAATAATTCTTCATTATTATTGTTACTAAGTTTTAAAATTTGAACAGCATCATGTTATATATGTGTAAATATAGTTACACTGATATCCCTTTACCTCTTCACTGTGGCAATATGAGATAGGCACCTGCTATATAATATATTTGTTTTAATAGAAATATTCTCTCTCCTCTCTCGGTTTCTATGGCACTATTTCCTCCTTGTTCTCTTATCATTCCATCTTGATCTCCTTAATGTCCAATTTAAATATTAATTAAAAAGAAAAGATACTGGAAGCAGACAGGGCAGTTAGGAAGCTATTACAATAATGTAAGTGAGGGGTTATCAGGACCTAAATATGGTGTATCTGAGGAATTAGAAAGAAAGAGATGGATGAAAGTGATATTTATTTTAAATTGGTTTTTATTGATATCTTTTGTTTCTACATCTCCTAGAAGTCTTCCTGTATTCCTTCCCTTGCCTCCACAATGAAGAAAGAACAAAGATTATTTTTAGGGGGAAGAGAGAAGGAAAAATAAGGAGGAAACTGAGATAAGAAAACTCAGAAAAAATATAAACAATAGCTATATTAACTCAGAGCAACAGCTACAACTGCAGAATAATAAAAAAATGAATGCTGTGAAGAACAAACTTGGTCCCAAAGAAGAAATATAAGAATATTACTTCCCTCCACTTTTTTGAAGACTTGGATGTGTTGAGGGGTAGAAGTGTCTAAAGGTGAGGAACATAGTATATAATGTTACCTTTTAAAATATATATTGATATTTTGTGAATTGTTTCTATGCTTCCTTTATTTTTTAATAAATGTCTCCCTTCAATTACTCCCAGAAACACAGGCTTCTCTACAGTGACATCAGCCTCCTAGTGGTTCCTCAAAAAAGACATATCTTTTCTCAGCTTCAGGCATTTTCTCTAGCTATTACTCATATCTGGAATGCTCTCCCTTCCCTGCTCTTCTCTAATTATTGGCTTTCCTGCCTTCCTTTAAATTCCAACTAAAATTTCACCATCTACAGGAAGTATTCAACAATTCTTAATTCTAGTATCTTTCCTCTTTTATTATTTCTTATTTATCCTGCATACTGTTTATTTTGCATATAATTTATATGCTTGTTGTCTAACTCAATGCTTCTTAAATTGTGGGTTGTAACCCCATATGAGATCACATAGCTGAATGTGAGAGACATGAAATTATGATTTATTATCAGTAAATGTTTGATTTGTATACCTATTTTATGTACCTATAAAAATTCTCAAGTAAAAAGAAGTTGCTAGTGGAAACCTAAAGAAGTCCTGGGACTCTAGTTCATTAGATTGTAAGTTCTTTCAGGGCAGGGACTATTATCTCCCTCTTTTCATTCTTTCAATGTTTAAGACAATGCCTGTCTCATAATAGACACTTATTAAATATTTACTGATTGATTAATATGATAACACTATCTTCTTCTACTGATAGTCACTGCTATCTACAGATTCCCACATTCCTAATTTGCATTCTTCCTTTTTCTTCTCTTCCAGCCATTATCCTGACTTCTATCTTATTCTGAAGTAGACTTTCAATTAGAATCCAAATCTTAAAATTACATTTCATTCTCTCCTCTTTTATCACCCCATATTGAATTAATATCCAAATAATTTTGAATAGCCTTTGGAACCATTTTACTTCCCTAATATTTCTTGCATTCTTGTAATACCACAAATTGTGCTGATGTTAAGTTACAACATGTATACCCTCAGTTGGGGGAAAAACAGAACTACATAGGAAAGGATCTCATCCCAAACTGCCATCAAATAGCCTTCCAGTTTTAACTAATTATTCTGACTAAGGGTTAAATTAATTCAAGAGTTGTGGTCTTTGCCTTCTAAAGTGTCTCCTACTTTCAGCACCTTTCAAATTCATCACCCTGAGATAAAAGTATTAGTTTTCCAGTTCTAGTTACAACTTGGGTGAAAAGAAATGATGAGTATATAAAAGAAATGAAAAGTGTTTGGTTATAAGGGATACTATCACTTTAAAAAAAATATGATGACTAAAAACCATTACATTGAATTCCCAATCCCTATATTTTTGCCCACCTGCATTTTTGATTTCCTCCACAGGCTATTGTACAATATTTCAGAGTCTGATTCTTTTTGTACAGCAAAATAATGGTTTGGTCATGTATACTTATTGTGTATCTAATTTATATTTTAATATATTTAACATCTACTGGTCATCCTGCCATCTGGGGGAGGGGTAGGAGGAAGGAGGGGAAAAATTGGAACAAGAGGTTTGGCAACTGTCAATACTGTAAAGTTACCCATTCATATAACCTGTAAATAAAAGGCTATTATAATTTAAAAAAAAAAAAAAAGTATACATGCTCTCTATATTTAGGATGGTAACCACTTTCTGCTCTTTCTTAACTGAGCTCCACCCTTCTGAAGGGCCCTCCTGAGACCACTCCTGAAGTCCACCACTCAGGGCAGTGCTCCTGGGAGCCATGCTGCCTATTTATCCTGACACATTCTGTTCTGCTGCTCTCTGCAACCCTACTCTCAAACTGGTAATCAAATCAATGCTTCTGTAAAAGGAAGGCAAATTGATCTCTCTATGATTCCATTCTTATATTTGTGTCTCTTCCTACCTTAATGCCCTTCCTTATTCTCTGCCTTATCTTCTCTATAAGTCTCTGCTCCTTATGGGCTGAGACTTTCCTCAAGGAGGTAGGAAGGAGAAAGAAAAAAATACATTCTTGATAACTGATGAAAAATTAAAGAATATACTCACTCCCAGGTGATTCAGTTCCAGTGCCCTTGTAGTGGAGAGAGCTATCTGCACCCACAGAGAGGATTGTGGGAAGAGTATAGATCACAACATAGTACTTTCACTTTTTTGTGGTTTGCTTGCTTTTTGTTTTCTCTCTCATTTTTTTCCCTTTTTGATCTGTTTTCTTATGCAACATGATAATTGTGGAGATGTGTATAGAAGAATTGTACATATTTAAACTATATTGAATTACTTGCTATCTAAGGGAGTGGGGTGCAGGGAAAAGAGGGAGAAAAAATTAAAACAAGATCTTGCAAATATGAATATTGAAAACTATCTATGCATATATTTCAAAAATAAAAAAACCTTAAAAACAAAAAATATGATGAAATTTAGGTTTAGAAGGTTAGCTATTAAGTATATATTGTTATAGGCAGCTAGGTAGCTCAATGAATAGAGTACAGGGCATAGGGTCAGAAAGACCTGAGTTCAAATATAATCTTACACACACAGTAGCTATATAATCCTGGATAAGTAATTCATCCTTTATTTACCTTAATCCTTTAGAAAAAGAAATGGCAAACTACTGCTGCATCTGTGCCAAGAAAACTCGTTATGACATAACGAGTCAGACCAGGGATTAAACAATAAAGTACTGCTAGAAGATAAATATGCCAAATAATTCTCATATTCTGATCAAAGGGAATGCTCAGAGGAGTTAGGGTCATTCTAGGAATGAAAGTAATTAAAACATTAGATTTAACACTATAGGAATTGCTTACATCGGACATTTGGTATCAGCTCTTCTACTCACAAGCAGTGCAAATTTAGGCAAGTAATTTAACCTTCCTAGGCCCCAATTTACACATTTAAAAAATGAGAAAGTTAGACCAGATAAGCATTACCTAGTGGCTGATCTATGACAAATTTATGCTGACCCTTAGAATGTTTGCTAATAAAAGTCATTATTTTTTAAAAATCTATCAATTTAAAGATCAAGTTTCTTCAGTGGTGGTGATTATATTCTCTTTTCCTTCTATTTGCACTCCAGGACTTTTTCCAGACTCTTGTTGCCATGGACCTCCTAACTAAGGTTATAGAGGAAAGTGGAGGGGAGAGAGGGGTGAGGTCCATGGTACAAATTTCAATAATTTAACAGTCCAAAGTATAATTTGAATTGAAGAACTTTGGACTATCCAATAATTCTAGCTAATGACACTGCTGTTGGTAAAGTCCCCAAATTGAAACATCTAGAATAGCAGAGTTTAATCATAGTAACCAAAACTAAAATGGATTTTACAAGTCAATTGGTTCGATCTCTTATTCAATCTCTTATTTTATAGATGAGGAAACTAAGTCTGAGGGAAAATTACCTGCTGCCAGCAGCATAGTACATTAATATCAGTTAGAACTCAAACCCAACGTTCCTCACTCTCAAACCAGCATATTTCCCCCTGGAGTGACAGCGAGATATGAGTCTCAAATAGAAAAAGATAAGAAACAAGGTTATAATTTGAGTTGTGAGAATTTCAGGTTGAACCCAGAGGAGTCATCAATTTTAAGAGAGGCTTCAAAGAGTACAAGATGATGAAGTCCTGAGTAACTAGGTAGAGTTGGCTGAGAAAGATTGAAGTATGGGTAAGATTACTCCCTGGGGTAAGCAGGGAAGGGCACTGATGGAGATCAGTATAGTCCCATCCTCTATGGAGGTTATAGATTCCCTACCTTCTTGTATTTAGTCAGAAATCCAAGTTATGACAAACCAAACAAAAAGGTTAAATTTACCCTATAAAAATATCCAGGGCTCATGCTATCTTTGCTGAACCTCTTTTGGGTTAGCCCACTATGGCAACATTCTGAATCCTGGTGTCTTTCTCCTTACTATGCCCCCATGCTTCATAGTGTCTTCCTGTCAACCCCCCCCCCCCAATCCCCCAACTACCCTATCATGTCTCATGTATTTCTCCTTCTCATCCTGAACTGACTCTTTTAGGATGCTAAATCCTTCTATGGATTATATTGATCTATGGATCAATAAGTACTCCCACCTCATGGCATGTTCCTTTAAAGGAGTCTTCCAAACTCCTTTCCTTGGTAACACTATTGCTCTCCCAACGCTATTTCATATTTACCAGTCTTGGTATCTATTGTATTTCTTCATTTTGTCTGTAATCTCTTCTCCTAAATAAACTATATTTTGTCAAAGACAAAGGCCATTATGAATCCTTCACATGAGCAAATCCCAATATTTGAACATCAATATCATCATTAAGTGTTGTTGCCAAAACATACCACAGACAATGTTAATCTTGGAATCAGCTGTATTCTAATCCTTTTACAGAAAGCTACAACCTATATAAGTCACTTGATAAGGGCCTTTTTTTGTGTGTCATGTTGATGAGATTAGATTCAGAGAACCAAAATGATGAGATTAGGGTTCCTGGTGTTCAGGTTGTTAAATAATAATGTTAGTGGCAGGTTCGGGGTTCAGGGAACCAAATGAAGAGGTTTGGCTCCCCTGAATCCCCTTTGGGATATGCACAAAGTAGGGAGTTGTGGGAACCCCATTCTGGTGGCGCAAAGGTCCTTTGTAAAGGAATTTACCAACCCGAAAAGCTAGACTGATAAAAGGAGGCTTATTGTTGACACTGGGAAGTCAGCCTTTGCTTTGCATGAATAGAAAAACTGAATTCCTTGGTGACAAGGCACTGACAGAGAAATAAAGTTTCTAGTAGAAAAATCCCAACAGAGAGGTATAAAGTCTCATTAGGGAAATAGGTGAGGATAAAGAGAGGGTAACACTTAAAGAGAATATCATTCCAGTGGGCAGAGGTTGCTGCTATGTATGGCATGGCATGTCAGGTCCTTTGCCAGGACTGAGTTTAAAATTGGTTCTTTTTATAATAGAAGCCTTGCCTACAAGCTGAGGCCTGCTCCTGATGGGGGCTAGTGGGTAGATTTTGAACTGGAATTGAATAGAATTGAATAAATTTTTCTTGATTAATCTCCAATTCAATGGGGTTAGAATCTCAACTAGCCCCACCTAGATAACAGAATGAAGCTGTTTGTCTTTTCTCTCTTGGGTAGGGTCTTTACAGAGGCAGGATTCTAGGAGACTTTCTCCTTGAAGGAGTTTTAGAGAGTTTTTGGGCTCCCTCATCAATGTTGAGTTTAAGTTTCTTCATCTGTAAAATGGAGATAATAATAGCCCCTATGTCACCAGACTTTTTTAAGGATCAAATGAATTAATGAATATAGTACTATACAAATACTTACAGTACTAAACTGTTATGGGACAGAACTGGAAACAAGGTGTTAAGTAAGTGGAATTGAGGAGACAGTGGTTAAATCTAGCATTAGTATTGATTTAATCCTACAACAAATAATGGTTTTCTAGTGATATGACTGGTGTTTACTCAGTGTGGGACACATAAGGAGCTCTCAGGGCCAGAAGGGACAAGCCCATTAGAAGCTCTCAAAGCCTCAGCCAGAGAAGGAAGCTTAAACTCTCAGAACCAAGACTACAGAAGGCCTCTAAGAAAAACTAGCCGAACCCCAAGTGAAGGAGACAAGACTTTGAAGGAGACAGCAAAGGATTTAAGACTTTAACTGCTGGCTACATTTGTGATGATTACTGGCTACCTCCAGAAAGCCCCTGAAGAAACCTGCTCCCAGAGAACATTATATTTTAGAGAAGAATATTACATTAAACAAATGCTAGCTATTATTAATTTCTTTAATCAGCTCAAGAAGTCATCATATAAGGGGAATTTTCAGCAGTAGATTTCCTGAAGATAATTAGTTTCCTAAGTTAGACTAGGAGGACAGATTAGAAGACATTTTGAATTTAGTGGATTCTTATTTCATTAGGATGTGAGTGGGCTGAGTAACTATCTCTTCTGAAAATATCATTGGAAAAAGTATGTGTAAAAGGATCTATGTAAAATCTGTGAAGTACTTGCTAATCTCTGAAGGAAAAAAATCCAAATTTTTTTTTTTTTTTTTTTTTTTTTTTTTTCTTTTTGTTGATCTCAAGAAAACATGTAATAGAAAAAAAATACCTTTTCCCATCATCTTTCAAACAATTATTCTATCACCATTAAATAAAAAAGTCATTAAAATATAAGAATGAGTTAAAGAATTTGCCTCATAGCATGGTATTTAGCTATGGGAAAAAATTCTAAACTTAAGTACTTTAAAATGATGAGTCTTATATGATTTGTTGTCTGTAATTCTCTTTTCCCTTACATTTGCATGGAACCAATTCTTTCTTAAGAATTCCTCTTCTCCTGCTGCTTTTACCCCACCTGGGGCTATAATCCTTCCTTTGTGATAACACAATGAGTTCCATTTTAGTTCTATTAAGAGAACTAGCATACCAAAGAAACACTGCCTCCTGCTATTTTAATGTAAATATCTTCAATGATAAAGATGAGGAATATATGCAAAGCTTCTGAATAAAACTGTCCAAGTAAAATATTTCACTGGGATTGTTATGAAATATTCTTAAGGAAAATCAGGATATTCAAGAAATAGATTTTGGGGGTTTTGTCTTTCACACATAGTCCCCATTACATTTTTCCTGGGCTAATGACTTATTAGTTAATATATTTAAGTCCAGGAAAAATGGGAGAATTTATTGGCTGTCATTCAAACACTGGTAAGATAAGAAGATGATTCACTGATACTTTCCTACTGGCTTACTGTCTTATTGGGGAATATTTCGTGTTTTATGGGTTTTATTCCAAAATATGTACACATTTCTATTTGGGATATGTAAAGATTTAAGGAAAACCTGCAAGAATTTTATCCATCGAAGTACCTTATTATTCTCACTCTCATAACATTTTAACACCACAGCACCCAGGTACTATTATTTTTTTTTAAAATTTGATATTACATAAATAAAGTGATTAAAATCTCCATACCCTTTAAATCAGTGACTCCATTACTGGATTTATTTCCTGAGGAAGTGATCAATATACATACATACATATAGATAGATAAATCTGAAAAATTACAGATAAATGAAAATTATAGAAATGAAATTACAGATAAAATGAGACCTATATTTACATCTCAAATGTCAACTTCATCTATATAAAAGAGTGTAACAGGTACTACTAGAATTTAGTTCATTGGCAAAATATTTAGAAGCTTTCATGTTTGACAAGCTTAATACAAGTAAATAGTTTACTAAAATTTATTTAAAAAGCTAATGTGATTTTAGGCTATATTAAGAAAATAATTTTATCCAGGATTTGGGAGGTGAGAGATGCTAATAAATTTAAAGTGCTATATTTTCAGGGAAGAGTAGGGAGTCAGATAACAGTCTGGAAGAGAGAACACAAAATGACTTCTCTACAGGGATTCATAAATAAATGTATCTTTACTAGCATCAGAAACTATAAGTCAGTCAGGAAGTATGAAGTTGTAAAGTCAATCAGGAAGTATGAACTTGTAGGGAGTAGTACTCCTAAGCAGTAGGGAACAATACACTGAGGAAACACATGAAAATGAAGAAAGCAATGATTATAGGCTGCTTAATAGAAAACTCATATTGTTAATTTAAAGTACATGTTTCCACTCTAACCCCATAACTGTCAGAAATATTCTCAGAAGAAAACTAAGTACTATAAAATGGAAATGCATTATTAGGAAGATAACTGTCATTGTTTTTGATCTTGGTGATACTTTTCAGGGCACTTCAGCAATATTTTTATAACAAATATAGCACTTCATAAAGAAAATTTATTTAGTGATGGGCATTACATAAATATAATATTAACATCATCATTGTATCATTTATGAAAATCATTAATTCCTTCATTGTTTCATCTCTATTGACTCCAAATGAAATATATGTGCACTGAAATATATGAAAGTTTTATAGAGTCTAAAAAAACTGCTTACCTCAAATCTACAAATCTGAACATTGCATCTATATTTCCTAGTCAAAAATGCAGCTTGAAAATTAAGGAAACATTGAAATTTACAAGGTTTTTAATCATTTAATCTGCAGAAAGAGCAGTTGCCTCTGCCTTTCAAAAGACTTCAAAATGAGCTTGAAGCTCCTTTTATATGTTTCTGGAAGAAAAAAAAAAAACATCATTAAAGCTTTTATACCCACATTGTCAAGCAGCAATTAGGTATATACAAATAATACTCTATACAACACCTTTCTTCTGAAGAATTCAAATATTTTTAGAAATGTACTCATCTAGAGAGTGGGAACCATTTTATTCCCTTGTGATATTGAAGGGAAAAGCTTTAGAAAGGTTAACAAGTTAATATAACCTATATATAATATAACCTATAATATAATAATAAGAGTACAAGTTTTCTAGGTCATTTAGCTTCAAACTGAAGTACACTGTTTGGTCTCAAATACTTCCTTCCCCTTCAAACTGTTGTCTTCATAGAGATAAAAATGATATGAAAATGAGGTCATATAGGACTGAATCATTTGTAAGCAAAAGGTGCTTTTTGTTTGGAGAAACTCCACTTAAGAACCAAAAGGCATTTTAAAAACAGAGATGCAAATGTTATTTTTGAAAAAATAGAACAACCTCTTCTCTATCTTCTCATTCTGCCCTGGTCATACCTGTTTATTCTACATTTATTGAATTACCCCTGCATAGAGAACAGTCTCCTGAGAACACTGAAAGAAAAGATTATGCACCTGTTTTCTAGAAACTTACATGCCGTTTCTTGTTTAGTAGATACTCTGAGTAATGGCAGAGTTGAGGAAAGAGATTTTTTTTTTCCTTACTGCCAGTTTTGGATAGGATGAGGGTATGGAGAGATGACCTTTCTGACAATATTTGAATAGAACCATGACACTCTCAATCAATGTACATTTCAAATGTCTTATTGGAAAAGACTGTATAACCATTAAAATCTGACCCTTAGATTTCCCAGAGAAGTTATTTCTATGAAGCATACATTTTTAAAATAGCTTTTATTTGACTCAGCTTATTCATGTATTACAGTGGCATGAATTTCACTAAGCCTTATAGCTGATCTTGTGAAATAAGCTTTATGAAATTGTAGTTGCCCTATAGTACAGGTTCTTAGTAATTGTGAAGCAATCTTTCACTAAGTTAAACAGCTCTTGGGCCTTGCCTAATAATATATCCAGTGTAATATATTTTCATGGGATATATTCAGCAAAGGAGCTATCTATGTATTAGAAGACAATAGGAAGAAAATGTGTGAGAACAAATTTTACTTACATATAAGAAGATATAGTACTACTATTTCATATTAAATAAATTATGATATTGGTTTCATTTAGCAAAACAAAAATTATTGATCATTAAAATTTGAATATTTAATACTTTAATATTGAAAGACTACCCTCCTCTAATCCATTTTTCCTCCTTACTTTATTTCTAACTCAAAATCTAAATGGGAAAAAAAAACCTCTTTAGATGATCTTATGTCAAATTTGAGGAAATCAGACATGAACCTGAGAATTAAAAAAACACCAATGAGCTTTTTTTCTGTGAGAAAATCCTAATGGTCATTATATAATTTAAAATCTATATGATAATTATGTACCTTTAGGCTTCTATATATTCCCTTTCTTCCAAAGAAATTTAAACAACAAACTCCCTGAGGTGTGCTAACATTTATTAGTAAATAAATAACTTCTTAGGAATAGCTCAGATATTTTTAGAGATTATTTTAAACCTTCAGGTGTAGTCTGATGGTTGTTTCAGAAATAAATTTGCATTTCTGAGTTCAAAGCATAATACTATATACATATACCATAAACACATAGCCATTGCTCTTATGATTGCTTAAAGATAAGTAGTAGAGTTGACCCATAAATAAATGACCATATCACAAGAAATAGAAAACAAAAAAATTCTGTGTGAGGATTAAAGGGAGAAAGGTCATTCCTGACTAGGGAAATCATGAATGGTCTCCTGGAGAAGGTAGCATTTGAATTAGAATATTAAAAAAAAATAGATTGAAAGGCATAAGAAGACAAGGATTACTTGTCAAACAGTGAATGTCACCCAAAAGCATGACTCATTGTTTTCCTCATTATAATTATTGATTTTTATCACTTAAACTTTTGTATAATTTATTTTTATATATGTTAATGCCATCCCATCCATTTTCTAGAATTAACAACTTTTTAAAAGTAGATTAGGTTGGATTTGTTTTCATTGCACTTCCTATCTATTTCACAAGTATTCATTATTGTGGCATAATATTAATTTTGATTTTCTCTATAACAAGTTGGAAACAATTCTACATAGCTGATTTAGAAATAACTTTCAAAACTGTAACAAGCTGTTCCTGTTTGTAAAATAAAAAATTCATTTTCTAGGCCTAACATGTCTTGAGTCTTTTCTTGAAGAAAATCTTCTTAATATCTTGGTACAACACTTTTGTATAGTACACTAATCATTGATCTCCCTCATTCTTTTTTTTAAATTTTTAAATTTTTTAAAACTTTTTTTTTCTGTATTCACCTATGCACTGAAGTAACTCAGCATCAAAGTACATATAGATTTTAATTTGGAGGGTATTATCTACTTCAACATTTATATTTTCTACCTCTTCCTCTTCTATAACAGATATTGACCACTAATAAGCCAAAATTTTTTATGGTTGACTTTTTGGAGATACTTATCTCCATAGTCTCTTGATATTAGAACAAAATGCACCATGAAATGATGTTTCTTGCTGTCTTAAGAGAACAATAAAACCAATTCTATCCCTTGCTTCTTCAAGGAGGACCTGTGAAATAACCTTCCAATTAAGTACAACTTCCTTCTGCCTTGCAGTTTCATCTACAACCAGAATGTCAATATTGAAGTGACTTAATTTTTCTAGAAGTATATTTCCTTGTTGGTCACTGTCAAGAAACTTCAAATTTAAAATAATAACAGTCAATGTTTGTGGACAGTCTAAAAATTGAAATTTTTGGCACCATTAGTCTCTTTTTATATCATTATTTTACCCTCACTGGGTAAAACAAAGATGCCTGCATAGGATTATGAATAATTTTTAAATTTTTATTTTGTCATAAGTTTTCATAGCCAAATAACTCCTTACTGACTACTTAGATTATTGGTAATGAGCTTCTTTGTACTTAGTACTTTGTTCTGAGAGGATCCAAATGAAACTTTTTTTAAAAGAGGGACTAAAGCTAAATCATTGTCATTTGTAATGACATCCATATATATTATTCTTTACCCAGTGCAACTAGTAGTAAAGCAATTGCAAACTTCTTTTTAAAAATTCCGTAGAAATGCTAAATCTTGAAAAATGATTCATATTGGAATATAATAGATTATAAAGAGATTTTTATTTATTGCATCAGAGAAATTTCATATATAAGAAAACATATGTCTTTCAGTTGGGAATCAAGATAAATTACATCAATTCCATTTCAGGGAGTGCTAGAATGACAAAATTTAATTTTGATGGATATTTAACTTTTAAGAGATATTTTATATCTATTTAATAGATACTACTAATACTGAGAATGTCAGTTGTATTCTCAGTGAGTTAGTATAAATTTAAACTACATAGTAGGGTATGGTATGATATGATACACTACTACATTAGTATACAGTATATTTTAGTATAAAATACCACATGCTAGAGCACTGCTATATACTAGTATAGTAGTATATAATAGCATGACATATTGTGTCATAGTATACTATACTCTACCTACCATACACGTCATACTATACCTTAAACCATACTATGCCATATTAAAGAAAGTGCCAGTTTGTTAGATATTTAACCCATACATTGCCTACTGAAAATAAGTCATTTGTACTTTTTTTTTTTTTCTGAAGCAATTGGGGTTAAGTGACTTGCCCAGGATCACACGGCTAGGAAATGTTAAGTGTCTGAGATCAGATTTTAACTCAGGTCCTCCTGACTTCTTGCTGCTCTATCCACTGAGCCACCTAGTTGCCCCAGAATTTCATACTCTTCAATAATTATTATAAGCTAACATTAAACTATAAAGCTATATATTATAGTACGGCATCATATAATATAGCATAGTATAATAAAGTTTAGGGTATAGTATGGTGTATTTCAATAGCACTTCTCCACCATAACTTTTCCTTTTTCAGAAACAACTGTGATTATGAGTACCTATCATATGCAGAAGCATGACTGGCACAGGTTTTGGGCTAAAATTGTCTCTCTATAAGTGGTAAAGACCAGATTCTGAACCAAAACGTTGACTTGAATTTCTTATCTCTGGCCATCAGGAATGCTGGCTCACAGCTAAAACATACAACAGTAACAAAAATACCTTCCAGACACAATGTTTTTTTTTTTTGTCACTTTTTAAAATTTAACTTTATTTATTTATTTGACATTTCCCCCAGTTACATTTAAAACTTTTTTTTTTTTAAAGATTTTTGAGTTCTAGGTTCTCTGCCTTATCCTCACCCACAATTAAGAAACCACATGTGAGATTATGCAAAACATTTCCAAAGAGCTTAAGTTGGGAAAAGAAACATAGATATCCTACCCTAATAAAAATAAAAACTCTCAAGAAAAATCAAGTTAAAAATAAAGAGAGAGACAGAGAAAGAAATAGAGAATGCTTCTATCTGCATTCAGACACAATCAGTATCTTTCTATGGATAGGATTTTTCATCATAAGTCCTTCAGAGTAGTTATGGATGATTATACTACTGAGAATAACAATTATTTACAGCTGGTCATACCAGAACATTATTATTACTTTGTATACAGTATATCTCACTTTGTTCATAGAGGACTTTCCAGGAGTTTTTACCTTCCCTGGGAGCATCCTGCTCATAATTTGACAGAGAACAATAAGTTTCCATCAGAGAAACTTGATTTGAATTTTTTTTTTTACAATTACTATTGCTAATTGTATTCCCCCCTCCATTTATTTTCTCTCTCCCTTCACCCTGTCCCTCCTAAAAAGTATTTTGCCACTGACCGCTTTCTCCTCCAATATGCCCGCACTTTTATTACTCTTCCTCCCCTTCCCATATCCTATTCCAGTCCTATTTTCCTAAAGCGTAAGATAGATTTCTATTCCCTATTGAGTATGTATTCATTTCCTATTGGAGCCAATTCTAATGAGAGTAAGGATCACTCACTTATGCTCTGATTCCCTTTTTACCCTCCATTGTAAAAGCTTTTTTCTTGTCTCTTTTTTATAGCAGGTAATTTGTAGCATTCCATTTCTCCTTTTCCCTTTCTTTCAGTACATTCCTCTCTTATCCCTTAATTTCATCATTTAAAAAAAGATATTATCAATTCATATTCAACTCATACCTGTGCCCTCTGTCTATATATATTCTTTCTAACTGTCATAATAATGAGAACATTCTAATGAGTTATAAGTATCATCCTTCTGATGGGGTGAACGCTGAAACTGACCTTCACTTTTGGGGTGAGCCCTGAAACTCTCCTGACAGACCTGGGACAGTTAAAAGATTGACCCAGGACCACTCCCTACTTAGCTGGAACTTACATAGTCTCACTTAGCCACAGATCTGGACCTGATATTTCTATTGAGTATCTGGTTGCACCCTCTATTGAGCTGAAAATTATAATTTAGTCCAGGACCAGTGCAACTTAGCTCCAACTTAAGTGATCTTATTCAACTGGGAATCTAGGGTTGGGGGCAGTGAAAACATTGAAATAATTTCATTCAATTGAAACTTCAGTCTCAGATTTCTAATTAAAGGGCAATTTGGGGCTCATTTATTTGCAGAGGCCCAAAAGCAGGACAACGCCTAGTCAAGGAACCTCTCTCCTTAGCATAGCTGCCTGTCAGGACCCCTGCCCACTGTGAAGACATTCTCTTCTCAGTGTTACCACCTCTGTTTATCTCTCTGCTAGGATTTCTCTGCTAGGACCTTTATCTCTCTGCCAGGACCTCGTCACTGGGAAGTCAGTCTTCTTGCAAAAGCTGATTTCTACAGTGCCAACAATTAAACTTCCTTTTACCATTCTAATATTTCAGGTTCCTGAATTCTTTCATGTTAGACCTATGCCGACCAAAAAGGGGTTCCCACAACTCTCTGCACTGCCACTAACCACATCACTTCCATGTAGAAATCTTATCATTACCCTTTTGAAGTCCCTTATAATATCCCTTTCCCAAGTAACTCCTTATGTTTTTCCAGTGTCCTGTATTAGAACATCGGATTTTCCATTCAGCTCTGGTCTTTTCATTATGAATACTTAAAAGTCTTCTGTTTTATTGAATGACCACCTTTTCCTCTGAAGAATTATACTCAGTTTTGCTAGGTAGGTGATTGTTGGTTGCAATCCTAGTTTCATTGATCACCAGAATATCATATTCCAAGCCCTCTGGTCTTTTCA
Source organism: Sarcophilus harrisii (assembly GCF_902635505.1). NCBI lineage: Eukaryota > Metazoa > Chordata > Mammalia > Dasyuromorphia > Dasyuridae > Sarcophilus > Sarcophilus harrisii. The sequence continues at coordinate 174,822,539 of NC_045429.1, read as the reverse complement.
TGCAGAAGCTGTTAAGTTCTGTGTTATCCTGACTGTGGTTCACTATACTTGAATTTCTCTTTCTGAATGCTTGCAATATTTTCTCCTTGACCTGGGAGTTTTGGAATTTAGCTATAACATTCCTGGAAGTTTTTATTTTGGGATCTTTTTCAGGAGCTTATTGGTGGATTTTTTCACATTAAAATTGAATGGTGGATTCTTTCAGTTTCCTTCCACAATAACAATGGAGAAAAGAAATGCTCTGTGAAAGACCTTTAGCAAAGTTTAAAAATTGATGGAAATTCTAGTTCTCATTCAAGGGGCAAAGTTTATTTAAAGCAATATGATACCATTACTGAGCAGACTAAATTCTAAGCAAATTGAGTAAAGAAACAGTACTGAGGGGATGCACTTATACAGCTTTCAATCATAGATATGTTAATTCTGTAGCTTAAGAGTAGGGCTAGGAAGTAATCTCCAGATGAATTAAGGGTGGTCTTCAGATAAATTTAGTGTGCTCAGTTTCTAAGGCAGATTCCAAAGCCAGAAGACCAAGAACTCATTAGAACAGAAGCCCCAAGGTCAAGGGACCCCAAAATCACATTACATCAAGTTTATCATATATTACACATAATGTTGTGCCACAGTTCTCTTTTAATGTCCTGACCCAGTTTCCCTAATTGTCCTATTCAGTTACTCTGCCTCAGGTTATAACCATTCCCTCTTAATATTTGATAGGATAAAGTTCTTATATCTTAGATCTCAGCTATAATCATTCCCTCTCAATGTTTGATGGGATAAAGATCTTTATCCATTTTAGACATCATTAGAATATCAGGAGCCTCTCCAGTACCTTCCATTATGTCATCCTATGTGCCCCTTTAAGTCATCCCCATTCGGTATCTCTCCCATTATGTTATTGTTCTTGTTACCCTATAAAAGAATCTTGTATATGACCTTTGCTGCTGGATTCTTTGAGATGATAGTCTCATTGAGCCTTGGGACCAAACCATGGATCCATTTGGTCCCAGTAAATCTCTCCCATTTAATAAATTAATAAATTCTCTCTAATTTCTATCTTTCTCAGTTTCTCCAGCATTAGAATTATTAACATCATTACTAAGACTAGAAGAAATACCTTTTAGTGGAGGTTAATCATGCCTTATCAAGAGAGTTAGTAAGGCAGTGTGTAGAGGGCTAGCCTTAGAAGAAGGAAAACCTATGTTTTAATTCTACCACAAACACTGATTAGATATATAACTCTGGGAAAGTCATGTAATCTCCCTCTCTCTCAGTTTCTTCTTCTGAAAACACTGAGAATAAACTCACAGGGTTGCTATGAAATAACATATGTAAATACTTTTCCAAACCTTAAGCATTATATATGGTAGCTGTTTTTGTTGCTAATGTATGCTTTTGTTGTAATCCAGCATGCCTAATGGTTAGAGAAAATAAATGTGCTATTAGAATTCACATTATATAAAAAAAAGTATCATTTTCAAAAGCAATGCATTTTCTCTAAGGAAATATAAAAATAAAGAGTAATCTAGAATGTCTAACTCATGATTATGTAAAAGAGAATGAAATCACTTATTAATTTATTCCATTGTATCTTTCTAAGTTGCACAAATCTTACCAGTAAGTCTTTAAAAAAAAGGAAAAAAAAAACTTATTACTGCTGAGGTGCCCTGTCGAAGAGGGGGCAATTATTATTTTCATATAGAGTATTCTGTAAGTCATCTTCTACTCATATTCTATTACCTAAATCAAACTATTAGAGAATGGGACAAAATCAATTTGCATTCCATTGGAAGATGATGAAAGGCTGAATAAGCTGCTAAGTGGACTTTCTGTAAAGTGGTTTGCAAACCTAACTTAGAAATTAGAAAGCATTCAAGCATTGGCAATTCAATTCCCCTCCTTCTCCCATTTTTAGAGAGAAATTCAGCATATGAAAAGACACAATTAGAAAGGTCTTGCATGATTAGGAATAAAGCAACTAAGTACACACTAGAAATATAACAGAAATGTGTTGTGAAGAGTATTTGTCAAGGAGTATGGGGGTGGGGCAGGAGGGAATAAGCATCCATATAGAATTTATTATATTATTATTGATAATATAATTATTTTATTATATTATTTGATCCTCACAATAATCCTGGGACACATGCTGTTATTTTCATTAAAAGAAACTGAAATAAACAGAAGTGATCTACCTGGGGGGATATAAGTCAAAAATGTCTGAATAGATGCATAAATTCAAGCTTTTTTGACTTCTGGGCCAGGACCCTATTTATACCTCTGTGAGAACAAAGACTTAGACCTTCCTCTCAATTCTTAGCTTTGTACAAGTGATTTAATTTTTCTGTGTCTTAATATCTTGATTTTTCAAATTGAACTCCCTTGGGGAGTCAATAGTTTAGGAGTGGCAAGGGCAGGAAGGGAAGAAATAGCATATAAAATAATAAGTATACATATTTTGGAAGGAGGGAAGGAACTTTAATACAGGGATATGAGAAATACAGGCTTTCCATAAGAAGTGTCATATAGGCAAAGTCTTGAGAAAAAAAGAAATGGATTTTAAGAGAGGAATACAGTGAGAGATATTATTTCAGAAATAAGGGAAAGCTGAATTCTAGGAGTAGCATGTTGGTCAGTTAGAATTCAATGAAGCAAGAAGGCCTTTAAAATGCCAAGCTGAGACATTTGTACTTTATCTTGAGGAAGCTACTCAAGATTTTTTAATAAGAGCATGACATGGTTACTCTATGCAAGTTTTATTATGCCCATTTTTCAGAGGAAGAATGTCTCTAAGATGTTAAGTGATTTCTTCACGGTCACACAATTTGGTAATGGACAGCACAGGAATAAATGATAAGTACTTAGATACATTGATAAAAGTATATTTAACATAAAATTGAGCCAGTTATATTACTACATATCCTAACCACCCTTTCCCAACAATGTTTTTTTTATCCAAAATGTGTTTTGATATCCAGGTTAGAGCTACCAGCTGTAATTAATCCTATTAACAAGAATGTCATTTTCCAAAATCTGTCCTCCATAGAAGGGAACAAAGAACCTCTCAGTTTAAAAGAAGTCCTTTAGGGCATGGGGAGAGAGAAGACAAGTGAACAGAAATGCAATTGACTTTTCATCTTCAGTGGTTCAAAGATGATAATGCTTCAAGTAGGACTAAACTTAAGGTGGAGAGAAGATAGAATGCTGACATGGGGATGTAGTAGAGACAGGGCCATTTCAGTGAGGTTAATTCAACAAATGTGAGTTATACCAAAATAGTGGCTCAGTAGGGTGGCGACAAATGACTAAGTTTCTGTGAAGGTCACAATGAAAAGATATGTGTGTGTGTGTCTGTGTGTGTGTGTCTGTGTGTGTGTGTGTGTGTGTGTGTGTGTGTGTGTGTGTTTGGAGTGGGATGACCTTAAATTGGCAAGAGGAACTGACTGACAAATTCTAGAGAGAGTTATCGTTCCAATTGTTTTCAGTCATGTCTGACTCTCAGTGGTCACATTTGGAGTTTTCTTGGCAGAGACACTGGAGTGATTTGCCATTTTTTGATCTAGTTCATTTTACAGATGAGGAAACTGAGACAAACAAGGTTAAGTAACCTAAGCCAGATTTGAAATCAAGAAGATGAGTCTTCCTGATACCAGGTCAAGCACTTTGTCCATTATGCCACGTAAGTGCCCTAGTAGAGGCAATATTAACTCTTTTAATAGCAATGAGGTTCTTTTTTATATGAGGGAAGGTTTGCAGAGCTGAGATGACTGGCTTTTCAACTTATATGGTTTGTCTTTAAATTTGTTATTCAAAAGTCCAGGGAGATCAGTGTGCTATTTGTCCTAAATATAAACTGTGAACTCTGGAAGGCAGGGACTCTGATTTTGCTCAGCATAATTGAATTCATTGAGCAGCACAGTGAGCATTTATGCTACTTTATAAATTTTTAAAGGAGTGCTATAATAATTTATTATTTATATTGTACCCATCAATTGAATATCTGAACACAAATTGCAAATATAAATTTAAAAAAAAAAAGATTTGCCACAATTTTCTAACCCCTTCCAACCCCTTACTTCACAGTTATTAGACTTGGGAGTGAAAGAGACTAGGACCAATAAAGGCTTCTTGCAAAGCACTTTAATCTAATTTGAAATCTCCTGGATGAGGCAATGAATATCATCTATTTGCATATTCTATTTATCTGAAGCTCTTTGCTCATATTAACCAAATTCTCACATTACCCCAGAATGAAGAAAGGGGACGCAATTGGTGGTTTATAGATGGAGGACCTTAGATAACTGAGATGATGTACTTGCCAGGGGCAATGCAATAATTCAGTATTGTTTCTCATCTGTTAAATATGTCAAACACAAATCTATGCTGAAAAAAAAACTTGCCCAAGATTTTTCACTGAGAAAAGTCTTCAAAATCAATTAAAGGAACCTAAAAATTTACTTTTCTTTTGTTTTAAGAAGGTAAGACTTGTGATTATATCAGGTGAGAGCTGGAGTGAAGCACCTTCTTTAATAATACAGATTGACACTTTCTTTACAATTTTCCTTAAAATTTTGAGATTTGCCTAACAACACTTTAAATTGCACTAAGACTTTTGGGACAGTTGGAGTAAGATAATTTTCCATTATTTGTGTCTTCTCTTCAAAAGATAAGATAATTCTAATGGGTTCCCATGGGAAAAGAATTTTTTTGAAATAAGAAATAGTCATTTTGGCATCTTTGGTACATCTAAGATTTAAAATTATAATTAATAAAATTACTGAAGAATATGTTTGGAGTAAAATAAACTTCTTTCTATTATTCTCACCCACACGAGTCATGGGATGAATAAAATCCCAGCAAAAAGTCATGTACCTGCTAGCAAACCAATGTCTAGATGGACCAAAGGGAGGGGCATTAAGAAGAGAAGTTTTTTGTCAAATTTAAGTGGAATTTAAGTGGTCTTTGCTGCAATGGGCCCTATCTAGCTGAATTCCCTCAGTTACCCCCTGGGGCAAGCAGGAAGAAGGGGTTGAATTATCAAATTCCTTGCATTGTCAAAATTGTCATCATCCTACAGTTACTGTAGCCAATCTGAAGGGCAAATTATGATGGTAATATCCAAGGTTATTTCTCCCTATTAAAAAAAAAACTATCTATACACCACTATAGTTGTTACTATAGTAGTGTAACTACTACTGTATAGTGTAACTATATAGTGTAATTATATATAGAAGTTACTAACTTCTTTTAGCCTGCTTATTAAGCATCAAAGTGGCTAGTTCATTAGGAACTTGACTGACCTTGTCATCTTCCCTTTTGTGATGGAGTCTTTCCCCCTAATAATGGCTAAAAATCCCTTTTGGAAATTAGCCCACTGTCAGCAGTGTAATTGTAATGCTAGAGAAACTGAGGCAAGATAGAGATTAGAGAGTTTTTAATATTTTATTTGGATTTCTGAGAGGGAGAGAGAGGCTGAAGGCAGAGCAGAATCCATTCTGCTATCAGGGCTGAATTGGACTTTCATCTCAAAGAATCCAGCATCAAATGTGAGATTTCAATGATTTTTATATGTGGCTCTAAGTGATCAGGGAGACAAAGGCAAGGGGTGGAGTTCGAACTCTGGTGAGTATGAGAATTTCCAAAAACAGACCACAACATACCATTCTGACAGGGTAGGGAGTGAGGAACAGATTCTGATAACTTAGGAGAACTTAGGAGCCAGGGAGTCTGAACTAGATCTTTCCCTTATCTGAGATTAAACATTTAGTTATAACCTTAGAGTAGCCTGTCCTAAATTATATCAGTCCTAATAGGAAGGGGGGAGGAGATTGACTCCAGGGGGATTGAGACAGAACAATTAGGGAAACCGAGGCAGGACAATTTAGGAAAACTGAGGCAGAACAATAAAAGGAAACTGTCACAACAGAATAAAATCTTTGCTTCTTGATTTGGAAATGGTTTAATATAATTTTTTGTGATACCTCATGACAATGGCCTAACTCCCCAATATACTTTTTAGTTTCAATCCATACTCCCAAACATTTGATGGACTAGTGTCCTGAAACTATGATATATTTTGGATATGTATGTTTCTGCACCCCATACCCTATTACTAGCAAGCAGCTGAGTAGAGAACACATAATATAGAATGTCACAAAAGATTTCCAAATTTTTGCCTGGGTATAGGAAGCTATATAAATCAGTGAACACAGTCAAACATACAAATCTATTAATCCTAGACATGAACACATGCAGAAAAATATGCAGCAGCTTTAGTTTTATCCAAGAAGGATAGGAGAGACATGGATTGCTGCACACTTAAAAGCTGTTCAGATTGTCTTTGTTAGTATTTCTAAAACCCGAGATTTAGACAACTAAAAGGGACCTATGAGTTAGAAATCAAATTAAATCCAAGAAAATAACCATTTTCTATAAAGATGATTACCACATGATCTCAGCAGTTTTAAACATTCAGTAAAAAAAAAAAAGGAATTACTTTTCATCAACCACAAAATGTTGACCAGGCAAATGCCATATCAAATAGATTTTCAGGAGAGTTTAACTTCTTTTGTAGAGTTTAACAGTTTGTGGATTGTTTTCCAAATGCAAATATTTATTCATTCTTTGCAAAAGCTATTTTTATATTACAAAGTGGAGTTATATGAATGTGTATATCTGTGAATGAATGTGGGAGGGACACATAAAAATTCATTCTTCCATCTAATTTTTATCTACAAACTACAATATTCAGCTGATCCACATAACTAATCACAATTTATGAGCTCTATTATTATTGGTATTCTGAGCAAAAGTTAATCAGAAGCCGGGATTCTGTCATTGAATGACCATAAAAGACTGGAGTAAAAGATGATAACAGAATAGATCGCAGGTTTAAGGGGAATTGAAGTTGAAGATGAAACATTTAAGTAAGATAATTTTTTTTTTTTTTTTTTGCCCTTCAGTTGGTGTTAATTTAAATAACAAGGAAAATGCTTAGCACAGTCAAAATTTTCCCACCTCTGATACTTGGACCCATGTCCATTAATTTATCCATTCCACATATTAATGGAAGAAAGATAATAAGAATGCCATCACTAGTCTAGAGGCTGATTTCCATAGAATCTCACACGAATAGCAATATGAAGACTAACTTCCATAGTATTCCACACAGGCTGGCAAGTGATGGTGTTGAGCTGAAAAGGATTTAGGAGAGATAAGAGAGTAAAGGAAGGGAATAATTATCTAAGATCTGATTTGAATCCAGAACTTCCATATCACCACATGTAGCACTTTATCTGTGTACCACTTGGCACCTTACCTTTCAAGAAAATATCAAACTGGTCACTTTAATTTTTTATAATTTATTAATTTTTAAAAGTATGTTTTATTGTTGTGTTTGTTGTTTACATCATTAAGATGTCACAGAAAGTTTTTTTTAATCCCTTCTGCAATCTCTAGAACTTAATTTTCTTTTGTGACAAAGAAAAAGTTAAGTATTTATATTAAATATTCTAACCACATCTAATATTCCATATTGCATTCTGTCCCAAGTAGTTCACCTTCATTCTACAATAAAGATAGATAAGGTTTCATTATTTATTCTATACACACTTCTTTGATTGTCCTCTGACTTCCTTTTAGGGACTTTTTCATTTGCATTGTTGCAATCATTTTTTATATATAATTATATACAGTTTTTTTCTATGTTTATCTGAATTCAACTATCTTTTTTTTTTTTTTTTAATACCACAATGTTCCCTTACTTTCATGTATTCCTAGTTTTGGATTTTTTTTTTTTCAACTCTATTTATAGGCTTTGCTTTTCTTTTGTTTTTCTATGACAGAGAATGTTACCCTGATTTGGGTGGGGTAGGGTGATATATGTATTGGAACTTTATTTCTATATATATTTAAATTTCCTTGTAGTATATGCCCATTATATGTTCATAGAATCAACAAATCTAGACCATTTAGTCACACTTAATATATATATATATATATATATATATATATATATATTTATTTATTTAGAAAGTGATATCTAGACTAATCAGATAAATTTATATTTCTGGCAAGATTCTGTTAGTGTGCTATGTCTCCTCAGTCACTCCAACATTAAGTGTTTCCATTTTCTTGCCTCTTTATCAATTTTCGGGGTGTAAGGTGAAACTTCAAAATTGATTTCATTTGTATTTCTCTTCTTCCTAGTGAGTCAGATGATGTTTTCATATGGTTATTAAAAGTTTGCAATTGTGATTTTGCAAAACTTTTTAAAAAATATCCTAAGTGCCAAATTTTTATCAGCAAAATTTGATGAAAATATTTGATTTACTCTAAAGGAAAATCAATTGTGTTTGGAAATACACTTATAATTAGAACATCATGAAACTATAAAGCAATGCTGACAGATTTATGGTTTTCAATCTAGCAATCCAGCTGTATCTATCTTTGTTTTTGTATGAAACATGAAAAATCACAGGTTCAGTCTGAAACATTTTATTTGTCAAATATCAGTTTGTTTTCTCAGATATTTGAAAATCAAGTATCTGTTATTCCATAGTATAATTTACAATGAACAGATTATGAACTAACTTAAATCTTATTATAAGCATAATAGTCACTCATTGTTACTGTCCTCACACTATATGTTTCTAATATATTTAGCATGAAATCTTACTGAAAGAACATTGTAGAATAGAAGAAGATGATTTCTCTTTCTGAGTGTGTTTTCTCATAAACTTTAGCCATAAACTAAATTTGGGTCACTTTGGCTGGATTTGAACTAGAAATGAAAATATTAATTTAGTTTTACCAAATAGGCCTTTATACACACACACACACACACACACACACACACACACACACATGCATATATATATGTGAGAGGTATGTGTGTGTATGTGTATGTATAACTAAACTGTAACTTCATAGATAAATACAACCCTATTTTATTTTTAGTTAAATTACTGTTTATAACTAACTATTGGAAATGTTTCATCTTCCGCTCAGAATTTCTTTCTTTCTTTCACTCATTTTTTTCTTCCTTATATCCAAGTCTAACATTATTTCATGAAAAACTTGCCATATATTATGTCTGATTAATCTTGACTGAAATGTTTTATTACAGAATTGTTTCATCTAAAGATCAAAAGACAGCCCTCATTGGATATATTGTGGGTGAGAGGTGTGTGTGTGTGTGTGTGTGTGTGTGTGTGTGTGTGTCTGTGTGTGTGTGTGTCTGTGTGTGTGTGTGTGTGTATGATAAAAGAAAAGGTTTTTATAGTCAGTAAAATAAGCAAAAAGAGAAACAAGTGCATCTCCCCTTGAAATAACTTGGCTGAACAAAAAAGAAATTTGATAGCTCTTCCCTTCTACCATTTAATTTAATAATTAAATTATTTAGAATCTGCGGAACACTTGGATAATGAAAAAGATAGGAAGTTTAGATATGGGAAGTCCCCAAAATCATGTGATCAAAGTGCTTTATGTAAGGGATATGTCATGTATGATTTGCATAGTCTGAAATCAGTACATAACACATTTTAATGATATTTATCTTGGTAGGATCCCTATTGTTCTCATACAGACACTATAGGTCTGGAGTCGGAAAGACCCAAGATTAACAAAAACACATTAATTATGTGTTCTTGGCAAGTCACTAAATCTCTTCTTTGTCTGAGTTTCTTAAACTGCAAAATCAGAGTAATAACATCTCAGAGTAATACCTCCCAGAGTTAGAGAGTTGTCATAAGGATCAAATAAGACAATATGCATAAAATGTTTAGCACAACACCCTTTGATCCAGCAGTGTTACTATTGGGCTTCTATCCCAAAGAGAACATAAAGAAGGGAAAGGGATCTGTATGTGCAGGAATGTTTGTGGCAGCCCTCTTTGTAGAGTCCAGAAACTGGAAACTGAATGCATGCCCATCAATTGGAGAATGGCTGAATAAATTGTGGTATATGAATAATATGGAATATTATTGCTTGGTAAGAAATGACCAACAGGATGATTTCAGAAAGGCCTGGAGAGACTTACACGAACTGATGCTGAGTGAAACGAACAGGGCCAAGAGATCATTATATACTTCAACAACAATACTATATGATAAGCAATTCTGATGGACGCGGCCCTCTTCAACAATGAGATGAACCAAATCAGTTCCAATTGAGCAATAATGAACACTACCAGCTACACCCAGCGAAAGAACTCTGGGAGATGACTATGAACCATTACATAGAATTCCCAATCCCTCTATTTTTGTCCACCTGCATTTTTGATTTCCTTCACAGGCTAATTGTACAATATTTCAGAGTCCGATTCTTTATATACAGCAAAATAACAGTTTGGACATGTATACTTATTCTGTATTTAATTTATACTTTAACATATTTAACATGTATTGGTCATCTTGCCATCTAGGGAAGGGGATGGGGGAAAGGAGGGGAAAAATTGGTAAAAAAAAGTTTGGCAATTGTCAGTGCTGTAAAATTACTCAGGATTGTAAGGAATAATTCTTTTTTTTTTAAATTCTGCTTCTTTATTTGAAAATATCAAATAAGTAGGACTTTACTGAATTGCACAGTGAACTAGTTAAAACCATATTGAGGAACATTTCCTTTGGTGGCTTCTTGAAAATGAATTTGAGTTATTCAGGAAAGTTATTTAATTTTTTTCAGTTTTTCATTTTTCTCTCTTGCAAAATTAGAGGCTTGCACTAGGTAGGCTCTAATGTTTATTTCAGCTTTCTGTTAGTGAGGAAAAACTTAAGGCAGGGAAATCTATTACGAAACAATTGAAAGAGTGCAGGGGAAGTTCAATAAGTCAACTAGCATCTATTAAGTGACTACTATATGCCAAGTACTGCGCATAGGCGTGGGGTTACAAAGAAACAGTCCTTAATCTGTTGGGCTCCTGGTTTAATGAGACAGCAACATGCAAACAATTGTGTACAAGCAAGCTGTGTGCAGGATAAATTGGAGATATTCTCCAAAGAAAAGCATAACAATTAATGAGAGTTTAGATAATGCCCTTATTCCAGTATGAAGCATTTATCAAATTCTCAAAAACATTTGGTGACTTGTAGCAAAGCTATTTGTTATTTATTAGTTTATGAAGGATAATTATTTAATGCTTTATAATGCTAGACAACAGATGATTTTTCTAGGTACTTGATAAGTTCTACATTTTTTAAAAATTCTTAAATGATATGTTGCACAAATTCCACTTTTGCAATGAAAAATATGCATTGATCAACAAGTCCACATTCCAAAATATCTTTTAGTGTTATTATTGCTATTAGTATGGCTCTCAGAGGCATTGTTCATACAGGCTGAAACTTGGAATCAGAAAAAGGGAGGCTTGCTATCTATCACTGACAAATATTGTCAGTGTAGTCATGGGCAAGTCACTCATTTTCTTAGTGGTGAGGCAAGACTTGAAACTCACAGATTTATAGAACACTTAGCAATCTTCACTAGCAGGGAGAATTTTCATATCAGTTTCTCATATTTATGAAATAACAAGTCTGGATTCCTCTTTATCTTCGGAAAAAAAAAACCCACAATGCTACACTTTTGATAATACCTTCATTGTCACAATTGAATTATGATGAACATAATTAAGGTTACAATTAGCAAAACTCTCCTAACACAATTTTCTTTCTTAGTTTCTATTATTCATTTTTGTTTGAAATCGGAGCAGTAGATTTTCCTATGGAAAACTGATGGGTAAATTTGTATATGTGGTATATTAACAAAATGATATATTAATGGATTAATAATTTAAATGTTTCATGTCATGATCATTAAAGCTGGATTAGGCTGGAATTTATCCTTGAGCTACATACAAATGAAGAAAAGATACATGAAATGTATTTATAGGCCATATCAGATTGCTAGGAGAATATTTCACCCCAAGTTACCTATGATGTTGCTTATTCTTTATTTATTTATTTATTTTTATTTAATAGCCTTTTATTTACAGGTTATATGTATGGGTAACTTTACAGCATTAACAATTGCCAAACCTCTTGTTCCAATTTTTCACCTCTTACCTCCCACCCCCTCCCCCAGATGGCAGGATGACCAGTAGATGTTAAATATATTAAAATATAAATTAGATACACAATAAGTATACATGACCAAACTGTTATTTTGCTGTACAAAAAGAATTAGACTCTGAAATATTGTACAATTAGCTTGTGAAGGAAATCAAAAATGCAGGTGGGCATAAATATAGGGATTGGGAATTCAATGTAATGGTTTTTAGTCATCTCCCAGAGTTCTTTCTCTGGGTGTAGCTGGTTCAGTTCATTACTGCTCCATTGGAAATGATTTGGTTGATCTCGTTGCTGAGGATGGCCAGGTCCATCAGAACTGGTCATCATATAGTATAGTTGTTGAAGTATATAATGATCTCCTGGTCCTGCTCATTTCACTCAGCATCAGTTTGTGTAAGTCTCTCCAGGCCTTTCTGAAATCATCCTGTTGGTCATTTCTTACAGAACAGTAATATTCCATAGTATTCATATACCACAATTTATTCAGCCATTCTCCAACTGATGGACATCCACTCAGTTTCCAGTTTCTAGCCACTACAAAAAGGGCTGCCACAAACATTCGTGCTCATACAGGTCCCTTTCCCTTCTTTATAATCTCTTTGGGATATAATCCCAATAGTAACACTGCTGGATCAAATGGTATGCACAGTTTGATAACTTTTTGAGCATAGTTCCAAACTACTCTCCAGAATAGTTGGATTCGTTCACAACTCCACCAACAATGTATCAATGTCCTAGTTTTTCTGCATACCCTCCAGATGTTGCTTATTCTTTATGGATATGAGTAATTCACATTTAAGCAGTACTTAAAGTTCATATAAGACTTTCTTTAGCATTCTTACTTTACAGATGAAACAACTGAGGATCAAGATGATTTGACCACAGTCATAGATAATAAGTGAACCAAGACTTATGATTCCAACACCAATCCCTTTTCTCAGTCATTACCAGATCATGTCTACTAAACTCTGATCATCTTTCTCAATTCTCTTTTACTGAAAACATTTATACTCTATCCCTGGCACTCTAGGCTCTGACAAGTAAGCTTTCATCTTGCTTTGCCCTGAACGAGGTTTCCATTTCCAAATTAGTCTGTCCCCATTCACATCAACTTCCTCAACCTTCTCAACCCACCCACCCACCCACTTTTAAATTCCTTTTACATGTTGTTTTCTCTCTTCAAAAGTGTTCTTAAAAACATACACTATTTTTTTTCTTTTTTCTTTAGTTTATTTTTAATACACACTGTTTTATGAATTATGTTGGGAAAGAAAAATCAGAGCAAAATGGAAAAACCATGAGAGAGATTAAAAAACAGAAAAAAATATGAACATAGGATGTGTTGATTTACATTCAGTCTCTTTACTTCCTTCTCTGGTTGCAGATGACATTTTCTGTCCAAAGTCTATTGGTTTTCCTTTGAATAACTGAACTATTGAGAAGAAAGAAGCCTTTCATAATCAATCATCACACATTCTTACTGTTATTGTATACAGTGTATTCCTGGTTCTGCTTGTTTCTCTCAACATCAGTTAATGTAAATCTTTCCAGGCTTTTCTATGATCAGCTTGTTCATCATTTTTATAGAACAATAATATTTCATTACCTTCATATACCACAATTTGTCCAGCCAGTCCCCAATTTATGGGCATCCACTCCTTTTCCAATTCTTTGCTACCACAAAAGAGAAGCTGTTACAATCATTTTTGCACATATGGTCCTTTTCCATCCTTGATACAGAGCCAATAATGGTACTGCTGGGTCCAAGAGTAAGCACAGTTATATTATAGCCCTTTGGGCACAGTTCTAGATAAACATCCACTAATTTGCTTGCTTGTATTTGTATTGGTAAGAATTAGCACAATTATTGGTAAATAATACATGCTTAATAGTTATTTTTATTCATTCATTCCTTCAGTGAGCCTTCTATCAAATCTCCAAAACATTTTAACCTTTAAAACATCATGATCTAAATAAAAAGAATTAAAAGTACAACCTCTTAAGTCAACAGTGAACATAATTAGGTTGCTGCATATTACAATTGATGACTTATACTCAGATAAACAGAACCACCCTGACTCTCACTTCCTGAAGTCTAGGTATGTTAGATTTCACCCTTCCACCAGAATTCTATGGTACCTTTGAAGGGCATAAGGTTTCCAAACTTTCTTCAAATGGTTCCAGCCTTCACTAATGGTATTTCCTCAATAATAGGAGTAGGTTCCCCTTAACTTAGTTCCACCTATCCATTAATGGTCAAATTAGCTTTTAACTAAAGAATATTTACTTCAAAAGGTGACTTACAAATATACAAAATTATTCCTCCAACAATGGAACACATAATTCTCTCTCCAACCTTACTTCACCTCATTTTAATCATATTTATACTTGGTAAGAACTCAGATTTGTAGGATTGTTATTTTTTTGTTGACACCTTCTTAATTATAGAAGAAGCTATACTTATATTCTGGAAAGGAAATTAGATTTATAGCTTAGACAAGTTCCCATAGAACACAGCACCAGTGTCAAGTCCCAAACTCTCCCTGGTCTCAAGTCCCAAGCACCCGGAGCTTCTCAGGCCTTTCTTGCTGGCAGGCTGGCTGAACCAATGGTTGTACAAAACACTTAGGAGTTAAGTAATTTGTTCAGGTTTACACAATCAATAGTACCAAAGATAGGACATAAACTCAAGTATTCTGGACTTCAGTTTCAAGTTTCTATCCATTCTTCCATGCTGCCTCTTATGAGGTTTATACTATAGTAGATAAATTTTATTTTCTAAAAGTACCTTAACTTTCATCAAAGAAAGAGTATTTTGGTACAAGCAGTATGGCTAAATTAAAAGCATGTAACTTGGAGTAAGATTTGACCTCAATTTCTCCAAGTCTTTAGCTACATGATCAAGGATAATACTTTTTCTGAATTTTATTTTCTTCATATGTAAAATGGAGATTGTAATGCATGAGCTACCAATTTCATATTTTTAAAATAAGGAACATACTTTCTGAATAGTACAAGACAATCGTGGGTTAATATCTAACTGGATGAGGTATATCTTATATGTTAAAATTGTTGGAATATTTTAATGTTGAAAAAACAGCATTTAAATCTATACTCTTAAGTTTTGGATAAATGATTAGTTTTCCAGGTCTTTGTGGGGCCCAGATAAAATACATTTTAGTTAACATCTTTTTTACAAAGATTGGTTTGTAGAAAAAAGTTCTCTCAGGTTAGATGAGAAGGCTAGAGAGGAAGAACAACACATGTGAGAAATAAGTGAAAATACATTTCCAATGTGGGAAGAAGGATGGGAAAAGGGAAGCAACAAGCATGTTAAAAATGCCTGTAATATATATACCAGGTATTGTGCTGGATGCTTTACAAATATTATCTTATTTAATACTGTTGTGTGAGGTAGATACCATTTAACCTCATTTTATGATTGAAGAAACTAAGGCAAAAAGAAGTAAGTTATTTGTGAAGGCTCACACACAGATTTAGAAGTCTGAGACCAGATTTCAAATGGATCTTCTGGTCTTCAGACTCAGCACTCTATCTACTTTATCCATATCCAAGAACTTTATAATTTCTCCATTATAATGAACTGAATCTTCTGGTCTCCAGATTCAGGACTGTATCTACTTTGTCCATATCCAAGGTGTTTATAATCTCTTCACTACAATGATACTTATTTAGTGGAAGGAGGATGTTATTCTCAGGATCTCTATTGCTCTGCAGTACACAACACTGTGGGCACTCATAGTTTTGTTGTGGATAATTATGATTGCCATGGAGAATCTATTATCTGTTCATTCACAGGAGCATCTCATCCCTCCCCAAATAATCCCAGAAATCCTGGCAGGCTTCCAGAAGGCCAAACCTATTTTTATTATTATTATATTTGAAAGCACAATGGAGTTAATTATAGTGTGACTAGATTTTTAAATATATTTTATTAATTTTGAATTTATCTGACTAATTCTCTTACATAAGTGATCAACTTGTTAGAATTTTGCTTCTGTTACATGCTCCCTAACTTTTAAATTAATATTGATTTTGATTCATAACCCTGAAATTAAATATAGTTTAGAAATCATTCCCATTTTTGTGTGGCCCTAAAGACTAATTAAAGTCAGGGAATCTCTTAAACTTATTGTGGTTATGGATACAGTAGGATCTCACAATCTGAATATTTTTCTCTAGAAAGACATATTACCATATTAAAGAAGCCAAAGAAATTCAGATCCTAAATTCATATTCTGATCTATACCCACATCATGATGACCTAATAGAGAATTGAAAATGCCTTACATTTGTAGAGTACTTTTAACTTTTGAGGATATTTCTCCCCTCCCCCCAGGCTACTCTACATATTTAAAATCATTTTCAAATCTACACATTTAGTCAGTATTCAAATGATTTTGATCTCTCCCATATTGCCTACAATTTTCGCATTCTTCCTATAAAATGAGGTTGGTCATGGTTTAATTTCAAGGCCTTTCTCTTCCTTTGCTTCAAAAAGATTTTCAGAACTGCTCAGAAGCTTTCCTTGATCCAAATCTTGTGGTTTGGGGATCAAATCAGTTGTCAGCACAATGAAAACAGATGGAGATACCCTTTACATATTCACACTTTGATGAGACTTTCTTATTTTTTCAGTAAATCTTCAGAGAGAGCTACTTACTGATTCACTGTACATTGCTTCAGGACATCACAGTTCTATTCTGGTCAAAGGGATATTCATCATCTAACCTTCTTTATTAATTTTCTTCTCTATTCTATGAATAAAGTATAACTTCTTCTATAATTAAGAAGGTGTCAATAACCAAAAAAACTCTACAAATCTGAGTTCTTACTAAGCATAAACATGACTAAAATGCTAGAGTTATATAGTAATAGGAAACTAGACATAAAAAATTCCATGTTTGATTTCCCCATTATGCTACTATTAGATTCAGAAGCTTCGACAACCATGTCTTGCCTCCAGTTATTTATTCATCTATAAATATCCATGAATTTTATCTTTCATGAAACAGCTACAAGGTATATGACATTTTAGCCCCAGAGCTCTTAGTATACAGACAGGGTAGCATAGTGTCTCAAGTTCTAGCTTTGGAGTCAGGAAAATCTGGATTTAAATCATTTTGACTCTTACTTATATATGACTTTGGGAGTCATTTAATATTTTGGAGTCTTAGTTTTCTTATTTACCAAACTAAAATGAAAATCCTACTTTCTTTTCATGGTGGCATGTGACTCAAATAATATAAAATATGTAAATATATTTGCAAAATTTCAAGTGCTATATAAATGTCAATTATTACTAAAATCTGACATAGTTTGCTTTGGACTTTCATTTTTCCTTGTTTATCAGATAATTTATGAAGATTAAATAAAAATACATCTGGTGCTTTAAAAATCTTAAAGCACTATATGAAAACTTGCTATTAGATGGAAACTAAATTTTATTTCAAAAATTATTGTTGTTTTAGAGGCTCATAGAAAAAAAAATCAATTCTGAGATGAAAACCAGAAAACCACCAATTTAAGAAAAAAAGATGATTTCTCCAGGAAATTTACCAGTTTAATTTGAGTAATTGATATCTTTAGAATGGGACATAGTGTGTGATTTATAGATTTCTTAATTGTTTATTTCAATATTCCATCAGCTCAGTAATAACTTATCAAGCACTTGTAATCTACTAAGTGCAAGGTAGGCTTGGGCATCTAGGTAGCACAATAAATAGAGCATTGGGCTTGGAATCAAGAAGACTGCTTTTTTCTGAGTTTAAATCTGGCTTCAAACATTTACTTGTGTTACCCTGAGCAAGTCACTTAACCATGTTTGCCTTAGTTTACTCATCTGAAAAATGAGCCAGCAAAAAAAATGACAAACTATGCCAAGAAAACTCCAAATGAGATCACAAAGAGATGGACATGACTGAACAACGATAAAAAGAGATGCAATATAATGTGTTAAATATAATGGGAAACATCAAAATGGCAATCATGAAAGCCATATTATAAATGCTACAAGCTCAAAGTAGTCACTGAAAATAGTACAAAAGTCACCTAAAGAAATTATTAAATGAATCTCCATGAGTATAAAGGAATAAGCTAGACAGTAGAAGTACATTTTTTTTAAATGAGACATTTCTAAAATATTACAATCATCCATAAAGATAAAGGAAGAATTAGTATTATAAGTAACAAGATCCATTGATTAAAGCATCTAATCTTTGGAAATCTGTGTTTTAAAAGTAATATTTTCACAAAGGAATATAGAAAATAATAAAATGGCATCATAATAAAATAGGAAAGGCATTCAAAAGAAAAAATATGCAAAAAAAGAAAAGTAATGTCATAATAATAACAATTAATATTTATATAGTACTTATTCTGTTCCAGGGATGTTAAATGACTTACAATTATTATTTCATTTGATAAAATAAAATAAGTCATGAGAACTTACAAAAGCAATAAATACTATGAAAGTAAAAAATAAAGGGAATAATCAAGAAAGAAAAGAAATATAGATTCATTGTCAGCAAAAAAAAAAAAAAAAAATTAACATAAGGTGATAAAGAAGGAACTTAGTGCTACTCTCCCTCCCTTAATAAGATATATCCTCAAATCTAAGGTCAAAATTAGCAAGTGCCTGCCTTAACAAATAAAAATGACAAAAATCCACAAAACATGGATAGATATCAATAGGAAAACTTCCCAGAAGGAACTTTGGCTAAAATAAAATTTATAGTTAATTTATGGATGAGATTATGTTACTTCACTATATGTCTCTGGAAAGTAGCCAGCCTAGAAAATGATCAATGAAAAAGCATCTGTTAACATGGAAATTCAAGCAAATTTTAAAAACTTTGATGAAAGGGAGGAGAAACAGAATTTTTAGATTGAACTAGAAAAAAACATAGGACCTAGAATAAATTTGAGAATATGAATTTACTTTTAAATTACCTCTATTTCTGAATCCAATTTCTAGTGTTGTTTGTCCTTCATTTTAAAGAGCACCAATGATATTGTGAGGTGATATCTTTACTAGTCCATGAAATATATTTAAGTAAAACAGCATTAGAGACATAGAGACAGAGGCAGTCTTTTCCAGAGTCATCGGATTCCAGTGGCAAGACAAAAGTTAGGATAACTGGAAGTCACAAGATGCTGCGGACGATCTTGGCATATTTGACCAGGTTCTAAGTATTCCATAGTTAATGCTTCAGTTTTCTCTATGGCTGCTAAAAAAAAATCGTTTTCATCCATCCATTCCACAGGGGGAAGTTTTCACATGCTTGGGGTAGACATCCCCTAATTCATTGACAGGCTTGAGACCTGATGGTTACTTTACAAGTTTATCCCCTCTGTCTACCTATGCTACTGCTAATCATGGTAATGCTTCCTGGAGCCACAGGGGAGAAGTGGGTGAAGGTGAACACCAAAGGTGATTGAATAGTGCTGAAAAGAGTTCCAGCAAAGCTTCAGAAATGCTAGTACTCTTTGAACATTTATTACATACAAGTCATACCCTATGGGAATGATTCATATTACCTGTCAAGGAAGGGGTAGGTCATTTGGTTCTACTATAGTTTATGTAAAATATCACTTAAGTTCATTTAACTTTACATATTTAACAATCTATCCTGTTTTATGAATTCAGTGTCCTACCATCAAATTGGTACTTTGATTAAAATACAAAATTATTATCGTCAACTTATTGTAATTCCTCCTGTTAATATTCTATTATACTGGTTTAATAATAATAGCTCATATTTATATAACACCTATAATATAACAGCTGAATTTAAAGAAGAGACATACTGTTCCTTCTAACAGTAAACTTAGCCAGTGCAATTTGTTGATATGTTAGAAATACCACTCAATATCAGACAACTTGGTTGTATTAACCTCCAACAATAAATCCCAGCATTATGTAGTACCTACTATGTACCATACCATTCTAAAAGCTTTAAAATGTTTGTTCTTCATATAACCTTCACAGGTAGATTTGCTTATTATCCTCATTTTACAGTTGAGGAATTGAGGCAGATATTAGTTTTCCCAAAATTACACAGCTATTGTGTCCAAGTTTGTATTTAAACTCAGGTCTTCCTGACTCCAGGATTAGTTTCCATCAATTACACTACTTAGCTATAGTGTTCTCTTTCAGAACTTCAGAGTTATTGTCACTTACCCTTAGTTTCACCCCTGACATGTGTGATTAGTTCTATAATTGCCAGGGATATATGTGTATTGTGCATATTGTATGAGTTTGGGGGGTGTGTTTATAAATAAAATCATTAGACTTTCTTGCCCATATCTATTTAGCTACTCTTATTTTTATCATTTTGAGGTATGCCTAAAGGTATCATTATCCAAATCATTATTTTTCTAAAGTATATGATCAAGGTGTTAATAATAATAATATGATCTCATAGAGGGACTAAACCTGTAAGATAACCATCAAGTCTCAAAGTATAACAGTTTCATAGGTATCAGATTTAAGTCCACCACATTTTTTTCTAGATGGTGACCCCCTATTCATACAGGGCATAAGGAAAAAAAAAGTTATCAGTTGCTCAAACATTGTATTTACTGGAAGCTAAACATTTGAGTCATCTTTCTAAGAGCTGTAAGAACTATAATACCCACCATAACTGAATCTCCATGCTGCTATCTAATCTGTTGGTTTTCATAGAACAAATCCTTAGTTCAATCCTGCTGATAGCTGCTAAGGGGAAAAGAAAGCATTTTCTTCAAGGACAAAAGCAGGTCAGGAAATGAAGGAGTTTTCACTCTTAACATTCCTCCAACTTTCTCCTATTAAAGTCCTGGGGCCATCTTATTCAGACAACATATAGTCCCAATGGTTTGTGAAAAATATACAGAGAGATGGTGGAGGAGATGGATATGTGAATTTGTAAAGCAATCAAGTTTCCTAAGAGATATAATACAAATATCAAATCAAAGGATACAGAAATTACATGTGTTAGCTTGTGACTTGTTTAGATGCTGAATTCAGGAAAGGACACACAATACAGAGGGAGATCCTACCATTTCTGCCAGGATCAAATAATAATTTAAGTGACTCCTGAACATAGGCATTTACAAAGTTTTATATTCATGAGGAAACAAAGGAAGGTATACCCTTTTAAAAATGAATATATCTAAGATAAGCAGGCTCTAGGTACATTTTAATAAGGGGCATTTCCAAAGTCTTAGTGCTGTTTTTAGCTATGATTTGCCTACTGTAATACTTTGGGAATATGGAGTATGACTGAATGAGGGAAAACAGCGAAAACCCCAAAAACACATGTAGTGGGCTGGAATCTGATATTTACACAGTTGAGATTCCTTTTCCATTTATTAAAATCTAAACTGAAGTAAGATTTTAGAGATATCTTGTATTTCTCTCAACCATGAATAGGCTAGATGAAAATTCATACAGGAGTTCTTTGTTGTTCAATGGTCAAATTCTCAAAACATTTTTCTAATATCTATTACAATAACTCTTTGGGAATACATAGTGCAATAATTCTAACCATTTTATAGAAGAGGAAATTGGGATTTCTATGAGGTTAAGTGATTTATCCAGTCATATGCTTAGTAAGTTTCACAGAATGAGGTTGCAAATCTTTAATACCAAGTCCTGTGTACTTTACATTATTACACTATACAGTTTCTTATGAATTTGACTATAGGATAAATTCATTCCCTAAGTATTGCTCATTCTTTGATGAGATAGTAAACTCAATTTTTGATTGCTAAGGAAGAAGCATACCTTGCAGGGGTCCTCAAACTTTTTAAATAGGGAGTCAGTTCACTGTCCCTCAGAATGTTGGAGGGCCGGACTATAGTAAAAACAAAACATGGATAGATTGTTTTGTGGGCCTTTAAATAGAAACTTCATAGCCCTGGGTGAGGGGGATAATCGTCCTCAACTGCCACATCTGGCCCATGGGCCGTAGTTTGAGGACCCCTGCTAGAGCCTTCTAAACTGAAGCAACATTGGGAAAGCCACTCCTAAACAATCTGCTGGCCTAAACTTTGTCCTACTTATATAAAATAAGGATTTTAAAAGTATTCAACAAATTATATAGGTCAGGTATTCTTAACCTAAGGTCTGTAGATTTTAAAAAAATTAATAACTTTTTCAATATAATTGTTTTCAGAATTTTATTTTTATTTGATCCTTGCAACAACCTTGAGAGATATATGATATTATTATGTTCATTTTACAGATGAACAAACATAGATATGATAATATCATTTTCATACTGAAATTCTAGTGACTCTATATTTCCAGTAGGATCAAAGATAAACTCCTCTGCCATGCAAATAAAGGTCCTTATTATCTGGGCTTTTCTTACTTTTCTGGTCTTCTTACATATTACTCTCTTCCATGTTCTTTGTGATCCAGTCCTATTAACCTTATAGCTATTCTTCTTATAGTACCCTACCATCTCTGAGCCTTTTCATTGGCTGGAATGCTCATCCTCTTCTGCTTCTTGGAATCCTAAATTGTATCCTATACTCATCTTAAACAGCATACTTGAAGTTTTCCCTGTCTTCATAGTTGTCACTATCCTCCTAAAACTACCTGAACTCATTTTGCTTATCTTCTATGTATCTTTCTATCTGCACATGTGATCCTATATTGATTCTCCTTTACGATGGAGGCCCCTTTAGAGTAGGGACTATATCACTTTTGTCTTTATGTCCCCAGAGTTTAAGCATAATACATAACACATGGGGGGACTTAATAAATACTTCTGATTGATTGATGTTAAAAATTATAGTAAATTCCCCTTTCCCTTTTCAATTGCTGAATATCCAAGTTTTTCTGTTGGAGACCAGGGATAACCTTTCCATTTACATAAATGTATTTTTTTCCAAATGATTGAAAATATTTTGAATTTTGTAGGCTCTTGCCACAGTTGGCCTTGAAGTTCATCCCAATGCTATTTTTCTATAATTCTTCATACACATATTGTGGTACTTCTTTTTCATCAAGCAAGCAACATTAGAAACTGAATGCGATGAAATAGGTGAAATAAGATGCAGTGAGTAATGAAGAAAATTAATGTACTTGGTGAATAATGGCCTATAATAAGGACGAAAGGCAATTACATGATGCTTCACTTACTGAAGCATTGCAATATATCATATCATCGAACAAATCTGATGCTCACAAAATGTGCCAGGAGGACTAGAAAACAGACTCATGAATCAGGAAATGCCAAGTGATCCCAGAGCCTGTGTAAGCAAAAACCAAAAAAAGAAAAAAGAAAAAAATCTGACCTGTATGTATACCAGGAAATATTTCTCATTTAAGCTGAGCCAAATGTATAGATTTTGAGTCAGAACAAATGACTGAAAATGTATTTCTCAGAAAGTTTATTTTTAAAATTCATCTTAATTATCTTAATATTTATTCAAAACTTCTTGAAGCTCTTCAGAATTTATAGTTATGTTTCAGACTAATCTATTAATTAATATGATTATGAATCCTAATCAAAATTATTATTTATCTTAGGTTTGAGAGATAGTAGATGTTTGAAAAGTGGTTGTATGTAGATATGTTCCCACCAAGATTTTGGATTTTATTTTAAAAGTAAACAGTAAAGAATTAAAAATATTATTCTGAAGTGATTTAAAAGTGTTTATCATAATGCCAAATACCCAACAGGAATTCAGTATGTATTAATTGATAAATGATGATTTTAAAAGTGTTAAATGATTCAGAGTAACTCATTTTACACCTCTCTGAATCCCTGCAGAATTTTAAGTCATCATAAACACTCACAGCAATGTTCTAAAAAGGTGATAACATTTCTTTTTAACTGTTATGGCATTGAAAGCCACTCAGGTGAAATTGATGTGAAATTTTACATAGAGTGAGTATATGACTTGGGAGGAATCTTTGGTGTCCCATTATTTTGAATGTTATTTCTTGGAAGTGACAATCATGGGTTTTAAATGATACTTTGAAAATAACCAACTTTCTATTTTATCTTTATGTGCTTAATTCATGATAATTTTACTACCTTAAGCTAAAAATCCTGTATCCTAACACTTCCATAATTTTTTGTATTGCTGGATCTTCCTAAAGCTTAATAAAAAAAGTTTGGTTTTACCAGAATTAACCAATTACTCCAACAAAAGAGGTTTTCAAGAAACAACCTTTCATGACACCACCTCTTATCAAGAATATTAGTCTACTCCAAACCAATTTCCAGAACCCATCAGAAATACAAATCTGAATGAAACACCTGGATTCAAATGTGGCCTCAGATACTTGCTAGTTATGTGACTCACCTCTGTTTACCTTAATCAACTGGAGGGAAAAAAAAGGAAAACTATTTGATTATCTTTTCCAAGAAAATCTTACGGATAGTACAGTACACAGAATCATGAAGAGTTAGACATGATTGAATTGACTGAACAATCCTCAAAGGAATAGGATAGCTAATATTATGAACAGTTTACCAGAGGTGTAAAGTAACATTGAAAGACTTGGTTGTGGACATCTGACAGAAAATTTATAGAATTTATGGATCCTTGAAAATATCTACTCATATGATATTTAAAATGGAAAGTAATCTATTTTACCAGATTGTTATGAGAAATTTTTCTTGTAAGCCTTACAAAATATCATAAACATCATCTATAATCATTAAAAAATAAAGAACTGCTTCAGCTTAAGGAAGAGACTACAGGGACCTTGCCAAGAAGGCTCCAAAAGCCACAAAAACATAGGGTTGTCAAGAGAAGTAAGGAGCCCTTTGACATCTATGTTAGAATAAAAATTAACTTATAGAAATAAAGAGTGCATCAGCCTTTCTTAATATAGCACAATATATATGAGCAGAATTTTTTTTTGAAAAGCTCTACTGAATGACTTAGTATAGGATCAAAACCCTGAGTGGGAAAAAATTATAGGAAAGAAAATTATGCAAAAAACCCAAACTTATCTTCTACAATAAAATGTTTAAGTTTCTATTTTTATTTTTGTAATTAGGATTCTGAATTTCTTCAAAAGCCCTCAAATACTGTGTTTCCTGATTAAATATATTTACATTTATTTTACAAATCTCAGAGAAAAATCTATAAACACACCCCTAAAGAGCTCTGGGAAGATCACTATCTCTCAGAATCTTACTTTCCTCATCTATAAAATAAGAGGGAAGGGAGACTATATAATTTCTATGGGATTTGTTCTATGATCTTTTTAAAAATCTACGTTTTCCCTGGTTTTAGGGAATATTATCTCAGATGATATTCAATTTTTTTGTTAATATAATTTAAAAATTAAAAGCAAATGAATCTACTAAGTAGCCTTATAGTATTTTGGGCACCCCAAAAGAAAAGTTATGATCCATTTCAATTTCTTCTTTTATCTAGGACATGTATTAGCTGTGTCATCTTGATCAAGTCCCTTAATTCCTAATCTTGTTTTTTTAATCTGTAAAATGGAGATGATTCTATCATCTATTTCTACAGGATTACTGTGAATCTCAAATGAGATAAACAATGAACAAAAGGTTTGCAAACCTTAAATGTTATATGAATATTGTTGTTCAGTTATTTTCACTTGTATCTGACTCTTTGTGACTCCATTTAGGGTTTTCTTGGTAAAAATACTGGAATGGTTTAACATTTTCTTCCCCTGTTCATGTTAACAGATGAAGAAACTGAAGCAAATAATTAAGTGACCCAAGGTAACATGGCTAGTAAGTTTCTGAAGCTGGATTTGAACTCAGGAGTATGAGTCTTTCTGACTCCAGGTCCAGCATTCTATCCACTGCATCATCTAGGATCCCTTATATAAATACTAACAATATTAGCTATATATAGTATTATATATTAATTAGTATTTGCTGTTTAGTGTGTTTGTATCAGACATGCATGCATACATATTTGTATATTTTATATATATATATATATATATATATATATATATATATATATTTTAAACATTTATGGAATTACACATGTTTATTCAGATATAGATACATAAAATTTTGTCTTTTATTTTCTCTGTGCCCTCCTGATTGCTTTGTTCATATTACCTGCCTCGATGAAATAGGCTTTATTCTCAGGCTTCTCTTTTTTACCTTGTTATGAGTACTCTTTCTAAAATATCAGTCCCATAACTATAAAAATCTAAGTTAATCTCAAAGTTTTTTCCCTGCCTTTTCCCATTAATATATAGCAATTTCCTGAGAACAGTGCCTGTTTTTGCCTTTCTTTGAGTTCCCTGGTGCTTAATGTAATGCTTTGTGGGTAGAAAAATTGACTTGAGTAGACATCACTGGTCACATGCCTTCTATACCAGTCTGCCCAAACTCCTTATTATCCTTATTTGTTCCTCTCTAAACTCCAAAATTCCATTCTAGGAATGTAGAATGAAGATAAGATCATGATATTAGGTGTAATTATGTTCTTATAGGCTTAAAAACATATTTGAAGGTATTTGTTCATTAATTAAACTCCAATTTTAATGATTTGTGGGATAAGTGCAGACTTACTGTCAAAGAGATTATAATTTTATTTTGAAACTTATGCAATTGATTTTAGACTAGAAAATTTCAATCTATATTTTTGGATTCTTATCCAAGCCACTGATGAGTCATTAAATTTATGATTTATTTTTAAACCAAAATGAAAATTTAATGTTGGCATGGTGACCTTCCACATATGTTCACAAGCAGACATGATTTCTAATTACTTCTAATGGGAGGATAATGACAGTAAAATTAAATTAACTTAAATAATTACATCTTTGTATTGAACTTTCAAGCAAAGATTACTTTCTGAACCATTTCCAGAATTTCTTTGTCCTTGGTAAGAATGCTGAATTTATAGTGATCCATCCATACTCTGAATAAGACCCAGTTCAATTTCCAAAATGACCAACAATGAATACTTGAAAAATGATATTTTTTACTTTAGATATGCCATTAATACTGATGGAGCTCACTGTTAATAGACCATATAGTGATGACTCAAACTCACAGACGTCGTCCAGTAACATAGTCATTAAAAGATAGAAAGATATGCTAGAGAGATAGTAATAACAATAAAGATAGTTATCTTTATTTTTCTAAACATACATGATATAAATGACTTAAATAATAATATTTATATAAGAATGAGTAACAAATAGATCTCCCTCCCCAGATTTATGTGGTATAAGGATTTGTTGAGTATCTGCCATATGCAAGGTATGCCACTAGACATTAGTGTTAAAATCAAAATAAATGGAGGGAAATGTCTACTTTCAAGTAATATGGCACAGAATTAGGAAATTGCCATAAATAAAATGAAGTAAATCAATTTTAAGTAAAAAAAAATGCAAAATAAGACAGTTTGTTAAATTGGGCCCATTATGTCATTGACACAAGGAACTCCCCTTACTTATCAATGCAGATTTTCATCTTTCCAATTTATTAGAGATTTTTCTAGAGAATTGAGATGTTAAATAATTTGCCCATGGACTTTTAATAATTATATGTCAGAAGGATGAAATGAGTCTAGTTGTTTCTGATTTTGAGGCTGGCTTTCTATTTATTAGGCCATATAATTTCTTAAAATGATAGACTAAATATCTAAGGGCTTTAGTATGTGATAGTACATGAGAAACTTAGTGCTGCTGGCACTAACTAATTAGCCAAACAGGTACCTCAGTTCTCCATTTCAGGATTAAAAGGCATAATTTTAATAAGCCTAGAAATACTATGCAAATGGAAGTTATTATTATTAATCATTATAATTAGTGTAATTATAATAATCTAGTATTATTTTTGGTTAGCTAAATGGTGCAATGGGCAGCTTAATGATGCAGTGTGCCTGAAGTCAGGAATACCTGAATTTACATTCAGCCTCAAACACTTAATTGCTGTGTGACCCTGAATAAGTCATTTAATCCTCATCTATAAAATGAACTGGAGAAGGAAATGGCAAATCACTCAAGTATCTTTGCCAAGAAAAACCCAAATGGGATCACAAAGAGCTGGACACAAGTGATCATTATTATGATAATTCATGGTATGATTTTTCCTATCATGATGATATGCCTTATTTCCCCTTTTGCTCCTAACTAAGGGTTATATAAAGACTAACTCTAAAAAGACTCAGATGTTCTTTTCACAATTTATTCTTTGAACTTTTATAAGGGATGAAGAGAATTTTGTCAGAGGAATAAGTAGACATATAAAAATAATCATGTCACATTACAGAGTGTTTCCCATGCAAGCTAAAAAAAAAGTATTCAATTTCTTCTCAAGTTTGTGTTTTAGCATCTGTAAAATTATATAAAGCAATTTTTCAAAAGTACTACCCTTCAGATTACCCAAGTGTTGTTCCCACCTGTGTCTCTACTCAAATTATGCTGTCACTTCTCAGCTCATTAGTTTAAGGACATAGTAAATAACCTATCACTTTTCACTGATTTTTCTTAAGGGTACAGTGTCCCATTCATCTTTTCTGAATCCTAGTGTCCTGTACATAATTAAGAGATACTTGTTTCTTTCTGTGAGGAACTTAAAAATACAGTCATCTGAACAGCAAACTATTTATAAGAAATAGGTTTCTTTGATAATAATGGTATCTGCCTTCGGTAAGAAAAGAACTTTTTATTAAAAGGAAACTAAACTTTGTCAGGATGGAGTAATGGATGTGGGGTCAAGAAGATTTGAATTTCAAATCTAACCTCAGACACTTGCTAGTTGTATGACCTTATCGAAGTCATAACCTTTCTTTCTCTTTGCCTTATTTCCCTCATTTGTAAATGGGAGTGATAATAGCACTTACCTCCTAGTGTAAGTTATAAAGATCAAAAGAAATAATATCAATAAAGCATCTCATAAACCTTAAAGTGCTATACAAATTTCAGCTATTATTATTAAACAAATCTCTATTTCACTAAGTCCTTTGAATCCATTTCATATGATGGGTTCATCAGTAAGCTGACAGCAAGAGAAACTTAGTGACTTCCTATGACCCTTTACATGCGAAGGAACTTGCTAGTCAGGACAGGATTAATCAAGCAGCTATAAGCTACTTTAGCTAAAAAGATTAGCAAAGAAAGACTTTTGACACTCAGAGCAACTATTACCATAGACCCTTACTATTGTTAGTAACCATACAGCTGTGAAACCTCATCTAGGTTAATTCTTATAGATAGCCCATAGCTACCTCAGGACTTTGGACTAGGTATTAAATCTCAGCTCTCATTCTGCTCTGCTTGGTAATATTCAATCTATCTAATGCTGTTGTCTTGACTTAGTGATCTATATATTTACTTCTGCAAACCAATAAGTAAGTATGAGAATGTTTAATTCCTGGCCAATAGTTCAACTGACAAGAAGTTTAATTGTCTGACAATGACTAACATAATACTATACATATGTGAAAGATCATTTCTAAAAAACTAAGATTGCATAATAAAAACGTCTCTCCCCACTACATTTAGATTAACAAAGGCAGTATCCATGTCCCAGCTTAAATATTTATCAGTTACATAGATATGATTATCAATTTACCTCTCTAACCCTCAAAATTTCTATCTGGTAGAAATAGGAATATTTTATTTTATTCTTAATTCTTTAGGATTGTAACAAAAAAAAAACTTTGAAAATCACAAGGCATTGTGTAATACAAAATAAATTATTATTTTTCATTGTCCATCTGGAGAGACATAATCAGCATCCAGAATACCCATGTTGGAAAGTACCTCAAAAATCACCCAATCTTTAGTTAACTGAGAAACTTCTTGAACATTTTCCTTGAAAATAGTTTTTGAAAATTTATATCGGGAGATAATTTAATATTTTCTGGTGTTTTAGGAAAATTTTCTTGATAATAAAATGATAAATTTTTCTTGGTAGAAATCATACTCTAACATGACTCATTAATGACTACTATTTGGTTTAATTATTTAACCCATTTTGAATCTACCTAATTATACTTTCACCTAGCCAGTATTTTTTTTTCTTTCCTGTACAAAACAAGAACATTAGAGTTTTTGTAAAATGCATTCATAAAAACCATGTAAGCTGCACCAAATGCATTACCCAGTTTTATCAATCTAATAATTCTTTCCAAAAAATGAGGTTATTATGGCATAATTTGTTCTTGATCATCTCATGATAGTTCTCTATACTCATGACTATTTCAAATGTCCATTAATAATTTTTCTGGAAATATTCTAGATATTTTTTCTCCAGGAATTGAATTCAAAAGTCATTTTCCCATAGTTTACAGATCACGGTCTCTTCCTTTTTCTGGGTGGGGGGGTGAGGAAGGGGAGGATCAAGTCATTTGACCTCCAACCTAGAGGCACTTGGTGATAAAGTGCTGATTCTACAGACAGAACTGAGTTCAAATCTGACTACAAACATTTACTAGCTGTGTGATCCTGGGCAAGTCACTTTATTTCTGACAGCTTTAGTTTCCTCAGCTGTAAGACAGGTATAATAACAGTAGGTTGTTGAGAGGATCAATAAGTTTGATATTTGTCAAAAGGTCTTATTAAAAAGTGCCTGACACACAGTGAGCACTATAGAAATTATTTTTTTTCTTCTCTTCCCTTTTCTATTCTGGATCTTTTTGTTCAATGACCTTTAAAAGTAACTGACAATGATTTGTTTATCACAACCACGTGTGCTTAACCTTGGGTATGCTTCATTTGGATCTGGTGACAGGAACTCTGAGCATAGCTACAGGTAGACACTTCTATTGGTCATTCATGTTTTGTTCTTTTCTTTCAAAAATATTTCTCCTTGGAATCAAAAACAAACAAAAAAGGAGTTTCATTCCACTTCCTTTCTATTTTGTTACCATTAAACTATCAAATAGAAAATCTATAACTTTTCTGACTATTCTTTTTTACTGCATTGTAACAAAAAAGAGAAACTTTTTATTATGCTTAGCATTTCTCTCTGTCTTCAGTTTGTTTTGAACTTTAAAGGAATGCTATTCCTTACAATATTTTTATAAGAATGTGTCTCATTTTTGTATTTCTGTAGGCCTTCACTTTCTTCTGTATATATTTCTCTAACATATAAATTGACTAATGAAATTCTCTGTGAGTTCATATCAATTGCTTTTGATAGATTTTCTTTTTTGAAACTGCTTCTCTACATGTCTTCACAATTTCATTCTAGAGAAATTTTCATGCTTTCTGGATGTTTGTCCCCTGTGGAAATTTAGGTCACAGAATCATACATTACCATTTATTTCTGAAAGAGCTGATTCACCTTTTTTAGTAATAATGAATATAATCTACTGCAGAAGAAAAGCATGTATACTATTAGTAATTAAACAAGAGCAACAAAACAAAACAAAGCACAACAATCACAGAAAAGATCTATGGGGATGTTTGAATAGAGAACTTCACTTTACTTCCTTTCAATAGCAGAAGGAGCAAGAATGATTCTATTTTAAAAAGGATCCTTCACTATCTTAGAAAATTTCTAACAATACAAGGAAGTATGATAAGACCAACAACTGAGTTTGCCACAGAAATAAACCTGACTTTCAGCGACTACATGGGGTTTGCATGCTTCCTTCATTTCCATTCTGCCTCATAATGTCACTAATTGATGATATACTGTAAACAAATTTTAAAAATATTTAAAATCAAATCTGTACAATAAAATATTAGAGCAGCTACCAGGAAACAGTCCTGAGTTCTCTAAGAAGTTTTTTTTTTTCCCTTTCTGTCTGATTACCGACTTTTTGAATTGTTCTATCTTGCAGCCATGATCGAGGGTTGATTTCTCTCTAAGCTCTCAAGGAACTCAGGTTGGTAAACTCCCACAATATTTTCATCTTTGCATCTCCAGGGCATCCTATATATTCAAACATTTGACAAATTAGCTTTATCCTCATAAACTCTCATATCTATTCCCACTTTATCATTATCACTTTGAGTACAGCCATTCAGAACTTCTTTATTTTTTGCCTACTCTACATAATCACTTACCAGTTCTCCTGGCCTCTAATTTATTTGCCTTCAAATTGGCCCTGTATACTGCTACAAGATGAATACAGTCATTCATAGGCCTGATTTCATCTCATGAACACAAAACTTTCATTGTCTCCCTATTACTTACTGAAAAACATCCAAAGGATGTCCTTTAAAGCTTGCTACAATCTGGTTCCAATATGTTTTTCTAATCTTGTCCCATGTTATTCTACTCATATAGTTTACATATTCTTGATAATATAAACCATGAAATCCATATTTTAACATCTCTATTCTTTGCACATCTCTTATAATCCCCTCTCCTCATCACCCAACAGATCAAATCCTTCTATAACAATGAAGTTTTTGGCAGAAACGCCAAAATTGGAAGGTATTCCTCCTTTAATCTCACAGAACTCCACATTTCCTCTTTTATATTTAGATTATTATAATTTGCTTTTAGGTATTCATAGTTATGCCCTCTAAATTATAAAGTCCCTGAAGTCAGAGATCATATTTAATTTATTTTTATTTGTCCCTTTTCCTAGCATAGTGTGTTTCTTACATAGTTAGAGCAATAAGTTTTATAGTATCTTTTTAAAACACATTTTTCTACTTGTGAAGTGGAATTTGTATGGCTAAATATATTGTGTCCACTAGTTCTCTATTATGCAAAGCACATTTTCCCTTTCAAAAAACTATTATTACTGTCCAATAAAAACTTATGAGTTGTGTTCTTTTAACAGATGAATACCTTCTATCAGGAACAGATGGAATTACAAAATGAATAAGTAAAGGACCAAGAATAGATTTGGTGTGTCATTTTCTTAGGCCTCATGCTTTTTCTACCAAGTCAAAACATAGCCCTAATGGTCAGAATGAGTAACTGTGGACTGTTTTGCATTTGCACTTGCAAAATATCTGGTTACATAAATCTCTAATGTCCCTTCTAGATCCAAAATTCTATAATTAAACTACATTAGTATTTGTTAAAATGGTATTTTACAGAATAGTTTCTTTTCTGCAACATCAAGCTAATTGTGCAGAGCCAAATTATAAACAAACCGTCTAAACTGGGTTCAGATTTTGATATTTAAAGGAAATTACAACCTAAATCTACTCTTTGAATTATAGAGGGAGCCAGCTCATTTACATACCAAAGGATCTCACAAAGTCTTAGATTCATTGTGCCTTTGACAACTTGACTTCAGGCATAGAGATAGGGATGCTTTTGATGCTTGAAGAACAGCATAGAGAAAGAGAGGAGCAGGTCTTTATGCATTACATATGTGCAGAGAATATTCTTTTAAAATCTCTTTGATGAGGAAGAATACAGGACTAGGAAGTTCATCTGTTTCTGAATAAGTCTCACTTTTGGGGAAAATATGTTCACGTGACACTAAAAGAAAGTATCTAGTTATATTCTACCTTGTGCTGTAGTGTCTAGGCTAATCCAATTACCAAGAGCAAGCAGATAAGAATGAGAGTTGCTCTTCTAACTCTTTATTGATATCATTCTATTGTCATTGTTAGATCACTCTTCTTTGGGGTATCAAATGTGAATTGTTTTTAATGATGGGAATCCACAAATTAGAAATCACTGGATTGCTTCAAGACATAGTAGCAAATGGAGCTTTCCATCTATTTGTTTTATTAAAATATGCTGCTGAATAAAATGTTTGTGTGTACTTTCATACTATGAATATGTCTCCAAAGAATTCTTGCTTTAGTCTGGAAAAGAAAAACAATAATTGGTTCATGCTACCTTTAAGCTCCAACTGAATGGTTTTGTAAGGCTGAAAAGTAAACTGGAAAATCATGCCTTCTCTTTTCAATTTGATATATTCAACCCAAAGGTCAATGGAAATGATTTTAAAAGTGCTTGGTTGTACTATTTTATACTTCTCTGATATTAAATATTGTTAACTGATTAAACATTAATGCAAACAACACTGAAGGCCCATAGTCTCTAAGGATCCTTAAGCCCTTAGTATAATGGCTGAATATCCTCTATTCAAAGAGCATTGTAAAATAGCATGATTTTTAAATTGCAATCACAATGATGACTGAAAATAAATAGAAAAATTAAGAAGCATTTAAGCTGATAAGAAAAACATTTTACATTTGTACCATTTGCTTAAATAGAACCAAATATTTGGGGGGGTGATTATTTTAAAAAAAAATTTAAAAAGAAAGGATGCTTCCCAGTGGAATATGGTCAGGCTTGGATTTAAAAATACACTTTAAAATAAACTAAATGTACTTTTTCTTTTTATTCACTAGGTTTTATGCATCATGGACTAGGCATGAATTGCTCCCTCAGTTAGCAAAGAAATAAAGTCAGTCATCAACCAGGACAATTTTGAAAATAGTTTTTTTTTTTTTTTTTTTAATCTATCAGGACACTAAGCTTTTTACCTACTTACCATTTTTCACCTAAGAAAATCAATAAAAGAATTGTATTAATAGAATCAAAATTTCAAAGTTAAAGTAACTTAAAATAAAAACTCCTTTTGAACATGAATGATTTATAGTTCTTTCTACCCTCACTCCTTTCTTCCTTCCTTTTTTCCTTGGTGCTAAGTATAACGCATGGCAGGTGCTTAGTCATTGCTTTTGGATTGATTGACCAGTAGCCATCTCCTATTATTTGCACCAGAAAAAAATCCCCCAATTAGTTGTCATATAGTCATAAACTTCTGCATTATGGTGGTCATATTAAAAAGTTGTCACCTCCTAAGTAAGCTTCATTAACATCAGCTTTGTTTCCAAGACATAATTTAACACATTCAACTTTAATCATAATTTTCTTATCTGACATTTCCCTCCATCTCATTTCTCTTACCACATCCAAACCCTGATCCCTGCCCCTCTTAGTTATATTCAATCAGTCAGTCAGTCAATAAGTACTTAATATATATTGGGCACTCTCTACTAAGCACAGCAGATATAAAGAAAAGCAAAAACACTTTCATTGCCTTCAGAGAGTTCACGTTCTAACAAGAGTCTCAAAGAGTTATTCAAAAGGATTAAAAAGATACCTGCCTTATCCAATCCAATAAAAATGTATGGTTTTTAACTTCAACCTGTTTGCTTTTTGGAATTCATTTTTACTAAACCCTCATTGACTAGTTCATTTTAAAAATCATTATATATAGAATGCAAGCTCATTGAGAAAGGAACTGCTTTGTTTTTGTCTTTGTATTGCTAATATATATCATAGTGCTTCCCAAATAGAAAGAACTTAATAAATGAATGTCGAATCTAACCAAAGTACTTAATATTTGAATAAAGCTCTTTAACATGTTTCAAATACAAGTGGCTACTATGTTTTCAAACACTATCTTGGATTATGGGAATAATGAGACAAGAAATTTACATTTTAATACTCTAATTTTTGTAGTATTTAAAGATGGAAAAAATCTTAAATATTAACTAGTCTGACCCACTTCATTCCAGATTAGGAAATGGAAACCCAAAGGATTTAAATGATTTTCCTGAATTCTCTCTTGTAAGCAATAAATGGAAAAACTAACTTCAATATAACACTAGAATTATTTTATAATTTTTTTTCCTTCACAGATTCTTTTTCTTCTCTATTTAAATATGTTCAATTTTTTTTTAAAAAAATATCTTCTTTTGACCCATCAATATTTCAATATTTTCAATTGCCCATATCTTCATTTCAATAGCCTGCTTTCTAATTTAACTCAATATTTTCAAAACTGAACTTATCATTTCCTCTCCCCATCCTCTCTACTAATAAAATCTATTCGCCTGGTTAGAAATTTAAGTGGTATCTTTTTTTCTTTTTTACTCTTCATAGCTTCTCTCTTTTATTCTTCACTCTTTCTTAATGAGTAGTTTAACTCTTTCCCCCCTTATTATGAAGTCCTAAATGATCTTTTATATCCCTTATTTTAATTTCTTATAATACTCAAGAGTTTCTTTATACCCACCATGAATCTTTTTATTGTAATACCCTGTAGGTTCAATTCTATGAATTCTATGATTAATTCTGATATCTTATAACTGGGGGACCACTGGTAACAGTCATATAATTATTTTTCAAATTCTTCCTAATAGTTCCTATTTGATCATCAAAAGTTATTTTCTCTATTCTTTTATCAATTCTGTAATGCAAAGTTATAATATATACATATTATACCTTGTCTTTGATAGCAACATTGGCCTACTACATGCCTCACTTTATGACTTTTACAAGTTTGGAAACTCTCCTCCTTTTAGCTTTAAATCTTTAATAAATATGAAGTAATGTATTTTGCTTACCTAATATTTAGAAGGAATATAGCTGTATAGTTAAAGTCCCTAAAAAGCTATTTATAGAAGTAGATGGCTCTTAATGTCACAAACTTAGATGACTAAAATTGGTGGCTGTCCTAAAAATGAAGACAGAACTGGTATGTTTCGAAGAACAGCTCAAGTTATCATGGTAAATATCAATATGGGGTTAGAATCATAGGAGAACAGTAGAGAGATGTTTCAGTCTCTCATCCCAGAATTTTCTGGAGTCTGGCACAATATGATCTTGATTATCACATCAGGAAGATTCAACATCAAGGCTATGGCAGCACAGTCTCCTTAGAAAGGTCCCTGTATATCTCTCTCTGTATGAATGTTTTTAAAAAAATAAACAAACAAAAACAAGTGTACTTAAGTTTAAAAAAAACTGTACTTAAGTTTTTACAAGTCAATCAAATCAATCAGTCAGCAAACATTTATTAATTATGTTGCGGACAGTCTATTACAACTAAGTATTAATAGTTCAAAGACAAAAATAAAACAGTTCTTGCTTTTAATGATTTACATTCTATTAAGAAAAACAATAATCACATATATAAGTATGTACAAGATAATTTTATTGGGGAAGCATAAGTATAAGGGTAGGTCAGGAAATTCTGTCTCCTGCACAAGTATAATTATTATCCTTTAGGTCCATTGAAATTCTAAGGGAATAGTATTCTATGACTAATTTCAATATCTTATAACTGGGAGACCACTGGTATCAGTGATATAATCATTTTTTAAAAATTCTTTCTAATAATTATCATTTGATCATCAAAAATTAGTCGATCTTTGAAGGAGACTAAACATTCTGTGGAGGGAAGGAAGAAGGTATTCTAGACATGAAAGTCACACCTATACAAAGTTATGAAAACAGAAGATGAAATGCTATGTATGATAAATAGCAATAAGACCAGTATGGAGTAAGAAGGGAACAGTCATCTAAGTCTAGAAAAGTGAATAGAAACCCAATTTTGAAGATCTTAAGGAAGTTTTGTTTTTGATCCTAAAGATAATAGAAAAACACTGGAATTTATTGATCAGGAGAGTGATATAATCAGATTCATACTTTAGGAATATCACTTAAGTAGCTTTTTGGAGAATGAATTAGAGAAAGAAGAGATTTGAACCAGTATTTTAGAGATTTAGAATTTAGAAATTTGGACTCCATTACAATAGGCCAAGTTATGGGTGACCTAAGGTTATAGCCATTTGAGAAACATACAATGAGACAAATTGAGAGATTTTGCATAGATAGATATTATATAACTTGGCAACTTGTTGCATATCTTTGGGTGAAGGAAAATGAAGAAATGAATAATATCTTTGAGGCTGCAAACATTTTGTAACTGAAAGAATAGGAGTTTTCTTGACTAATTTAGGGAAGCTTAAAGGTGTGGTGGGTTTAGGAGGGAAGGACATGATAATTGGTTTTATTTTTTTGTTTGGTTTGGTTTTTGACATGTCAAGTTGAGATGCTGATGGAAGAAAAGTCTAGTGTATTTGTGCATTGCATATTTGGTTATGTGGAACTGGAGTTTGAGAGAGAAAGAAAGACTAGATTTATTAATTAGGCAGTCATCTGTACAAAAATGGTATATGAAGAAAGACATCCAGATGGAGGGAATTGGGGGAAAGGGCTTTGGGAAATAGTCATAGTTAAATGCATATGTTACTGGCATCAATGGTAGAAGTTTGGATAGCTTTTCACAAAGACAGTGGGCAAGATTCTTGATCTTTCTGGGCCTCAGTTTTCTCATAAATAAAGATAAGGTTTGAGGGGACCAGAATAACGGAGTAGATCATCTCTGAGGCATCTTCTTATAAAATTCCATGATCCTTTTCCTTGATATGTAACAAATAAAGGAGAAGGCCATTTGATAAATAGTTTAACTCCAGCAAAGTATGACATATTGTTTAAGTTAAGTAGATATGTCCAAAAGCTATGGCAAAGAGTAATATAATACATAGCTTAAATAGTTGGAGAGGGTACCTTGAATACCCTTATGGATTAACTCCAGCACCTATCTGCAGGGGCAAGCTTTCTTTAGCTGACAGCTTCAATGGCATTTGACTATCACTGAAATGAAAGACATAAAAGGAGAGAAAAAAAGACTGGAAATGATAGGTTTTGAGATCCTATGAAGCTTAAGTAGTCAGGGAACAGACAACATTCTTAGTTCTGGTTGAGGGGCATTTAAAAAAAAATTGGATTCTAAATTTTGGTTACTATATTTACTTTATACAAAAATGAAGGTATTTTACCTAGTCCTCTTAAAAAATTATACTAGGGGATAGTAGGAATTAGCATTATTGCATGTAACCAAGATTTCATTTGCAAAAGGCTTTATTAAACAAATGAAAAAAATCTACTGATCCTGTTCCAAGTACAAGTAAGGAATGGTTTATTTTAGTCTCATGTTATTATAATTCTGCTGAAGGTCAACACTATTCAGAAGTAGAGAACTATGTGTGTCTCTAAATACTGTGCATAGAATTGAAGTTGTGGTTATCATAGAGATTCTTTCCTCAGAATACAACAAATAGAATAAGAGTGGTACATCAGTCAATACGCATTTATGCAACACTTCTAAAATGCTGGACTGCAGATTAGAAAATCTGGGTTCAGGTCTCTCTTTACATGCTTACTAGCTTTCTGACAATATGAGTTACTTGAACTTTCTGAATCTCTTCATATATAAAACATGAATAATAATGTATAGAGTACCTAAAAACAGTTTTATATAAGGCTAAAATGAAATTATATATGTAAAAGGTTTTGCAAATGTTAAAGCACTACATAAATGCCTGTCCTTTTGATGTTGTCCAAACAACAGATAAACAAAATAATAATAATAAAAAAACACATTCACATTCAGATTCTAGATTGTAGGTTGAATTAGATTGAATTTTAGTATCTATTAAGTCATAGGGTGTATAATATTTTGAAAATTTAAATGAATATTTCTTGGAATCTCATGACAATTTCTAGTTACAAGCTTGCAAAAAAAAATTAGGAACTGAAAATTTGACCCTGGCCTAATAACCTCAGAAAGAACCAAGACCATAAATTCCATCACCTCCTGTGGCCAGCAGTCCAATTTGGAAACTGTTGAGCAGTAAGTACCACCTGTTTCATTTTCTTCTAATTGCCAGAAGCAAATTCTAGATAAATTAGGTCTAAACTCTGAAATTGAAAAGCTGTATTAAATGTTCACTCATTTTTCTTAAGAATAGAGGTGAGTGCTTTGCTTCAGCAAATGATGACAGAACATTTATTTAGAGATGAACTAATCTAACCAAACTATTGTCATTCATTTTACAGAAAAAATATTTTTGAATGATAAGATAAATAGCATAACACTGTGAATGGAAGGTTGGCTCTAGACTCATAAAGACTTGAGTTCAAGTCCTGATTCTGATGCATGCTAGATATAAATGTGTAAAGGTACAGAAGAGTTGTCCATCTGCAATACAGAGCGTGTCTCAATTCTGAGAGTGATAAAGTTAAAGGTTCAAATCATTCCCCTCTTCATTTTCCCCTCAAAAAAGTAAAATGTGGCAAATTTGAATTCCTTTTTAGAGTGTCTAATGAAATAGAAAATAAATTACTTTCTTCAATAAAATGTTATTTTAGAAAATGTAATCATCATTGGAAAAAAAAAAAAAAACCATATGTGTGAAAGATACCAGTAGCCAGAGAATTGATTTTTGGAAAGTAAACTATCTTTCTCTCTGTGTATCTTTCTGTCTCTGACTTTCTGTCTTTCTGTCTCCATGTGTCTTTGTCTCTGCCTTGATTGTCTATCCCTCTCTGTGTGGGTATGTTTCTCTGTCTCTCCTCTCTCTGTGTCTCTGTCTCTCTGTATCTGTCTCTGTTTCTCTCTCTCTCTCTCTCTCTCTCTCTCTCTCTCTCTCTCTCATTTTTCTAAAATAATTTTGTTTTACTATAAAAACATCTCTGAATGTTCAACAGAGATATAAGAAATATCAAGACTATTTTAGACTAAGCATATTTTCATGTCTGTATGACTACATAGACAAGATATTCCAAAAGACTCAGAATAGTTTTAAACTATTAATGCTTTTAAACTATTAATGTTTAGAACTTCAAGAAGACTTTTTAACTTATATATACATATACATGTATGAATATACATATGGGTTTATGTATGACAATCATAATAAAGAAGGGAAAGTACTAATATCATTAATTCTGCTCTGTGTATGTACACACACACACACATACAAACATATATGTTAAAATAAGATATTTTAAAGGATAAATATTAAGCCTAATGGTTTAAGTTTAGCCCAAACTCCACCTACTGTCATGGAAGGTTCACAGTCATCTGCTCTCATATTACAGCTCCATAGCTATTTATAGAATTTGGGGGCAACAAATTTTTTAACTAGTAGGCCCACTGGCCAGCCCTTAACAGTTTCCCCACCCCAAATAAACACATATAGAACCCTTCCCATCCCACCCCCACAACAAACTCTCCTGAGGCTCTAGTCCCAGCCACAATCACAGACAACATACTCTGTGTACCCCATCCTGAAAATGGCAGAGGCCTTCCATATGTTGGACATCAATTCAGTTCACCTGTCAAATTCAAGATTTCCCTACAGTTGTGTTAGAAAATGGTTACAGTACCTTCTGCTGTGATTTCAGTCATGGTGGCAGGGGTGAGTGTTAGTCAGTTTAAGAAGGTGCTGTTAAGATGGCAGTCTGGAGAATGCTTCAGGGTCCTGGAGCTGGCTCAGCCAGAAGGTACACTGTTCACTTGTGGGGGGCCACTGTTTTTTCCTTGCTGTTCTAGCTGCTTCTTGGGGCTTCGCTGAACTTTGGGTGTCTTCTGCACAGTTCTCCCCCAGGAAACAACCTGAGCCCTCTTCCAGGCGGCGACTTCAACTCATGCAAAAAGTATCAGCTTCGAACAAAAATAGCCCTGCCTGCCTCCCTCGGACTCTTCAGCAGATCTTTTTTGGCACTGCTGAGACCCCCCCACACACATACACACACGCACGAGCACACACACCAGCTCTCCAGTGCCAAAGGGGGACAACAAAGCCGAGAAAGAGAAAGATCACATACAGATGCACACGTGCTCATACACAGGCAAAATAACTAGGAAGAAGCAGTCAAACCCCCACAGCAATCCCAGGATAATTACAGATCTTTGGGGTCTGTGACATAGAAAACAAAATGTGTTTGAGAGTAACCTTATCCACAGGAGCTCAGGTTTATTCTTAGTGCACTCAATGCTGAGTACATTCTTCCTTTCCTTATTTGGGCTGGGGAGGGTCCCTTGCTGTCTACCAGAGCCAAAGGGGAGGACAGAGTTAGGTAATTCTCTCCAATTTGAGTCCCTGTCTGTCCCAGCTCTCCTTGGTGACTTTACACATTTATGTAAGGTCACATTTGCCAGTACAGTTACTAAAACCTGTAGCTTTCTCCTCAAGTTAATAGTTTCACATGGGAGTTAAGTGGCTGTTAAATGTGGAAAGAAAATAATAACCCACACCTTTTGGATTTACTGGACAATATTAAGTGGATCCATGCATTTAAGTATTTACATACAAAAAAATAAATAAATGAAAATACTTGCAGAAAACTTAAATCACTTGCAGCCATCTTGGCAGAATGAAGGTGAAAAGAAGGCTATGTTTACAAGTAATTCTCAAATTTCACTTTATAGAGTAATTTCAATTTTTTTCTCTTTAACCCTCTGCTTACAAGATGATCAGGACTGTGAATAATTAGTCAAATTAACTGATTAAATTTCACCTTGCCACCAAGGTTAAGGTGATAATGAGTAGAAAAATGTTCTAATGATTGAGAGTACCTATATATGATTTTCATCCTCTTATTAAAACCAACTTTAAGTAAGCTAACCTTTTTATCTTCAACTTGTTGGCTTTTTTTCCTAAAATGTGCATATTTTCTAGCTGTGTTATTTTCTAGCTGTGTTCTACATTATGGAAACCTCGAGTGGGATTCACATTCTTATTACTTGCAGATAATGGTGAGTGCCATCATTTGGCTCACCAGTCAGAGCACTATGAAGTAAAATGAAAGCTAGGAGGTTTAAAATGGTCAGCCTTTGATGTTAGAGTAATTAGTCCCTTCCCACTTTATGTTCCCAAGGCCCTTTTCATTCAATTCTACTGAAGCATTTTTAATTTTAGAATGAAATAGGACTTAATATTTAAATTCATCACATATTTTAAAAGCTTGTCAATATAGTCACTCATTTAAGCAAGTGAAAATAGAGAAGAGAGTCAATTCTTCTCAGACCTGAGAATCACATGATACTGATTTAGGGCTGGAAGTCTCCTTAGAGGGAAAGAGAAGAAATAAGCATTTATGTAGTATGTACTTTTATAATGTCCAGGCTAGCTCTCTGAAGGGCCTCAGGATCAGTCAGACTCAGGATCATTCAAAGTCCTTGGTCTTTAGGAGAAGTGAAGGAGGAGGGCAAGCTGCCATGTGGCTCTTCAAAGCTGGAACCTGGACTCTGGAGTCTGGAGCCTTGAACCTTTCCTCCTGAGCATGTTGCTGGTAGAGAGAGACTCTGACCCTCTCCTTCAGCCCCCCAATCCTTCCCACCAATTACCTCATCACAACATATTCAGCAAGCCCCAATAGTGAGGAAAGCCATCACATCACCATATCATCTAAGTATATGCTTATAGAACTATTATCTCACATTGAGTAGGTATTTATCCTTAAGCACTCTGCTCTTAGATTCAAGTACACCTTTTCAGAGTTCCAGTCCTCTAGATTCTTTGTGCCAGGCACTGTGATACATACTTTATAAATATTACCTTAAAGGCCATTGAATTCTACCTTCTCATTTGCTAGAAGAGGAAACTGAAGCTAAATGAGAAATGACTTTCCTGAAGTCAAACACCTATTAAATGTTTGAAACAGGATTGTAACACAGATCTTTGATTTAAGTCCAGCCTTATGTACTGTGTCACCTACCTGCCTTAACTAGCTAGTCAAAACTAATGCCAAACTTTCCCTGTGCACCAAGCATCACCACCTCCACCCCTCAAAGAAAATAACCTCATGTTATTTTTAATTTTAAATTTTCCCCAGAGCACTAATAAAATTTTAAGTCCTACATATGAGGAATACTTGAAGAGTGACCTCTATAAAACAGAAAAATTAATCATTTTTTATCAATTAATAACTATTCATTAGACACTTATTATGAACATAGAATTATGGTTGTCTCTGGGGAATATAAAGATACAAATACCAAATAGCCTTGGATATTATATTGTATCATTAGTAGAAGGGACTTCCATTTGGTACCACCGAAGAATAATGTCCACATGTTGCTTTGTTAATTTTCCTCTTCTCAAACTAATTCATAAGGTATTGTGAGAAAAGAAAGATAAAGGGAAAAAAATATTGCTGCTGTTTTGTTGTTTCAATTGTGTCTGCTATTTATGAACTCATTTGAGGTTTTCTTTGTAGATAATAGGAAGGCTTGCCATTTCATTCTTTAAACAAGAAAAACTTAGTTGGTTTAAAAAAGAAAGAAAACCAACTAGACACTGGATTTAAACATTATTTTCTTAGTCCCTTTGCAAAATAGCTTATGAAGATGTTTCTTTCCTTGAGAATATAATGGATTTCTCATTTTGAAAAGGGTATGAGAATCCTTTCCAGGTTTTGGCAAATTATAATTTTGATGCTAAATTGGGTCACTTGATATCTTTAAAAAACAAAAAGCTGATTATCTTTTCAATGAAAGTATCAATCAGTCAGCAAGTAAGCATTTATTAAGCATATCAGTAGATGTGCATAATGTTTTTGTCCTGGAAACTTAAATAATGTATATATTATCCCATGGAATAAACTGCTTAGTTTTGAGACACTCATTCAATCTTAAACCTTTAGGATCCATTTCTGAGTTGTCTTAAGTACGAGTATTTTGAGGTCATTAAGCAGAGACTAGATAGTATTTTATCTTGTATATGTATGTGTATGGTCTTTTCCAACTCTGAACTTTTAGTAATTTTAAAATAGTGTCCTGGAAGACTTAAATAAGAAGGAGTCAGGAATCTGATTTTGTTTCATAGCTTTTCAGCATATTAGGTGTGTAATCATGGGCAAGCCATTTTCTTCTCAGAAGGCTGCTTCTTCATCTGTAAACTAGGAATGATAACATTTATATTACCTACTTCAGAGAATTCCTGTGAAGTTTGCCTTTTAAAATACCATGTAATTGAGAATCATCATTCAGTGTAAAAGGTGAACAATTTTCTTCTCAATATCTTTTCAGATAATTCACTCATCTTTCCAATCAATCCACTAAACTAATAAATCCAGTCAATTATAT
This sequence comes from Sarcophilus harrisii, assembly GCF_902635505.1. Lineage (NCBI taxonomy): Eukaryota > Metazoa > Chordata > Mammalia > Dasyuromorphia > Dasyuridae > Sarcophilus > Sarcophilus harrisii. The sequence continues at coordinate 174,777,831 of NC_045429.1, read as the reverse complement.
TATTCCCCTACCATGTGTGGAAGAATGCTAGTTACCAGAAAGAGGAAAGAAAGAAAAGAAAGAAGGAAGATAAAGAAAAAAGAAAGCAAGAAAGAGAAAGAAAGAAAAAAAGACAGAGAAAAAGAAAAAGAAAGAGAGAGAAAGAAAGAAAAAAGAAGAGAAAGAGAAATAAAGTAAAGAAGGAAGGAAGGAAGAAAGGAAGGAAGGAAGGAAGGAAGGAAGGGAGAGAAGTCACTTACTTAGTGCAAATTATGGAGATACAAAAGAAAAGAGATCGAAAAAAAGACAGTTCCTGTTCACAAAGCTCACATTCTAATGAGTATCCTTACCTTTGGAAAGCTTCAGTTTCAAATCAATTGTAAGAGCTCTATGATACTTAGGGTGCAATGAAAATTAATACCAACAAAGATATCTTTGCTTTTTCAAAATGCAAAATGTATGAAATAAAGAAATTCTATGATTGACCTTTGTCTTCATGGATCTAGAACTGAATTTATTGTCTATAACATTTTATTTAATGGTTTAAATAATATTATTTTTCTGATCCGATTATATCTCCAATTCAACTTTTATTAATAATTTACTCTGTTCAAATTACTAGACTAGAGATTGGAGGGGAATAGACATAAACATAAATAAGCCATAACCCATACCTTCAAGAATCTTAAAGTCTAGTAGGGGTCATAAAACATGTATACAGATCAATTCAATGCAAATTAAAATATGCATAATACAACAAAAATTTCTTTTGGGAGTACTTTGAGAATAGCTCCTGAGGGAAGAATCATTTCCAACTGGAGAAACCAGAGAAGTGTTTAAAAAGAGAGGAAGATCATAAATACTGGTTTATAACTAGTTTCACTATTGAATTGCCTTAGTATGAAACTTTATAATTGAGAGTGAAGTCTGACTCCTATCCAATTTGCCTTTCATCCTTTGTCATTCCAAAAGAAGCAGTGAAAGGATTCCCCAGTTTTTCTAATTTTTTAAAAATTAATATATTTTATTTTCCCCCAACTTTTGCCAATTTTGTCATTTTTTTACAAGATTTGGAAATCCAATTTTTTCCTTTCTCTTCCCCTCCCCTCTTCCTAAAAAGGTAGACAATTTGATATAGAATATTCATCTGCTATCATATGCAACATTTCTAAATCAGTCACAATTGAGAAAGAAGAAACAGATCAAAAAGAAAAAAAAACACAAAAAAGGATAAAGTGAAAAAAATGTGTTTCCATCTGCATTCAGAGTCCATCCCAGTTCTTATCTAGATGCAGATAACATTTTATTTCATGAGTCCTTTGTACTTGCCTTGGATCACTATGTTGCTGAGAAGAGCTAAGTTGTTCATGAAGTAACTGATCATCACATCCTGCTGTGTACGTTTCCCTCCGTTTTGCTCATTGCACTTTGCAATCAGTTCATACAAGTCTTTCCAGGTTTTTCTGAACTCTACCTATTCACAATTTCTTATTGCACTATAGTATTCCATTATATTCATATGCTACAGTTTGGTCATTCCCCAAATGATGGCCACCCTTCAATTTCCAATTCTTTGCCATCATAAAATGAGCTGCTATAAATATTTTTGCATATGTATAAGGTCCTTTCCTATGTTAAATGATCTCTTTGGGATATAGACATATAATTGCCATAACATGTATATAAATGACTTCATGAATAGTAGATTTACTTGGAGTTCTAAAATGTCCCTGAACTTCCATCCTTTTTTGTCAAACTTTTTACACTAATTTCCTTGACAGGAAATGACATATTCTAGCAAAACAGAACTGTTTTCTTTCTTCTTAGCATCCTTCTATTAGGGAATCTTCTTTCAAAGTATTTCTTTTACTTAGAATATCTTCCCCTTTCTCCACATATCCTTTAAATACCACATGTGCTATGTATGATGTAGCTAATAGAGAACTGACTTACATGTCAGAAAGACCTGATTTAAGTTCCTTTTTTGACACATCATCACTATGTGATCACAGGCAAGTCACTTAAACTCTACATGCTAATGATAATTTTATAAGAATTTAAGTTGCAGAGAATATAATGATCTCCATCAAGTAGAGGCAATTTCCTTATCTAGGTTTTGTCTTTGATTAATGAAATCAAAACTCTTGCTCCTCTCCACATATACCAGCCCATACCAACACCTATAGCTATACACATATGATTTCACATACACATAAGCATACATATTTATAAAATTAATTGCAGAATAAAAAAATCTTAATTCTAGGTAGTGGCCTCAGGGAATAGGAATGAAAATATTTGAATATAGTAAAGAATGTAGTAAAATACAGTATAATGATAAACAGATTACAAATAAATCTGAGTAATTTCCATATGTGTTTGGATAAGCTACCTTGTCTGAGTCCTAAAAGGAGATTTGGCACAATCTTGATGTTCTGATTTTAAAGTCCATTTGCTTTTTTTTTTTTTTTTTTTTAATTTTGTTGCTATCATTTTGTTTTGTTTTTTTTTTCCTCAAGCAGAAGAAAAAGATGAGAAGCCAAATAGAATGATTTCAAAAAGACTGAGAGAGTCACCACTTAAGAACCTTCTCTAATCAAGAGCCAACAGAATGTGACATTGGGAAAGGCATCTCAGTTGAAGCAGCTTACTGAAGGGAATCTAAGGATTATAATTGTTGTACATTCAGTCATGTAGGCTATTTAAAACTGAGAATAAGCAATATTCATTTGGGCAAAGTAACTGGGAAAAAGAAGTGTTGTTTCATTTATCATTGTAGTTAATAAATATAAAAGAAAATCTTGTTTCCTTTCAAAAAGTCAAAAAAGCATTTAAGTACATGCTTTGTAATATTTATATGCACTTCACTCTGAAACCATACTTATTTTTTTTACAATTACTTTGTCTAAATTAATATTGCATAACCCCAATTTTTCTTGCTTTGCCAGGCTAAATGTATAACAGCTATCATCCATGTTTTTCCCCTTAGCATATCTTTATTTCAAATGCTATTTTCAATATCTAATTGTGTTGGCTATTAATTAACATAAAATTTACCCTTATATTCTCTGCAAGCTTCTAAATGTGGTGTTTAAATTACTCTGGCATAAGAAAAACCCAGCTCAATTGACCAATTTAATTTATCATTATATCTTATCTCAGGTATAGCTTACTTTTCTAATTCTTAATTTTAAAAAATCTATTTAGTGCAAGAAACTAATGACTCCAAAAGGCGAATCAAGTATATGTCCCTCCCAAAATTTTAGTTCACTGTCTAATCATTTAGAAACTGCATAATTCAAACTTGTTTAAAATGACAGAAGGCATTCCATTGCAATTAAAAACTCTCCTCTCCCTAACACTGACACATAAATAGCTTAGTGTCCAATATCAGTCATCTTTCTTCATGGGTATTTGACACTGTCAAAAAAAGTCTTTCAGAAAATTGTCTGCGTCAATATAATCTTCAGTTAAAGAAGGTGCTAAATGTTCTTTCCTCTCTCTAAGGTCTTCAGTGTAGGGTTTTGGAATCTGGCTTCTGTTACTATCTTGCCTTCTTTATCTAGACCTATAATTTCATGGGCTTTAGTCTATACTTTGAAAGTCTTAATTTTAATGGTTATGTCTATTTAATCAATCGATATTCATTTGTTAAAACTCTTTATGTACCATGTAGTCATTGTATTAAAGCATTAGAGATTTTACAAAAAAAGGAAAAAGTTATTGCCCTCAAGTTCACAGTTTAATGAATAGGGCAACAACAAACAGATATGTATAAACTTGCTGTATATAAGAAAGATAGGAAATAAAAGAGACAAGGCTCTAGAATCAAGAGGAATTGGGAAATTAATTTTTGGTAGAAGATGAGATTTTAGTTGAGAATTGAAGCAAACCAAGAAAGCCAGGAGGCAGAGGTGAGAGGGGAAAAGAGCATTCCATGAATTAGGGATGGCCAGAGAAATTGGCTGGAACCTAGTAGAGGCTAGTTTTACTACTCCTCAAGTACTCGTGTATATGTCTTTTACATTTGTATGTGTTTTTCTTTTTCTTTTTTTCTTTTTTTGTCTTTACTGTTGTTTGGAATATTGTGCATCTTGATGGCAATTTATGGTTTGGGTTTTGTTTCTCTTCTTTATAAAGTGCAATATACCAATTGAAAAGATCTAAAATGAATAACTTATAGGAGGTCATTTTTCTCTTGCAAAGCAGATACTCCTACAGACTCCTTTTTTTCATTGCTTACCAAGCTGCCTTCTATATTTATGACATTTTGCATCAGTAACTGCACAATCTGTTGAAGCTAGTTTAGTGTTCTGATTGCTGATTAGAATCATTAACTTCTTCTTGAGGATCTCCAACAATAAGGAAGTCATTTTATATTTCTTACATTTCTAGTCCCTACTCTTTCTAGCCTTTAATATTTAGGATTTGGATTAAACTTAACTCTTTATTCTGGCACCTTAGATAGCTTACAAAACAATAACAACAAACTTTACCATGAAGGATCAAAAAGGTCAAAAAGAAAGAATGAAATCCCTTTTAGGAAATGACTACGTATATATAGGTGGTTGCACTTTCTACAAACAATTTAGGTGTACAGAGCAACAACAACAGCAAGAAGTCTACACACAGTGTAATGGTTAGGAAGATGTCCTGTGAGCAAAAAAGACCTGGATTCAAGTTTTTCCTCTGATTGTCTATATGGCTCTGAGTAAAGAATTAATATACTCTTAATTGTAGCTTTCTTGGCCTGGGGAGGGAAAAGAAAATAAAGTAAAAAGAGAACAAAAGAAAACCTACAAGCAAACAAAGAAAAGCTAGATGGTAAACAATGTGAAGTATTTATTATGTAGGTTTTCTTAAAATGGAAATATGTTGCTTCATATTAAATTTTCCCTTATGTTCTACTGTATATATAGCAATATTTTTCCTCTTTTTATTTTATAATTGTTTCAAATAATTTTAATACTTAAAAATACAGATTAATCTTTTGCCCATATATAAGAAGTAAACATTTCAACTTCAGTGAGTCCCTTATAATCTATTATTAATGATTATATTCTCCTAAATGTTATACATTGAATTCTCCCTTAAGCTCTGCTGTTTTTCCATAAATACCTGTAAGTCTCTCAGTTTATTAAAACCTTTTTTTTTTTTCATTCAAGATTCTACTTTATTTTGCTGGAAAAATTACCATTGTTCATAACCTCAGCTCTTTTCCCCTGCAGAAATGGCATTTCAAGACTTTTGGCCCTTCAACATAGTGGGTTTTGTGTAATAGTTATTGTAGCTCCACAATATTTAAATTTTTTTGTTCTTTCCAATATTTTTTCCTTAACCTGGGAGCACTGAAACTTGATGATGATATTCCTGTAACTTTTCCTCCTGGGATCTTTTTCAGGTAGTAATCAGTGTTATTTTTTTTTTATCATCATTGCTTTGTTTTGTTTTTTCTATTTCTTCTTTGCCCTCTTATTCTAGAACTTCAGGGTAATTTTTCTTGATAATTTTTTGTAATATTATGTCAAGATTATTTTTAATCCTAATATTCAAGAAATCCAACTATTCTTATATTGTTTCTCCTCAATCTATTCTCCACATTAGCTGATTTTCTGATGAGATGTTTCACATTCTTTTCTTTTTTTTCATTCTTCTGATTTTGTTTTATTATTTCTCTGCGTTTTAGAACATCACTAACTTACCTTTGCCCAATTCTAGTTTTCAAGGCATTATCTTCTTCTTTATGTTTTAGATTCTTTATTTCAAGTTTTCATAATTTTTCTTGATTTTCTTGGATTGATCTTATTTTTCTTCTGATTTCTCTTTAATCTTCCTTATGTGCTTTTTAAAGTACTTTTTGTTTTATAAGAAATTGTTTTGTAATTAGAATCATTTTATAGTTCTCCTTGAAAGAGTAGTGTTAACTGATGAGAAGTGAAATGAGTTGAACCAGGAGATTATTGTACACAGCAACATCAATATTATACAACAATCAATTCTCATGAATGTGAGTCTTTCCAACAGTGAGATGATTAATGCCAGTCCCAATGATCTTGTAATGAAGAGAGCATCCCCCCCACCCTTCCCAGAGAGGACTGTGGGAACTGAATGTGGATCACAACATAACATTCTCACTCTTTTTGATGTTGTTCACTTGCATCTTGTTTTCTTACTCATTTTCTTTCCTTTTTTATCTGATTTTCCTTGTGCAACAAGAGAATTTTATAAATATGTTTACACATATTGGATTTAAAATATATTTTAACATATATAACATATTGGATTGCTTGCCATCTAAGGGAGAGTATGGGGGAAGGAGAGGAAAAACTGAAAACATAAGGCTATGCAAGGATCAGTGTTGGAAAAAATACCCATGCATGTGTCTTGAAAATAAAAAGCTTAAAAAAAAGAAAGAGTAGTGTTGTTTTTTTTTTTTTAACTCTATTATCTTCCTCTGAATATGAACCCAGATCTTTTCTATGCAGAAAGTAGCTAGCTATTTTTGCATTCTCTCTCCTTTGCTTGTTCATTTTAGCTTTTTAAATTTGTTTTATTTTATTTTATTTTTAGCAGCTATTAGTGTGATCAAGTTCCAGTCCTGAGATATGGGGAATAAAACCCCTAACCTCAAGTCCTTTGCATTGTTATTTTCTGAGGTCTTTCCTGAGGTTCAACCTTTAGTCACTCTTAAGGAACAGATAGAGCCCCAAGCCAGACTGTGCCACAAATATTCTCACTTTCTATAGGTGATTGCAAACTATAGTTGTCCTCTCTGCTCTGGAACTAAATTAAGGGACTCTGCTTTCCTGTGAGTGCCCATAGCCAACAGAGTCTCTGTCTTTCATTATTGCACTCATCAGGTTGTGTAATAGTTTTTTCTTCCTGAAGGAACAGCCTAGGATTCACCTGGTCATCACAGATATGTTTAGCATCCCTCAACAGTGGAAGGTCCTCCAATCTTCTATTCAGATCCCAACACTTTCTGTGAGCTGAAAGTTTTTAAGGCTGAAGCTCCCTTCCAATCCCAGTTGCCCCCAGGGTTTGTTGTTTATTGATTCTTCAGAGTGGGGGTGTTTGCACTTTACTCAGGTTTAACTTCTGCACCAAGAGGTCCAGTCTTTCCTGGAGTCTTCTTGGGTTATCTTGGGAGAACAGTTATTTCACCCTAACTTTCATGTATTTCTTTTGTTCTACATTCCCTCTGAAGCAATACTCTTTTTCTATGAGAGAAATTTGGAGAGCTGAAAGTTTAGCGACTTACTCTGCCATCTTTTCAGAATCCTTTGTTAACCTACCTATCATTTTTATTGGTTCAGTCATATCCAACTCTTTGTAACTTTATTTGAGGTTTTCTTGGCAAAGATACTGGGGTAGTTCAAATTTTCTTCTCTGGTTCATTTTACAGATGAGCAAACTGAGGCAGTCTTAAATGATTTACTCAGAGTCATAAAGCTAGTAAGTGCTTGAGGCCAGATTACTTCAGTGTCCAGTTCAGTATCTAAAGTCAGCAATTTAGATAAAGGAACTGGAATGTATATTGCAATGTGTTGTCACCACAAGTATTGAAAATTTAGAGCTATATTTATTTTTTATCCTAACCTGTTATTTCATTGATTAAGAGATTTCTGGGAAGGGAGGCCATATCAATATTGTTCTACAATTTAATAGTCTTGGAGAGTTGACTGAAGTACTGAAGGATTAGGTAATTTATTCAAATAATACCATTTGTGATTTTCATGGTGAAGACATTGGAGTGGCTCATTTTACAGATGAAAAAATTGAGACAAACAGGGTTATGAAATTTGCTTAGGTTCACATGGCTAGTAAGTGTCAAAGGATAGATTTGAACTCACAAAGATGACGTTTCTTCATGCCTGACCTAGCATTCTATCCACTTCAATACCTAGTTGTCCTAAAACAGTTTGTATAAGCAGTTAAATACTTGAACTCTTGCTACTCTTATTCCAATATCAGCTCTCTATTCACTTTTTTTTTTTTTTGCTAAGGATAAATGTTAAATGTCATTTTATCACAAAAAATCTGTTTTCAGAAATGTTTTCTATCCATTATTAATTTGAAGTGATTATCTTCCATTTGCCACATTAGAAGAAAGATAATTACTAATGATGTCACAATCCTCTCAGGCTGAGTTTTGGATTGATGTCCTTTAAATATCTTTTAAATAAAACAAAGTAGTACCAAATATTTTCCTTTAACCAAATAAAAGTGCTCCATCCCTCCCCAACTTTTTCTTCCTGCTTATTCTTTCATTTGCTCAGAGCTGTCTTCTATTTCGTACATTCCCCAGCTGTTTGAACATAGCTCCCAGAAAATCTGTCCAAGTAGGACTTGCATTAGAAATAGAAGAACTTGTTTTGTCAACTGATGCATCCCACACAAATCATGGGCTCTATGTTTAGAACAGGACTGGGAAACAATGAATGTTACCTGAGTGCAAAGAACAAATCTGAAACCCTGAGAGATACTTACAGAGTAAACAGGTCTCTGCCTCATGTGGAGGTGGAATAAATGCTGTGTTGGGAGGTTTGCTGCCAAAGGGCCCTGTCCTAAAATAGCTCCTCCATTAGACCGCCTGGAATGCAAACCGTTAGAGAATCATTCTTTAAGTGACAGCATTGTCTCCATAAAATCCTTATTAAAAATATGAGCATCTCAAGAGAGAGTAGGAGAGCTCAGGGCCTGGCACATTGTAGAAGTGTAATTAATTGATTAAAGGAAAGTTAGAGGAGGTTGCAGAAGATGAATTGACTTCCATGTCCAATTTTGTCAAACCTTATCTCTACAAATAAGTTAAAAACATAATTTTAGATGTGAAGGAGTCTTATTGACCATCTAAACCAATTCCCACATTTTTTAAATGAGGAAATTAAATGCTTAATAAATGTCAGTCAGAAAATGAATATAGTATATACCTTATATTGTTTACTATCTTAGTGAAGTCAAGAAGACCTGAGTTCAAATCCAGATTCAGACACTTAATACTTCCTAGTTGTGTGACTCTGGACAAGTCATTTAACGCTAATTGCCTGGGGAAAAAATAAAAAAAAAATTAAAATGAATGTTAAAAAAATTTTTGCATATAATTGGAAAAAATAACATACTATTTTAAAAAACAAAGAATTTGAATACAGGACTTTTCATTTAGTCCTTCCTTCAAGGACCTAGTAACATAATAAACACTTAAATACTTGGCAATGTTAAAGAGATAATATAATAAATCCTTAATCATTGAAGTATCAAAGTCACAGTAGATAGCTCATTGGACCTTGTGTCAAGAAGACTTGCTTTCAAATCTTTCCTTAAACACTAACTGACATGACACTCTAAACCTTTACTTGCCACTTTCCTTATTTGTAAAAAGGGAGATAATAACAGTAATTATTTTTCAACATTGTTGTAAGGATCAATCTTTAAAAAACAAAATAAATACTAGTTATCATTATTTTTATTATCACTAATTAATCACTTTTCCATGAGAATATCATCCCTAAACCCATGGTCCTTGATTATATCTGTGTACTCTGTAACCAATGCTCTTGCCTGTTGCCTGTGCTAATCACAGAGCTGATTCTTTGCCTTTGACCAATCAACATAAAGTATTTGGTGGGTTCTAAAAAAATCAGCAATTACTTTAGCTAGTCAAATGAGTAGCAAATATATTTTTGTTACTGCTTTGAAAATTGTGTGGACTCTAGGCACATTTGATTTCATCACTGATTACATCTTGATTCTGCTGGATTAATCTAGTAGCATCATCATCTCATCTTTAAGTAGAAAGACTAAAAACATGTGTGAGGCAAAAAAGAAAAAAAAAAAACTCAACACATAGCTATCTATCATCTAAAAGTGTTTCTGTAGTGCTATCTGTTCAGTATATAGACAGTCATAAAGGACTATAAAAAAACCAAATGTATTGGGTATGGTATAGTGAAAAGAACTCTGTATTGGTATCAGTGGACATGGGTTTTAATCTGGCATCAATTATGTACATACTACTAGTATGACTTTGGATGAGATACTAAACCATCCTAGTCTTCCATTTATTGGCCTTCTAAACCAGGATTCAAGTTCTAAATCCTTTGATTCTTAGATAAAACATCTTACTCTCAGTCATCTACATTAAGGAAAATAATTTTGCTAATATCTTACCCTAGAGAGAACCACATCTGAGTTGTGGTGGATAGAGGTATGGATTTGGAGTGAGGAATATTGCATTTGAATCCTCATTAATAATACCCATGAGTAATATAATGTTAAGGACCCATGCCGGGGTGTAGGGGCAGGTAAATTCTCCAAGGGCCTCCACAGCTGTGATTCATAATATCTGAAGGAGTTGCAAAGCAGCCTTTACTGACACAGGTGTTGCTCGTGGACTGGGAATGAAATAAATTGGAGGCAGAGGGAAGAAGAGAGAGGTCAGATAATAGTAATTGCCTCTCAGTTTCCTTGTATATCATCGTCATCGTCATCGTCATCGTCATCGTCATCGTCATCGTCATCGTCATCGTCATCAATCATCCTCCTCCTCCTCCTCCTCCTCTCTTATGAAGAGATCCATTCTATAGGTCTCAGTTAGACCTCCAACAGCCACTGGTAGGTGGCTGTATGACCTTTCAAAATAGTATGACCTTTAAAACATTAATATATGTCAAAAGAAATTGTTATTTTAAAATTATATAAGTAAGCCATTATTAAATTGATATCCAGGCTTTTCTTTTTATTTCCTTATTCAGGGACCAGCCCCTGTAGGTCAGTCAACCAATCTTTGAAGAACAAGGCTGACAGATGAGATTGACCTAATCTTTGGGGTATATACTCTAATATTTTGGGTAGGAAATCATCAAAATAGGAGATCTTACTTCTGTTTAGAGTGTAAACAGAAACTAATTCAGGTGAATTCCAACCCCAAAGCAATAAGCCCATGTCTTTGTACTTCTCCATTGGAGTTTAAGGTAACTCATCTCATGAAGGAGAAAACCAACCAGAGTGGTCTGGATAGTTGTAAATTCTTTTGTCCACATTGCTGGAGGAGGCGGAATCTGATCAGAAGGAGTAACTGTAGACTTTTTGGCCTACCTTTTCATTTAAACACCCATTCCCTTATTAACTGCTCACCAGTCAGGATTGATTTTCATCTGTCAGGAGTATCCCATTTTCCAAAATCATATGAAGAATTCCATTTTTCCCTCTAGTTACTAAGAGAGACCAATAAGCATAAATGCATTGATTATTAATTAGTCTTGTTAATAGATTGATTATTATTCAAAATTTTATATTTGCCATATGATATTTTATATATTATTATTACAGTGGATGGAGTATCAGACCTGGAGTCAGGAAAACTCATATTGCTAACTTTAAATCTGACTTCAGATACTTTTTAGTTGTGTGACCCTAAACAAGTCCCTTAACCCCATTTGCCTCAGTTTTCTCATCTATAAAATGAGCAAAGAAAGAAATGGCAAAATACCCACTATGGTTGCCAAGAAAACCCCAATTGGAATCATGAAGACTTGGTCAGGACTCAAAAATAACTGAACAACAATATATGTTATGAATGTTATTTAAAATGAATATTTCATTCTTTGAGGCACATACCAGCATCAGGATCTTGGGATAAAAGGATATGAGAAGTTTAGATACTTTTTTTAATGGCTAAAGCATTGGATCTGGAATTAAGAAAAGCTGAATTCAACTTCATCCTCAGATTTGAACTAGCTTTGTGAACTTTCGTGAGTCACTTAAAACTTTTACCTCACTTTCCTCAGTTGGAAAATATGGATAATAAAAATGCTCACCTCACAGGGTTATCATAAGAATCAAATCGAATTAAGTGAGATGATATCTATAAAATATCTAACAGTGTCTTAGATTGTAATTGTTTAGTCCTTTTTAGCCATGTTTTATGCTTTGTGACCTTATTTGAGATGTTTTTTGATAAAGATACTGAAATGGTTACCCTTTCCTTTTCTAACTAATTTTACAAAAGAGAAAACAGAGGCAAACAGAATTAAATGACTTCTATAGGGTCACATAGCTAGTTAAGTGTCTGAAGCTTTTCCCAAATCCAGATCCAGCAAACTATTCAATGCACTATCGAACTTCCCTTGTCTTGTACATAGTCAATGTTTAATAAATGCTTATTCCCATCACTAATTACTCCCTCTTCTATTATTTCAAAATATTTACCAGAAGAGTGAGAGCAAATCATATTTCCAACAGTAGTTAGGTAGTGCAGTAACAGTTGGATATTCATGCAGTAACAGTTGGATGAAGCCGAGATGGCTCATTGCCCAATGGACAGTGGAAATACAATACTGAGATGAGACATACAAGAGAAGCACAATGCCCTCATTAGCAGAAATCACCCAGTAGACATCACTTCATTGATGTTTCCAGAGCACACGGGCAGCTTTGAAGCATCAGAGCTGTAAATATATGCCTCTATATTTACACTTTCAATAGGTGTTCCCAGGTCACATGTTTTCTCTTTATATATAATCTTTCTCAATGATGATATGGCAAAGTGTGAGAGAATATATCATAGGTGATATAGATGTAGATGGGAGTATATTTCATTGTCCTTTTACTTGCTAACCTGTTTCATTAAATGTCTTGTTTTTACTTAATGTGTCTTCTAGCTGACTGATAAAAGTAAAGACATAAGTGTGAACTCCAGAGTGTGTTGAGTGGATAATGACTCACATAATAACTTAAACTGGGAGATTTTTTTGGGACCCATACTTCTGGAGGTGCCTCAGGTGCCGCACAAGTGCTTAATTGTGGAGTTAAAATTTGCTAAGGAAGTTTCTATTCATTGTTCCAAACTCTGACTTATAGACCAAGTAGAACAAGCTTCATTCCTCTTTCTACATTATAGAACTTTAAATATTTTAAGACAGCTGTCTTATATCCTATTTAAGTCTTTTCTTTTCCAAACTTTATATGATATGTTCTTTCAACCAAATCTCATTTTTATTTATCATTGTATCTTTTCTTCTTTCTATTCTCTTCTCCCTTGCATAGAAGAACTACAATTTGTCAACGTCCTCCCTAAATGTGATGTCCAGATTTTGATTCACATTGAGTTTGCGCTTCATTACATTCCAGAGGCAATATGATATTATAAAGTTGTGGACTTAGTGTCAGGAAAATGTAGGTTCAAATCCCAGCTCCAATATTAGCTAGCTATGTGAATATAGGCAAGTCATTTAATCTCTCTCACCTTCATTATCTGTGAAATAAGAAGAATATTGTCCACAGGATCCAGATGTTGTCAGGTCCAAGTGAGAAGATGTAAACTATTTTGTAAACCCTAAATACCAAATAAAGGCTAGTTATTAGTATCTTTTATCATACTGATTATTTCTATTATCCCTATCTTTTATTTATGTGTTGATTATTTGAGCCCAAGTGAAAGCTTTTATATTTATCCCTATTTATATTTAGCCTTATTGAATTCAATTTCTGAATTCATTTCTTACAGAATTCAATTTTCCTGAACTGCTGAAATATTTAAAGATGTGTTATTGTCTTAATTATCCCTCCAAATTTTTTGTCATCTTCATATCTAATAATCATGCATTCAATATTTTCATCCTAGGTGACAGCTCAATAAAAGTGGAACTCTAAGGTTTGTCTGCAGGACATCAACATTTAGAATATGCTGACTGTACTCCTACTTATTTATCCAGCATAAATAAGTGAGTTTAGCACCAGTTAAAAATAGTGAAAGCAAGAAACTACATGATAATTAGGAAGCTTCCCTGCTGAGTTCCTCTCTGGCCTGGTCACTCACTGCTGCTCTTTCCACACCTTGGAAATGGCCTTCCCAATATTGGTATTGATCAGGTGTCTCCAATGACCAAAGTTCTGGCAATCTACTTAAGTCTCCCTGTGAGTTTGAACACCAGTGTCTCTCCTTCAAAAGTATATGTAACAAAGTCTGAGCACTAGCTCTTCCCTCTTACATATAACCCTTTTTTTCTTTATCATGCATGTCCCATTGGCCAGAATTACTAGTTATAGATCTGACTGCATCTAAATTATTGATGAATATTTTAAAAGCACAGTGACAAGGACAGATCCTTTAAAACTTCACTATATCACTCTCTGGGTAGACATTAGTCTCTTTAGTTATGGTTAAATAAATTCAAATTCATGTAAGTATTATGATTTATTAATAATGATTATAATACAATAGCACTACTAATAATAAGCATTTACATAGTGCTTTAAAGGTTATGAAGTGCTTTATATATTTTAACATATTGATTTTCAAAACAAAAAAAAAATGTGCTATCATTTGTCTGTTTTATAGATGAGGAAATTGATATTTCCTGGAAGACAATATGAGAATTTTTGTCAATTGCTTTATAGATTTCTAGATATTTCTACATTTATCCCACCCTTTAATCTACTAATGTGTCAAAAAATAAAGTTTATCTTTTCAGGACCAGGTAAGTTTCCTTATTTTTACTCCATAACTAGAATCTTTATCTCCTGAGAAGTTTAAATAATTTTGGCCTGGATTTCTCAGTCTTCCTTCCATGTTTTCTATTTCATATACTGATCCCTTGTTTTACCAATGTCATAGGATAGGGTCCTCATCCCTGCCTTCACCAACTAATTGCCTACCTATATTTATGATAGTAGCATCCTACTTCCAGTCAACTAAACATTCTGAAATTACTCATAGACCCATATAACTGGTTCATTATCCTTGTCAGTTCTGAATCTGTCCAACCTAACTCCATGTTTTCAAATCATTAGACTATTGCAGTCTGAATCCTTGTGTAACAACACTTGCTCCTTCCTTTTCATGGAATTCAAATTTTTACAGGATGATTCATCTTCTCCTAATTCTCAATGAAACATCCCTGGATTTAGGAGCTCTGTGCCTTCTTTTTGTTAAAATGCACTAGAGATGGACAATAGGTAGGAAATAGTAAAATTGGGCCTCAAACCTATTTGATGAATGGACACAATATAAAGTTCCAGCAATATCAAAGCAAGAAATTCCCTGGTACAAGTAATTATAAAATTGGATCAAAAGGATTATCTGGGAAAAGGGAAGAAAGAAGTTTGGAAAAGCATATAAGTCATATTCCCTTGAATATGAGAACTTCATTAAATCACACTAGGTGGTTCTAAACAAATTGTAAATAAATCAGGGTAAGCATACTGTTTACAGAAAGTTAGATTAATGAGAAATTCAGTATTATTTTTGACCTTCCTGTTTATTCTATTTAAGCATAGTACTTATAACAATATGTAAGTTGAAGAAAATACTTATTACAGAAACTTGTTAAACATGGGAAAGACAGACCTATAGTTAGTAGATAGATATATGGATGGATTTATACACATATACATACATATGTATATAATGGATATATATATATATATATATATATATACACACATACACACACATACATATACACACATACAAACATACACATATTATCAACCAGAGAGATTACATGATTTACCCAGACTTAGATATATAGTATCTGAATAGAATAAACTGAGTAAAGATCTCTCATAAGGATGTGACTTCAATCTGTGCCCTAATTGTGATTTGAGACTTAGTAATAACAAATTGAGCTATAGCTAAAAACTGCAGGTGTTTGATTATCTTAGATAAACAAACGTTCCTCTCTGGTTTCTCCCCCTTCCTTTTCATTAGCATTTAAGTGCCTAAAACAGTAAAGTGTATTCTGGGGTCCATATTTAGTATCTGGGTAAATTAGTACTCTCTAGCCAATAGGAGAAAAGGTCAGAGGGTGGGGTAGGGGCTTCTGGTTAGGGTCCATATAATCCCAGTTTACAATTTGTACTCCTCTACAGGCACCTTGTCTATTGGGTGTTGCCCTTTCTGTTGAGATGATAATAAATCCCTTTTTGCTTTCTTTCTTTTTTTTTTTTTTAACCTCAAAAGTCTCTGATTTTTAATTTGGGGCCCCCACATTATCTTAAGCAAAAATCAAACTTCCTGATTCTATGACAGTTGTGGTATGCGTAGTTTCTTCATGATAAATGATAGGATTAGAGTTGATGACCTCTAAATTCCCTTCCAGCTTTACATCCATGATTCCATGATTGCATGCTAACTCTTTTTTTTTTGTAGATGCAAATTAACATACAAATTTGTTGTTCTTCACAGCTGGAGGTTTTTCCCTTGACTGCTTTTAAAGTTTGTATTTGCTAATGAAATCCTGAAACTTACCCACTATGTGCTTCTCAGTTTTAAGTATGGGTCATTTTCTAATATGATAATTTATTTATTCTACAAATTAGTACGTTAGTATATGTTTTCAAAAATTCTAGGAATTATCTTGTATTATCTTCTTCAGTTTCAAATTCATATTTTTAACATACTTTCTCATACTTTCTTCTTCTTCTGAAGATCTACAAGGCATAATTATGTCTTTATTGTGTACAGGATCAGTTGCTATGCCTTATATGCAATATATATATATATATATATATATATATTCTTTCAAAGTTTTTCTTAATCTTGCTAATTTTTTCTTCACTTCTTTATTTTTCATTTCCAAATTTATTTTTTCTTTGTTTTTAAAATTATAACCCTTTTTATTATTGTTCTATAAGAAACAGTCTGCAGGATGATTTCAGAAAGGCCTGGAGAGACTTACATGAACTGATGCTAAATGAAGTGAGCAGAACCAAGAGAACACTGTACACTGCAACAAGATTATGCAATGATCAAGTCTGATGGACACGGCTTTTTTCAACAAAGGGGTGATCCAGGCTAGCTCCAATTGGCTTGTGATAAAGAGAGCTAACTGCCTCCATAGAAGGAATTATGGGGACAGAATATGGATCACAATGTAGTATTTTCTCTTTTTTTGTTGTTGTTTCTTGTTGTTGTTTTTGTTTTTGTCTTTGATTTGATTTTTCTTGGGAGGCATGATAATTATGAAAATACACATAGAAGAACTGCACATGTTTAACATATTGGATTCCTTTCTGTTTAAGGGGAGATGAAAAGGGAGGGAGAAAAATTTTGAAATAATGCTTTGAAGAGTCTTTAGCACACTGAAGATAAGTTCTGAATTATCTACTTTTTAATTATTTGGATTTCTATTCCAACTTCATTTTGGTTTGCCTTCATTAAAATGAATTAACGAAAATACTCACTGTTATGACTTTGAGGGGGTATCCTATATATTTTTTCTTCTATCATTATGATTTCAATGTAAATTTATTAATGTTTTAGTTGATTCTCTAGGGTTCTCCAAGTGTAACATCATATCATCTGCAAAGAGTGATAATTTGGTTTCCTCATTACCTACCCTAATTCCTTTAATCTCTTTTTCTTCTCTTATTGTCAAAGTAAACATTTTTAACACAATATTCAATAGCAAGGGTGATAGTGGGCAGTCTTGTTTCAACCCCAATCTTATTGGGAATAGCTCTAGTTTGTCTCCATTACATATGATGTTTGCTGATGATTTTAAATAGATGCTACTGAACACCAGCCTGAATTCAGGTCAGCTGTGTGACTTTGGGCAAGTCATTTAACCCCAATTGCCTCAGCAAAAATAAATAAATGAAACAGACAAATAAATAAGTAAATAATGCTGCTGGTCATTTTAAGGAAAACTCCATTTATTCCTATACTCTCTATTGTTTTTAATAGGAATAGATGTTGGATTTTATCAAATGCTTTTTCTGCATCTATTGAGATAATCATATGATTTTTGTTAGCTTGGTTGTTGATTAAAACCAATTGTGCTAATAGTTTTCCTAATATTGAACCAGCCTTGCATTTCTGGTATAAGTCCTACTTGGTTGTGGCGTATTATCCTGGGGATGACTTTTTGTAATCTCTTTACTAATATTTTATTTGAGATTTTTGCATCAATATTCATTAGGGAAATTGATCTATAATTTTCTCTCTCTATTTTCCTCCTACCTAATTTAGGTATCAGCACCATATCTGTGCCATAAAAGGAATTTGGTAGGACTCCTTATTTCCCTATTTTTCCAAATTGTTTGCATAGGATTGAAATTAATTATTCCTTAAATATTTGGTAAAATTCACATGTAAATCCATCTGGCCCTGGAGATTTTTTCTTAGGGAAATGATTAATAGTTTGTTCTATTTCTTTTTCTAAAATGGGATAATTTAAGTAATTTATTTCGTCTTCTGTTAATCTGGGCAATCTATATTTTTGTAGGTATTCCTCCATTTCACTTTGATTATCAAATTTAGTGATATAAAGTTGAAGAAAATAATTCCTAATTATAGTTCTAATTTCCTTTTTATTGGTGGAAAGTTCTCCCTTTTCATTTTTAAGACTAACAATTTGATTTTCTTCTTTCCTTTTTCTAATCAAAGTAATTAAAATTTATTTTGCTGTTTTTTTTAAAACCAACATCATCTTAGTTTTATTTATTAATTCAATAGTTTTCTTACCTTCAATTTTATTAATCTCCTTTTTTATTTTCAGAATTTTGAATTTGCTATTTAATTGGGGGTTTTTAATTTGTTCTTTTTCTAGCTTTTTTGTTTGCATGTCCAATTCATTGATCTTCTCTTTCTCTATTTTATGCAGGTAAGCATCTAGAGATATAACATTTCCTCTAATAACAGCTTTGACTGAATCCCACAAATTTTGGTATGTTGTTTCATTATTGTCATTCTCTGGATGAAGTAATTACTTGTGTCTATGATTTATTGTATCACTCATTCTTTCTCTAGCATTAGATTATTTAATTTTTGGTCTATATCCCCCTGGGCTTTTATTACATCATGATTTGAAAAAATGCATTTACTGTTTTTGCCTTTCTGCATTTGATTTTTAGGTCTTTATGTCCTAATACATGGTCAGTTTTTGTATAGGTTCTATGTATCACTGAAAAAAAAAAGTATACTCCTTTCTGTCTCTATCCAATTTTCTACAAAGATCTATCATACCTAGGTTTTCTAAAATTCTATTTACCTCCTTAACTTCTTTCTTATTTATTTTGTCATTCAATTTATCTAATTCTGAGAAAGCAAGGTTGAGATTTCCCACTATTATAGTTTTGCTGTCTCTTCTTACAGCTCTCTGACCTTCTCCTTTAGGGATTTAGATCCTATACCACTTGGTGCATATATTTTTAGTATTGATATTGCTTCATTATTTATGGTACTCTTTAGGAAGAAATAATTTCCTTCCTTATCTCTTTTTAATAAATCTACTTTTGCTTTTGCTTGATCTGAGATCAGGATGGCTAGCCCTGCTTTTTTTACTTCACCTGTAGCACAATAGATTCTGCTTCAGCTATTTACCTTTACTCTTTATGTATCACTCTGCTTTAAATGTGTTTCTTGTAAACAACATATTGTAGGATTCTGACTTTTGATCCAGTCTGCTATCCATTTCCATCTTATGGGAAAGTTCATCCCATTCACATTCACAGTTAAAATGACTACTTTTGTATTTCCCACCATCTTATTTACCCCTAGTTATGCTTTTCTCTTTCCTTTCCTCCTTTCTTTACTCCCCAATATTTTGCTTCTGATCATCACCTCCCTCAAATAGTCCTTCCCCTTTACAACTCCTCCCCTTTTCTTATACCTTTCCCCAGTACTATATTTTCCCTTCTATTAGCCTCCTCTTCCCCTTTTTTCTTTTTCCTTTCCCCTTCAACTTCCCTATGAGGTGAGAGGAGTTTCTCTGTGAAACTTAGTATGTCTAATATTCTCTCTTTGAGCCAAATCTGATGTGAGTAAGATTCATACAATGTTTATTCCCCTCCTTTCTGTCCCTCAATTGTAATAGGTCTTCTTTGCCTCTTTAGGAGATGTAATTTCCCTCATTTTGCCTCCATTTTGCTCTTTTCCTAGTACAATCTCCCTTTCACTTCTAGTTTCTTTTTCATATTGTCACAATAAAATCAAATTTTCCCACTCTCTTTAAGTCTACCCATAACAGACATATAGTTCTCAAGAATTCTTTCCTTTTTATGCTTTTGTTGAGTTCTGTATTTGGAGATCAATTTTTTTGTTCAGCTCTGGTCTTTTCATTAGAAATAAATGAAATTCACTTGTATCATTGAATGTCCATCTTCTTCCCTGAAAGATAATGCTCAATTTAGCTGAAAAGTTAATTCTTGGCTACAATCCAAGTTCCTTTGCCTTTTGGAATATCAGATTCTAGGCCCTTCGATCCTTGAAGGTGGAAGCTGCTAAGTCCTGGGTAATCTTGATATTTGAATTGTTTCTTTCTGGATGCTTGAAATAGTTTTCCTTAATCTGATAATTCCATAATTGAGCTATGATGTTTCTTGGAGTTTTTATTTTGGAATCTCTTTCAGGAGGTAATAGGTGAATTCTTTCAATGATTACTTTATCTTCTGGTTCTAGGATGTCAGGATAGTTTTCCTTTATGATTTCCTGAAAAATGATGTCTAGGTTCTTTCTTTCATCATGGTTTCCAGGAAGTTAACAATCCTTAGATTATCTCTCCTAGATTTATTCTCCAGGTCAGTTATTTTTTCAATAAGGTATTTCACATTTTCTTCTCTTTTTTCATTTTTTTTTTTGTGTTTTATTTGACTGATTCTTGAAGTCTCATTGAGTCGTTCACTTCCATTTGTTCAATGTTAATTTTTAGTTTATTATTTTCTACAGATACCTTTTTTTAGCTCCTTTTTGTATTTGGCCAATTGAATTTTTAAATGAGTTGTTTTATTTGTTGCCATTTTTTTCCATTTCACAAATTCTGTTTTTCAATGAAATGATTTCTTTTTCATATCTATTTTGTAAAGTGTTATATGCTTTTTCCATTTCATCAAATCTATTTTGTAAGGAGTAATATGCTTTTTCCAATTCACTCTCTATTTTGTAAGGAGTTTTCTTCAAATAATTTTTGTTTGTCCTTTTCCATACCCTCTTGCCAAGATCTCATTTCCTTTTCCCATTTTTTTCTAACTCTCTTTTAAGATTCTTTTTTGAATTCTTCCAAGAGAGCCTTGAGAAATGGGGACCAGCTTTGGGGCTTCATCTGTAGCTAATATGCCTATAGGAAACTCAGGGTTTGAAGTCTGTTATTCTCTCTCTTCATAAAATCTTTGTATGGTCAGATTTTTTTTTTGTTTTTTTTTTTTCGTTTGTTTGTTTGTTTTTGTTTTTTGTTTTGTTTTGTTTTAGCTTTTTTGCTCATTTTTTAAGGGTTGTGGTCTGCTCTTAAGGCAAATGGGCGACAACCTCTTTAATTTGCCCTGGGACAGTTCTGCTCACTGACTTCTGGTTCTGGGAAATTGCCACTTGGTCCCACATTCTTCCAGGGTTCAGTCACTTACAATTTGCTTTTTGTATTTGCTTTTGGGTGTCTTGCAGCAAATTTGTTAAACCATCAGCTTGCAACCAGAGCAGAGTAGCCCAAGAGCCTTACAGTAGATTGCTTGGTATGGTGACCCCTCAAGGCTCTGGTTCCCTGCCCCAGCTCCTTGCCCCAGGCTCCCTATTCTGTGATCTAGGTTTGGTAGCCTCTCCCTCTGCCCACTTGAAACAGACCTGTTCTGAAGTTCTTCTGAAGTATCTTCTCCGGGAAATGTATTGTACTCCAAATATTTGTGGGGTCTGTCACTCCAAAACCAGTTAAGATGCTTAATTTACTATTGATCTGAGGGGAAGCTTAGAGGAGGTTAGATATAGCTGTGTCTACTCCACCCCCAACCCCCCATAGAAGTTTATCTATAAGGCACAAAATCCCCTTCCCTTCTGGATAGCATATTAATTCTCCCAACACTAAAGTATTCATATGCTTAGGTGAATTTGCCCTCAGTCACCATTTAGGACAAGTTGACTGTAGGGCAACTAGATTAGTTTCTCCAAGGACTGGGACATGAGAGTCATTCCAGATGGGAAGTGGTAGATTCGTATAATATAATGGTTGTTAAATTGAGTTGAACTGAATTGAATTGTGGTGTTACATTATGAGTAGCCTTTATTATACTATTCAGAGAATAGTGATGTTTTATATATATATAATTTGTTTTCTGGGAGTAGCTTAGAATTATTGAAAGAACTTGGTTAGTCATATTCATATTTTTAATGAAAAAAAAATTCCCTACAATTACTATACATTCTTTTTCAAATATATTACACTTTTTGTCTTCCAGAAAGCAACAAAGAACTAAAAGAGACGAGGAAGGGGATATTTTAGCAAAACTAACCAAACTAACTTCTGACTACAGTCACTGTCCCTTATCTACAGTTATCTTTGCAAAGAAACAGTGGAAGTTACCTTCTTGTATCTCTTCTTGTGTGCTAAGTTTGACATTTACAATTTCAAGGCATTCAATTTTGATTGTTTGATTGTTTCTCTTCCATCACACTATTAAGGTTTTTATTTATAAAGTTTTCCTGTTTCTGATTTTCACTTACCATTATTTCATATCTTTCAACACATCTCTAGGTTTTTCACAAAGAAGAGTTCTTTCTCTTCTAAATTGTTTTGACCAAAATAGCATGATGGTTTTGAATTGGATTGAATTTTCAATGGTTTTTGGTGTTAGTTATTCTTTCTATCGCCTGTAAATATGTTTCATATTAACTCATGTAAAATTATAACTAATCTACCATATACAATTTGTCACGTTTTTTCTTAAACTGTAGAGTATGCTAAAGGAAATAAGAACTCTGACACTGTTACTTGGCTAGAGTAATTTATCCTTCATGGTGCCTTCCTTGATTTCTCAGTGTGTAGATGCTTTATCCCTTGTTTTTGAATTTTTTATATCTCCAATTGAGGCCCAGAACCATTTTGAGTTTGTTTGTTAATTCTTAGTAGCACATATAATGACTTACACAAGTAGGTGTCTAATATTTTTGTCCAATTAAATTTAATTGAACAAAAGGTTAATATGAAATTCTTATACATGATGGAAGTGTTTTCAATGTTAAATTGCATAAATTTTTCCAAGGAAAAGAAAATTTCATATACTGAGAACAATCTCCTTTTTTCAGAAAACTGGGCTCAAATGAGCTCACATATTATTTATTAGAAAATTGCAAATTATCTAATGAAACGCAACTTCACAACTTTGTAAAATCTATCCTTTTTAAGCTTTTTGTTCCTTTCTTTTAGTTGTAATATATTGTACTGCTCATATTATAAATTCAGGCTGATTTTCTTGTTTGCCCTTTCTACATATAAAGCATAAATACAAACATCTACCTTACAATCACAAATAACCAGGAAATGATTTCATGCTCTTGGTCCAAATCTTATGACAGAGTGCTATATGGAGGTTTTGAAATGAGATATAGAGTATGGGTTGCTCAAAATTAATGGATCTTAGGTTCTTCAAATATAACAATGTGCTTGAAGAGGAAAGAAATAAAAAGGAAAAATAAATTAAAATGCTAAATAATTCCAATGAATATTAATGAGAGATGGGCACACCAGACAGGCTTTCAGGGGGGGGAAAATAAATAGAATTCATGAAAAGGTAAATTTTATTAAAAAGTTATTTATAGATATGGGGAAATGAGTTATACTAGATGTAGAAAATATTCACATTTTAGCTAATCTCCAACTTTTTGAGAATAAATTTCTTCAATATGATATCAACACAAATTTTGAAAATCCTATGGGGAAAGAAAGAACAGTAAGTAACCATTTTTTCTTTAGTCCAGTTAATCTGCTATTTCACTGAATTTGCTTATTGTTTTGGTGATGCATGCACATTTCTACATCTGGTTTTCATGCAGCATTTCAAATTGTCTTCAGAAATTTTGGTGATGCTATATCGTCTGAATCCAGCAAGTGAAATCACATTAGGTTATAATTCAATTTTTTGAGTATTTCAGTGTGTGAAAGGTAGAAGAGTATAATTGAATTAGTTTTCAATTAGCATCTGAACTTGTGGATATTAAAAAAAAGAGTAAGATCTAATATAGTTTTGTTGTGGGAGAAGTAAATTATTTATTAAACAAAGTAACACTTTGGACTCCAGGCTCAGAAGAACCAACCAGGCTTTGAGAGGATATGTTAACAATTTTAAAAAAAAATCATTGAAGAAGAAAAATATTTTAATATTCAAAATTCAATTTAAATGAAAAAACTCTGATGCAAGTTTCACTGGAGATCATTTTGAATTTTTGAGAATGAAAACTAATTGACAAAATGTCAGGTCTAAAACTTCAAAATAATAGTTCATGATACTTGGTTGGGTCCTAAAAAGCCTTTTAATTCATCACCTCATTATTTTTGTAATAAAAAAAGTTATTTTTGAGTGTTATTGTTTCCATGCAACTGTCTTCCACTGTTAAAGTCAGAGTAAGATCTGTCAGAACTGTCAATATCCGTCTGTGCTGGGGATTTCATTCTTTCATTTGAACATCTAAATATGGGGCTTTTGTAGTTTTCAATTTTCATTTTTTTTTCATAAGCATGAAAAGGAACCTGAGCTAAGAATGGAAGCTGCAATTGCTCCAAGGAAGGAAAATATAGAAAGAGACATTTTTTAAAGGGCATAGGAACAAAGTTGGAGTATTAAAGGCTCTGTCACTTAGAAATATGTTCAATTGTTTTATTTTCTGAGTAATGTCTCATCACTTGTTATTGTCAATCATATTAGACTACTCTAAAATCATGTCTATTTCCATATGCAAAAGAAACTTCCCCAAAATAGTATTCCTTTTATTCTATCTTTCTTGGTTCTTATTACTGTCTTTTTCTGAGATGCTTGATATAGCACCTGCTTTCTGATCTAAGAAATGGAAAGTCAAAATTATAGATCCTCTGGAACAATGGTCTCCATACATTTTGATCACATATCCTGTCAACAAAGTTTGGTGCATGCACCCTTGAATAATGTGTATTTATTTTAAAATTATGTTCATGTACTATTAGATTAATATATTAAGTGAATTATGAAACATCTCCAAAGTAGATATTTTAAAAGATGAGATAAGATGATGAACATTTTAAAATCATTTTATTGCATTTATTAATACAAACTTTTAATCTCACTAAAAATTAACTTTTTAGTGAGAATATCATTGTTTCATTATTTTTAAAACTTTAACACTTTACTATATGGCATTGAAGATCTTGTTCTAAGTTTATTTGAATACTTAATTTTAATGACTATCATATATGACACATCATAAAATTGCAGAGATTCAAATTGAAGAAACTCATTGCTATCTAGTTGTTAAACCAAGATATAACTTTTAAAAAAATCTCATCCATTAATTTAGCAAAAGTAGCATCAAACCTAGAGTTAGGAAGACCTGAATTCAAATCCAGTCTCAGACACTTAATAGGCAATCCAGGGTATGACCCTTGAAAATCATTTAACCTTGTTTACCTCAATTTCTCCCATGGTAAAATGTTTTGGAGAAGAAAACGGCAAATCAGTCAAGTATTTTTTCCAAAAAAAAATTGAAGCAATAAGAAGTTGAACACAACTGAACACCAGATTTGTTGAAATTTTACTAGTGGATTTCTATCTTTTTTGATGTCAGAAGGATAGCTGGTCTATGTGTTCAGGTCACAGGTCTAGAGAGTAGACATCCTAGGCAAGGAGAAGGGTACTCTGGCAAGCCAGATGGAAAACTATCTAAATAGGTCATTTCCTGGTGGTAGGTGGTATTTTTCCATTTGCTTCTAAGAAGTTCAATTTTCAAAAGAAGTAGATCTTGGGAGCAGAATTGTAAACCTGCAAGTTCTATCTCTGGTTATCTGAGCCTCCAAACCATTATAATAGCAGCTAGTATTACTCATTGGTGCTGCTGTTCTTGCTCCCACTTATGCTGTGAATTGATGTGCTTATTCTTTTTAGTGTCTCTAAATGTTTCTCAAAGACCTTGCATGAGGCCCTCTTGTTTTCCTAAGGTAAGATGGAGGGAAAAATTCCAGTTGACAGCAAGAAATCCATGTGCCAAGGAAGTATTTGAAGGCTCATTGAAGGACACTTTGTCCCAGGATTCTGCCATGGAGCACTACTACTCTTTCCTATTTAATAGTTTGTACAATCTATCCTTTTATCTCCTAAGGATGAGGCCTGAAAATCATCTCATTTTAAGCAGGGTGGAAGCCCAAAAGGGAATGACTGCTTGATTGCCACCTGCCTTCCTAGGGAAGAATGCCCATCACTGACTATTCAAACACAAGACTTATTAGATTCTGGCAGTGAGGAGAAGGGCAGAGACAGAGAGAATTTACCCATATTGAACACCTGTATTGCTCTCCTCAGAACAGAGATTTTCTTCCTATACTTGAGTGCATTATCTTGCATACCTCCTGAGATAGGCACATTTCACTTTAGAAACCAATGTTCCATCTCAACAGACATGAAAATATATACCTGTCAGAAAAGAGAACACGAAGACACCTGTAGTAAATTTTGCTGTCAGGCAGTGTTATATAGTATAAGGAGTACTGGATATGTATATATTGCTCCCTTTGATAAAATAAAAGCTTGATGGCAGGGACAGTTTCATTTTTATCTCTGAATTACCATAGCCTATTGCAGTTCCCCATATACAGCATGTGCTTAATAAATCTTGTTGACTGATTTAGAGTCAGAAGACCGAGCTTTGTTACTTTTTACCCCGTGTAAGTAACCTTGGCAAAGTCCCTCAGCCAATCAAGACCTCAATTTTTTTTTCATCTGAAAAATTAAAGTGCTGACCAGGACAATTTCTGGTATCTACTTTAAATCCTTTGGCTATTTTGTAACAGAGGGGGAAAAACAGCCACTGTGTGATCATGTTGGTCTCTACAAAGAGCAGCTGCCCATAGAATTGTAAATACATGGAAAACCTCTTACAATTACTCACAAGCAGCTGTTCCCTGCTGAGCACTACCCAGTTCCAAGTCTCCATTGCCTTGTCAGCATTGGTACATAGGCGCTCCAAATCCCATAATATGCTTATGACTGTGTTCCAAAACATAGAAGAAGAATCACTTCTACTATGCATCAGAGTACAAAATGATGCTTTGGATAGCCTTACACAACTTTGTATTAGTTGTGTCAGATTGAACTGAGTTTTGTCAGTCAAAACTGGTCCTGTTATTATTTTCATTTAAAGGAAAAATTTTTAAAAGGTTACATCATTCCTAGGCAAATGATCTGAAAAACCTGAAAGTGCAGACATTATAGCTGGTGAAATACAGTAGAAATTGTTTGTTTTTTTTTTTTTTTTTTTTAAAGGTGATGAGTTGCTACTTCAAGGAGAATGTTACTATCCTTAATCCTAAGATTTAACTATGTAAATCCTTTCCTAGCAAAACAATTTCTGCTTTCTGGTAGGAAAAAAATAAGGCAAAACAAATACCTGTTGTCAGATAACATACAAGTTTATTGGAAATTGAAGCAAGTAAGTCATGTAGTTCTTCAGTTTACTTTGATAATTGATTAGAAAACAAAGGAAAGATGCATGATGGAAATAATTTGATTGCAGTTTATTACCAACAATGAATAGATGAAGATGCATATAAATGACATGATGAAGAATGTGCTGAGGAATTGTACAAATAGTAGTTGGCAACACAGAAGCATTAAACAAAACTAAACTAAATTAAATAAAAAAAAACAAAAGTAAGAAAGGAAATTCTTCCATGTACTCTGCAGATAATTAGTAAAATAATTCTGAAAAGATAAGAATGATACCTGATGAAAAGATATGGATTATTTATAATAGGCATCAATGAATAGAATACCTGTATCTAGGAAAACATTGATCTATAAAATATCATAGTAAATGAAGTTTATATTCTCCCCCTCCCTTAAACAGATAATTTTGAGAGACATTATAACTAGTGATCAGGTCTTGATGACTGAATGAACAAGTAAATAAATGAAAGAAGCATTTATTTATTACAAGCACAATACTGTGCTAACTTCTGTGGATATAAAACCAAAAAGGAAAACTGTCCATGACCTCATGGAGCTTAAAGCCTATTAAATAAAAACAAACGGACATAGAGAAATGATGGTCAGGGCATCCTATTTTCATTTGGGAGGTCACAGGATGAATGGATCCACTCTCTAGGAAATTTTTATTAACTCTTTTCCAGAAATGGTAGTGATGATTTGATTACTCTTCCCAAATCTAAAGGTGTAAAACAAAATTGAGAAGGGAGAGTGGGGGCAGTTAGGTGGCACAGTAGAAAGATCACCAGCCCTGAAGTCAGAAGAACCTGAATTCAAATCTGGCCTCAGACACTTAACACTTCCTCGCTATGTGACCCTGGGCAAGTCATTTAATCCCAATTGCCTCAGCAAAAAAATTGAAAAGGGAAAATAAAATAGGAGAAAATGTCCTCAGATGGAAAGCATGGCATAAAGCTAACTGAAAAGTTTGGGGCACCTATTGATCATCATGGGGTCTCATGATCTAAAGCAGAGTTATCAAACATGCAACCCACAATAGTACCAAAAAGAAGTAGAAAAAGGGACATTCAAATGGGAACTATTTAACAAAATAAATAAAAATGCAATAAAATGTTGGCAATATTGCATTTTAAACTAAGTTAATGTGTGGCTTGGAGGGATTACTACAGATAGTTTAATGGCTTCTATTTCTATTGAGTTTGATATCACTGCTCTAAAGGATATTCAGAATTTTGGCATCTATTTTCACATCATCTGCATTTTTTATGCCAGTGTTACTGAAACCAAATGGCCAAAGTTGAATTTGATTATAGCATTTACTCCAGGACTTGGCATTTGGATATTTGATTGAATAATTTGGTTCTGGACTTGTAATAAATTCTGCAGAAAAGGGCAGTACTGTATTATGTTGATAGAACTCAAATTCTGTAAATAACTTTCTGCTTTATATTGAATGACCATATATTATATTTTTAAAACTTCATCCTTTCAGAAATATATTACTCATAAATTGATCTCCTTCATCTGCCTACCCCATTCTTCAAGGATCAACTCAAATGTCATTTCCTTTGTGAGGTCACCCTTGATATCCCCAGACAGAGCTGATCAAACCATTACTTTGTGCTTCTCATTCATTTGTCATACTCTATTTTCTATTTCCTATCTCCCTTACTCAGTTGAAGTTCTCTAGAAGACAGGGATCATATTTTATTCATTTCTATATACCTCTTATAAACTCTCACCTTCAGAATATTTTTCTTCCTGGAAGACCTAATCCAAATACTACCTTGTCTCTATTGCCTACTCTGAAGACCCCTAACTGAAAGTGTTTCATTTCTCATTAAATAGTTCTAAAGTGCTTTGTCTGAAACCATGTTGCCATAAATTATCCTGTAATTTCATGGCATTATATTTTATCAATAGTATATAAAAAATACCTAACAAATTCCTGTCACTTTATACATTCCTGTGGAATTAAATTGATTGAACTTTTATAATAAATTTCTGTTGGATGCATTATTTTTAAGAATGTTCTTATGTAATATTATAGAATCACATCAATCCTTGTAAAATATGCTATTATGAGTATTCCATTTTGCAAGTAGTGCTATAGGTAAGAATAAATCAAAGCTATTCATGTAGTAGTGATACCAAAAATCAAGTTAAAATTAATTCATAGAGAAATGCAAATTAAAATCTCACATCTCACAACTTACAGATTGAATAAGATGACAGGGAAAGATATTGATAAATATTGGAGGGAGTGTGGGAAACTGGGACATTAATGCACTGTTGGTGGTTTTGTGAACGAATCCAACTATTCTGGAGAACAATTTGTAAGCATGCCCAAAGGATTATAAAATTGTGCATACCCTTTGATCCAGTATTGCCACTACTGGGCATGTATCCCAAAGATATCATAAAAGAGGGGAGGATCTATATTTGCAAAAATATTTGTAGCAGCTCTTTTTGTGGTGGCAAGAAATCAGAAATTGAGTGGATGGCCATTAAGTGGAGAATGGCTGAAAAAGCCCTGGTATGTGGATGCAAAGGAATACTATTGTTCTATAAGAAATGATGAACATGCTGATTTCAGAAAAGTATGGAAAGAATTACATAAAATGTTGCTGAATAAAGTTAGAAGAACAGAAAAACAATGTACATAATAACAAGAAGATTATGTGATTATTGATTTGGTTCTGGGGGCAAAACAAAAATGTCAGAGTAAAGCCAGGAAGCTGCTCGAGCTCTCCCAGTTTCCCTCAAAAAACACATGTAACTAAGCTTCTGAACAGAGTCTGATGTAATGAAACCATTCTCCAGCTCAAGATAGATCAGAAATACTTCAAGGAAGGTCAATCTCATTGAGGTAAAAGGAGTGTTCAGCCCAATTCAAAGGGTGTCTGGGAAAGACAGTAAGAGGGTCTTAAAGCAGATCAGCAACTGAGATCCTCAGTCCTGATCGAGTAATGCAGCAGACCAGTAGAACAGCCTCCAATTCAACCAGAAGGCAAATTCTATGAAACCAGACTGTTTCTTAGAAAGAGCAGATAAAGCTATTCCCTGCTGGGAGAAAACCACCAACCACAAGGGACTTTTATGCTTAAAGTGAAGGCTCAGAGCTGCACAGGAGGCTTGGGGAAGTGCCCTGTTTATACCAGGTACAAAGGTCGATGATAAAAGTCACAAAAGAAGAAATACAAAAGAGAAAAGCAAAGAAAATGAGCAAAAAAGAGAAATGCCTGGATAGCATTCTTCAAGAGATCATCAAGGAAAACTACCTTGATATATTAGAACCAGAGGGGAAAATAGTCACTGAAAGAATTCATCAATCATTTCCAGAAAGATATTCCACAAGGATTATCCCAAGGAACAATGTTGGAAAACTCCAGAACTGTAATCTTTAAGAAAAACATGTTGCAAGATGCCAGACAAAAGCAATTCAAGTATCAAGGAGTTAGGATTACCCAAGATCTGACAGTATCTACAGTAAAGGATAGGGGGGGCTGAAATACCATATTCTGGAAGGCAAAGGCCCTAGGAATACAATCAAAAATTAACTACCCAGAAAAACTGAGCATCATCTTTCAGGGGAGGAGATGGATCTTCAATGAAGGAAGAGACTTTCAGTCATTTCTTAAAAAAAAAAAAAAAACAGAACAAAACAGAAAATTTGATCTTCAAACATGGGATACAATAGAAATATAGAAAGATAAACAGGGGAAATTTTATATTATATAAAGATTAAAGTGTTTACATCTTTACATGGGAAATCATATCTGCAACTCTTGAAAACTGTATCTGTTTGGGGGACAATTAGAGGGAGCATACATAGACAGAGGGTGTGGCTGTGAATGAACTCTGATGTGATAATATTAAAGGAAAATACTTTAAAGGGTGGAAAAAAGGATTGTACTGGGAAAAGAGGAAAGAGGAGGTATAATGGGACATATGAAGATCCATATCCATCTTCATATGAAGATCCATAAAAGATCTATTACAATAGAAGGAAAGAGGGGATGAGCATTGTCTGAAGCTTAATCTCATCACTTTTGCTTCAAAGAGCGAATAACTTAATCATTCAGTTGGGTATAGAAATTTATCTTACCCTATAAAAAAGTAGAAGGAAAAAGGGAAAAGAAAAGGAAGCAGCTAGATAGAAAAGAGAGCAGAAACACTAAAAGAAAGAGATAAGAGAAGGGAGAAGTGGTGATAGAAGGTATGGCAAGTAGAGGGTAGGGTAGGCTAAAAACAAAGCAATACTAGGCAGGAACAGGGTGGAAAGACAGAACAAAAGTATATGCAAGAGAGAAAATAGGATGGAGGGAAATACAAAGTTGGTAATCATAACTATGAATATAAATAGGATGATCACTCTCATAAAATGGAAGCAAATAGCAGAATGGATTAAAAAACAGAATCCTCATAATTCTGGAGGTAGAAATAAGATGGTGGACTAAAGGCATGACCTTGCTCAATCTCTCCCTCAAACCACTCCAAATTCCTTTAAATAATGACTCTAACCAAATTTTAGAGCAGCAGAACACAGCAGATGGAGTAGAATACTTTCTGAAAAGAATTTAGAAGGTCAGCAGAAAAGGTCTGTGACACCAGGGTGGGAATCCAGTGTGCATTCCTGGTGCAGGTGCTACCACCACATTCCCAGCTTCAATCCCAGCTCTACCCCTGCTCGAACTCTGAATCAGTGGCAATATTGGTAGCTTCTAGACTTCATAGCCCAGAGATACCAAAGAGGACTTGGAGGTCAGCAGAAAAGGTCTGTGGAAACAGAGTGGGAATCTAGCACCTAATTTCAGACCTGTCTTTCTCTTTGCACCCCAGCCCTACCCCTGGCCCACCTCTGGCTCCAGCCCAGTCCACAGTGCAGCCCTGAGCATGATCCCAATCCCAGCATTAGCTGGACTCTAGCAGGTAGCTGTGTTGACAGGTCCAGAATCTGCAGTAGTGTCAGAGGGTTCTGGACTTTTCAATCCAGGAACTTGGAAGGTCAGGGGACAAGATCTGTGGCTACACAGTGGGAGTCCAATATGCAGTTCCACTGCAGGCAATGCCAGTGCAGCCCAGAGCCCCTATCCCAGGGCATGATTATGAGCAATGCAGAACTCAGTTGATTTAGCACACTAGAACTTACAGCTCTAGAGGAACAGGGACACTCCTGACAGCTCCAGGACAGAAAAGAGTTTATCCTCAAATCTCTAAAACAATTGCGCAAAACTCCTGAAGCCCAAGGCAGTGAACTCTCCACCCTGGAAACAGAGACCTTTTTTAACAGAGTTAAAAGCCAAGTAATAGGCTGGTATATGAATGTTGTGGAATATTATTGTTCTGTAAGAAATGACCAGCAGGATGAATACAGAGAGGATTGGCGAGACTTACATGAACTGATGCTGAGTGAAATGAGCAGAGCCAGGAGATCATTATATACCTCAACAACGATACTGTATGAGGATGTATTCTGATGGAAGTGGATTTCTTCAACAAAGAGAAGATCTAACTCAGTTTCAGTTGATCAAGGATGGACAGAAGCAGCTATACCCAAAGAAAGAACTCTAGGAAATGAATGTAAACTGCTTGCATTTTTGTTCTTCTTCCAGGATTATTTATACCTTCTAAATTCAATTATCCCTGAGCAACAAGATAATCGTTTGGTTCTGCACACATATATTGTATCCAAGTTCTACTGTAACCTATTTAACATGTATAGGACTGCTCGCCATATGGGGGAGGGGGGGGAGGGAGGGAGGGGAAAAATCGGAACAGAAGTGAGTGCAAGGGATAATGTTGTAAAAAATTACCCTGGCATGGGTTCTGGCAATAAAAAGTTATTCAAAAAAAAAAAAAAAAAAAGTAATAGGCTAGGAAAATGAGTAGACAATAACAACAAAAAAAAGTTTCTGTTCCTTGAAAGTTATTATGGTCACAAGGAAGATCAAAACACACATTCAGAAGATAACAAAATCAAATCTCCTATATCTAAAACCTCCAAGAAAAATAAGAATTTAGCTCAGGCCGTGGATGAGTTCAAAAGAGATTTTGATAATCAAATAAGAGAGAGAGGAAAAATTGGGGAAAGAATTGAAAGTGGTGCAAAATGAAATGCAAAAACTAATGAGAAGAATGCCTTAAAAAAGCAAAATTGGTCAATTGAGAAAAGAGATTCAAAAACTAACTGAGGAAAATAATTTCTTTTTTAAATATTTATTTATTTTTATTAAAGCTTTTTATTTACAAACCATATGCATGGGTAATTTTTCCAACATTGACCCTTGCATAACCTTTTGTTGCAAATTTTCCTCTCCTTCCTCTTACCCCCTCTCCTAGCTGGCAGGTAGTCCAATACATGTTAGATCCAAAATATGTATACATATTTATACAATTATCTTGTTGCACAACAAAAATCAGATCAAGAAGGAAGAAAAAGAAAAACTGAGAAAGAAAATGCAATGCAATCAAATAATAACAGAAAGAGTGAGAATGCTATGTTGTATTCTACACTATGTTCCCACAGTTCTCTCTCTGCGTGTAGATGGCTCTCTTCATCACTGTACAAGTAGAACTAGTTTGAATCATCTCAATAGGGAAGATAGCTGCTTCCATCAGAATTGATTGTTGCTAAGTATAGTTGCTAAGTAAGTAAGATGGTTGCTAAGTATAACGATCTCTGGTTCTGTTCATTTCACTTAGCATCAGTTCATGTAAGTCTCTCCAATTCTCTCTGTAATCATCCTGCTGGTCATTTCTTACAGAACAATAACATTCGTCTTACATAACAACACTATTTCATAGAATTCATATACCATAATTTATTCAACCATTCCCAATTGATGGGCATCCACTCAGTTTTCAGTTTCTTGCCCTACAAAGAGGGCTGCCAGAAACATTTTTGCATATGTGGGTCCCTTTCCTTCCTTTAGGACCTCTTTGGGATATAATCCCAGTAGAAACATTGCTGGATCAAAGGTGTGCACAATTTGATAACTTTTTGAGCATAGTTCCAAATTGCACTCCAGGATGGTTGGATCTGTTCATAGTTCCACCAACAATGTATTAGTGTCCCAGTTTTCCCACATCCCCTCCAACATTTGGCATTATCTTTTCCTGTCATCTTAGCCAATCTGCTGAGAGGTGTGTAGTGGTATCTCAGAGTTGTCTTAATTTGCATTTCTCTGATCAATAGTGATTTGGAACACCTTTTCATGTGGCTACAAAGTTTCAATTTCTTTATCTAAAAATTGTCTGTTCATATTTTTGGACCATTTATCAACTGGAGAATTGGCTTGAACTATTATAAATTTGAGTGAATTCTCTCTATATTTTAGAAATGAGGCCTTCATCAGATTCTTTGAATGTAAAAATGTTTCCCCAGTTTATTGCTTCCCTTCTAATCGTCTGCATTAGTTTTGTTGTACAAAACCTTTTTATCTTAATATAATTAAAATTATCTATTTTGTGATCAATAATGATCTCTAGTTCTTCTTATCACTTCTATTATTCAACATTGTCCTAAAAATGTTGACCTTCTCAACAATAAAAGAAAAAGAAATTAAAGGGATTAGAATAGAAAATGAACATTCTTTGTGGATATGATGATATAGTTAGAGAATCCTAGAAAATCATCCAAAAACCCACTGCAAACAATTCACAGCATTAGTAAAGTTGTAGGATATAAAATACACCCACACAAAACATCAGCATTTCTATATATTACTGACAAAGCTCAGTAGCAAGAGATAGAAAGAGAAATTATATTTAAAATTACTGTAGACAAAATAAAATTCTTGGTGTTCTATCTGGCAAGAGAAAGTCAAGAACTATATGAGCACAATTATAAAACACTTCTCACATGAATAAAGTTAGAGTTAAACAACTGGAAAATATCAATTACTCATGAGTAGGCTGAGCTAACATAATAAAAATCACAATTCTGTGTAAATTGGTTTACTTATTCTATGCCCTACCAATCAAACTG
This sequence comes from Sarcophilus harrisii, assembly GCF_902635505.1. Taxonomy (NCBI): domain Eukaryota; kingdom Metazoa; phylum Chordata; class Mammalia; order Dasyuromorphia; family Dasyuridae; genus Sarcophilus; species Sarcophilus harrisii. The sequence goes on along the minus strand of NC_045429.1, from coordinate 174,742,469 downwards.
CCAAAACATTATTTTATCATGCTAGGAAAAAAAAATAACAATTTATCTGGAATAACAAAAGGTAAAGAACACCAAGGAAATTAATGGAAAAAAATACAAAGGAAGGTGGCTTAGCAGTATCAAATCTAAAACTATATTTTAAAACAGTAGTCATCAAAACCATTTGGTACTGGCTAAGAAATGGAGTGGTGCATCAATGGAATAGATTAGATACACATGATACAATAATCCAGGCCTATAGCAATCTAGTATTTGATAAACTTCTAAACTCCAGTCTCCGGAATAAGGACTTTAGTATTTGACAAAAATTGTTGGGAAAATTGGAAAATAACATGTTAGAAAATCAGGGTAAACCTATATCTCATAACCCATACCAAAATAAGGTTAAAATAGGCAAAATTGGGCATAAGGAAGGATACCATAAACAAAATAGGAGAACAAGGAATAATTTAGCTATCAGATCTTTGGAGAAGAGAGCAATTTATGACCAAAGAACTAGCAAACATTATGAAAGGCAAATTGGACAACATTGATTTCCTTAAATTAAAAAGGTTTTACACAAATAAAACCAACAGAAACAAGGTTAAAAGGGAAATACAAAGCCAGGGGGAAAAACAGTATTTCTGATAAAAGCCTCATTTTAAACATATATAAAGAATTGTGTCAAATTTATAAGAATATAAATCATTCCCCAACTGACAAATTGCCAAAGCTTATGAACAATTTTGATATAATGAAATTTCCCTTAATGGTGGAGTATTGCCCCAACAATATTTGATTCTGTTTCCACTAAATGCCATTGAAGCAAAGATTATACATAGTAAATAACATACAAACCCATTTTTCCAGGCTAAGATTAAACAGAAATCATTGAAGTTATATAGATGAGAATATATCAAACAATACATAGAGTAAAAGAGTATTATTCCCCTTGGTTGTGAGATAACTCAGATTATCCAATTAAAAACCCAGATCTTATTCAAAGGGAAAATTCCCTTTGAATAGTATAGTAAACTGGGGGTGAGGACATGATTGAAATGCTTGCTATTCTACATGTCAGTCTGTTCCCAGTGTTCTTCTCCCTTTTGGGATCTCTCCCTCAAGAGAATATAGAAATATTTTTTCCTCAAAACTGGAAGTCAAGTACCAAGGATCTCTTCGTTCCCCAAATTTTGCCAACTCTACCCCTCAAGCAAGTAATGATTAGAAATCACTAGTTACTATCTCCTCCAGTTAGGAAAGCCTTTGTATGCAAATGTTCTTTGAATCTTGGTTATATTTAAGTTTCTTTTATTGGTCATTTCTTGCAACTCAAAAGTATTTCATACAGAGTTAGTGAAGTTTTAGAAATTGATTTGGGTTGAAAGTTAGTGAAAAAATATAAAATCATAATACTAGTTAAAAATTAAAAACATTTGCTGAAATATAGGAAACTTTATATAAATGCATGATGGATAGTAAATTTTGTCAAATAAATCTAAAAAACAGCTTGTACTCTAAAATAAAAATTCAATTGTTTTGATTTTTTTATATTGTTTATACAAGAAAGTGTTTTTTTCCAACAAGGTTTCAGTTACTCAACAGAAAAAGTTACTGGGGTTTTTGATCTGTGTCATGATATATGATAATTCTCCAATTATGATCTTATTTGGGATTTTCTTAGTAAACATGCTGACATGATATGCCATTTCTTTCTCTAGCTAATCATAGATGAGGAAAGTGAAGCAAATAGGATTAAGTGACTTGCTCAAGATCACACAGCTAGCAATTGTCTGAGGTCAGATTTGAATTTAGGAAGATGAGTCTTCCTGACTTCAGGCCTGACATTCTGTCCACTGTACTACCTTTGTCTAAGCAATAGGAAACATTTAGGAAATGTTTTTCTTTTTCCTAAGCTAATTCCAAGCCTAATAAGGTAAAATGGCAGAGATATATTGGAAAATGATCATAATGTCAATTAAAGTATTCCTATTGAATAGAGTCTAAACATTTAGAGAAATTTACTCTGTCCTCTACAATATTGGTATCAAACTTAAGTAGAAGTAGAAGCTACTATATATAAGTATCATTGTGGATAAATGTTGACTTAAAAAACAAATAAATATTGACTATTATCTATGTTCTATTTTGTTTTTATTTTGTTAAATATTGTTAAATATTCCCCCAAATTTTCCATTTTAATTTGTTTTGTTCACTGATGAAGGTAGAATATTGAATACTCTGGTCCATTTGTTTACCTACATCTCTTGCTGTGGCCCCTTTCCCACATTCTTATTTTTTATCAAAAATTAGAGACTTGGAACTGGTAAATATATCTAGTATATCTAATCTTCTGCAAATGTGCCTAAGATGTCTTTCTTCATCAAAATCAGCTAAACTGAAAGAACATTAGAATACAAAATTAACTTCATCCTGTCTATCCACATATCATACAACACTGGAATTGAGTTTGGACAAGGACATGTTGTCATAAGTTGGTTTTAAGAAACTAAAATAAGCTTAGTAAGACTGTTTTACTCTGTCATACTGCATGACAATTAAAATCAATTTAGGCCATGTGCCAAAAATATGTCTCTTCCTTTTGTTTATACTTTTAGAAATGAAAATATATTTCTATTTGTTTAGGTTATTGAAAGATACTTACATGTATCATATGTACATATGTACACATTACACTTGTAGTTATAAAAGTGCATGTTTATACACACATGCATATAAATATACATGTGTATAAACGCACACACAAAAACACAAAATATTCAGCTGATACCTAATTATAAGAGCAGTGGTTTTTCATTATGACTTCAATGCAAATATCTCCTCTTTGTCTATTTCTATATTCCATTATGATCATGAAAGATCTGGTTAATACTCATCATGATAATTCTCAAACACTTGAATGAGGTTTTCTTTTGCAAAAATTATCCAAAAGAAAAAAATGATATTTTAAAACATATAATAGGTTATTTCAGTAACAATGATACAGTGACATAAATGGACAAAGGCAAGGAAAATTTTAAAACCTGGTATTCCTCTCTTATCAAGTTCCTTTGTTCACAGATATACTGCAGGTGCCTCAAGGAGAATACTGAAAAGATTTATAGAGCACATGTGATAAAATAGCAGGACAAGGGGACAAGTCTTCAGAATAGCATCAGACTTTACTCAGAATATCTTTGAGAATATTTTTGGTTCATACCTTTTCAGTATTTTCCATCTCCAATTTTTCATCTTGCAACCCTAAGTAGTAGGCTTGTTCGAAATTAGTAGAATGAGTAACCAAACAGGATGTTGAAGATAGATAAACCCCATCCTTAGAGCCACTGTTGTATTTTTTTTCTCACTAAGACATTTACTGACAATTTGGATCAGAGATTTGCAGTTGTAGACAATTGTTATCTAAATGAGTTGTGACAGCTGATAGAAAAACCACTGTTTTAAATTTTCTTTCATGTGTCAAATCATTTCATTACTTAATTTGCTATGACACTTTTAATGGCATTTCTCACCATGACATAAGTAACAGAATTCAGAAACTAGTTTTAAGAGAAGCAATATATCATGACATAGATCAAAAACCCCAGTAACTTTTTCTGAGCACATCCCATTGTGGTTCCCTTGTTAATAGTTGATAGCTAATAGTTCTCAACTATTAAATATCTATAATGAATAGGACTTGCTGAGAATTTTTATCTGTACCTTGTCATAAAAGGTATTATTGTTAAATCATTTTCAGTCTTCTCCAAATATGATCTTATTTGAGATTTTCTTGGTAAACATGTTGACATGATATGCCATTTTTTTCTCTAGCCCATTTCATAAGTGAGGAAACTGAAGCAAATAGGAGTAACCGACTTGCTCAAGATCACACACCTAGCAATTGTCTGAGGTGACATTTGAACTTAGAAAGATAAGTCTTCCTGACTCCAGGCCTGACACTCTGTCCACTGTTCTACTTTTGTCTAAGACAATAGGAAAGATCATTTTATTTTTCATTTATTATCTGTCTATTAGCTGTGCCATTTCTTTTGCCTCACCATCTTTAAAAAGAGTTATTTCATGGTCTGAATAACCCACAACTATGAAATCAAATATAGTTTATCAAATATTTCTTTTTAAATTTAGTGTGATTATAAAACCTTTCTCTTTTTAAATAAAATGTCTCAAGTTAAAAAATTGCATATGAGTGAAAATAGATAATACTTTATGAGAATTGGAGAAAGATGTCTAAAATATAGACTCCTACCTTTTATTTTAAGTTTTATTTTACTAAATTCTCTGAATCATACCTGCCTCCAAAGTTGAAATGATGAGCAAGCCTGGAAGATCTCAAATTATTTAGTCAAATTGGCTTTGGAGAAAGACAGCCCATAATTAAATCTTTTTTCCCTCCTGTAACGATTTCACAGTGTGCCATCAGAGAAAATATAACATATTTGGGAATAATGGATCATAGTATCCAGGTTAGCTGAAATTGGAAAATGAACCCCATGGTATTAATTACTCAATCAAGTTTTTATTGAATTACTATAAATTTTGCATAATGTGAGGAACTTTTTTGTGCTCAATTTTAAGAATTCATTGTAAAATATACAGAATAGCAAAACAGTTTCATCATAAGATAGCATTTAAATATGTCATTTCCAGAAGGTTTTTTTTTTTATTTTCTCAATAAACAAAATTAATTGGAACTTTCCAAAGAGGCTTAGATTTTTTTTTTAATTTCTAGTTACAGTTGCTATAAGATAAATATTGACCAGGAAGAAAAAAACCAAAATGATAGGCCAATCTTACTAGGACAAGGGATAATGAGAGAAGTCCATGAGCTCCCCTACCAAATATATGCAATCAACATCAAAAGAAAGTGAGGAAGACCTAAAATACTGAGTGAACTTTGCATGGTGGAAATATAGGAGTCCATGGATACAAGATGAACAGGCAGAAATAGATTCTGATGTGCACCACTAAAAAGATATCCACAAATCAAAATCACAGGCCCATTAGAGGATTGGATCAGTAAAAAAAAAATCACATTATGGTTTGCTGGATATGCCATCATGGATAGTATACTATACTTTTCAAAGTCACTTATTTAAACTCACTTGCAATTGCAATAGGCATTTAGTTATGGGATAGTAATATACTATTAAATTATTTATTATATGAAGCAAAGTTCCATAACACAGAAGGTTGTAATCCATAAAGCTAACATCTTTATTACAACTTTGCTAGGAAAGTTAGGGAGAAGTAAGTGGATCAGTAAATAAGAGTACCAGACACAGTGAATCAGAAAAAACTCCTCCTTCTGAGTTCAAATCTGTTCTCAGATATTTACTTGGGTAAGTCACATCACCTTGTTTTCCTCAGTTTTCCTTATCTGTAAATTAAGCTGGAGAAGAAAATGGCAAATTGATCTGATATCTTTGTCAAGAACACTCAAATGAGGCTATGAAGAGTCAGACACGATTGAACAAAAACAAGAGAAGTTACAGATATAATCTATCCATATTTAACTATTTTTGAATGAGATGGATTCTGCTCATTTACAAGTTCATTAGATTGTAGATTTTGAAACAATTTTAAGTTTATCTGCAAGACATTGTTTGATAAAAGAGGAATCATCCAAAAGGATGCAAGGATTTTTCTATTTAGAAGGACTATAGAGGAAAGATTAAAATATTTATGATCAACTATTGATCCATATTTCCAAATCTGGTGGTCAAAGTCATAAATCATATAAACTGAGAGAAATGTTCAAAATTAAAAAATAAAATTGGAGCCCAATCAATAAGAGAGAAAACAAATAAATGCAAGACAGAGGATTATTGAGTTTGAGATTCAGAGATGCTAAGTATCTTTCTCAAGGCTATACAGGGCTGTTACAAGATCTAATATATCAAATAGTAAGTTTAGAGTAATGATAAATTTGGAGCAATCATAAGTTGGAGCCTGTATGTAAGGCATTTTAATTGCCAAAAAGAAGATTTTATATATTACCCTCAAGATACTAGAGGTTAGATTAGAGATGGTCTTTAAAGTCCCTTTCTCTTCAATATCTATGAGAATATTGGATCAAATGGGTTAAACGTATTTGACCATGAAGAAAAATGATATAGTGTCCTTATAATATATAGTGTTTGATCTAGAAAAAGAAAAAAATAATTCTATTGGTCAACTTTTTTTTTTGTCAAAAATGGGAAAGTTGAATGAAACAACTTCGCAAATTCCATTTCAGTTTGAGGTCTTTAGAACCTAACCTTTCTTATTTGTGAATAACTTAGATTCAGGCCATTTAATGACCTTAAATGAATAAGAATGACTATGCTAACTGCTTACTGCTAAGAAGACAGAATCCCTTCTGCCTAGTGCATTGACCTTGTATAATACTGATCAGCATTTATTTTGAAAATCCAACAATGCATATTTATTAAACACTCATTGAATCTACAAGATAAAAATCAAACAGTTCTTGTCCTTAAAAAATATATTTTATTGGGTAGATGATGTGCACACATATAAATGCTTAAAATATAACAATATAAGTTCACAAATACTAAATAAATATAATAGGGGGAGATGCTACTAGTGGGGGGATCAGAAAAGACTGTATTTAGATGATGATGCTTCAGATATGCTATGAAGAAAACTGAGGTAGAAAGGTGGTGGGAACATATTCTAGGCATGAATCTATGGAAAGACAGATAGAAGAGAGAGGAGTATATATTGTAACAGTTCAGAATTGGAAATGTTGCTTTATAGTCCAGGCAAATAGATATGCTATATCTAGTCAATCAAATATTGATTGTTCCTTTTTTGATTTGTCTTCCTACATAGTAGCTCATGTTAGCAGCTTTTTCTCTTTAAGTCATCAGGTTTCAACAAAGATCAGGAGTAGCAGTAGTGAACACTTATGGCTAACATATAAGTAATAGTAAAGCAGAGCCTGGAATACCCTTCAGGAATTTTACACCTGCATCTAATTTAATAGCCTACTGTTTCTGTTGCTCAACACCAAAATAACTCAAGGATCTTCATCTGCCAGTTAAAAAAAATCTTAAAAAGGGAAGCTCACTATGAAAATTTCAACTACTCTGACACATCTCTATGGGGGAAAATAATTTAAAAGCTATTTTTCAAGTGATGAACACTGATTAATTCACTACTGAAATGATTATTTGCATAATTTTAGAATATGTAATTAACCTCATGATTTGTGTGAACACTTAGATCTTAAAGAATTTTAAAGTTTTTTTCCTCTTAAATTACGTTACTATTTATAACTATAATTAATGTAGGAGAACCAAACAAGAACTAACCTGTACAGTATCATCATAAACTATATTGTCTATATACCACAGTGTGGGCATATGCACAGATATGTGAAATCACATGTAGTATAGATATAGATATGTATATGTATATAAGCAGACATATGATATATACACATATTATGTATATAATTTATGTATAAATTATACAAATATGCGTATATATACATCTATTTCTGTACTTACCTACTATACTATATCTGACTATTTCTGAGACCACTTTATATTTTTACTTGTAATTAATTTCATTTGTTAAATTCATATAGTTAAATTCAATGTAGTAGGTGGGATACTCATTTTGCAGAAGCACTTAGTTTCTCTCCTCTTAAAAAACAAACATGGTAATAATGAGATGCTTTTAAACAGGGAGAAGTGAAGGAGAGAGATGGATAGACTGGTAGACAGATGGAGGCCTCAATCAAAGTCAGCAAGAGCATCAGCACCACTCTGGAAAATTATGTAAGAAAGTAAGCCCCAGGGCTTCCTGCTTGCTGTTTTTGCAAAGATTGCCCAGAGGTTTATACTTCACATTGGTTAATCCCTGATCATGGAGTCTTTTTTAGGGGCTTCTAGTTTTTTTCCCAGGAGGAACCCTATTCTGCCCCCTATCTATTTTGTTTTTCACTAGTCCATGTTTTGCCTGAAGCACAATATTGGTCTGTTTGTGAAGTAACAACTGGAGGACTTGAAATCTTTTGGCCTACTTCACCATCTTCCCAGAATCCTTTCATTATGTGTGTGTGTGTGTGTGTGTGTGTGTGTATGTGTTTAAGAATAAAACAGTCTCATAGCTAGTGCTAATATTGTTCAGGGAAAAAAACAAAGGAATAATCTTCATACAAGAGATTTTTTGATTGCAAAGTATTACTGAAATATTACTTTATTTCAGCTAATGCAATCAGTTATTTAAATACAAGATTGAAAACCATTAAATGTGCTCTATGACAACTTGAGAGTGAACAAAGTATATGGGAAAGGTATTTTTATCTGTTGTTTGAGAAATTCAGAATTTTTAAAAAGAAAAAAAATCCTACAAAAATAGGAAATTGAAATATCTGGGAATAAAAAGACTGAAATGAAAAATCTTGCTTCTCATACTTATAAGCTATAGAACCAGAGCCCAGGAAACTTCATATATTTAAATATTAGTTTCCACATCTCTATACTGGAATAATAAGTTCTGTGTTAGAATTAACGTGTTATAAATTGTGTGTTTTTATAATATATTGATAATGTTTCATGGAAATATGCATACTTAAAAATAAAAACAAAGCAATAAATTTAGAGCTAAAAACATTCTTTGGCCCATCTGGCCCATCTGAGAACAGCTAGATGATGAAGTAGATTGAATATTGGACCTTAGCTCAAGTTCATTCACAAATATTTACTGTGTGACTTTGACCTAATCAAAGCTTGTTTGACTCAGTTTCTTCTTTTGAAAAATAGGAATAATAGTAACACCTATCTCCAAGAGTGAGAGAATCAAATTTCATCATAATTATAAAACATTTAGCACAGTGTCTGGCATTTAGTGTGCACTATAAAAATGTTTGTGATTAGCTATTATTTTACACATAAAGAAACTAAGATCCAGAAATGTAAACTATTTTTCACCAGGTCATATAGTGCCAGAGGAAAGGCATGTTCCTAGGTCCTTTACATGGACCCTTTTTTCTTAAAAAAATTCATTTCTCCCCAAATCTATATAACCTGTGCATTTTTGTGTTGGGAAGGATGTTTCCTCAGGAAGGGTAAGTTAGCATAAACAAGATACCTAACTCATCCCAATGTTCCCTATGTTCTTTCCCCACACTTTCCTTCACCTCATTTCCCTACTCATTTGGTTTACAGAAGTTTTTTGCTTATAACTAGATCAAAGAAGAAAATGACAACCAGTCCTTCTACTGTAATTTCCAAAATTCCAAGTTGGGAAATAGATTTTCTACAAATGCAATAGATCTTTTTAGTTACAAGCCAATATCAGCCTGTATTTAATGATTTGTACCATTTGGTCTTCAGCACACCAATATAATTGCACCTGACAAAGGGACCTACTAACCTATTCTCATTCACAGTGTTAACATGGATGAATAATGGTAACATTGTACCCATTTTGTTCTTATGCCATTATTATTCACCCATGAGGAAAGGAAAAGGGATTTCAATGAGAAAACATGTTGATGGAAATAAATGGGATTCAACTTTTACTATAGTAATATGATAAGTATGCCTCTTATTTTTAAATTTTATACCTTGATTGTGAAGATCATGTATTTTTAAATCAGCAGGAGTCAGGAATTCAGGTTCGGGGAAAACCGTCAGTCTTAATTTTCAGTGAAGAAGGATTGTGGTGGAAGAGATTCGGCAATAGCAATGTGTGCAGCTGAGTCAAGAAGCTAGCTCGACCAGCAGCCACACAACCAGCAGCTCGGAGTCTCGAACCCAGGCCCAATCTCTCCCAGCTTCTCTTCCTCTCTCTCTCTCTGCCTCCACCCACCAAAATCGTCATTTCCTATACAACACATCAGGACTTGCACGGAGAGTGGGCAGGGACCATTCTTTATCCAATCATGTATATTAATAGAGTATAGCCCAATTACTATTTAGCCTCATGTACTTGGGACCTCAGTGCATCAACTCAAACCTCAGCCCATTACATCTCCTGCTTTTTTTTGTTTTAGAACACAGGTGGTCATGCTCCCTGACTCCTCAGGGAGGTCAGAGCCCCCAAGGGGAGGTGATCACAGCCTCCCTAACTTCTCAGGGAAGGAGGTGAAAGCACCGAAAAGGAGGTGATCACAGCCTCCCTGACTTCTCAGAAAAGGCGGTGAAAGCACTAAAAAGGAGATGATCACGCCCTACCTGACATCTCAGGAAGGGAGATGAAAAGCACCAAAGGGAAATGGGGGTTGCTAGTGGGTTTTTGGGCTGAAGGGTCTTATTATGCACAAACCCATCAACATGGGAGTTTTACACAAGCACATAGCATTAACGCAGAGGCTATTAAGGATGACTCTCCCCACAGTCAGTGCAGGCTCGATGTGGTGTAACAAACATGAATTGTACTTGCAAGTAGCAGAATAGCAAACAATATAAATCAACATGGTGTTGGAAAAGATTACCAGAAGTCCTAGAAGGTGGGTATGTAAACAACAGTCACACATATACCTTCTTCAGCAGCCAAGAGATAGTCCAAAACCAACCTATTGTCCATTGCTTCACATGTCAGGGAATCCAATGATTCCCCTGAGTTTTTGAAGTCCTGCAAAAGTCTTTTTATGTGTTAGGGAATCCAATGATTCCAGCAGATTTTGAAGTGTTGTAACAGTCTTATCATTTCTCAGAGAATCCAATGATTCCTGAGAGTTTTCGAGTCCTATGGCTCAGAGAATCCAATGATTCCTGAGGGTTTTGAAGTCCAACAATCTTTGATATCCATGAGTCAAACGCCATAACTGCCACGCTCTTTCAATGGTGAGCACAATCAGCAACAGAACCACCCGATATTTCTTGGGTCTTCTCCTTTGTTTCAAGGGTCTGCTCTACTATAAAAATTTCAATTTGTGACAACATAAAAGAAATTTGGGGAATAAGCATCTTGTTGGAGAGGAAAGGGGGAGTGATCAGTGGTCTCCTGATGAATTAATTCCCATCAATCCAGTTGATGAAATGATAAGGCATGGATTCTATCAAAAAAGGCACCTCTTGTGTAAATACCCTTGTCTTCTTGCTCCATGCTCTTTCACCTCTATGAAGCTACAAATTTTAAGGGAGAAATTTGCCTAAGAAAGGTGACATATCCTTAACTAAAATTACATTGCTATTGTAAAGTAACAGCATACTATAATGAACAGATCATGGGCCTGATGTCAGGAGAGCCCCAAATTTAAATCCCAATCTGTGTGACCATGCATGTCATTTAACTTTTATGAAACAATTTTTTAAATCAATAAAGTGAAGATAATAATACTTTGACACTTCGTTATTGGAAAATAAATTTGTGGGTGTATACATACATATGTGCTTATCTGTACATACACAAATATATTTTCATACATAATGTTAATTTTATAGATGTTGAAGTAGTATGCAAAAGTTATTTTGTTTTACTTAATTATTTGACCTAACTCCTTACTAAGGTTTACTCCTGAACTTATTCAAGTGATCCCATTTCATCCAGTCTTGTCCCCTCTGTTATTCCTACTTGTTCATTTATTTTCTATCTTTTCCTCTTTATTGGCTCATTCTCTATTGCCTTCAAACATATCTGTGCCTCTCCTATCCTGAAAAATAACCCTCAATTGATCCTTTCTTCCCTCCTAACTACTTCTCTATATTTTTGCCTTTTGTAGTTAAGCATCTACAATAGATATCTCTATTTTTTGTTTCTTTTAAACTTCTTACAATCTAACTTCTGACCTTATCATTCTACTGAAACCTCTCTCTTTAAATTTATTAATGATCTGTTCATTGTCCAGTTCATTGATCTTTTTTCAATCTTCATTCTTCTTGATCTCTCTGCAGCCTTTGAAACTATTGATTATGTTTCTTCATATTCTCTTCCTTTGTTAACAGAACATCATTCTCTTATTGATTTAATCGCCCCAATCTGATCACTACTTCTGTTTCCTTTGCTGAGTCTTGCTACTATTTCACACTTCCTAGCTATAGATGTCTTCTATTATGGACTCCCTTCTTTTCTCACTCTATGCTACTTCACTTGGTGATCTCATTAGCTCTCTTGGATTTGATTTTCATCTCTATACTGATGATTCTCCAATCTACCTTTTCTGATCAATCCCTGATGATTTCTAATCTTACATCTACAACTGCCTTTCAGATATAATCAAACTTGATGTCCAATAGACATCTTAACTCTAATATACCCAAAACAAAATATCTTATCTTTCCCTCTAGACTCTCTCTCCCTTTTTCTTTTCTTTTTTTTAATAGTATTTTATTTTTGCAAATACATGCAAGGATAGTTTTCAACATCTATCTTTGCAAAACCTTGTGTTCCAAAACTTTTTCCCTCTCTGCTCCTTACCTCCTTTCCCAAGACAGCAGCAATTCTATATAGGCTAAATATGTGCAATTCTTCTTAATTATCCATATTCATCATGCTGTACAAGAAAAATCCGATCGATCAAATCAAACGTCTCCCTCCTTTCTTTTTGATACAGAGAGCAACACCAGCTTCCCAGTCCCTTAAGATAAAAAACGGGGGTCATCCTAAATTACTCACTATATCATTCCTTATGACATGCTATTGCCAAGCCTGTCAGTTTCACCTTTGCAACACTTCCTGAATAGACCCCCTCCTCTCTTCTAACCCTGCAACCACTCTAGTGCAGAATTCACTTTACACCTGAACTATTGCACTAGCCTGCTGATAGATGTGGTTGCTTAAAGTGATTTTCTTGAAATCCAGGTTTGATCATGTCACACACACACTACCAGCACTTCCATGAGTCCTCCTTCTTACCTGCCCCATCAATAAACTCCAAGGAATTCCTCTAGCCATCAGGATCAAAATGTTCCACTTGGTATTCAAAGCCCTTCATAACAAAGCTACCTCTTACCTTTTCAGTCTTCTTATACTTTACTCTGCAACACATAATCTTTGATCCAGACATTGCTCTCTTGTTTTTTCCATGAACAAGATACTTCATTTTTCAATTCCAGACATGTACTGTGGTTTAGTGACTAAGAGTACCTTTTTTATTCCATATCTGCCATGTGTTCCTTCAGGCCTTACTACAATGTACTCAACCACAATCTCCCAAATCATTGACTACCACTAAAATTAGTGGGTGTGCAAGAAAAATACCTTCTTCAGGAAATCTTATATTCACAGACAGTAGGGCTGCCTTTAGTACCCAATAGATCAACAGAGGTAGAGGTCCAAGAAGCATACATGAAAACCCACTGAAAGTAATGTCATTTCCAAGAGATATTAGAGGTCTTTGATATATGCAACCACACCCTTCCACAAACTTGAGATCAAATTAAATGTTCTGGATTTTTTGATTCATTCCTCTCACATTAAATGTGCTTTTAAATTGTCTGTTGAATTTTAATTTAATTAAATAAAGCCCAAAAAGTGACTTACATATACCATACCAGTATAATTAGGAACCTAAATGTCAGAATAAAGTGAGGGTAGGAAATGCTCACAGTCATCATCAAAGGGATACCCTCTAGGAGTCAAAATGATTTTAATGACACTTTATATAGCACCCATCATGCTTATGTTAAAAAAGTCCCTGATATGAAGCCCCTTCTCTGACTCCTGATTTCCCATTTCAGCACTTTGCAGTCATGTTCAGACCCAGTTAAACTCCATGGGGAAACTCATAATGAGGAATAAACAACAATAAAAATAGGCCTAAAAGTGATGTATATGGATAAGGTTTGGACAAATAGGTGTGAAAAATGCAAGTGAAGTCAGCAAGATGAATTGGTTAGGATGATCAAGCAACAGCATATCTTATATCATCTAAGTGGTTTGTATTTTATCTCCTCCATTAAAATATCAGAACCTTAAGAACCTGGACCATGTTTTTTGCCTTTTTTTGTATCTCCACCACTTAACACAAGCCAGATACATGATAGTTAACTTAATTTCTTATTGATTGATTGAATGATGAAAGGAGTTAATCAGCAATATTTCATAACTTTCTTTAGCAAAACATCCTAAAATTAGCAGTAGAGAATTCAGTGAGGACACCTTGGGAATTGCCATATTGTAAAAATAGATTATTGGTAAGGCCAGGAATTTTGGTGTAATGATCTGATCATTTTAAAATAGTTAACTAACGTAACTAGTGGATAGAGGCTGTATCTGGGAGAAGGAAGATCTAAGTTGAAATCCCATCTCAGATATTGACTGTGTGACTAATTGTTGACCCAGCTGTGTGACCATAGGCAAGTTACTTAATCTCTCTTTGCTGCAGTTTCTGCATTTATACAATAAGGGTAATAATAACACCCATCTTCCAAGATTGTTGTGAGGACCAAATGAGATAATATTTATAAAGCACTTATCATATTGCCCAACACATATAAGCACTAAGTAAATGTTAATGATTGTTAATATCAATTCTGGGTTCCCTAATGAGTAAGGTAAAGTGAAAAGAGGACATAAAGGATGCAATCATTCAAACTAAGAGAATATGCAATGGAAGTAGAAGTAGCAAAGGATGACAAAAAAAAAAAGAAATTAAGTATAAGGATATGAAAAAGATGCATCAGTTTATTCTTTAAGACTACAATTTTAAAAATTGTATGTCTATCACTGTGAAAGACTTAGTTGGCTACTTTGAGCAAGACAATGATCCAACATATTTCCAAAGGATCTATGATAACTCCAGAGAGAGAGAGATGATAAACTCTGAATACAGAGTGAAAGATACTTTTTGTCTCTTTATTTTTATTGTTTTATTTTACTTTCTTTTTCTTTCTCATTTTTTCCCTTTTTGATCTGATTTTTCTTGTGCAGGAAGATCATTGTATTAATATGTACACACATATTGGATTTAACATATATTTTAACATATTTAACATGTTTTGGATACTTACCAACCAGGGGATGGGTTAGGGAAAGGAGTGGAAAATCTGGAACACAAGGTTTTGCAAGGGTCAGTGTTGAAAATTTATCCATGCATATGTTTTGAAAATAAAAAGTTTCAATAAGAAAAAAAGAAATGACTATATATGACATATATATATATATAACTAATATGGAAATGAGTTTTGCATGATTAAATATGATATTTATCATTGATATCAAATTGTCTTCTCAAAATGGGGGAGGAATGGGAGAAGACAGAATTTGGAGCTTAATATTTTTTAAATGATTGTTAAATATTTTTACATGTAATTGAAAAATATTTTTAAAAAATAAAAATAAAAGAATAGTTCCTGATATACATTGATATTATATGAAACATTATATGTTTCTTTACCCACTATTTCCTAAAACAAAGAAATTATAGGTATGGACCAATAAAAACAAGTCAAAAATTAAGCCATAATTACCCATGATTAACTGAATTGTTTGTTCATCAAAAGTGAAGAAATCTTCTGCTTGGTAGATTTATGAAGAATAATCTGGTTCAAAGTGCCTTCCTCCAAATCCATATAGTAAATTAGTACATTGCATATTTTTCTTCTTTTTTCCTATTCTTATACATTCTCTCTATCTCTGTCTCTGTCTATCAGTCTCTCTCTGTTTTGTTTGTCTGTCTGTCTCTGTCTGTATGTGTGTGTCTGTGTGTCTGTCTCTCAGTATATCTCTTTGTCTCTCTATATATATTCATATGTATATACCTATATCTATCTATCTATGTATCCCAATAATTAATATGGTGCTTTGTCTGTGGTAAGCATCAAATAAATATGTGTAAAATATTTGTTTATTAGAAAGAAGGTTGTGATTGTTTTCTCTAGGTAAACATTTTATTATTTAGGATAATCTTGGTTGTGTTAATTCATCTTGTAAGATTCTTTGAGGATTATGAGTTAATCATATTTTTGCCTTAAAATTTTGAAAGCTTTACTTGTAAAATTAGTGTTCTTTTCAAATGATTTTAAATTTTGCTGTAACCATGAACCAAATTTTTAAATCTTGTAACAACATACAATGGGATCTGCAGCAGCATACCACTGTCCCCATGTCTCTTTACCTGGGTAGCAAGGTGCCACAGTAGATAGAGATTTAGAGATGGAGCCAGGAAGTCCTGAATTCAAACCAACCTCAGGCATTTAATAATCAGGGAAGTCCCTTGACCTCTGCCTCAGTTTCCTTAATTATAAAATGAATAAAATAATAGTACCTACCTCCAAGATTTATAAGGCTAAAATGAGATACTTGAAAAGACATTTATAAATACTTTGAAAACTTTTAAAAATCTCAAAAATGCTAGCTATCATTATAATTAAGCACTGGAAACTTTGTGAACAAAGATAGGCAGGAAAGTGCATAGTGCATGCAGGACATAGTGATTAAGTTTTCCTAAAACAGAATATGTGAAAGAAAACATATGAAATAAGAAGGGAGAGATTTGATGACCCCAGAATATATCTGACACTCAATGTCAATCAAAAGAGCTTAAACTTTACTTGCTAGCCAAATAGGAGGCCACTAGAGTTTTGAGCAGAGTGGTGGCAATATCTGATCTGTGTTTAAGTACTGAAGTTCTTTTCTAATCCAATTCAAATATACTATTCAAGAATGAATGGAAAAAGCTTTTCCTATGCTTTGAATATGAGTGACATTGGAATCTGTTCACTTATTTCCCTAAATGTGAAACATTCACCTCTTGTCCCAATTTTAGCTACTGAAATTGTATGCATCCTTCAGGGTGTGTTTTAAAAGTTTCACAGAGCTTTCTTGAAATCCTCCTGGATTACATCAATTTCTCATTTCCCTGGGCTTTCATTTCATTCCGTATCCTTTTTGAATGTTACATACTCTAATATTTACATATATACATGGGGTCATGTAGAGTTAGACATGGTTGAAATAAATGAAGACGGAGAGTCCCAGAAACTAGCATGGTGCATTACACAGTTATACATAGTAGGAAGTATTAAAGTGAAGTGGGGACTTTTTTGCCCATGGTTTTCTTCATAAATAGAATGATCTATGCTATTTTCATAAATCAATAAAAGTATTATTTTCTTGTAAAATGAATTTCTCCCCCTGACATACTCTTTCTTTGGAAGAGTCTACTAAACCCTTCCTCTCTTGTGTGGTAGAGTGAAATTAACACTGTATTAGCTAGGATGTCTGGTTTCCTATTCTGGTTCTGCCTATAATTATGTGGTCTCTCTCAAGTCAGCTTCCCTTTTTCTATCACTTGTAAAAATAAGAGATGAGAGTAGATCCTCTTAAAGAACCCCTCCAACACACAGGATAGTTTACCTCTCAGACCTGTGGAAGGGGAAGGTCTTTCTGACCAAAGCAGAACTAGAGATCATTACTGATCACAAAATAGAAAATTTTGATTATACCAAACTGAAAAGTTTTTGTACAAACAAAACTAATGCAGACAAGATTAGAAGGGAAGCAATAAACTGGGAAAATATTTTTACAGTTAAAGGTTCTGATAAAGGCCTCATTTCCAAAATATATAGAGAATTAACTCTAATTTATAAAAAATCAAGCCATTCTCCAATTGAAAAATGGTCAAAAGATATGAACAGACAATTCTCAGATGAAGAAATTGAAACTATTTCTAGTCATATGAAAAGATGCTCCAAGTCATTATTAATCAGAGAAATGCAAATTAAGACAACTCTAAGATACCACTACACACCTGTCAGATTGGCTAAGATGACAGGAAAAATAATGATGATTGTTGGAGGGATGTGGAAAACTGGGACATTGATTCATTGTTGGTGGAGTTGTGAACGAATCCAACCATTTTGGAGAGTAGTTTGGAACTATGCTCAAAAAGTTATCAAACTGTGCATACCCTTTGATCCAGCAGTGTTACTACTGGGATTATATCCCAAAGAGATTATAAAGAAGGGAAAGGGACTTATATGTGCACGAATATTTGTGGCAGCCCTTTTGTAGTGGCTAGAAACTGGAAACTGAATGGATGTCCATCAGTTGGAGAATGGCTGAATAAATTGTGGTATATGAAAATTATGGAATATTACTGTTCTGTAAGAAATGACCAACAGGATGATTTCAGAAAGGCCTGGAGAGACTTACACGAACTGATGCTGAGTGAAATGAGCAGGACCAGGAGATCATTATATACTTCAACAACAATACTAGATGATGACCAGTTCTGATGGATCAGGCCATCCTCAGCAACAAGATCAACCAAATCATTTCTAATGGAGCAGTAATGAACTGAACTAGCTATACCCAGAAAAAGAACTCTGGGAGATGACTAAAACCATTACATTGAATTCCCAATCCCTATATTTATGCCCACCTGCATTTTGATTTCCTTCACAAGCTAATTGTACAATAATTCAGAGTCTGACTCTTTTGTACAGCAAAATAATGTTTTAGTCATGTATACTTATTGTGTATCTAAGTTATATTTTAATATATTTAACATCTACTGGTCATCCTGCCATCTAGGGGAGGGGGTGGGGGGGGGTAAGAGGTGAAAAATTGGAACAAGAGGTTTGGCAATTGTTAATGCTGTAAAGTTACCCATGTATATATCCTGTAAATAAAAGGCTATTAAATAAAAAAAAAAGTTAACTGAATAAAATAATTCACTAAAAATTAGAATCGAACAAATGAAAGCGAATGACTTAATGAAAATTCAAGAATCAGTCAAACAAAACAAAAAAATGAAAAAAATAGAAGAAAATATAAAATTCCTCATTGGAAAAAGAACTGACCTGGAAAATAGATACAGGAGAGACAATCCAAGAATTATTGGACCAACTGAAAACCATAATAAAAAGGCAACATCTTTCAAGAAAGCAACAAGAAAACTTCCCTGATGTCCTAGAACCAGAGAGTAAAATACCCATTGAAAATCCATTGATCCCTTCCTTAAAGAGAACTCAAAGTGAAAACTCCAAGGAATACAATAGTTAAATTGCAGAATTATCAGATCAAGGAGAAAATTCTGCAAACAGCTAGAAAGAAAAAAAGTTCAAATGTTGAGGAGCTACAATCAGGATTTCCCAGGACCTAGCAGCTTCCAATTTAAAGAATAGAAGGGTCTGGAATATGACATTCTGGAGGGCAAAGGAGCTTGAACTGCAGCCAAAAAATCACCCATGTGCAGCAGAACTAAGCATTATCTTTTAGGGGAAAAATGAACACTCAATTAAATGGCAGGGGGATGGATGGTTCATTTTTGATGAAAAGAAAAGAGCTGAACAGAAAACCTGGTCTTCAAATGCAGAACTCAAGAGAAGGATAAGAAGATAAAAAGGGAAGAAAAAATGTTTTTAAAGGTTAAAATCTTTACATCCTTTTAAGGGAAGATGATATGTGTGACTCTTGAGAACCATATTTTTCTTAGGGGTATACTTAGTGTGGGTATAATTTGATATTATTATGAAGATATAAAAAAGAAACAAGGGGTTTAAAGGGGATTGTACTGAAAGAAGAGGAAAGGAGGACATACAATGATGTAAATTATGTGACATGAAGAGGCAAAAAAGACCTATTACGGTTGAGGGAAAGAAGGAAGGAGGATGAGCACTGTTTGAATCTTAATCTCTTTGGATTTGACTCAAAGAAGGAAATATCAGAAATATTTAGTTTACTGTAGAAAATTATTTAACCTTATGGGTTAGTAGGAGGGGAAAGGGAAAACAAAGGGGAGAGGGCTAAAAAAAGGGAGGGCAGATTGAAGGAGGTGATGGTTAGAAGGAATATACTGGTGTAGGGGAGAAAGGGGGAAAGGAAAGATAAAAGTATAACTTGGGAAAACAGGATGATACAACATACAAATTTAATTTTAACTGTGAATGTGAATGAGATGAAGTCTCTCATAAAATGAAAGTAGATAGCAAAATAGATTGAAAGCCAGAATCCTATATGATTCTTTCCCCCCAAGAAACACATCTGAAGCACAGAGATACATACAGAGTAAAGATAAATGACTGGGGTAGAATCTATTATGCTTCAGCTGAAGTTAAAAAAAAAAAAAGGCAGGGATAGTGATCCTGATATCAGAAAGCAAAAGCAAAAATAGATCTAATTAAAAGAGATAAGAAAGGAAAGTATATCTTGATAAAAAATAACATAGATAATGAAATAAATCAGTACTAAACATATATGCACCAAGTAGTATAGCAACCAGATTCCTAGAGTAGAAATTAAGAGAGTTGCAAGAAGACATAGATAGCAAAACTATACTAGTAGGGGAATCCCAACCTTGCTCTATCAAAACTAGATAAAACAAAACTCAAGATAAATAAGAAAGAAGTTAAGAACACAAATAAAATTTTAGAAAAGTTAGGTATGATAGACTTTTGGAGAAAATTGAATGGGGTCAGAAAGTAATATACTTTTTTCTAGATGGTACATGGATCTACACACACAAAAAAATTGACCATGAATTAGGGCACAAAAACCTCAAAATAAAATGTAGAAAGTCAGAAATAGTAAATGCATCTTTTTTCAGATCACGATGCAATGAAATTACATGTAACACAGGGTTGAGTAAAAATAGAAGAAAAATTAATTGGAAACAATAATCAAATATAAAGAATAAGTGGGTCAAATATGAAATCATGGAAACAATAAATAATTTAATCCAAGAGAATGACAATAATTAGACAACATACCAGAATTTATGTGACGCAGCCAAAACAGTTCTTGGGGAATTTTTATAAATCTTGGTGTTTATTTAAATAAAATAAAGAGAAAAATCAATAAATTGGGCATACAAATAAAAAACTAGGAAAAAAAAAACCTAAATTAAATACCAAATTTGAAATTCTGAAAATGAGGAGAAATTAATAAAATTTTAAGTAATGTATATCCCAAAGAGATTATAAAGAAGGGAAAAGGACCTGTATGTACACGAATGTTTGTGGCAGCCCTTTTTGTAGTGGCTAGAAACTGGAAACTGAATGGATGTCCTTCAGTTGGAAAATGGCTGAATAAATTGTGGTATATGAATATTATGGAATATTACTGTTCTGTAAGAAATGACCAACAGGATGATTTCAGAAAGGCCTGGAGAGACTTACACGAACTGATGCTGAGTGAAATGAGCAGGACCAGGAGATCATTATATACTTCAACAACAATGCTATATGATGACCAGTTCTGATGGACCTGGCCATCCTCAGCAACGAGATCAACCAAATCATTTCCAATGGAGCAGTAATGAACTGAAACAGCTATGCCCAGAGAAAGAACTCTGGGAGATGACTAAAAACCATTACATTGAATTCCCAATCCCTATATTTATGCCCACCTGCATTTTTGATTTCCTTCACAAGCTAATTGTACAATACTTCAGAGTCTGATTCTTTTTGTACAGCAAAATAATGTTTTGGTCATGTATACTTATTGTGTATCTAATTTATATTTTAATGTATTTAACATCTACTGGTCATCCTGCCATCTGGGGGGGGGGGGGGTAAGAAGTGAAAATTGGAACAAGAGGTTTGGCAATTGTTAATGCTGTAAAGTTACCCATGCATATAACCTGTAAATAAAAGGCTATTAAATAAAAAAAAATTTAAGTAATAAAACTATTGAACTAATAAAAAAATCTAAGAGCTGGTTTTATGGAAAAAAAACAAAAAAATAAATAAAATTTAGTTAATTTGATTAGAAAAAGGAAAGAAAATTAAATTGCCTGTATCAAAAATGAAAAGGGTGAACTTACCACCAATAAAGAGGACATTTAAGCAATAATTAGAAGCTATTTTGCCCAAATCTATGCCAAATATGACAATCTAAGTGAAATGGATGAATATTCAGAAAAAATATAGATTTCCCATGTTAACAGAGGAGGAAATAAATCACATAAATGGGCCCGTTTTAGAAAAAGAAATTGAGCAATCTTTTAATGAACTTCCTAAGAAAAAATCCTCAGGGCCAGATGGATTTATGTGATTTCTACCAAACATTTAAAGAACAACTAATCCCAACTCTATGCAAACTAGAAAAAAATATGGAAATAAGGAGTCCTAACAAATTTATGACAAAGATTTGGTGCTGATATCTAAACCAGGAAGGGTCAAAATAGAGAAAGCAAATTATAGATCCATTTTGCTAAAGAATATTGATGCAAAGAGGCAGAGCCAAGATAGTGGAGAGGACACACACTTCTTTCTGAGCTCTCCTATTATTCTCACATTAATTATAAAATTCAGCCTCTGAAATAGTGCTTGATTGGTAGAATCCACAAATATTGGGAGTGCAGCAAATTACCAGCAAAAGATAATTTCAAGGGTTACCAGAAAAGGTCTTCCCTAGCATGGGAGGAAGGCAAACACAGAGAGAGAGACAGAGCAAGAAGGCCAGTGCATGGCACGCAGACCAGGCATGGGGGTGGTCTCCATGGGGTGAGGGTGGTCTCCATGAGGCAGAGAATCTACAAGGTGGACTACACCACAGTGTTGACTACTCTGCTCTGGCTGAAAGCCAGTAGATCAGAAGAGAAGTTATAAAACATCCAAAACAAATGCAAAAAAAGTATCGTTTACCCCCAAAGCACCAGTCTCATGGGACCTAGCCACACTCACTCAGCACTGGGAGTGACTCAGCCTGATCTCAGCACAGCTGCTGTCATTTCCTGGTCTGTAGAGGAAGCTTGGAACCACCTTGTCCTAAAAGCAGATTCCAACTTTTTTTTTTTAAATGAATAAAAAGGCAAAGTGAACTCTAACTATAGACCATTTCTATAGTGAAAGAGAACAGATTTCAAAACCTGAGGAGACTAAAAGCAGATTGTTTTCCAGATAAAACCCCAAAGGGCAATATAACTTGGTCCCTACCACACAAGGCTCTCCTAGGAGAAATTTAAAAAGGATCTTAAAAGAGAGCTAGAAGAAAAATGGGGTAAAGAAAGTGTTTGGAAAGAGGATTTGGAAAAGACATATAACTAATTAAAAGAAAGATTTGACAAAGTAAAACAAGAAAACAACTCTGTGAAATATGAAATGGAAAAGGTAAAGAACTCCCAGGAAAACAGAATTTGTGAATTTGAAAAAGAAAATAACTCCTTAAAAATTGTGAAATGGAAAAAATTCCATAGAACAAAACAACTCATTTAATTTTTTAAAAAACAAAATAAGTACAAAATACAAATACAAGAAAGTAAAAAAGTAAATGAAGTAAATAATTCATTAAAAATCAGAACTGAACAAGGAAATGAATGACTAAGTGAGTCATCAAGAATCAATCAAGCAAACCCCCCCCCCCAAAAAAAAGAAAAAATATAAATATGTACTTAGGAAAACAACAGACCTGGAAAATAGATCCAGGAGAGATAATCTAAGAATTGTAATGGGACAGAATTCTGTACTTGAAACAAGGATTCTTGCAAGCTGTTAATTCAGTGGAATTGATAAGACAATGGTTATCTAGTTTAGCATGGTGATTAATAGTTCTTTAGTTTAGTATGATTGATTTAATCTTACAATAAATAATGGTTCCCTAGTGATATGATGATTGGTTTATACTCAGTATACTGTAAATGATCTAATTATAATAAAGCATATAAATTGAAACTAACTCAGGGTCAGACTCGGAGAAGACAGAGGACTGGAGGCAGGAGCTCAAGCTCTCAGAGCCAAGGAGAGACATTCATTCCATCTCACACCTCTGTGATGGCTGAAGGCTGGAGCACAAGCCCTTGGACTCAAAGAGAATTCAAGACAGAGACCATCATGGTGGTCCTCCTGCCTCCCCCACAGAAATCAACACACATTCTGAAGGGCCTCCAGAAAGCTAGCCGGAGTCTTGGCAAGGAGAGCAGACTGTGAAGGAGAGCCACCAGGAGCCTGATCAAAGATGGAATGTCTCTCTAAATCTGTTCTAGTTCCCTACAGCTGAGTTTGCCCCAGTTTATATGCAGTATACTGAGTATAAACCAATCATTATATCACTAGAAAACCAATTTTTGTTGTAAGATTAAATCAATCATGTTGAACTAGAGAACTATTAATCACCATGCTAAACTAGATAGCCATTGTATCATCAATTCCACTGAGTTAGCACCTTGTAAGATTCCTTGTTTCAAGTATAGAGTTCTGGCCCATTACATCTCTCACTTTCTTTTGTTTTGAAACATAGGTGGTAATGCCCTCCCTGACATCTCAGGGAGGTGAGAACCCCAAAAAGGAGGTGATCATGCCCCTCTGGCTTCTCAGAAAAATGGGGTGAAAACACAAAAAAGGAGGGGTCACACCCTCCCTGAAGTCTCAGTAAGGGAAGTGAAAACACCAAAGGGAAATGGGGAATCAAACCAGATTAGCAGATTTCTGAAGGTCTCACTTGAAACAGGTATATACCTTGTAAGAATCCTTGTTTCAAGGACAGAGTTCTGGCCCATTACAAAAGATTATTGGACTCCCTGAAAATCATGATGAAAAAAAAGCCTACAAACTATTTTTCAGGAAATCATCAAAGAGAACTGCCCAGATGTCATAGAATCAGAAGGTAAAATAGCCATTGAAAGAATTCACCAAACACCTCCTGAAAGAGACCCCCAAATTAAAACTCCACAGAATATTGTGGCTAAATTTCAGAACTATTGGAACAAGGAAAAAATATTACAATCAGCCAGAAAAAAGCAATTCAAATATTGAGGAGCCACAATAAGGATTACTCAGGATCTAGAAGCTTCCACATTAAAGAATCGAAGAGCCTGGAATGTGATGTTTTGAAAGGCAAAGGAACGTGGAATGCAGCCAAGAATAAACTACCCTGCTAACCTGAATATTTTCTTCTAGGGAGAAGATGGACATTCAGTGAAACAAGTGAATTCCATTTATTTCTGATGAAAAAACCAGAGCTAAACAAAACATTTGACCTCTAAATATAGGACTCAAGAGAAGCATAAATGGGTAAAAAGAACTCTTGAGAACTGTATTTCTGTTATGGACATTCATAGAGAGTGCATGTATAATTTGATTTTGTTATTATAATATAAAAAAGGAACTAGAAGTGGAAAGGGGATTTTAACAGAAAAGGGGAACAATGGAGAGAAAAAGAGGGAAATTACATCTCACATAGAGGCAAAGCAAACCTATTGTATCTGAGGGAAAGAAAGGAGGAGGATGAACATTGTGTGAATCTTACTCTCATCAGATTTGGCTCAAAGAGAAAATATTAGACATATTTGGTTTACATAGAAACTTCTCTCACCTTGTTGAAAGGTGAAAAAAGGAGGAGTAGGCTAAATAGAAGGAAATAAAGAAATAGTATGGGAAAGGTATAAGAAAGGGGGAGGGATTCCCAAGGGGGAGGTCTGCTTGAGGCAAGTAATGCCCCTAAGTTAGATACTGAGGAGGAGGGTAAGGAGAAAAGGAAAGAGAAAACTCTAATTTGGTGATAAGATAGCAGGAAATAGAGAATTAGTAATTTTAACCATAAATATGAATGGGGTGAACTCTCCCATAAAGCCAAGGCAGATAGCAGACTGGATTAAATGCCAGAATCCTACAATATGTTGGTTGCAAGAAACACATTTAAAACAGGGTGATACATACAGAGTAAAGGTAAAAGGCTGAAGCAGAATCTATTTTGCTTCAGATGAAGTAAAAAAAATATTTAGGAATAGCTATCCTGATCTCAGATCAAGCAAAAGCAAAAATTGATCTAATTAAAAGAGATAAGGAAGAACACTATATATTGCTAAAGGGTATTATAGATTGTTGGAATCTTTTACAAAGTGTGAAGACATTGGAGTTGATTTGATCTGATTTTGGGCCAGAACTTGAAACAAGGTATTAGGTGGAACTGATTGAACAATGCTTGTGTTCACACCTTTAGAGAGCTCAAGTATCTAAGTACTCAATGGAGTTCACATGAGGGTTCAGGGCTAGTATGAGAGCTGAATTCACATCTCCCTCAGAACCAGAGAGCACTCTGGGAGATAACCTATAATCCCTGCCTCGAGAAGGTGGAGTTAACCTTTGGGAGATCACATAAATGAAGGAAGCTCTTGGAGTGAAGAAGAATTTCTCCGGAACATCAAAAGGGCTCTGAGACAGAACACTCTGGAAGAAAAAACTACTGGCCACAGACTGGAGATTGAGAAGCTACGAGTCGGAGCTGGCTGGAGACTGAAGAAAGCAGAGGCAAGAGCCAAGGACAAAGCTGCAAGATCTCTTGGAGCTAGGAAAACCACCAACAATAGATAATAAGCAATATCTATACTAAACATATATGCCCCAAGTGGCATAGCATCTAAATTCCTAAAGGAGAAGTTAAGAGAACTTCAAGAATAAATAAACAGAAAAACTCTAATAGTGGGACATCTCAATCTTGCACTCTCAAAATTAGACAAATCAAACCACAATGTAAATAAGAAAGAAATTAAAG
The DNA here is from genome assembly GCF_902635505.1 of Sarcophilus harrisii. NCBI lineage: Eukaryota > Metazoa > Chordata > Mammalia > Dasyuromorphia > Dasyuridae > Sarcophilus > Sarcophilus harrisii. Next base: position 174,716,135 of record NC_045429.1, on the reverse strand, counting down.
AAATAAATAGAATACTAGAAAAGTTAGGTGTGATAGATCTTTGGAGAAAACTGAATGAAGACAGAAAGGAATACATTTTCTTCTTGGTAGTTCATGGAACACCCATACAAAAATTGACCATATATTACCATATAAAGAACTCAAAATCAAATGCAGACAGGCAGAAATAATAAATGCATTCTTTTCATATCACAATGCATTAAAATTACATTCAATAAAAATCCAGGGGAAAATGGACCAAAAATTAATTGGAAAGTGAATAATCTCATCCTAAAGAATGAATGGGTAAAACAGCAAATCATAATTTCATAAGAAAGAACAAAAATAATGAGACAACATACCAAAATTTGTGGGATGCAACCAAAGCAATAATAAGGGGGCATTTTATATCTCTAGAGGCTTCCTTGCATAAAATAGAGAAAGAGAAGATCAACAACTAAAAAAGCTAGAAAAAGAGCAAATTTAAAAAACCCCAATCAAATACCAAACTTAAAATCCTAAAAAATAGGAGAGATTAATAAAATTGAAAATTAAAAAAAAAAACTTATTGAATTAATAAATAAAACTAAGAATTGGTTCTATGAAAAACCCAACAAAATAGATAAACCTTTGATAAATTTTATCAGAAAAAGGAAAGAGAAAAATAAAATGGTTAGTCTTAAAAATGAAAAGAGTTGTATAGAGTTGTATGTCTGATATGCCAGACACTATATTCTGTGGTCAAAGAATATAATTTGCATCAACATTATGAAACTCAACATAAAGATAAATATGATTGTTTTGTTGGAGAAGTGAGAAAAGATAAAATATTAAAACTGAAAAATACATTGACAACTCAGCAAAATACTTTTGTGAAGCAGAAGCAGCTAAATATATCATCACTGTGAGCAAGTTTTCAAGTTGCCAAGCTAATAGCATGCACTGGCAGACCATTTGTGGAGGGAGAATTTGTTAAAGAATGCGTTCTTTCTGTTGCCAAAGAGATGTGTCCAGAGAAGGCCGATTTATTTAGTACAGTGAGTCTTTCAGGACCTACAATTACATGGAGGATTGAAGAAATGAGAGACAATATGCATCAGTATTTGCAAAACTCAATAAAAAAATTTCATATTTTTCCTTGACACTCAATGAAAGCAATGATGTTTGTGATTCTGCACAACTTCTAATTTTTATTCATGGGATGAATGATTATTTTGAAGATTTTGAAGTCATAGAAGAGCTTGCTGCACTGCAAAGCATCAAAGGAACAATTACAGGAGTGGATATCTATGAAAAGGTTTGCCAAACTATGAATGGTTTGGAACTGGACTGGGCTAAATTAGCCAGTGTGAAAACTGATGGTGCTCCTAGCATGGTGGGGTCTAAGAAAGGAGTAATTGCTCACATCAATCAAGAGATGGACAAACATAACCATTCTCATACAATAGCCATACACTGCCTCATCCACCAATAAGCACTGTACAGTAAATTACTGAAGTGGGACTCTTATGAAAATTGTGGTATCTTGTGTTAACTTCATTAGATCTAATGCACTAAATCACAGACAATTTCAGGAATTTCTGTCTGAGCTAAATGTTGAGTATGAAGATGTTCTATATCACACAGAAGTCCATTGGCTGAGTCAAGGGAGAGTTTTGAAACGTTTCTATGACTTACTTCCACAGATTACAACTTTTCTGCTTTCAAAAAACAAAGTGCCAGAGCTCAATGATGCAGAATGGAAATGGCACCTTGTCTTTCTGACAGATGTAACAGAACTACTCAACAATTTCAATATGCCAGTTCAAGGAAAGGGGAAGCTCATCTGTGACATGCAATCACATGTCAAAACATTTGAAGTAAAATTAGGCTTCCTCATCAAACAAGTGAATCAGGAAAACTTCTACCATCTCCCCACAACTCAAAATGTGTAAGTGGAAAAAACTGCTGATTGTATTCCCAAACAAAACGTGTGTGGATTCACTGGAAAAATTGCAAAAGGAGTTCCAATTTAGATTTAAAGAGCTTCATCTCCATGTACAGGACATAAAGCTTTTCCGTAACCCATTTTCTATTGACATTGAAAATGTGGATACAATTTACCAAATGAAACTGGCTGAACTGCAGAATTGTGACTTTCTGAAAGACGCAGTCAAGTCAAGCAGCCTTCATAATTTCTGTGCATCTCTCCCCTCTGAGACATATCCTCATCTCAGGAACCATGCACTCAAAATGGCAACCATCTTTGGCAGCACACTTATGTCTGTGAACAGACTTTTTCTAGAATGAAACATTTGAATTCTCCAACCAGACCAAGACTAACGGATGCACACTTTGCATCACTTGTTACAATTAGCAGTGACAAATATGGAACCAGACATTGACCATCTCATTAGCCAAAAACAGGCCCATATTTCCCATTGAAATACTGGTAAATTTGTTGATTTAACTTTACTTCATTTTAAATATTGTTTTTGTTCCCATTTTGTTTCTTCACTTCAAAATAAGATATATGCAGCGTTCATAGAAATTTGTTCATAGTTTTTATTTTTACTATAGTCTGGCCCTTCAACAGTCTGGGGGACAGTGATCCGGCCCCCTATTTTAAAAGTTTAAGGACCCCTGGTCTAGAGAAATGGTGGAAATGAAGGGAGAAAAATTTAAAACACAGGGTTTTGCAAGGGTGAATGTTGAAAACTATGTTTGCTTGTATTTTGACAACAAAAAGATATTATTTAACAAATCTGAATCTCTTTTAAATGTAGTTTTCACTTATTAATTTTTGGAGTTTTCTTTAGGTAAATTTTAAATGTTTGTCAATATATTTCATTTTTATATCATATTCATTTCTAAATACATCTATCCTTTCTCCTCTCCCCAAGGAGCCATATTTCTTAGCAAAGAACTTTTTTTTATTTAAAAATACTTTATATGTATTTTGTATATGAAATAGAGATTATATCTGAGCTTTCATTGGCTTAAGAGTTTTCAGGCAAGTAAACTTTCTTTGCAACTTTAAGTTATCACTTTCTCTGTAACGTAGAAGCTTAGAGAACCACCAAGAACATTGAGAAGCTGAATGCTTTGGCCAAGGAGATACAACCAGTTATGTGTCAGAAATAAGACTGGAACATGGTCTTCTTGGTCTGAATGTGAGCACTCTGTCCACATTTACTCTCTATGGCTATACATTTACTCAATGTATGTTTTATATATTTTTGGGATCATAGATTTTGAAATGGCACCTTGCCTTTCTGACAGATGTAACTTTCTTTTTTATTCCATAGGAATAGGACTTGGAGGATATTTGTTTTCAAAGAAGTTAGTTGCTACCTATTGGCATGGAAATCTGAATCTCTTCATTCTTCCTGCAGACTCTGGAGTAAACAATAAAAGTATCCAAAAATTGTTGGATATTGGAATTGTTATTAAGATGGATACTGCCTTTCAAGGTCTCTTATGGGTAGAACCTTGACTATTCTTTAGTTATAGAAGCCTCACCACTCAGAATCAAAGGTAAATGTAGACCACCTCCATTTACAGGAATTTAACTTTACATGTTGGAGGAGCCCCAGAAAGTGTGCTCTGAGCTTGGATTAACACTTGCTGTTTCTACTTACAACTGTTTCTCATGCATTCACTAATTAATATTCTAGGAAGTGGTAATTAAATTAAATCATATGAAACCTCTAAGATCATAGCCTTCTGTAACTTCATCTTTGATCTAATAGAATGAAAATTCTAATAATTAGAGTTAATAGAAACAAAGAGTGAAAATTTTTATTTTTGTCTGTTGATAAAAATATATAATATTTACACATACACACATCTCCTAACAAACCTCTGAGTTTGTTCTTATAGAGTTTATGATCTGCAGTTTCCAGATGAAGTAATTGAGGCTGAAAATATAAGGTGACTTGCCCAGAGTCCACACCTAGTAAATGTCAGAAGCAAGATTTGGAAACATCTTCCTGATGTCAGACTCAGAACTTTAACCACTTTGCCATGCTGTCTCTCATTCTGAGGTTAAAATTAATCTCAAAGAATTGGAAAGAGATCAAGAATTGGCGGAAAATTAAATTTGAAGATAAGAACATATAATTGTGAAAATCTAGCTGGATAGGACAGCAGTGAAAGGTAGATCCAGCCAGAATTTCTCCCTTTATTTTTTAAATTAATTCTTGATTCATTAACTGTCTTACTCAGAGTGGAAACAAATACCTAGAGGTATGTATTATACTATAATTCTACAATATTAACATAATCACCATGTTTTTTTTCCTTATTAGCTATAAATTGGCTGATATTGATTATCATACTTCATAATGTTTTCCAATTGGGTTCAACAAAAGAATCACACTGAAACCTTTTTTCAGAAATCACTATAATGTTCACAATAGCTATTTGTTGTGATTAGAAAATACTGTCCTACTAATACATTGTTGGTGGAATTGTGAATACATCCAGCCATTCTGGAGAGCAATTTGGAACTATGTTCAAAAAGTTATTAAACTGTGCATACCCTTTGATCCAGCAGTGTTACTACTGGGTTTATATTCCAAGAGATTTTAAAGAAGGGAAAGGGACTGTATGTGCAAGAATGTTTGTGGCAGCCCTCTTTGTAGTGGCCAGAAGCTGGAAACTGAGTAGATGCCCATCAATTGGAGAATGGCTGAATAAATTGTGGTATATGAAAATTATGGAATATTATTGTTCGGTAAGAAATGACCAACAGGATGATTTCAGAAAGGCCTGGAGAGACTTACATGAACTGATGCTGAGTGAAATGAGCAGGACCAGGAGATCATTATATATTTCAACAACAGTATTATATGATGATCAATTCTGATGGTCCTGGCCATCTTTAGCAATAAGATGAACCAAATCACTTCTAATGGAGCAGTAATGAACTGAACCAGCTATACCCAGTGAAAGAACTCTGGGAGATGACTAAGAACCATTACATCGAATTCCCAATCCCTATATTTCTGCCCGTCTGCATTTTTGATTTCCTTCACAGGCTAACTACAATATTTCGGAGTCTGATTCTTTTTGTACAGCAAAATAATTGTTTGGACATGTGTACTTATTTTTTATTTAAGTTATACTCTACTATATTTAATATGTATTGGTCATCCTGCCATTTAGGGGAGGGGGTAAGGGGAAGGAGGGGAAAAATTGGAACAAAAGGTTTGATGATCGTCAATGCTGTAAAATTACCCATGCATATAACTTGTAAATAAAAAGCTATTAAAAAAAAATACTGTACTGACTAAATAAAATTACTATGTGTCAAGCACTGTGTGCTGGGGATACAAAGAAAGGAAAAATTATGGCCACAAACCAAAGGAGTTCATTTTATAATCTGAGAGATTATAGGTAAATAATTATGTAAACTATATACATTGTTGTAGGAATTAGCCAATGAGATGGGGTAGGGATGAGAAAGGATTGGGAAAGGTATTCACCAGAGAGTAGAATTCAAATGGAAGATAATTTGGTAAAAGTAGAAATAGAGAGATGTTAGCAAGCTATTGAAAGAGTAAAGATTTGATTTAATGAAGACCTGTTCCAGTGTGGTAGCTATACAAATGGAAAGAATGAATATAGATGAGAGATATGAAAGTTGAAAAGATAAGACTTGGCAATGAATTGGATATGTGGAGTGAGTCTGAGACAAGAATAGAAGATGACAGCAAAGTTGTGAGCCTAGGTGACTGGGAAGATAGCCATATCCTTGACAATAATAGGGAAATTTGGAAGAGGAAAGGTTTGGAAGGGAAAGACAATGAATTCTGTTTCAGACATGTTGCATTTGAAATGGACATCCAATTTGAGTTAGTTGCAGACTTGCTAGAGCTTAAGAAAAAATTTAGGTCTAGATATGTAAATTTGGGAATCATTTGCATTGAAATGTTAAGTAAGTGCTTGGGAAGTGATAAGATCACTGCCTGTAATAGTATAAAATAAAAAAGGCAGGTCTGGGACAGAGCCCTGGAGGGCACCTACTGTTAGTGACCTGGATAAATAATCAGCAAAGGAGGTAAAGTTAGAATGGTTAGAGAGGAAAGAGGAAAACTAGTAGAGAAGGAAGGACTAGGACAGAGCCCTGGGGGGCACCTACTATTAGTGACCTGGATAAAGAACCAGCAAAAGAGGTAAAGTAATAGTGGTTAAAGAGGAAGGAGGAAAACTAGTAGAGAAGAGTATTTTGACTATCTAGATGGGCAAGAATATCCAGAAGTTAAGGGTGATCAATGATATTAAAAACTGGAAAGAGAGCAAAACAAGGACTTAGGAAAAGCCATAGATGCAGTAATTTAGAGATGACAAGTGATCTTAGAGAAAACAATTTCAGGGGAATGGTTGAAGAATGTATAGAATATATGGAAGGCATATAGTGGAAAGAGAGGAAAGAGAGACACCGATTATAGTCTCTTAGAACAATCCTTCATAACAGAGGTCATTTTCATACTATAAAAATGGCTCAAAATAATGTTAATGCAGAAAGATCGGATTATAAAAGTAGCAGGGATTAATTTCTGTTTTTGTTTTGTGGGTGAGGATAAGTAAGTTTTGTGGGGGGTAGGGTGTTGGAGATAATTAACTTTCTAGTTTTTCTAGAAATTTTCCACCAGCATGTTGCCTATGGAAAAGAAGGTAGACCAGAAAACTGAGGTTTAATCCTGATTCTCTCAACAGTTATCTGTGAGTCAGGATACATCACTTAACCTCTCTGAGCCTCAGTTTCCTTAAAAATAAAATAAAAAGTGGATGACAGTTTTTCTAAAATTTCTCACAGTTCTAAGAGTTTATCAAGGAAATGTTCTTTTTTTTTTTTTTTTTTTTTTTTTTTTTTTTTTTTTTTTTTTTTTTTTTTTTAGTGAGTTTTCAATAGTACTATAGGATTTAGAGATGGAAATGAGTTTAGTATTGATTTAATATGACTACATGATTTTATGAATGAGGAAACTGGGATTGAGAGTGGTTAAATAATTTGATCAAGGTCACAAGATAATAAATAGCAAACTTGGAATTTTAACCTAGTTTTTATGGTTCTAAGAACTGTGCAATTGTTCAGTTGCACTATGGTTCCTCCAAGTCTTATCAAAGAATATGTAAATCTATTTTTTTTCTTTGCTTCTAAGAAAATACTGGCAGCCTGAAAAATCAAAATGAGAGGTAGACTTTCAAGATAATGTAATGTAAACATTATCAACAAATGTGGGAAACATGATAAAGGGGTCTAGAGACTGAATCCATTTAATTCCCCAAAAGCTGTGGTATGAGTGTGAAACACTACTCTTCTTGAGATGCTCAGAGTTGATAGGAAAAAAAAGATCTAAGGAGAAATAAGAAGAAAGACAAAGTAAAGCAGCTTGGTCAATGGGGACAAATACATAAACTGGAGGCAATGTCAACAGGGAAATACAAGAATTAAAATAAGAAAAGCACACAAACAGAGATTAAAAGGAAAACAAAATGAAAATATTCTTCTTAAAAATCACTGAGCTAATAATGTTGGAGAGAAGGAAAAATGTTGCATCAAGCAGTCTAACTTGGCGATTGCAGAAATTTTCAAAGAGATAGAGGAAGTAATGGATACTGTTATTCCAATCAAGTTGTGATGTGACTCTCTTATAACTTTATTTGCAAGTAAAGCTTGAAAGCTTGTAAAGCTCCTTAAAAATTACTATATATTTATTTTATGTGTCTGCTGTATTTACTTATATATGAACATATTGTCTTCTCTGCTAGAAAGTAGATATTTGAGGGCAGGACCTATCTCAATTTTATAATCATATCTCCATACACTAGTGCAGTGTAGCTTCTCAGTAACAGTAATTGGCTGGTGGCAAGACTGGAATTAAAAGGAAAAAAAATCAAGGATATTTAGATTAGATATGATTAAAAGCATGGAGAATTTTTTTTTAAATTTCATGAGAGAGTTGGAGACTTATCTCTAACTTAATCTCAATTCTCTGAATCACCTATGACCCCTTGTGAGGTCATGTAGTTGAATGTGGGGCTCAGGAAAAATTTGTCAACAGTAAAGATATCAAATATCCCACTAAGATTTAATTCTTTATGTAAAAATGAACAAGCACATCTATCTCAGCATGCAGATTTTCTTTCATCTTTAATAAATGGTAAAATTATATGTATATTAAAGAATTATTTTAAAAAGAAATTTCTTTGTGATTTAACAGTAAATGTTTCATTTGTATAAACTATTTTATACACCTATATACCTGGGATCACATAATTTCTCAAATGAAAAAATGTGGCAAGCACGAAAAGTTTAATAGCAGTTTAATAGGACATGAATAGACCTGTCTCAATGAATTGCCACACCAGCCAAGATGATGGTTCTTAGTCAGATAGGTGGCATAGATGTAAAATGATGTAGATGTAAAATGAGCAAGACTTAAATGGGCCAGGGCAAGTCACCTCTCTCAATTAGTCTCAGTTTTTTCCTTTGTAAAATGGAAGTGATAATAGTAGAAGCTTCAGAGAGCTATTGAGAAAATTAAGTTACATTAAAATCTTAAAGCAATATATGATGACAATGATGATGATTATATGAGGTTATGTTACAAAGAAATTGCTATATGATCATGCCTTATCACATTTAGGCAAGTGAGAGGATATGATGGGCAAGTCTTCTGGAAGAGTATTTGTAATCTTTGGCAATTATTTAAATGTAATTATGCTCTTAAATGTTTAAAAAGACAAGCAATTAAATGATATAATTAAGTCTGGGCAAATTACAAAGTTCATTACTCTGTCCACATTAATATATTATAAATGTGTTGCTAGAAAAGGAGAAAACATTGGCTTAGCTCATAATTTGTATGTATACATTATTAGAATTTCCTAGTTTAAATTTGCATTTAATTGCTCATAAATAGGTTAGTTTGGAGAGCAAATAGAAAGTTACTCTACAAATCCTGAATCTACTGATACTTTGGTCTAGATGCCTGATTAAAAGCTTCCATTTTTTCTTTCCCTCAGTCCTGTACAGTATCAAATACATTGTTAGTATGCAGGGGCTATTAAAAATAGCAAATAACATATCTCAGTGGAGAATCAGAATAGTCAGTATTACAACATTCTCATTCTCTGAAGGCAAAAGCAGATTATATTCTTTCTCTGGTATTTTCTTTTGTCTTGTCAAAATCTTGAATATTTTATCTTGAATAAATTCCTGGCTTTAGTGCACTGTCCAATTACAGCAAATGCTTCTTAGTTTTTAAAAAATATCAGCATGTCTTCAGTGTTTAATTTTCTGGAATTATATTGTATGGACCATGGAAATTTTGTGCTTAAACACAAAATAAAAAATAAATAAATGTTCACTTGTTAGTGAAGGCATAGGGAAGGAAGAATGGAAGGAAGAAGGAAATGGGAGAGAGGAAGGAAAGAAGGAATGAAGGAAAGAAAGAAGGAAGGAAGGAACAAAGGAACTAAGGAAGGGAAGAAGGAAGAGAGGGAGGAAGGGAGGAAGGGAGGGAAAAAGGAAAGAGAGGGAGGGAAGGAGGCAAAAAGGGGGAGAGGAAGTAGAAGTGATAGAAGAGAAGTTCAGGGTAAAATCAACTCAAAATCAAACAAAACGTTAACAAGAAAATGTAATTATTTTGAGGTTCTAAATTCCTTATTTATATATGTTATATAGCTCATTCAGCATACATACATAGCAAATACCAAGATAGAGTTCAACTTTTCTTTTTTTGTTGTAGTTGTTGTCATGCAGCTTTTATTTTGCAAGTTGGGCCAACATAATAGGTTTAATACTTATTCCCAAATCCAAATTTTGTACATATACACACACAAGCACACATACACAGACACATATACCTGTGCAAATAAACACACTCAAATATGTGTATATATCCACATGTGTTTCAATCTCTATATAGAGGTTTTTGTGACTGATGTTTCAGAAGGACCAATTTACTGGCCCATCTATCTTATCTTCCATCTACCTACCTATCTATATACTTACCTAGCTATCTATTTATTTATGTCTAATAGACATTGATATTTCTCCAAAAAAATGATATCCTTTTTCCTTTATTAATTTTCCCCAAAGAAGTGATATCTTTTGTTTCCACATTAAGTAATTTCTAGATGTTTCACACCCACATGCCCTAACAAATGAGTTGTCCCTTGTAATAAAAATAAATAAATAAATCAACAAAGAAAACCAGCTAAATAAAACAAATTAACACAATGATGAAATCTGTGTGTAGTCTAAAATCTAAAATTACATCTATGGTTTCTAATCTTTCCACTGAAATGATACAGATGTTTCCATATTTCTTCCCTAGAGACACAATTTCTCAACTTTAGCTTTGTTTTCAGATTCCTTTTTCCCCATTGTTGTATTTGTGTGTTGTTCTCGTTGCTTGATTCTTTTTATTTTTTATTAACTTACATTGTCCACTCTTTCTCTGAACTTAGAATCTTTTTTTCCCAAGTAATAATAATATTTAGTCCATTGCATAATGTACCACAATTTTGTTCAGCCATTCTCCCAATACATATCATGTGCATTATTTCCAAAATTTTAATCACAAAAATGTTACTATGAATATTTTGGCTCTTTTAGAATCCTTCCTCTTGTCTTTGATCTTATTCTTATGATATCTCTGAATGACATTTCTGAGTCACAAAAGATATGATGAATTTAGTGTCTTATGAAACATAAATCTAAATTATTTTTCAAAATGGATGGATCATATCAAAGCACAACCAACACTGAAGTGCTGTTGTTATTCTTATAGTTCAAGTACTGTGAACTTTTTCTTTCATTTTTTATCTTTTCAATATGAAACCTTAAGTTGTTTCAATCTACATCTTATCTACTAGTAGTAATGTATGGGAATTTTTTATTTAATCATTAATAGTTTCCCTATCGTTTAATGTTACATATATTGAACTTTGTATTAGATGTTTGCGATATTTGAGGTAGCAATTAAAAAAAAAACAGTTCTTCATATACCAGCTTCATTGTCTTATTATTGCCAAATTTTAAAAAAATTTTATGCAACCAAAATATTTGTTTCCTTTATAAAAAATAATGGCCAATAATCCTTGTTTAGTTTAGGATTTTGCTTCCAGTCACAATTGTAAAAAGATGTTTCCTTCTATTCCTCTTTAAAAAAAAATAATCTATATTAATATTAAGCTTACAAATTTCATTTGTAATTTATTGTAGCATACGGTATTAGGGTCTGTTTTTAGCATTTTCCCCCATTAACATGTGAATTCCTTCAAATAGGGAATGATTTATTTTTTCTTTGTATTCCTAGTACTGTGTCTAATACAGTAACAGAGATATAATGACACTTAAAAAATTGTTGATGGATTAATTAATGGAAAAGTGGGCTTACTTTTTGTTACATTGCTTTCTGAGTTTCCCTAATAAGTCTTGCCCAATAATACTCTTCCTTCAGTATCTTTTATTCATGGATTTGATGAACATTGAACTGCTAATTTCAATTACTTGGCTTTGTTGTTGTTGTTTTTGTTTAGTCATGTCTGACTCTGTGACACATTTGGATTTTTTGGGGGCAAGGATATTAGAGTAGTTTGTCATTTCTTTTTATAACTCATTTTACAGATGAGGAAATCAAGACAAACAGATTTAAGTGTCTCATTCAGGTTCACTCACATTTCTATATAGCTTTTTGTTATTGCCATATAGAAATGTAAGTGATTATATTTTTCTCAATAATATTTTGTTCCCAAATAAACTTTCAACATTCATTTTTGAAAGATTTTGAATTCCAACTTTTTCTCCCTCACTCCCTTCACCCCCCCTTCCCAAGACAGCAAACAATCTGATATAGCTTATACATGTACAATCATTTTAACTATATTTCCATATTTGTCATGTTGTACAAGAAAAATCAGACTAAGGAAAAAAACACAAGAAAGAAAAAAAACAATACAAAAAGATGGAAATGTTATGCATTAATCCACATTTAGTCTCCATAATTCATTCTCTGTATGCAAATGATATTTTGTGTCCCTAATCTATTGGAATTTTCTTGGATCACTGCATTGCTGAGAAGAGCTGTCTATAACAGTTGATCATCACATAATCTTACTGTTACTATGTATACAATGTTATCCTGATTCTCCCTTCATTCAGCATCAGTTTATATGTCTTTGCAGTTTTTCTGAAATCAGCTGTTTACCATTTTTTAAAATAGCACAATAATATTCCATTATATTCATATACCATTGTTCAGCCATTCCGTAACTGAGGGGAATTCACTCAGTTTCCAATTCCTGGCCTCCATAAACAGTGCTACAAACATTTTTGCACATGTGAGTCCTTCCCCCTCTTTTATGATCTCTTTGGGGTCTAGCAGTGATACTGCTAGATCAAAGCTGTTGCAGTTTGGAATTGTTTGGGCATAGTACCAAATTGTTCTCCAGAATGTTTGATTCCGTTCACAACTCCATCAATAATGCATTATTGTCTCAGTTTTCCTACTTATCTTCCAACATTTGCATTATTGTTTCCTTTCAGCCAATCTGAGATATGAAATGGTATTTCAGAGTTGTCTTAATTTGCATTTCTCTAATCAGTAATAATTTAGAGAACTTTTTGCTTATGACTATAAATGGCTTTAATTTCTTCATCTGAAAATTGTTCATATTCTTTCACCATTTCTTAATTGGAAATTGGCTTGTATTCTTATAAAATTGAGTCACTTTTCTCTATATTTTAGAAAGTAGGTCTTTATGAGAAACACTGGCTGTAAAAATTGTTTCTTAGCTTTCTGCTTCCATTCTAATCTTGGCTGCATTGGTTTTCTTTGTGCAAAAAAAAAATTAATTCGATGTAAAAAATATTATCCATTTTGTTCTTCAAAATGTTCTCGAGTTCTTAGTTGTCTATAAATTCCTCCCTTTTCCAAAGATCTGACATATTAGATTATCCCTTTTCTCTCCTAAATTGCATATAGTATCATCCTTTATGTATAAATCATGATTCATTTCAACTATATCCTGATATAGCATGTGAGATATTGTTCTAAATGACTAGTTTCTGCCATATTATTTTCCAACTTTCCCAGCAATTTTTGTCAAATTGTGAATTTTTATCCCAGAAGCCAGAGTTTTTGATTTATTAAGCAGTAGATTATTGTAGTCATTGATTATTGTGTCTTGTATATCTAACTTATTCCATTGGTCCACTATTCTATTTCTTAGCCAGTACCAAATGGTTTTAATGATTGTTACTTTATAATATAGTTTAGGTTTGGTTTGGATAGGGCACTTTCCTTTTTATTTTTTTTCATTAATTCCTTTGATATTTTTGATTTTTTGTTCTTCCAGATGAATTTAATTATCTTTTTCCAGCTCTTTAAAATTTTTAAAAACATTATAAAATTTATAAAAATTGATGTGACACTGAATAAGTAGATTAACTTGGGTAGAATCACTATATTTTATTATGTTAGCTTAACGTATCCATGAGCAAATGATAATTTCCCAAATATTTATATTTGAATTTGTGTGAAAAGTGTTTTGTGATTGTGTTCATTTAGTTCCTGTTTGTCTTGGCAGATAGACTAACAAATATTTTAAGTTGTATATGGTTATTTTTTTTTATTTAATAGCCTTTTATTTACAGGATATATGCATGGGTAACTTTACAGCATTAACAATTGCCAAATCTCTTGTTCCAATTTTTCACCTCTTACCCCCCCACCCCCTCCCCTAGATGTCAGGATGACCAGTAGATGTTAAATATATTAAAATATAAATTAGATACACAATAAGTATACATGACCAAAACGTTATTTTGCTGTACAAAAAGAATCAGACTCTGAAATATTGTACAATTAGCTTGTGAAGGAAATCAAAAATGCAGGTGTGCATAAATATAGGGATTGGGAATTCAATGTAATGGTTTTTAGTCATCTCCCAGAGTTCTTTTTCTGGGCATAGCTGGTTCAGTTCTTTACTGCTCCATTGGAAATGATTTGGTTGATCTCGTTGCTGAGGATGGCCTGATCCATCAGAACTGGTCATCATCTAGTATTGTTGTTGAAGTATATAATGATCTCCTGGTCCTGCTCATTTCACTCAGCATCAGTTCGTGTGAGTCTCTCCAGGCCTTTCTGAAATCATCCTGTTGGTCATTTCCATAATATTAATATAATATTCATATACCACAATTTATTCAGCCATTCTCCAACTGTATATGGTTATTTTTAATGGGATTCCTCTTTCTATCTCTTTGCTACTGGTCTTTGTAACTTATAGAAATGTTAATGATTTATGTGACAAATAAAATTTGCAACTTTGCTAATATTAATTGTTTCAAGTAATTTTTCATTTATTCTTTAGAATTCTCTAAATATAGTATCATATCATCTACAAAGAGTAGTAATTTTGCTTCCCTATTGACTGTTCCAATTCCTTCAATTTCTTTTTCTTCTCATTACCTTTTTTTATTGCAGTAAGTTTAATTATTTTTTTAAATACACATTGCTTTATGAATCATGTTTGGAGAGAAAAATCAGAACAAAAGAGAAAAAAAAAAACTATGGGAGACAGAAAAAAAAAAAAACCCAAAAAAAGACGTGAGCATAGCATGTGTTGATTTACATTCAGTCATATTATTTTTTTTTCTGGATGCAAATGCCATTTTCTGTTCAATGTCTATTGGACTTGCTACTGAACTACTGAGAAGAACCAAAGCTTTCATAGTTGGTCATTGCACATTCTTGCTGTAATCGTGAACAATGTATTTCTGGTTCTGCTTGTTTCACTCAGTATTAGTTCCTGTAAATCCAGGTCTTTCTATAGTCAGTTTCTTCATCATTTTTGGTGGACCAATAATATTTCATCACTTTAATGTATTGCAACTTGTTCATCCATTCCCCAATTCATGGGCATCCATTCCTTTTCCAATTCTTTGCTACCACAAAAAAAAGAGCTGCTACAAACATTTTTGCACATGTGAGTCCTGTTTCCTCCTTTAGAATTTCCTTGGGCTAATGTCCCAGTAATGGCACTGATGGGTCAAAGGGTATGCACAGTTTTATAGTTCGTTGAGCATAGTTCTAGATTGTCATCCAAAATGATTGGATCCTTTCACAACTCCACCAACAATGCATTAGTGTCCCAGTTTTCCCATAACCTCTACAACATTTATCATTTTCAGTTTTTGTCATTTTAGCCAATTTGAGAGGTGCTGTTGATTTAGAGCATTTTTATATAAGTAGCTTTAATTTTATTATCTGAAAATTTTCTGTTTATATCCTCTGAACATTTATAAATTGGGAAATAACTTGTATTCTTATAAATTTGACACAGCTTTATTATGGGTGTTGTATTTTGTCAAAAGCTTTTTCTGTAACTATTGAGATTATCATATGATTTCTACAGATTTTGTTATTGATTTGGTCGATTATGGCAAGAGTTTTCCTGATATTAAAACAGCCCTGAATTCCTGATATAAATCCTACTTGGTCACAGAGTATTATCCTGCTGACAAGTTGCTGTAATCTCATTGTTAATATTTTATTTTAAATTTTTGCATCAATATTTATTAGGGAGTTTGATCTGTAATTTTCTTTTTCAGTTTTGGCCCTTCTTGGTTTAGGTATCAGTGCCCTATTAGTGATATAGAAAGAATTTGGCAATATTCCTTCTTTACCTATGCTTCTTATAAATAACATATTGTAGGATTCTGTTTTTTTTTTTTAATCCAACCTGCTATTCTCTTCCATTTTATGAAAGCATTCATACCATTTACATTCACAGTTATAATTACCAGCTCTGTATTTCCCTCCATCCTATTTTGTTCCCTGTATATACTTTTGTTCTCTCTTTTCACCCTTTCTTAGATGTGTTTTTAACCCACTCCACCCACTACTTTATCTTTTATTAATTTCCCCCCTTCTGTTACCCTTTTCCCTAGTGTTTGTGCTTTCCCTTCTATCCTGTTAATTCCCTTTCTTTTCCTCTTTCTCCTCCTAATTCATTATGTATTTATTTAGATTTTTATACCCAACTAAATGATTAAATTATTCCCTCATAGAGCCAAAAGTGATGAGAACAAGCTTCAGGCAATCCTCATCTCCTCCTTTTCCCTCCCAGGATTGTGCACCTTTCATGTGAACTAATTGTCCCATTATACCTCCCTTTTCTACTTGGTCCACTATAAACCCTTTCCCAGCCCTAAATGTCATTTTATTTGAAGTCATCACATCAGGGACAATCCACAACTTCACCCTCAGTCCATGTGATGCCCCCCATTGTGGACCCCAGGTACAGATACAGTTACAGGAGTTACAGATATTGTTTTCCAATATAGATATATAAACTATTTAAACTGCATATATATATATATATATTATTATTTTATATATATTATAATTATATATATATAATATAATTATAATAAATATAATATATATATATATAATAATTATATATATTTTATATATTGTATATGTATGTATATATATATATATATATATATATATTTTCCCCCCTTTTTACCTTTATATAGTTGTCTTGTGTCCTCTGTTTGTAGATTAAATTTTCTGTTTAGTTCTGTCTTTTTCAACACAACTGATTGAAAGTCTCTTACTTCATTGAATGTTCATCTCCTCCTCTGAAAGATGATTCTGAGTCTTGCTGGATAGTTAATTCTTGATTGTAACCCCAGGTCCTTTGCCTTCCAGAATACAGTATTTCAGGCTCTCTGAAGATTTACTGCATAAGCTGCCAGATCCTGCATAATCCTGACTATTTCCCAGCTTGCAATATTTTTTCCTTGAGATTATAATTTTGGATTTTTGCAACAATGTACCTTGGGGCTTTCCTTGTGGGATCTCTTTCCATAGGTGATCAATGGATTCTTTCAATGAGTATTTCTCCCTCTGTTTCTAGAATATTGAGGCAGTTTTCTTTAATGAACTCTTGTAGAATGCTATCAAGACTCTGTATTTTTTTTTTTTTGGTTATGGCTTTCAAGTATGCCAATAATTTTTACATTGTCTCTTTTGGACCCAGTTTTCTATGTTGGCTATTTTTCCAATGAGGTATTTTACATTTTATTCCATTTTTTCATTCTTTTTAGTTTATTTGATTGATTTTTGCTGTCTCACAAAGTCATTAGCTTCCATTTGCCCTGTTCTAGATTTTAATATGTGAATTTTTTTTCAATTTGCTTGTGTATTCCTTTTCCATTTGGTCCATTCTACTGTTTAAGGAGCTGTTTTTTTTTCAGCCAATTTTTTCTTTCCTTTTCCAAATCATTGAGTCTCTAATGCATACTTTAATTTCTTTTCTCATTTTTTCTTCAACATCTCTTGTTTGCTTTTTTGAAGTCTTTTATGAGAATTTCCAAGAAATCTCTTTGGTCTTCAGACCAATCTCACTCTGAGATTTCTTCTGTGGACATTCTGTCTTCTGAATTTTTGTTTTGGTCTGCCCTGTCACCATAGTAACTTTCTATGGTCAAATTATTTTTTTTCTCACTTTCTTTCCTTTTCTTTTGTTATTTCCTCTTTTTTTATTTTTACTTTCAAGGTAGAACTCAGCTTGTGGGATTAAGGTGCTCCTATCTCAAGCTTTCTGTCTAGCTCTGAGTTTTGGCTCAGAATTTTCTACTGCTAGTTCCTTTTTTGGTCCTGACCCCCCAAAATCAATTAATAAATATTTATTAACTACCTACTTTGTGCTATATTATGCAAAATACTGGAAACATAAAACCTATCTGATTTGTCAAAACCTATACAAAGATAGTATATTAGAGGTAGTAACTCAGATGAACTCTTTCAATATTCCTCTCCAAACTACTTTAAAATCATACCTCAAAAAAAAAAAAAAAAACTTTGGAATAGCAGAATGAAAAAAAAATGTCTAGGTGAAGCATTTTTTGGGGGTTAAAAATTTAATAGATTGGTAGGAGACATCTTTGCCACTTAAATGAATGCCTGTCTGGAGTATACACAATGTTAACTATAGTAGCCACAGCAGCTAAAGCAGCAGAATGAAAAGGAGCAAGAGTTCTTAGTCCAGAGATGGTAAAAGGGTCAGACAACTGCTCAGACCCAAATTATTGGGCACCCTTTGTTGACAACATTATTGATAACATTCATATACTACAATTTATTCAGCCATTCTCCAAGTGATAGCCATACATTTAGTTTCCAGTTTCTACCCACTACAAAAAGGGATGCCACAAACATTTGTGCACATGTGGGTCATTTTTCCTTCTTTAAGATGTCTTTGCAATATAAGCCCAGTAGTAACACTGCTGGGTCAAAGGGTATGCACAGTTTGATAACTTTTTGAGCAAACTGCTCTCCACAATGGTTGGATTTGTTCACAGTTCCACCAACAATGTATCAATGTCCCAGTTTTCCCACATCCTCTCCAACATTCATCATTATCTTTTCCTGTCATCTTAGCCAATCTTGGAGGTGTATAGTGATATCTCAGAGTTGTCTTAATTTGTGCTCAATAGTGATTTGGAACAAATTTTCATATGACTAGAAATAATTTCAATTTCTTCATCTAAAAATTGTCTATTCATATCCTTTGATCATTTATTAATTGGAGACTGGCTTGATTTCTTATCAATTTGAGTCAATTCTCTATATATTTTTGAAATGAGGCCTTTATCAGTACCTCTCAACGTAAAAATGTTTTCCCAGTTTATTACTTCCCTTCTAATCTTGTCTGCATTAGTTTTGTTTGTACAAAACTTTTTTAACTTAATATAATCAAAATTATCCATTTTGTCAGAACCTTTCATGTTTAAAGACCAGAATCTAGACAAGGAAAGGGACAAAAATCACTGAGTAAAAAAAAAAAAAAAAACACCTTAAAAAGCAGAATAAGCCAAGTGGAAAAGAAGTCCCAAAAGTGCAATAAATAAAATAATTCCTTAAAAATGTGAATAGGACAAATGAAAGGTGATGATTCCACAAGACATTAAGAAACAAACAAAATAAAAAGAATGAAAAAATAGATGAATATATGAAATATTTAATTTGGAAAAAAAAACAATTATTCTGGAAAATATATCGAAGAGAAATAATTTAAGAATTATTGGACTTGAAAACCATGATCAAAAAAAGAGCTTAGATTTCATATTTCTAGAAATCATCAAAGAAAACCACTGAAAACTTAGATTGAAAGAGTAAAATATAAAATCAAAGACACCATTGAATATCTTGTCAAAGAAGTATTCAAGTGACAACTCCAAGAATAAGATAACCAAATTTTCAGGTCTCCCAGATAAAAGAAAAAATACTTCAAGTAGCCAGGAAAACATTTCAGGATCACATAAGATTTAGCAGCTTCAACCTTAAAGGAAAGGAGGGCTTGGTATTTGATATTCTGGAAGGCAAACATGCTGGAATTAAAATCAAGAATAACCTACACAGCAAAACTGAATATAATCTTTCAGGGTGAAAAAAAAAGAATATTTAATGAAGGAATTTCAAGCATTCCTGATGAAAAGATCAGAAAGCAATAGACAACTTAACATTCAAAGATAGGATTCAAGAGACATATGAAAAGATAGATTGAGTCTGCCATTATAGACTCAATAATGTCAAATTATTTAGGAAATATTTGGAAAATATCTATTTAAGAAGATGATACATGTGACTTCTAAGAATTTTATCTTTCTTAGGGTGATTAAAATGTATATACAAACAGAGAGGGCTAGAGTGCGAACTAATTATGTTGGAATGATCATATACATGTATGTATATATAAATATATCACATGAGAAAGAGGGATGTACTACAAAAAAGGGAGGAATGGAGAAATAGCATGGGTAAAATTTTTTCATGTAAATTTTTTCGCATAGAGGTTTGCAAGAAAGAACTTTTACCCAGAGGGGAAAATAGAGGGATTGAAAGCAATGCAGGAATCTTATTTTCATGAGAATTGGTTTAAAGAGAGAAGAATATAAATGCACAATCAGTTATGTATAGGAATCTAATTTTCCTAGTAGAACAATAGGAGGGGAAGATGATGATAGAAAGTAATGGATGATAAAATGAAGGAAAGATTCAAGGAGGCAGTGGTTAGAATCAAAAATGACTTTTTGGGGAAAAAAAGAAAAAGAGATGGAAAAGAAAGAGGGGTGAAGGCAATATTATGGAGAAAAGACACATTTTTTCTGAGCTCTCCCCATCACTCTCAAGCTAACAGGAAATCCAACCTCTGAAATGGTTTTGGAGTGACCGAACCCACAAATATTGGAAATGTAACAAATTACCACCAGAAGGTAATTTCGAAGATCTCCAGAAAAGGTCTGTTTCAAGTGAGCATGGAGGTGTGCCAGCCAAGCACAGGTGTGAGCACAGATGCTGAGTTCAGGCAGCACTCGAGTCCCAAGGCTGTGTGGGCTCCATTAACAATAGTATCTACCAGGAGGAATCCACATCAGGGTTGGCTACAGTTGCAAGCCAGTAGATCAGCAAACTAGTTACAAGACATCAAACACAAATACAAAAGGGAAGTAGTGGGCCACTAAATGCCAGAATTTCATGAGACCTGGCCATGTTTACCCAGCACCAGAAGTTAGTCAGCACTGACCCAGCACAACCATTGTCTCTTGTAGAAACTTGGACAATTTCTCTCTTTGCCCTAAAAACAAACCTCAACTTTAATAAATAATGAACAAACAAACAAACAAAAAAACAAAACAAAAAGAACTTTGACCACAGATAGTTTTTTTATGGAGAAAGAGAACAGATTTCAAACCCTGAGGTCACTAAAGGCAGATTGTCTCCATATTCCCCAAAGGGTGATATAAATTGGTCTCCATCTCACAAAGTTCTCTTGGAAATAGTTAAAAAGGATCTTAAAATAAAGCTAAAAGAAAAATGGGGAAAGGAAATGAGAACTTTGCAAGAGGGTTTGGAAAAAGAAATATAAAAATTATGTGAAAGAAACATATTTAAAGCAGAGTGATATAGATTAATGGTAAAAGGCTCAGAATCTATTATGCTTCAGGTGAAGTAAAAAAAAAAAAAGCAGGGGTAGCCATTGACTAAGATGATACGAAAAGATAATGATGAATGTTGGAGGGGATGTGGGAAATGTTTAATGATAATGAAAGAAACTACATTTTGCTAAAATATATCATAGACAATGCATTAATATAACATTTTAGCACAAATTTCTCTAATAAGAATCTCATTTTTCATATATAGACTGAGTAGAGAACTGAATCAAATTTATAAAAAATAAGTTATTCTATTATAGCCAAAGGATATAAATAGGTAATTTTCAGAATAAGAAATCAAAGATATCTATAATCATAGGAAAAAACACTCCAAATCACTATTGATTAGGAAAATTAAATAACTCTGAGGTATCGCCTCTCAGAAATGAAAAGTGCTAGAGGGAATGAGGTACACTAATATGTGACAATAATGAACTGGTTCTACTATTCTGGAGAACAATGGGAATTATCCCCAAAGAGTTATAAAACTGTACATTTGATTTCACCAAGAAATGTTAGTTTTGTATCCCAGAGATTAAAGAAAGGGGAAAAGACCTATATATCAAAAGAGGGTAGATGTAATAGTAGATTTTGTAAGTAAGTCATGAACATAGAAGTTGAAGAAAATGTGTCATCAAGCAAAAGTAAAGACTTAGAGAAAAACCATGAATTAGTCTTTATATGACTCCTGAGTTATTATTTCTAGGGGAGAAAGAGTAAGAAGAAAGGAGAGAGGGTGGAAGGAGAAGAGAGAGAGAGATAGAGATTACACGAAAGTCATCAACAAAAGAGTAAAGATACTAAAGTCTTATAAATAAAACAGATCCCATAAATAAAACAGATCCCAAAGTCTCTATAGTTATGATATTATGATGATAGTAAAGAAATGTAAAATTTTCAATTCTCAGGTTTTTGTTTGTTTGTTTTTGTTTGTTTGTTTTTTACTACTCAGGATGCAACATTTTAAGCTTCATGATAATAAAGTGAAGAAGGGGGAAACAAATAATTTCCATTATCTAAAATATTGCTTAGTTGGAAATGGAACTGGAATATTTCACTGGTGCTAGTCAATGAAAATTCTTAAATAACTCTGCAAATACTTCAGTTTTGTGGCTGGGTAACTTGAAGAATGTTATTGTTCTGTCATGTTTCATCATGTCCAACTCTTCATTAACCCCATTTGGGATTTTCTTGATGAATATAGAGTGCTTTGCTATGACTTTCTTCAGTTCATTTAACAGAAAACTGTGGCAAAAGTGGTTGTGACTTGTTCAGGGTCATACATCTAGAAAGTGTTTGAGACGAGACTTGAACATAGGAAGATGAATTTTCCTAACTTGAGACCTAGAACTGCTTTGCCACCTAGCTGCCCTGTAATTTGAATAATATTGGGGCACAAGTCCTGTCACACCTTTCTCTGGTTCTATCTCTCCATTGTGTTTCACATTCATAATTGTATAATTATATAATTAAACAAAGCATTCTATTCACACTTATAAACCTCAAAAAATTTCCTTGTGATATGTGATCTTCCTTCCAGGTTTTGCATTTTGAAAGCTTATTTGTACTTAATGCTATCTTATCTTAGTAGTAAATAAGTATATTATACAAAGTCCTGCATTAAGGATTGGGTTCTCATACTGATGTAATCACCAGAGAACCTTAGAGGTAAACTAATTCATTCTCTCTCTCTCTCTCTCTCTCTCTCTCTCTCTCTCTCTCTCTCTCTCTCTCTCTCTCTCTCTCTCTCTCTCTCTCCCTCCCTCTCTATCTGTCTCTCTGTCTCTCTCTCTGTCTCTATTTCTGTCGCTGTCTCTCTCTGTCTCTCTGTCTGTCTGTCTCTCTCTCTTTCTCTCTGTGTCTGTCTCTCTATATCTATCTCTCTTTCTCTCAGTTTTTGCCAGTCCATATGCAGTAGAAGGCATTAGTCCAAGGCAAAGATGACTAGTTAAATAAATCCCCGTTTTGCTTTAGCTATGGAACAGATCCCCTGTACTGGGATGTAGAAATTGACCCAATTCCCTTGTCCATTCAGAACCTTCTGCTTGCCTATTTTCTTTTGGTTTTTCTGGTTTATCAGGCACTGATATGGGCTTTGTATTCAGGTTACTTCCTTCCTGTTATCTTTTGGATGTAATGGAATCATCAATCTCTTCTTGGAATAATACATCTATTGACTACAGTCTTTGTTCTCTGTAATCACTCTGCATCATAATTACTGGCCTAACTCAGCTGATCCTATTCCAGTTTTGACCAGAGTCATCTTGTATCCAACCAAGAATTGATGTTAAAGGTCTGCAATAGAGATAGTAAAGTGGAGTAATAAAACCTGAGTTCAAATTCTACTTTATTTACTGTCTCTGTGACCCCTGGGTAAAGAACAACCTCTCTGGTCTATGATTTTCTAACCTGTAAAATAGGGACATTGAAACAAGTTATTATCAGAGGGCTATTGTGGGGATCAGTTGAGATCATATATGTAAAGCACTTTGTAAACCTAAAAAGTAGTATAACTCCATTTTTACAATGCTAAATGCATGTTTGTTAGACACATTATTTTTCAATAGGAATGGAAATTTAGATATTCTGAATATTTATTGTATTTTGCTAAGAATTATTATGTAAGTAATATATGGATTGCCAGTTGGTAAAATTAGAATACAATACTCAAATTAGAATATAGAATGCTACAATATTCCAATAACATTACATCAGTACTTTTCTATAAATAATTGTATTAAAATGAATCAAAATGAATTGATTGTGATTTCATCATTGAGAATATTTATTGCATTGGTACAGACTACAATCCATTCATGGTAGCCTAATCTCTGCATCCTTTGTCTATATCTTCCCATATTGGGTGGCCTTTGCCACAAAGACTACCCAATATGTCATGGGCTTTTCTTGAGTTTTCCTGACATTTTGTAGATTTCATTAGACTACATAGGCTATCTCTCAGTCATGGGTTATTTCTTAATTTCCTCTCACTATATAACCAGCTCATCTTCCCTACCCCCAGTCATACATTTTCTTGATAGCATCCTTTACACCACAGGGATTAAACTTGTTGGCAAGCCACAAAATACAATAAAATACAGATAATATTAATTTGTGGTTCTAAAATCAATATCCATTCCTATTTGAGTTTGACAACATTATTTTATACCACTTTTCTTCCCTAATTCCTTGTTTGAAATGTCTTATAATCTGCTTGTGGCACTCATCTATTTATTTCCCATTATCCTTTGGGTGATTCCCAACTTCAGTTCAGTCAAATGACTTAAAAGCATTTTATTAAGTGCCTCTGATGTATGAGATACTATATTAAGTAGTAAGGATTCAAAAGACAAAAGTAAAATATTTCTGGACTTGCAGAAGGTTATATTCCAAAAGGGAAGACAATAATTTTACACACGAATCTAAAATGAATAAATATGAAATAGATAAAAGATATAGTTTACAAAGGAAGAGAACTTGCAGCTATTGGAATCAGAAAAGTCAAACACTACTATAAGGTAGTATAGCTAATTTGAGTTTTATAAAAACAAAATAACTCCTCCCCCCAAAAAAAAAAAGAAACCCTCAAGATTTGAAAAGCCAGAGGGAAGAAATATTTGGATGAAAGTGTTAGCCATAGCCCTTTGTATATTTGTGACCTTTTCTTCAAAGGCACAGTGATGGGAGATGAACAATGAATATGTCAGTATGTCCATATTGAAGAATTCAGTTCCTCTGAGACCGTAGTTTTCCAAAATTCAGAGACATAGAACTTTTATCAAAAGAATACTGACATTAAAAGCTAGGCATTTGTTTCAGGAGAAAACTGGGTATCATTAAAAGAAATTTCCTATTTCCCAAAGGCAGTCTATCCGGAACAGTTTAATTTCTCTTTGGTGACTCAGAAGCCTCCTTAAGAACATTGTCATCAGTGCCTCAAACTCATCATTGTGAACATCAATTATCATCATACTGATTATGGGCGAAAGGACTAGTGAAAAGAAAGTGCTTTCTGCTATAAGACCTGATGAGGGAGTTTATTGTAGTTATAGGAACAAATTTAAATGAGAGTTCTTTAGGTCTCCCCATTCAAGTTGCAAGAACAGAGAATGGACATGAAGGTCTTAGTCTAGATGATACCAGATTTTTACTCTATTTCTAATGTGGCACTAGCTTTTATAAATAAATTCATTCTATTTCAATTTTTTACAAGTCAGCAATGATATTATTAAGCATTTGGGTCCCTCAGAACATGTCACAGGGATTACATTTTTAGATTTGCAAGAAACTTTAGAATTCATTGAGTGCAATCTATTTAACAGAGAAGGAAACTGAAGCCACTAAAGATGAAATACCTTTCTCATGATCACACTGGTAGTAAATGGAAAAGGGAAATTTTAAGTCCCAAATCACTGCTTTTAAATTCAGTTTTTTTTTTCCCCATTATATAATGTTATCTACTTCGATTAAATTAGGAATGCTCTAAGATGTTTGCAAACCTTATACCATATATTGACATGTTAGGGCTATAGTGATATGGTTAACTTTATTATATCTATTTAGAAACCTTGTATTAAGGTCATGAAATTAATTATAATTCCAATGACATCAGAAGAAGGAAGTCATGGCATTTCTTTTATTTTATTGAAAAAGAAATGACGTTACTGATATAGGGAATCATTCATCATTTATCTGTAGGGGTAACTTGTTAAAGCGAAGGTAAAAATTAATGCAAAACTTGGGGGAAAACTTGTAAATAAAGATATAGAATTCAGTTGAAACAACCCCAACCAATGTTTTAAATCAATTTTTGATGCTGAGAAATCAGTTATAAGTAGATGAAGCAATATTAATGCTAATTATTTTTATATTAAAAAGCTCTAATCATAAGTATATCTCGAAACTCTTTCCTGAGTTCTCTCATTTTGTCTCTCTACACCTTCTTTGTTTCTTCATTTGCTTTGATGGATTTAGTTATTATTTCTATGAACATGACTCCCAAATCTACATATCTTATTGTATCCTTTCTCCTGATTTCTACTGACCATGACCATGACCAATGATGTATTAAATATTTTTAACTGGATGCTCCATACACATCTCAAAATCAACTTATCTAAAATAGATCTCATTCTTTTCCACTAAAATGAACCCTTTAACCTATCTTTCCCATTTCTTTTTAGGGCAACCTTTTTGTACTTTGCTCTCAAAGAGGACCAAATCATTCTTTCAAGTACCCAGATTTCCAGTCTCACTATTCTCTTTTGCTCTTCCTTTACAATAGGAAAAAAATTGTCATTTTGCCTCCACAACTTTTTTCAGATTTTTGTCCTTGTCTCTCACCACACAGCTATAATCCTAATTCAAGTTCTCATTACCTTCTAGCTAAAATCTTAAAATAATTTCCTAATTGGATTTTATGACTCAAGACATTGCCCAATTTTTATCTATCCTCCACCTGTTAAAAAAGTAAATTTTCTAAAGTAAAAATATTTTGACTCTTATGTTCAAACTCCAATGAGTCTGTGTAATCATTGGGAGGCAAATAAAGAAAGTATTATAAAATCCCCTGCCATTTAAAGATTTTAACAATTTTACTCTTTCCTATCCATCCAGTATTCTTATACAACATTTCTATCTACATACTCTTCTCCAGACATATTGGCTTATTTTGTTCCTCACATTTTTGGAGTCCTTTACCTCCTCATTTCTGTATCTTAAAAGCAAATATCCAAATATTCCTTTAGAGGAATAAAATAATTCTGAAAATTTACCTCTTCCTTTTGGTCTACCATCTTAATTAAATTTGATAAGATAACCCATTTTATCTTAAAGACAGAGATAAATGACATCCTCATCTGTTGTTTTTATGTATCTTATAACCTCAGACAGTGGGCTTCATTTAATGTTGAGTGGATTTTTTCAAAATATTGATCAGTGACATCTATCTTTGTCAAATGAACAAGATTTTTTTTAGGGGGAAGGCGAGAGAATCTGTCTTTTATTAATTCTAATTTACTAAGAAAGATGGTTCTCTGATTCATGTTTCTCAATAATGATTTTAGGGATGAAGAGCTAGATGGTGATGGTAAGGGTCCATTCAACATAACAGTGCAATTGCAGAGGAAAAAAATAAAGATATGCCTAATTCAGTTTCAGTGGAAGATAGTGGTATAATATTGTAAATATTCCATGCAGGTACTTACCTTACCTTGAGAAGAATTGCATTTTATTCTTTTCAATCCCATATTTATTTTTTCCTTTGAATCATTTGGAGAAATCAACTCCCTAAAAATTAGAAAGTCTTGGCAGGGGGTAGAGGGTATAATATACTTTGATTATATAGTAACAAAACAAATGATAGGGACTAGAACCGGGATTTCATTCATCACTCCAGGTTAGAAAATTCCATCTATTAATGCAGGGTAGCTCCTTTTTTGCAATTTATTTTTGTTGTTGGTCATTTTTCAGTTATGTCTGACTCTTGGTGACCTTGTGTGGCAGTTTGTGTGGCAAAGATATTGGAATAGTTTGTCATGTCTTTCTCCAGCTCATTCTATATGTGAGCAACTGAGGCAAACAGGATTAAATGACTTTTCCAGAGTCCCAGTTTCCCAGATGAATCTTCTTGACTCCAGGTCTGGCATCTATCCCTTTCACCACTTGGTTGTCCCCTACAAGTTTTAGTCTTAGATTTTTTTTTTTTTCAAAAGCACCAAAAATTTAAAGTTCCTTACTCAGAGTTATACAAGCCAGGCTGTATAAAAGATGGGAGCTTCATGTCTTTCTGGTTTTGAAGCTAGCCCTCGATCCAATATGTTGAAGATAAATGGAAGATGGGAGATATCCTCCCCATTAATCTTTCTGCTTATACTTAATCGATGGGTAAAAGTCAGGTAGTGCAAATTTTCCCAGAAGAACTTGGAAATTATTCCATTCCAGTCAAGCAAAAAAAAAAAGAAAAAGAGATTTCATTTCCCAAGTGGTGAACATATGCATGTAGAAGAGAGGATAGCCTAGAAGCCAGAAAATCGAATGAGTAGCAGTACAAAATAAGAGAAGACAATATCACACACTCAGCAGCAAGCAAGTATCATATTTTGAAGCAGAGAAGGTCTCTCAATTACTTTGGTTCTGGTGGTCAGCCTTCTGTTGTAGTTTCTGATTATTATTTGCCTGGTGTGAACAGTGTTTCATTGTGATTTTCCAAGTGATAATATACTCTTGAAAATGTCTCCATTAAAATGGTCAGAAAGAAGGAAAGAAGATTATGGCTGTGATTATGATTGTTTCTTTCTCATCCCCACACGAGTTTTGACTGTTTTATATACTATTTATGGTCATTATTTTAATTTGTTAGTACTAGAATCAAAATCATGATCATTTACTAGTAAGAATACTAGAAACATGACCAAATAACAGATATACTGGGTATTATTTGCACTACTGCCCTTGGATCATCTTAATCAGCTGATAAACTTTATGGCATTAGTCTAGTTTTTAGTCATTAATACCAAGAAGGGGGATAGAATATATGTAAAAAAGTACATGCTTTTTTTTTTTTTTTTTTTTTTTTTTGGTCAAATTCTATGTGGACCAGAATGAAAAAGGAAGTGAATTTTTTTTTGACCTATTGAACCACTGCTCTCCTAATAAGGGTGTTATTTGAATATGTCACAATGAATGAGAATCTGGAAAGCCTGTGTATCCATATATATATATATATATATATATATCCAGAGAGAGAGAGAGAGAGAGAGAGAGATTTTTCTATATCTATCTATATATAAATGTGCACTTAGCACATTTTAAAAAATCTATTTTATTGATTTCTGTAATTTATGTATACCTGGCCTAAAAAATCCTGGGAAAGGGATTAATTGGGATTTTACTCTCTATGACTTTGATAATCTAGGGAACTTTGAGGGTTTTTTAAATGCCACTCAGTATTATAATTATATTATTTATATATATAATTATAATTAATATTATATTATTATTATATTATATATTTATATATTATAATTTATATCTGATTTTTCAATTAGCTTTTGAATAACCTATGTACTTACCATTATTTAATCTACTGATTATTCATTTTTTTTTCAAATGATGGTTTTATTAGAGAATTCTTCCTAAAATCATTCTCATTATAGTTTCAAGAAAAAGATTCTCTCTTATGCAAGAAATTACCTTTTTTTCTGCACTAAGATAACCAATGGTGTAATGTTCTTCTTGGTTTGGTTTCAGTTTTCTTGGGATCTCTGGGAGCAGCCTTCCTTTCAGTTCAGTAATCATCACAAGTGCAGCCAGATGTTAAAGTCCAAATCCTTTATTGTCTCCTTCAAAGTCCTATTTCCTTCACTTGGGGCTTGGCTAGTTTTCTGGAGTTTTCTGGAGGCCTTCCAGGCCCCCAGAGTTTTGGTTTCAGTGGAGAAGTGAAGGAGGAGAGCCTGCCACCACAGTGCTGATGAAGATGTAAATGAATAGTGCTACAGTCTCTAGCCTTCTGTCTTCTCTGGCCTCTGAATTTCCCGAATTGAATCCTGACTAAGGGTCCTAGTTTATATGTTCTACATTGAGTATAAACCAATCATTATATCACTAGGAAACCATTATTTGTTGTAGGATTAAATCAATGCTAAACTAGATTTAACCATTGTCTCCTCAATTCCACTTAGTATCTTGTTTCAAGTTCTGGCCCATAACACAATGGTCTTCTTGTTTGTCTCTAAATGGTTTTAGCCCTCCAACAGACAATGTTTTGCTGCTGATTTTAGTGTTTTCAACAAGTTGCTTTTTGAATTCTGCTTAGGTATTCCCAATTTTTTTATTTATTTAATTTGCTTTATTTTATGGGCTCTTCTGTAATCTTTATTTGGGAAATCTGCCATTTTAAACCAGCTCTAAAAGGCCTCTTTTAAATGTTTTAGAATATATAATGGAATTGGTTCAACTGACTGGCTTTGAAATCAATTATCCTTCCACCCCACTCTCCAGTTTCTGATGTTATAATCTTCTTAATAATTTGAGGTCTTTTTGCAAGTATATTGTGAATCTTCACAAAGACAGGCAAATTATCTATCCCCACTTTAGAGCTCCTTGGATGTCTCAGTATTTTTGAAGGTTGTTAGTTGCTTAAAACAATCACTGAGAATTAAATAGGGTCTCTAACATTTTGACTAAATGCATGGCATCTCAAAAGTCTTAGTGTAGATTTGAATTTTCAAACCTTACTCTTATTGTTCAATTATTTTAGTTGTGTCCAATTCTTTGTGATCTTATTTGATGTTTTCTTGGCAAACACATTGGGATGGCTTCTCATCTTCTCCGGTACATTTTACTTAGGAAAATGAAGCAAAAAGGGGGTACATGACATGTCCAAAGTCACATCAGTAGGTGTCTGAAGAGGGATTTAAACTGAGCTCTGACACCAGGCTCAGCACTTTTATCACTGTGCCACTTAGCTGCCTCTATCAAATCTGAGTGCTTCACTAACAATTTTGGGACACCTGGTAATTGTATAAATAAATTAAGCCCCAAGTGAGCTTCCAATGGGGAAGGTCAAAGATGTACAAAACAAAGCACTTCACTTGGAGACAGGAAGACCTAGATTAAAATTTCATCTCAGATATTTAATAGCTGTATGACTATGAGAAAGTGACTCAAATTTTCTGTCTCACTTTCCTCTTCTGTAAAATGGGAATAATAATAGTTTCCTCAGATGCTTGTTGTGTGAATCAAATTAAATCATGTATATGAAACTATTTTAAACATTAAAGCACTATATAAATGCAAATTAGCATTATTATAATTTTAAAGAATTAGGAGCTCTTAGAAGATGTGATTCTTACAGAAATAAGTGTCTAAAAGATAGCATTAAATATAGCATACATACATACACATGTATGTATTTATGTCTATGTGTATCTGCATATGTCAAAGATATACAGGCTGTGAATTAATATCAAAATAATTGTGTCCCTCCCTATGTGTCACTCTGTTAAAAGTGATGGGATAGAAGAGTAGTTTAGCAGTGCTAATGGTAATGGATTGAAGTTCTGTCACTTTTGCTTTTTATCTGCATGACTCTTATCAATAACTTTTCTTCCCTGGGCCTTAGGGTCCTCATAATTAAAATTTTGGTAATTTTCTGACGGTCCTGCCTATTCTATCACTCTGGTCCTGTGATCACATCACAGTGCAATTATTTCATTCCTGGCTGGAAAAAATTCCCAGAGGGCATTGGTGCAGGAGGGTGACCAAATGGGCTC
Organism: Sarcophilus harrisii; assembly: GCF_902635505.1. Lineage (NCBI taxonomy): Eukaryota > Metazoa > Chordata > Mammalia > Dasyuromorphia > Dasyuridae > Sarcophilus > Sarcophilus harrisii. The sequence goes on along the minus strand of NC_045429.1, from coordinate 174,684,869 downwards.
TATCTTGAATTACTCAATCATAAAAGATTCCATCTTATAATGATCTATTTCTGAATAAATAAAATAGCCACAGTATAATAGATGATTCACAAGTTGACTTTCCTATACTATTACCATGGAATCTATGACCTCCTATTCTATTTCAGAGAGCAAATAAATTTTTTCTATTATATGTCTACTGGGAATCTTACATCTAGTTAAGTCTAGTTTCTCCATATTTTCTTTTTCCTTTACTATGGCTAAGAAATTCCTACATCCTGTTCACTTCTATCTGGCAAAGTAAAAACTTTCAATAAATGAAAAGGAATTTGTTAAGCAATTACTCTTTGGTAGGAATTATACTGTTTATGATACAAATATAAAGGAGAAATAGACCCTGCTTTCAAAAATCTTGTTTGTGAATAGGGGAAGAAAACTTGTTTGTCAAAGGCTTTCATACAAGAAAGTTTAGTCTGGGTAGTCATAAATTGATGAATAGGTTTGTCATTTTTTTTTACTCTTTCCAGAAGTCATGATACTTGTGGTTGTTTGGGGTAAGAGTTCTGGTGATCAGGAACTTCGAAATCATATGACAATTGGCAAATGGTAAGATGCTCTGGATGAATGGCTAGATAATTCATGAAGCTGAAGCATGAACTGATATCTACAAATTCACATCACATAATCTCAACTGGGCCTTCACCATAAAAAGGCAATTTGTTAAATGTACTTATTCATTTTCCCATTTATTATAGCAGTTGTTCCAAACTTTTTCATGTCTACTCATACGTCTTCTACCCCTCACCTTCTCAGCTAAGAATTTTATTTCATATTTTCCTGGAAATGGCCATTCATTGACAGCTCCTTTTCCTCTGTCCTTATGTCACATTACTCAGAATTGTCTTTCCTCACTTTCATCCCAGTCTATTCCTCTGAAGAAGTTGGAGTGGGGAAGAGGGCAGAATCTCATCTAGCTGGATTTGAGTTCTTTTAATCAGGCAAAATCATGTCATATAGTCTCACAAGTGTCCTGCATAGTTCCCTCAGTTTCTCAGTTTTCTGGTTGAGTTCTATTGTAGTACAGAATATGGCCATACTGATATCCATGTGGAGCAAGCTTCTGACTTAGTTTTCTGGTTGTGATAAGAAGAAAGGAATAAGAAATGAGTTTTGTTGCAAGCCTGTCTGTAGGGTTATGTAGCCCTGCCAAAGCAATGTGGAAAGTTGAGGAAAGAGTGCTGAGTGAGTATGTTAGGTGTTTGTTATTAATCTTCTTCACTGTTAGTTCACTGTACAGCTATGTTATTAGGGTTCATAGTGTCCTGGATGAGGAGGCAGCTAAAATTGCTTTATCTTGGGGCAGCTAGGTGGCTCAATGGATAAAGCATCAACTCTAAAGTCAAGAGTTCCTGAGTTTAAATCTGGCCTTGGGCGCTTCATACTTCTTAGCTGTGTGACTGTGGGCAAGTCACTTAATCCCAATTGCCTCAGTAAAAAAAAAAATGCTTTATCTCTTCTGCAAAATTGCTATTTGAGAGCTTTAAGAGTTCATAAGGAGCAAGAAAAACTTCTAGACCTCCATCTTATTGGCCACATATTTCAGAAGCACACCAACTTATTTTAATTACTGCTACTTTTCAACAAACCTTGACATCTACACAACTTTCTTTTTGAATTTTTCATTGTTAACCTTGATATTCTTGACTGTGCTTTTAAGTATGAATTTTGTTATTTTTCCCCACCTCTATTAAAAAATCCTTTGCTAGTTTGATTAGCATGGTATTGAATAAGTAAATTAATTTAGATAATTTTTAAATTTTATCATATTTCCTCAAACTATTCATAATTAATGACAAAGTTATACTTTGGTGCATCTTAACCTCATTGGTTTTATTGAGTACATAGTTATCAGAAAAAAAAATGCACTGACTTTTCCTCTAACCTAGTTTTGGCTTACAGCTTTTTCAAGTTAAATGAGTCATCATCAGTGGGTAGCAGACCTTGATGATATTTGTATTCTTGTTGAAAGAACATATTTCTTCTCAGAAAATTATTATAATTTTAATAATACCAATCATTTCCTGAAAGAGAAATATCCCAGAAATATTATAGAAACATTTCAAAGGTCCTAGATCAGGGGAAAATGTTGCAAGCAGCCAAAAAGAAGCAATTCAAATATCATGGAGTAACAGTCAGGATAACAAAAGATTCAGCAACTTCCATATGAAAGTATCAGAAGGCTTGACATATGATATTCCAAAATGTAAACAAATTTAGGATTATAACCAAGTATCACCTACCCATTAAAAATGATCATAATCTTTTAGAAGAAATAAATACATTTAATAAAAGAGAGGACTTTGAAGTCTTTCTGATAAAGAGATATAAGCTAAAAAGAAAATCTAATTTTCAAATACAACACTTACAAAAAATATAAAAAGGTAACCAGGAAACAAATCATAAGAGATTCAGTAAGATTAAACTGTTTACATTCCCACATGGGAAGAAGATACTCATAACTCCTAAGAACTTTATCATTAGTAGCAGAAATAGAAGGAATATAGATACAATTAAGGCAAGATGTGAATGGGATGATATCTAAAAAAATAAAAGGATGGGAGAAAAAGAAATGTACTGGGAGAATGAAAAAGGGAAAGGCAGAATTAGGTAAAATTTCTCCAAAAAGGTTCAAAAGAACTTGTAGAGTATAAAGAAGGATGGAAGTGGTGGGATGGATTCTCTTTACTTCCTTATAAATTGTTCTTTTGTTCTCTGCTGCATGCCCATTTTGCTTTCATTGCTCCACCTCCAAGCAGCTTATATTGAAGAAAGAATATTTTTATGCAGATGTTATATACATATACAGAGATTGCCACACATATTTTTTTCCTATTTCTTCTGACTCTTTGCTTTAATTTAGCTTCTTAACTTGTCTTGCTATTATTAAACTTCCCTTCACTCATGGATTCCTGCCTTGTTTTTTCCTCTTGTCCTTTGCTTCCCTATCCACCCCTTCCCCCTCCCCCCCCTTATTTCTTTTTAGATTTAGGAGGGTGCTATATCTTTAATAGTACATATGTAGCACTATCTATTTAACCTATTCCTCATGTGAATTCATTTACAGAACTATGAGCCCTCCTCTTCCCTCTAATAACTCTGTGTTTATTCTTCCTCTGCATCTGATTTGTATAACATAATTCCTATTTTTACCTTACCTCTGTCCCAATCTTTCTTTTATGCTACCCTATTGTTGATGTCAAACTTAAACATATGCTATACATTTCTCATGTTTAAAAAAAAAACCACATAACCAATTTGTCCATGTTGAATTCCTTAAAATTGGTCTTTGATATTTGCTCTTATATGTTAAATTTTCTATTAAGTTTCTGTTTGGTTGATAGAAAGTCCTGAAAATCTGCAAGTTCTTTAAATGTCCAGTTTTTCTCATTTGACATAGATAATTTTGCTAGATATGATCTTTTTGGCGACAGACCTAGTTTTTTTTTTGATTGTTAATAAATATAATTCCAGGACTTATGGCTTTATATTGTGGCTGCTAAGTCTTGTACAATTTTCAATGTAGCTCCAGCATATTTGAATTGATTTTTTCTTGTTTCTTACAAAATTTTATCTTTGGTCTGGGGATTTCAAAATTTGGCAATAATATTCATATATGTTTTCCACAAAGAATCCCATTGAGGTGGTGATGTGGATTTTTTTTTCTTTTTCTACTTTTCCCTCATGTTCTATCATTCCAGTTTTCTCAGATTATTTCTTGCATTGTTATATCAAGATTCTTTTTTTTTGGTCATAACTTTCAGGAGTCCAATTATTCTTATCTCTTCTTGAACTTTTCTCCAGATCTGTCATTTTTCTTATATGATGTTTTACATTCTGTTCCATTTTTTTCATTCTTTAGAATCTATTTTGTTGCTTCTTAATCTCTCATAGCTTTGGCTTCCTCTTGCCCAATTTTAATTTTTAAAGTGTTATTTCCATCTTTGAGACACTCTCTTCTTTTCTAATTAGTTAACTTTTTTCCTAATTTTACTTTTCTTGAATGGTTTTTATTTTTTATTTTAGTTTTTCCTTAATAGCTCTTTTTGATTTTTTAAATTATTTTTTGAGTTCTATAAATTCTGAGTAGGGAGGCATTTCATATTACTCTTTGGGGTAGAAGATTTTTTACTTCAAGGTCCTCCTTTGAAGATGAACCCTGTCTTCTCTGCTCACACAGTAAATTTCTATAGTAGAATTCTTTGTTCTTTGCTGGTTCATTTTTTTCTCAAATAAGAGTTATTAGTATAAACACTTCTAATCATGGCAGGTGGGGTTGTGCTTCTGTCTTCACTTGAGCTCTCTCCTTTGACCTGGAATCCCAAACTAAGAGCTCTATTTTCCAGCAAATGCTGGCATCCAGCAGCATCCTTGACCTACTGCCTCTGCACTAATTGAGTGTGTTGTTTTCTTCTTCCCTAGAGTCTATCAGCAGCACAGCTAGGCCTGGTTTCATAATCAGCTGAGGTTCCTCAGTCTTCCTGGATTCAGAACCCCATTTCATATGCTATCTGGGAGGGGAGAATTTCTCTGATTCCTGCTGAGGATCCAATACACCTCGCTAGCCCTAGGACTACCCATTTGATGTTTCTGTGGAGCTAGCCCTGAAGTGTTTGCGCTTCACAAGGTTAATCCCAGGTCCAGGATTCTTCAAACAAGATCTCTGGTTGTACATAGAGGACTCCTGTTCTGCTCCAAGTCTTCTTTATTTTTCACCAGTTTATGTTTGTCTTGAGCTACAAATTTGTTCTATTTGTGGGGGGAATCCAGAGAGCTTAACATTTACCAACTTATTCTGCCATTTTCCTAGAATCTTCTCACCCTTTCACCTTTGACATCTAGATTCCTTCTCTTCTTTCATTTCTAATACATCTACCAAAGTACTTTTTCTTTATTCTTCCTTTTCATCATATCTGTATCCCTTCAAATACATATAGAAACCTAAGATTTCTTCTCTCGATTCATCATTCTCTGTGTGAATGTTGTATCCTTCCTCTCCAGTAGAATATAAGCTTCTTGAAAGCAGGGACTTCTGGAGCCTACTGCTCACACACATAGATGTTGTTGTACACAAAAAATACATTTAAATATATGTACACAAACAGATATGTAGCCTTTTCAGGGAGTCATCCCATTTTCAAGTATACAAAATAGCAATGAAAAAGATATAAACAGGACAAAAATATCTTTCACAGTATTGATAGGCTTATTTAGACCAGTGCTTTTCTCCATTCATAAAGCATCTTTGATTAGAGACAATAAGGATTCAGTTAGTCAAATATCCATAGCAACAACAATCCTTCTACCTCCTTTAATGCCCTAGCTAGCTACATAGTAAATCTGTATACTACAAAAAGATTAAAATTGATGCATTTCATATGCTTACTGAATCTCTACTAAATGATGCATGCTCTAATATTAAATATATGTGCACAAAAAGATACATATACACACATAACTTTATAAGGAGCATTATTTTGGGAATTTAAAAATCTCATAATTTTCAAATGTTTGTTTAAAATGTGATACTTTGGGGAAAGTTTGCTTTTTTCAAATTGGCTTCAATAATTAGAAGCCTAGTATTATTTACATTACTTCTAATCTCAACTAAATTAAAAGAGATTATACAAGAATGTGAAATAAATTTTGAATGAAGTTTATACATAGAAATAGTTCATGTTAGAAAATATTGAAAGAGTGAAATTTTGAAAACTATTGGTTCTTACAGATAAAGACAAAGACAATTATAGAGATCAGTTTATAATTCAAAATGACAGCTGGTAGATTATGCAAAGCAAGCAACTTTAGTGTTTCTATTAACCTTTATCCCAAACTATGGAAGTGATTATGATTTATATTAAAACTTAGCCTAATTTGTTTATGAAAATATTTGTTTGCTGCAATGGAAATTGCATCCCATTTTAATTCTTTGCAGATATTAAAAAAGGAAAATTGATAACTCACAATTTTGTTCATTTTTGATTGAAATATTATATGAATATTTTTATCACATGAAATTGGAGAATACATAAAAATTGGAATAATACATGGGGAACTTCATTTCACTTCAAACCTCATGAAAAATAATTTTGAGAGTGCTATTTTGTTTTCTATTTTATTAAATAATTTTATATGCTTTGAAAACAGTAGAAAATACATTAAAATTACTTAGATCTCTTAAATAATTTAATATAGACAATGTGTGTAGACATGGCAGAATAAAAAGAGAAGGAATGCTTGAGTGTGTTTTTACTCATACTTTTTAGTTTAAATTCACACAGCATTCTGGTAAATCTTTTGCTTTTCTGCTTATACCACACTTTTATCCATACTTCTTATCTCAGGAATGTCTTTTCTCTGGTATTGTTAACTACTTTTAGTCACCAACAAATCCTCTTAGAGAATAGGAAGCTGGAAATGTGGCTTTGTCCTCTGTTTTTCTCTTTTCTCATGTGATCTTTCCTGTATTTGCATATTTGCATAAACAGTGATTCTGTGTCACACTCTCTCTCTCTCTTTCTCTTGCTCTCGCTCTCGCTCTCACTCTCTTTTCTCTCTCTCTCTTGCTCTCTGTGTCTTTCTGTCTCTGTTTCTGTCTTTGTCTCTCTGTCTATTTCTATCTTTTTCTATGTCTCTATCTCTCGTGTCTCTCTCTTTCTCTCATTTTTTATCTCTGTCTCTCTTCCTCTTTCTTCCCTATTTCCTCTCCCCCTTCTCTCTCTCATATACACATATACATATGTACTATTATTGACTCTGCTTTCTTTACTTCACATTTAGACTATGTTGAATTATTTAAAATTACAGATAATGCTGTTATAAAGATCTTTATGTAGATAGGTATTTTTATTTATAATAGCATCTTGGAATAAATTTACAATATATAAATTATCAGGTCAATGGCTATGATTATATTTTTAATGTTTGTTGTGTATTACTAAATTGTTCTCAAAATTTTATCAATTTCCATTTCCACCAGATGTGTATGGGTGTACCTGTTTTTTTCTTTTTTTTTTTTTTTTTTTTTATTTTTTTTTTTTTAATGCTGGGAAACTATTACTCTTTGTGATTCATTTAATTTTCCCAACTTTATGGTTCTAAATTGGAAAAAATCATGAGAAAATTCTCACTGAAATGTCAATCTATATGCAGAAACAAAATTATCTGACTTTTCTTCTCCACTGCCACAAAAAATTAATTCAAATATTCCTACCACAAACATAAACATTTATCTGAATCAAGGGTTCTCTGACTTCAATTCCCAACCAATTTTGTTTATTTTTAAAGCTCTTGGTACACTCTAAGTATTGAATTTGGGTAATTAGAAAAGTTATTATCTCATTAAAGAGCCAATATATTAAAGAGTTCTTATATAAATTACTCAAGAAGAAACGTAATAGCAATTTACAACAAAAAAATTAATATGTATCCACTTGAGGCAAAAACTTTAATTGGGAAATAGATTTAGATCTGGAAGATAAGTTTGAGGTCATCTTGTTCAGCTCCTTTATATCATAGATGAGAAATCTGAAAAGCAGTGATTTGTTCAAGGCCACCCAGATAGTAAATATTGATAGATTTCCTAAGCATTTTCAATTCTGTCAGAAATAGTTCTTGAATATTTCTGTGTCAGCAAGAAGTGTGAAGACCACATTAGCTCCCTGGATACTTAGAATCAGCTGGAGTCAGGATAAGCAAAAGTCCTTGGTCTTTATTCTTGGTCTTTAGAGGTAGGAGTGAATTGGATAGACACAGAATCTCTACAACCTCTTCTCTTCATCTCCCGCCCAGAAGTGACCCGGGCTAGTCTCACTTCACCCTCTAGTCCCTCCTACAATTCTCTGTATACACCAATTGTTGAGCCAGCACAGGATAGTGGGAAGAGCCATTTTCCAAGCATATGCTTATAGAGTATTGTCCAATCGGTAATTAGCCGTAATTGCTCAGTTGTTCAACCTTAGTGCATTAACTCAAGAGTTTCAGCCCTTTACAAAGAAGAATATCATTGAATTTATAACTCAACCACAGTAAAAAAAAAAAAAACCAAAAAAAACCAAAAAACAAAAACAAAGCAAAATAGTCAAATAGTCCAAAGCAATATTTAGCCATACTTATGCAATGAACATCACCATTTGAAAATAATAAATCTACCTGGTGGTATTTTATAGCCTTTAAATTCCAATGTTTCCATTTTGGGGACTATTTGTAGTAAGTCCAAAATGAGCCTTAAAAATAGTCACATGTTTATATAGGACTTGTCTAATTAGAACTTATCTAATTTTCCTTAAGCAGCAATTCCTTCTACAAAAACTACTCACATTTGATAGTTTATTATTCTTGTGGTGGTTTTTAACAACAGTCCCCAGGGATTCATGCCAAAAATTCTTTAATGAGATCTTGGTTAATCCTCTTTACACTGAGAGTTCCAAAATTATATCATTACGTTGAGGTCAAGGTACAATATGTCCTGCTGTGACTGCTCAGACCAATGCAAGCTTTGAAGGCTCTATCACAGGTTGGGGAAATAGTCCACATGAATATTTGAAATAGGTTTCTAAATGTGTGCATCTTATGTTTTCTTTTTTTAAAGGCTACTATAATTAAGCTTTGCTCATATAGCATAGCACTTTCTTTGATGCAAGCATGCCATGCTGAAATGTATTGTGCCAGTGTCTCTGAAATCTCACAATCAATTGCAAAGTTCTTCAGAGAGACCTTGAGAATGTCTTTATGACACTCTCACTTTGACTTCTCTGTGAATTCTTGCTTTGTGTTGGTTCTCCGTGAAATAATCTTTTAAGCAAATGTATTTTTGGCATCAACACAATAGAGCCAGTCCCTTAGAATGGCTCTTTCTGCAATAAAGCTTGAAGATTTGTCAGTTTAGCTCAAGAAATGACCTCAATGTCTAGTACTTTATCTTGCCAAGTGAACTTCAGGATCTTTTTTATTATAGCTTTTTATTTATAAAACATATGTATGGGTAATTTTTCAATACTGACCCTTGCAAAACCTTCTGTTCCAAATTTTTCCCTCCTTCACTCTACTCTCTCCCTTAGATGGCAGTTATTCCAATACATGTTAAACTATATGTTAAACCCAATATATGTATACATACCTATAGTTATCTTGCTGCACAAGAAAAATCGGATTTAGAAAGAAAAAAAAAAAACCACACCCAAGAAGGAAAACAAAAATGCAAGCAAAAAACAACAGAAAGTGAAAATGCTATGTTGTGGTCTGCACTTAGTTCCCATAGTCCTCTCCCTGGGTGTAAATGATCTCTTCATTAGTGAACAATTGGAATTGGTCTGAATCAATTCATTGTTGAAGAAAACCACATCAAATCAGAATTTATCTTCATGTATTCTTGTTGTATCTGTGTATAATGATCTCCTGGTTCTTCTCATTTCACTTAGTATCAATTCATCATGTTAGACTCTCCAGGCCTCTCTGATATCATCATGTTGGTCATTTTTTACAGAAAAATAATATACTATAACATTCATATACCATAATTTATTCAGCCATTCTCGAATTGATGAGTATCCATTCGGTTTCCAGTTTGTAGATACCACAAAAAGGGCTGCCACAAACATTTGTGCACATGTGGGTCATTTTTCCTTCTTTAAGATGTCTTTGGGATATAAGCCCAGTAGAAACACTGCTGGATTAAAGGGTATGCAAAGTTTGATAACTCTTTGAGCATAGTTTCAAATTGCTTTCCAGAATGGTGGGATTCATTAACAATTCCATCAACAATGTATCACTGTCCCAGTTTTCCCACATGCCCTTCAACATTCATCATTATCTTTTCCTGTCATTTTAGCTAATCTGACAGGTATATAGCGGTATCTCAGAATTGTCTTACTATCCTCTCTGCTCAATACTGATTTACTGATTTGGAGCACCTTTTCATATGACTAGAAATAGTTTCAATTTCTTCATCTGAAAATTGTTTGTTCATATCCTTTGATCATTTATCAATTGGATAATGACTTGATTTCTTAAAATTTGAGTCAATTCTCTATAATTTTGTAAATGAGGCCTTTATCAGAACCATTGAATATTAAAAAAATGTTTTCCCAGTTTATTGCTTCCCTTCTAGTCTTGTCTGTATTAGTTTTGTTTGTACAAAAACTTTTAAACATAATATAATCAAAATTATCTATTTTGTGATCAATAATGATCTCTACTTCTTCTGTGGTCACAAAGTCCTTCCTCCTCCACAGGTCTGAGAGGTAAACTATCTTAAGTTATTCCAATTTATTTATAATATCATTCTTTATGTCTAGATCATGAACCCATTTTCACCTTATCTTGGTATAAGGTATTAAGTATGGGTTAATGCCTAGTTTCTATCATATTAGTTTCCTGTTTTCCCAGCAGTTTTTGTCAAATACTGAATTCTTATCCCAAAAGCTGGGGTCTTTGGGTTTGTCAAACATTAGATTGCTATAATTACTATTTTTTCCTGTGAACCTAACCTATTCCACTTATCAACTACACTATTTCTTATCCAGTACCAAAATTGTTTTGATGACTGCTGCTTTATAATATGGTGTTAGATCTGGTACAGCAAGGCCACCTTTATTTGCTTTTATTTCCCATTAATTCCCTTGAAATTCTTGACCTTTTGTTCTTCCAGATGAATTTTGTTGTTATTTTTTCTGGGGCAGTAAAATAGTTTCTTGGGAGTTTGATTGGTATACCACTAAATAAATAGATGAGTTTAGGTAGTATTGTCATCTCTGTTATATTTGCTTGACTTATCAAAAAACACTTGATATTTTTCCAATTGTTTAGATCTGACTTTATTTGTGTGGAAAGTGTTTTGTAGTTTTACTCATATAGCTCCTGACTTTTCCTTGGCAGATATATTCTCAAATATTTTATCCTATCAATGGTTATTTTAAATGGAATTTCTCTTTGTATCGCTTACTTTTGGATTTTGTTAATGATGTATAAAAATGCTGATGATTTGTGTGGATTTATTTTGTATCCTGCAACTTTGCTAAAGTTGTGGATTATTTCCAATAGTTTTTTAGTTGATTCTCTGGGGTTCGTTAAGTATATCATCATATGTTTGGCAAAGAGTGATAATTTAGTTTCATCTTTACCTGCTCTACTTCCTTTAATGTCTTTTCATCTCTTATTGCCAAAGCTAGCTTTCCTAATACAGTATTGAAAAGTAACAGTGATAGTAGGCAATCTTGTTTCATTCCTGATCTTATTGGGAATGGTTCCAATTTATCCCCATTACATAAAATGCTTTCTGATGGTTTTAAATAGATGCTACCTACTATTTTAAGGAAAGGACCATTTATTCCTATACTCTCTAGTGTTTTTAATAGAAATGGGTGTTGGATTTTATCAAATGCTTTTTCTGCATCCATTGAGATAATCATATGTTTTTTTCCCCTCAATTTGGTTATTGATATAGTCAATTATGCTAATAGTATTCCTAATATTGAACCAGCCCTGCATTCCTGGTATAAATTCTACTTGGTCATGGTGTATTATCCAGGGGATGGTTTTTCGTAATCTCTTTGCTAATATTTTATTTAATATTTTTGCATCAATATTCATTAGGGAGATAGTACTATAATTTTCCTCCTCTGTTTTTGTGCTACCTGGTTTAGGTATCAGTACCATGTCTGTGTCATAAAAGGAATTTAGTAGGTGTCCTTCATTACCTATTTTTTCAAATAGTTTATATGGTATTGGAGTTAATTGTCCTTTAAATGTTTGGTAGAATTCACATGTAAATCCATCTGGTCCTGGGGATTTTTTCTTAGGGAATTGATTAAGAGCTTGTTTTATTTCTTTTTCTGAAATAGAATAGTTCTGAAATAGAAATATTTAAGCAATTTATCTTCTCCTCTGTTAATCTGTGTAATCTATATTTTGTAGGTATTCCTCCATTTCACTTAGGTTATCAAATTTATTGGCATAATGTTGGGCAAAGTAGCTCATAATTGTTGCTCTAATTTCCTCTTCATTGGTGGAAAGTTCTCCCTTTTCATTTTTAAGGCTAACAATTTGATTTTCCTCTTTCCTTTTTCTAATCAAATTTACTCAAGGCTTATCTATTTTATTAGTTTTTTCATAAAACCAACATTTAACTTATTTATTAATTCAATAGATTTTTTTTTAGTTTCAATTTTATTAATCTCTCCTTTTAAAATTTAGAATTTGAAATTTGGTATTTATTTGGGGGGTTTTAATTTGATTTTTCTAGCTTTTTATATTGCAAGCCCAATTCACTGATCTTCTCTTTCTCTATTGTATGCAAGGAAGTATCTGGAAATATGAAATTTCCCCTTATTACTGCTTTGGCTGCATCCCATAAATTTTGGTATATTGTCTCATTATTGTCATTCTCTTGGGTGGAATTACTGATCGTGTCTATGATTTGCTGTTTCACCCTTTCATTCTTTAGGGTGAGAATGTTTAGTTTCCTTCCTTTTTGGTCTATTTTCCCCTGGCTTTTTATTGAATGTAGTTTTTATTGCATTGTGATCTGAAAAGAATGCATTTACTATTTCTGGCTTTCTCCATTTGATTTGGAGGTTTTTATGTCCTAATATATGATCAATTTTTTAATAGATTCCATGCACTGCCAAGAAGGAAGTGTACTCTTTTCTGTCTCCATTCAGTTTTCTCAAGGATCTATCATACCTAATTTTTCTAGTATTCTATTTACCTCTTTATCTTCTTTCTTATTTATATTGTGGTTTGATTTATCTAGCTCTGAGAGAGCAAATTTGAGATTTGCCTCAATTATAGTTTTGCTGTCTATTTCTTCTTGCAACTCTCTTCTTTAGAAACCTCCATACTATACCACTTGGTATATATATATATATAGTATTGATATTGCTTCATTATCTATGGTACCCTTTAGCAAGATATAATTTCCTTCCTTTTCTCTTTTAATTAGATCCCAATTTTTGCATTGTCTTGATCTGAGATCAGGATGGCTATCCCTGATTTTTTTTTTTACTTTATCTGAAGCATAATAGATTCTTCTCCAGCCTTTTACCTTTACTCTGTATGTATCTCCCTGATTTAAATGTGTTTCTTGTAAACAACATATGGTGGGATTCTGGCTTTTAATCCAGTCTGCTATCTGCTTCTGCTTTATGGGAAAGTTCACTCCATTCCCATTTGTGATTAAAACTACTAATTCTGTATTTCTTCCCATCTTACTATACCCAGATTATACTTTTCACTTTCCTTTTCCCTGTTCCCTCCTCCCCAATATTTAACTTATGACCACTACTTGTCTCAAGCAGCCCTCTCCCTTTAAAATACCTCCTCCTTTAGAATCCTTGTCCCTTTCTTATACTTTTCAGATTTCCCTTCTATTTAACCTACCCTTCCCCTTTTCCTTTTCCCTCCCACTTTTCAATAAAGTGAGAGAACTTTCTCTGTAAACCAAATATATCTAATATTTTCTCTTTGAGTCAAATCTGAAGAGAGTAAGATTCACACAATGTTCATCCCCCTCCCTTCTTTCTTTCAAATGTAATTGGTTTCCTTTGTCTCTTTGTGAGATGTAATTTCCTTCTTTTTACCTCCCCTTTTCACTTTTTCTAGTATCCCCCCCCATTCCACCTCTAGTTCCTTTTTTTATATTATGACAGTAAAATCAAATTATACATGCACTTTCCATGTATACCCATAACAGAAATATAGTTCTCAAGAGTTCTTTTTACCTTTTTATGCTTTTCTTGAGTCCTATATTTGGAGGTCAAATTTTTTGTTTAGCTCTGGTATTTTCATCAGAAATACTTGGAATTCATATGAAAAAAATATTCCAAATCATTATTGATCAGAGAAATGCAAATTAAGACAACTATGAGATAACACTTTTCCCCTCTCAGATGGGCTAAGATGACAGGAAAATATAATGATGAATGTTGGAGGGGATGTGGGGAAACTGGAACACTGATGCATTGTTGGTGGAGTTGTGAACTGATCCAACCATTCTGGTGAGCGATTTGAAACTATACTCAAAAACTTGTCAAACTGTGCATACCCTTTGATCCAGCAGCCCTTTTTGTAGTGGCTAGAAACTGGAAATTGAATGGATGCCCATCAATTGGAGAATGGCGGAGTAAATTATGGTATATGAATGTTATGGAATATTATTGTTCTGTAAGAAATGACCAGCAGGATGAATACAGAGAGGTTTGGAGAGACTTACATGAACTAATGCTAAGTAAAAAATAGCAGAACCAGGAGATCAGTATACACTTCAACAACAATACTATATGAAGATCAATTCAGTTGGAAGTGGCTGTCTTAAACAATGAGAGGATCCAAATCAATTCCAATTGATCAGTAATGAACAGAACCAGCTAAACACAGCAAAAGAAAACTTGGGAATGAGTGTGGACCATAACATAGCACTTTTACTGTTTCTGTTACTGTTTGCTTGCATTTTTGTATTTCTTCCCAGGTTATTTTTACTTTCCAAATCCAATTTTTCTTGTATAGCAAGACAACTGTATAAATATATATATATATATATATATATATATATATATATATATATATATTTTTATATATATTTTAATATATTTAACATGTATGCCATGTAGGGGAGGGGGTGGAAGTAAGGAGGGATAGAGTTGGAACAGATGTTTTTGCAAGGGTCAATGTTGAAAAATTACCCATGCATATGTTTTGCCAATAAAAAGCTATTTAAAAAAAAAGAAACAAGTGGAATTCATCTGTTTCATTGAATGCCTACCTTCTTCCCTGAAAGAAAATGCTCATTTTAGCAGGGTAGTTTATTCTTGGCTGCATTCCATGTTCCTTTGCCTTGCAGAATATCAGATTATAGGTCCTTCAATCATTTAAGGTAGAAGCTGCTAGATCCTGGATGATCTTCATTGTGGCTCCTCAGTATTTGACTTGTTATTTTTTGGTGGCTTATAATAATTTTTCCTTGGTGTGATAATTCTGAAATTTAGCCATGATATTCCTTGGAGTTTTAATTTAGGGGTCTCTTTCAGGAGGTATTTGGTGAATTCTTTCAATGGCTATTTTACCTTTTAATTCTATGACATCAGGGCAGTTCTCTTTGATGATTCTTTAGAGATACTTTTTAATTTCTTCTAGGAGAGCCTTGTGTGATGGGGACCAGGTAATAGCACTCTTTGGGGCTTCATCTGAGACAATCTGTATTTAGTCTCCTCAGGGCTTGAAATCTGTTCTTTTTCTCCATAGAAGCTTTTTATAGTTAGAGTTTGCTTTGCCTTTTTACTAATTTTCTTTTAATGTTGGGATCTGCTTTTAGGGGAAGGGAAATTTTCCAAACTTCCTCTACCAGTACTAGTGAAGCAGCAGCGGAGTGGCCATGGCTGTGCTGGGATCTTGCTGATTTAATCCCAGTGCTGGGCGGGTGTGGCCAGGTCCTGTGAGACTCTGGTGCTTTGGGATTCACTCTTCATCTTTTGTGTTTGCGTTGCATGTTTCATAATTTCTCTGCTTATCTATTGGCTTGCAACCCAAAGCAGAGTGCCCAACACTATGATGAAATCCTCCCCATAGATTCTCCACCACACAGAGTCTGCACCACCCTGTAGAGACCGCCTCCATCCCAGGTCTGCACAGCCTGAGCTGGTGTCCTGTACCTAGCCTCCCTTTGTGCCCAACCAAAACAGACCTTTTCTAGTGATCTTCAAATTTATCTTCTGTGGTTAACTTGCTGCATCCCCAATATTTGTGAATTCTGGTGGTCTAGAACTAATTCAGAGGCTGATTTTGGTAATTAGTGGAGTGTCCAAAGAGAAGTTCAGAAAGAAGCATGTGTCCTTTTTGCCATCTTCTCTCTGCCCACTTCAGGTGGAAGCAATTCAGTTTACTGGAATGGTGCTGGTATACTGTCCAAACCTCATAGCCATACAACAGTAAGGGCAACACAATAGCTCTGGAGATCTTCAGTTCAATAGGTAATCTAATATCTCTTTCCTCCTGAACTTTCCTGAAGATCTTTCCAAACACTGAGATAGCTCTGGCAATGCATAAATTAACCTCATATAACTGATGATTCCAAGTATGGGTGATGTGGTAATGATTGGTGGAGAACATGTGTTTTTTTGGTGAAGATTGTTAAGCCAAAATTAGCACAGCCGAGAGAAAATCTATCTATATTTTGTTGCATCTCAGAGGCTACAATGAATGCAAAACTAAAAAGTCATGCACCAAATCTCCCTCCACTGTAGTCTTGGCTTGTATCCCTTTCAATGTGGTAGCTGACCTTGATGACATTTTTGTGCTCATTGAAGGTCCCTGACCACATCCCTGAAAACAGCATGCTAAAAAGAATCAGAGAAAGCACACAGCTTTCAGTTAGTGATTAGGAAAAAGTGAGAGCATTATCCATCATAAAGAACATGTGCAAGTAAGTCATTATAAAATTGACATACAATATTAATGCACTTCTACAAGAAATTAAAGCATGCTATGGTTTTTCAGAAGCCCTAATGACTGATAGTATCAAAAACTTTGGTCAAATCAGTAAATGTTATTTACAGACCTATGTTCTGCTCTTACCATTTTTCCTGGAATTTTTGGTCAGCAAAAACCATTTGTACTATTCTTCAGCCCTTTCTGAAACTACCCTGGTTCTTGGATAGATGATCATTTTCAATATGAAGGATCAGCCTATTAAAGCATGCTCTGGCAAGAATCTTGCCAGCAAAGACAAGAATGCCCTTCTCCATGATGATTATCACAGGACAACCTAGTTCCTCTTTCTTTATAGAGATGGTCAAAAGGGGTATCTTTGAACTCCTGGGGGATAACTACCTCTTACCTTATAACCTAGAAGATTTTTTCAGTCAGCTTTTTTATAAACAGTGGACCTTTTGTCTTGCAAATCTTAGAATAACATTAACATCAAGCACTTTGCCACATGAGAAAAGTCAAAATCTCTGTTCCAGCAGGAAGTTTAGCTAGACAGGTACTAACTTCAACCTGAGCTATATAATCAGTTGCTTCAGCATTGATTGGTCTGTTGAGGACACTATGTAAGTATATGAAACATCTCTCCACGATCATATCCTTACCAATAATCAACATTGCTCCATCAGCACTGAGTAGTTGAGATGCACCACAGGTCATTGACCCATAAATAAACTTCAGGGCATCAGAAAAGCACTTTTGATTGTTACTAGTAGCATAAAACTAAATTTCATATTTCTTCTTACTGAGCCAAGAATCGTGCATTTCTTTAAGTTTCACTTGTACTTTACTTTAGATAGAAATGAATGCTGTCTTCTTAGAGAAAGATGAACTATCTTCCTAGTAAACTCTGTAAAGTTGTCCATTTTTGTTTGGTTACTTCTGAATTTCTCCATCATTTTTATCAAACCAATTTTTATTTTTATGAGAATTCTAACCTAGATGAGTAAATGCAGTACTGTACAGCAAATCTCTGAAAGCTGCTCAGTTCTTTTCTGCTTCACTGTTGTTCCACTGTGTTTCCTCTAAACTAGGAACTGTTCACATTCACAAAAGCACTCGAATGTGTTGATATTGTCTTCTGGTAGTCATCTTACTTTGGGGCCACTGCTCACACTGTGAAAGTTTAACTTGAAGAGGGAAAGTCTATGATTGGTTCAGAACTCTGTACTACATCTTGCCTTTATCACACCTGTTTGAGTCTTCTTATAATGACATAATCTATTAAATGCCAATTTTTGTTGTGAGGGTGCATTCACAAAATTTTATTGTTCTTAGGCTAATGCATGATAGTGTTTTACTTAGAGCTGCTCTTTGTATATAATATTTAGTGAGAGATAACTGTTTGTCTTTCAGATCTATTGTTTTTGTTGTTCATCAGTGTGTACACATTCCATGAACCAATGATGGTTGGAATCATCTTCGAAAAAGATTTTATGCATTTTTTTTTTACCACAGAGTATGATATTTGCCTGCCATATTAAGCTGGAAAGGCTGAAGTTTAGTGAAGCAGACAATTAAGGGTATATTTTCTAGCTCCTCCTTAAGCAAGGAGGTAAGTGGTATGTTCCTTGAGAATGCTTCTCAGCCACCCAGAGGACTACCAAATACTACTGTTGCTTTAGTCCAGTAAATTGACCCTATGGACTGGGCTGCCTGTGTACAAAATTATGACTCCTGTCCCCAGTCTATCTGTTCCAAGCTTCATCTTAACACCCAAGATTTTGAGGTAGGTAAAAATGGCAAAATGGTACATATGATACCGTTTGAATCATACATATATCAAATTTAAGAGTTTTGCAAAGTCATTGGTTATTATTCTCTCTTCCAGAGCCATTGGAATCCAGCAGCAAGGCAAAACTCAAAATAATTGGTATTGGCTTGGGATGCAGTGAATAACCTTGGTATATTTCAATCTATAAATACTCCACAACATCTGCTTCCAACATCTTAATGGCCCATTGGAACAAATTTTTCACATCCAATCATTTTGCTCCAAGAA
This sequence comes from Sarcophilus harrisii, assembly GCF_902635505.1. Taxonomy (NCBI): domain Eukaryota; kingdom Metazoa; phylum Chordata; class Mammalia; order Dasyuromorphia; family Dasyuridae; genus Sarcophilus; species Sarcophilus harrisii. The sequence goes on along the minus strand of NC_045429.1, from coordinate 174,666,355 downwards.
ATCTTTTACATATTTTGAGTAAATACCTTTCTAATTCATTGACAGGTCGGTCTGTTGGTAGTTCTCAAATAGAGTTAGCCCAATCTGCCAAAGCAGTTTATAGTTACTATATAAGCTACAGCTTCTTGGAGGCACAGATGAGATTTGGATGGTAGTTGGACACCAAAGATGGAAAGCAGTTTTCATATAGGAGATACTAGTTTTCCCTGATAGCCATATATGTCTAATTATGTTTTAACTATAAATAACTGCTGTTATGTTACAAATGTATTTTTTCTACAGTAAATAAATGCATGTTTGAAGAATTATGTTTATTTCCTCAGGCACTTGAAAATATATCACTTCATATTTGTATAGCTATTACATCAAACTTTGATTACTTTTAACTGTACAATTCTTGGAGTTTTCTCAACCTATTATCATATTGTTTCCAAGCCATCACAAAGCTTCAACATTTAAGCATACCAAATTTGCACTGGATTGTCAAAATGCTGGCCCTCAATTTTGTTCTTTTTACTTTATCAGAGTAGCTCCCTCTTTTCCCTCTGTCATCCATAATTATACTTCATTATCTTTAGAATCACAGCAATATATTAAGAAACATTCTTGCTTATTCTATACTTATTTAATATTTGTGTTAATAAATGTAAAATTTAATCATATAAATGTAAAAATTGTAGAAGTAAAAAAGTAAAAATGTTAGACTGTTTGAAACCCATGATTATATAAAAAAATCTTGAAACTATCATGGCTTATCATATACAGTCTATGTAAACAAATTTTATATTATTTCTCATTGTAGTAAGAAGATTGTTTTTTTTTTTTTCATTTAAAGTTGTCCTTGGTTTATCTAATAAATTTTCAAATGAACTGTTTGGCAACACTGTTTAGGCATTAAATAGAATTTCTGAGTGTGTGTGTTATTATGTGTATGTTGTATGGTAAGAGAAAAGAAATTCATGTTTGAAAAGTGTCTTTTCTTGTGAACATTAGTTTACATATAAACATTTTTAAAAATGGAGTAATAGATATAATTGAACTTAGAGTAGATTTATCATTTACCACAGAGCTTAACATTATACAGAAGGAAAAAATATTTTATATCATTTTAACTGATAGTTTAGGTTGCTAAAAGTAAAAGTTAAATTTCCTTCTCTCAGAAAGAGTTAATAAAATTCTCATAGCATTTCCTGCCACACATTTGTATATGCAAACATTTTCACTTTAGTCTTATTTAAAAATGAAAATTCAAAAATTAACTTAAAGTATAACTAGATTTAATACTTTATTTGGTGTTGAACAAATGTTGCAAACCTTTGATTAAATTTTAAAAAAAGTTCAAAATCAACTTTAAGCTGATGTGAGATTTTTATATCAAATTAAAAATCTAAGTTCTATTTTATTTCATTAAAATGTTTCAATTTACAACATTTATAAAATAAATTTAATATTAAATAATTGTAACAATATAAGATCTTATTCAATTGCTTTTTTAATTCTTACAGAGTATTCTACAAAAATATGCACAATGAATTATAGTTTTATAACTTTATGTATAGAGTTTTCACAATGATATTTAGAAAAAAATCCATATTTTATAAATGATTATGTAATGTGGGACAACTAGGTGGCACAATGAATAGAGTATGGGCCCTTGAGTCTGGAGGACCCAAGTTCAAATACAGACTTGCCCAAAGTTAACCCCAATTGCCTAAAAGAAAGAGAAAGAGGGGAGGAGGGTGAGAGAGATAAAAAAAAGAAAAAAAGAAATAAAAATTACATAATTGAAATTTAGAGATTTGGGGAACAAAAATTATTATTGTAATTTTTCTAAATGCTGAACAAATAAATTTAAATGGATATTATGCATTGTTTATTAAATTACCATTATTGTTGTTGTTGAAGGGGGTTTATAGAATAGAAATTTAGTGGGACTTTCTGCTTTTAAATAATATAATAATCTACTTAAAGGTTCAAGTGAATCAAAACTCACTATTTATTAAATAAGTTTATTTAATTTTTAGACAACTCTAATTGTTATTAAATTATTAGTTATATAAAACTCTGATTTGTGAATTTGTTGCTCCTAATACAATCCTCTAAGAAGAAGAAAAAAAAATTCCTATTTTTTTCTGGTTAAAAGTCCTTCAAATATAATAATAGATAACATTTATCTTGCACTTTAAACTTTGCATATCACTGCACATATTACATTTTATTTTCCTTGTAAATCAATCATTTATTAAGTGCTTTTTACATAAGAAAAACCGTACTGTTTTGCTAACAAATTCATGAGATACTTGCTATTTTAATGAATATATCTAGAGGAGTTTTATAAAGTAAATCATTTTGCGTACATTACTTCTTTCAATACCAATAACAGATCTTTAGGGTTTGAGTTTGTCTGATTGAAGCCAAAAGAATAGTTTAGAAACATGGAGAATATTCAATGCAAATGAGAAGTACTAAGGATGAGAAATGAGAAGATAAGTGAATTTATGTAGAAGGAAGTTATTGTTGACCTCAGAGCTCTTTCAGTGAATTATATTAACTGGACTCTAAATTCCCTTCCTACTCTGAGATTCTGTGGTTTGAAGACTGTTATCATATGTTGACTACATAATTCCTTGTTCATTTTAAATATCCCTAGATCACTCAACTTATCTTCATATAACATGATTTCTAATCCTTTTATAACCTTTAACACATTCTTATGAAAATTTGGAAATTAATTCCAAAAATTTAATGCTCAGAAATGATCAATCTGTCATTAAGATAAATTAATTAACTATTCTGTGCTATACATGGTATGTACTCTGAGGATACAAGACAAAAATGAAATTATTCTTGCACTCAAGGAATTTATATTCTACTGAGATTCTACTTATTCTAGTTATATCTCATTCTACTTATACTTTTACATATAAGTGGGTATAAATCATGAAGTTCGGGGGATGAAACGGATACACTATATGTTGGAGGAATGGGGAAAGAACTAATGTAGAATTAGATACATTTTACAAGAAACAAAAGAAGAGATGGGGCATCAGAATTCTGGAGCATAGTGCACAGGCAAGAGAAAGATTATCTAATAAGATTGTATATGATTCAAAACTGAACACTGCTCCAAAAATAATCTTACTAGGGCAAAATACGGAAAGATTATAGATTTTCTATTACATTTTAATGTCACATTTCTGTTGATACTGCTTTAAATTCCCTTAGTGTTTTCAGCTTCCCCGTCACACAGTAATCGTGAAATTATGTGGACCTTTGCAGCACTATGTAAATGTGACTAAGTGCTTTCCTCAAACAATCATATGAGATAGGTTGTACAAATATAATTATCTCTGTTTTCAAAATGAGGATAGAAAAGAAGAGAGATGTTGAACCTTCAGGATCAAACAGCTTAATAATAGAAAGAAATACCAGGGATTTTAAATAAATTCTCTCCTGCTCCCAAATCCAGTTCCCCTTACATTCAACTATTTCCCTCCAACAAGACATAAATATCATGATTATAAAATTTGAAAAGGACATGGAACTAGGAAAGACATATAAAACAAAGAATGAAAAAATCAAGATATAAAAAAAGATCTTAATAGGATTCAATAAAACACTGAATCTGTGATGAAAAGGCTAAGTACAGATAAATTTTAAAATTAGATAAAAGTAAAAATCATTTGCACAAGGACAGGACTCATGTTGAATTTCAAAAATTACCAAAATTCCTAGGGATTTTTTTTTCTTTTCTTTTTATTTATTTTTTTTGGGGGGGGGATTTTTTTTTTTATGTGAACTTTTACAATGTATAATCAATCAACTAATTATTCTTGGCAGTAGTAGTAGTAAATAGTAATGGAAAGGGATATGTGTGTATGTATGTATATATATATATATATATATATATATATATATATATATACATACATACACACATAACACATATATACATATATATTTATATTCACACATATATATACACACATACAATCAAATAACTTTTCCTATAAGGTTACTTATATAGAAAAAAGGAGCAAAATTCAAAGAAACTACACCATTTGGTTTGGCCTTATTAATAGTATGGTATTATATAAAAGCAAACTAATAAGTGAAAGATGTATGCTTTATTAAAAGCTATATACTTATGATAAGCCAAGGTGGTGAATTAGGAGGAAATAATACAGTACAGCACTCCCTTTCTACCCTATACCCATCACCATCCTATTACTCCAAAATGAAAATATGCTAGACCAAGTCCTGAAATGTAAGAAAAATATAAGAAAAATCCAAATCTTTTTTTCAGAGAAGGTTATAATTGGGGGTTAAACAAAAGTTTGTACAGTCATGGAACTTGGTCTATCTAGTGAGGGAGGAGAAAGGAAAGTGAGATAGTGACAGAGTAAAAATGCATTTGCTGATCACCTCCTATATTCCAGGCAATGTGCTAAGCACTCTAAAAATATTATCTCATTTGATCATCATAACAATCCTATGAAATTGATTTTATATTGAAGAAGCTGAAGCTGACAGAGGTTAAGTAAACTGACCAGACTCATATAGCTATAAAGCAACTGAAGTTAGATCTGAACTCAGGTCCTCCTGACTCCAATCTCAATTTTTATGTCTATTGTGCCACTTTTCTACCAAGAATACATCCAGCACAGGAACAGAAACAGGTTAAATATAAACTCCACTGCTCATATTCTAGACCTGGGTCTCATATTCAGTGAAAACTGAGCATGGGGTCTATATTTAATGTTGATAGATCACAAGAAAGAAAAGTTACAGGCCAGAAACTATATACTGGACAGGGAGAAACAAAGTAAACATCTATGTGATTTTCATTCAAGTGGAATAGGATCTCAGCTCTCATTGCTCTCCAGGTGTGAAGTCTCCAAAAGAATAACTAGCCCAGTGAAGTCAGGCAATAGGAAATACTGCAATTCTGTCATACTGAACATTCAGTGAGTTTTAATTAGTTAATGGTAATTGGGTCCAGTGATGATCTATTAGAACTCAAACTAGGAACAAGATTACAGTTACATTACTCATATCCAAATTAGTGTTAAGAGATGGCAAGGCTCAAATGAGGTGGGTAGCAGTCAAACTTTTCCCTGGACCACACTCTTTTAAAAGAAACTTTAATGGGGGAAGCTAGGTAGCGCAGTGGATAGAGCACCAGCCCTGAAGTCAGGAGAATATGAGTTCAAATTTGATCTCAGATACTTAACATTTCCTAGCTGTGTGACTCTAGGCAAGTCACTTAACCCCAATTGCCTCATCAAAAAAGAAAAAAGAAAAAAAAGAACTTTAAGTCTTGAAGCTCTCCTAAATTGCACTTGAAGTCTCTGAAGAACACAGTATGACATGCCAAAAAAAAAACCTTCTTGTAGAATATTGGATTCTAGCTAGGACTTGAAGGAAGACAGGGAAATCAAGGAAGTTGAAATGAGGTTGAAGAGAATTCCAGGCATAGAGAACAGCCAGTGAAAACGCCTGTTATCAGGAGATGGAGTGTCTTATATGAGAAATAGGTAGAAGGCCAGTGATATTGGATCACAGAGTATCTCTAGAGGACTAAAACATAAGATGAATAGAAAGGTAGAGAGTGATAAATTGAAGGTTTTTGATTACCTAATATTTTTGCATTTAATCTTCTAGGCCTTAGAGATTAATAAACAGAGGAGTGTCATGGTCAGATCTGAATTTTAGGAAGAACAATATGATAGCGGAGTGGAAAGTAGCTTGGCAGTAGGAGAGACTTGAGGTATCTGAGGCAAAGATACCAACCAACAGGCTATTGCAATATTGCAGGAGTGAGAAGATGGTGGCAAGAACTATAATTATGCTAGTGACAGAGGAAAGTAAGTGCCATATTTATGAAATGTGACTAAGATTAAAATCAGGAGGATGAATCAACAGATTGGATATAGCAATGAGAGTAAGAAGTTGAAATTGAAACCAAGGTTGAGAGTCTGCATTGAGTTGGGAGGATGGTAGTGACTTCAATAATACTAGGGTAGTTGAAAAATGGGAAATATTTTAGATTAAGATAATGAGTTTAGTTTTGCAAATTTCAAGTTTAAGAGGTTTACAGAATATCCAAGTTAGAATGCCCCATTGATGTTTGGAGAAACTATTCTGAAGGTTAACAGAAAGGTTGGGGGCTGGGAATAGTAGCTCTAAAAATTATCAGAACAGAGAAGATCATTTAATTCCTGATAGCTAATGAGATCAACAAGTAAAATTGTATCTATAGAGAAGAAAGCCTGTGGGACACTCACCTAATGTAAGCTGCACAAAGGTCCACCAAAAGGAGACTGAAGAAAGTTGAGACTGATAGGAAGAAAACCAGCATAGAATATTGACACATAAACCTAAAAAGAAGATGATATGAATGAGAAGAAACTGATTGATAGTATCAAAGGCTGAAGACAGGTCAAGAATAATAGGGTTTTTTTTTTTAACGAGCCTAAGATTTGGTGATTAAGAGATCGCTGGAAATTTTAAAGAAAGGTTTCTCAGCTGAATATTGCAATAAGAAGCCAAACTATATATGTATTTATGTATAAATATCTAGTCTTTCATCACATAGAAAATAAACAACTGGTTAAGTAAAAAATATCTTAAACTTCAAAACCAAAAACATTTGATCAAGTCTGGAATATTTCCAAGGAAAAAATCTACTGGAGGCAGGTTACCATGGTGATTAGCAAAAAATGTGCAATGAACTTCATTTCCTGATAATTGCTACATATTTGCAGCTGAAGCTCATCTTTCAGTTTCAGTTGAAGACTTTGAGGAGATAATAATAGTTCTGGATTTGAGTTGCCTATTGAAACCTATAATATAGTAAAGGGCAATATCTAATTCTGTGAAATTCATTTTCTGTGTGTGTGTGTGTGTGTGTGTGTGTGTGTGTGCGTATATGTGTGTGTATGTAGTGTGATGACCAAACATGCCAAGTTTTTTTTAATGTAGTTAATTTTTCTATCATTTTTATTTATTATAAATTGAAATTAGGTCCCAATCGGTTCTTTAAAATGAGAGTGCTCAACTCACTTTTAATAAGGAAAAAAGGGGCAGCTAGGTGGCATAGTGGGTAGAGCACCAACCCTGAAGGCAGGAGGACCTGAGTTCAAATCTGGTTTCAGACACTTAATACTTCTTAGCTATGTAATCTTGGGCAAATCACTTTACTCCAATTGTCTCAGCAAAAAAAGCAAAATAAATAAACAGGAAAAGAAAGCCTCATCTATTAAAAACATATGACCTTTAAAACATTTACTTTATTTTTGTGGGAGCTGAATGTTTTTTTCATGTAACAATTATTAAAATTTGTGACATAGAAACAAGTTTGTGAAGTAACAAAGCTTAAGGAGCTTTGTTTCACATTACCTATACAGGTAACCTCTGATGGGCAACTCCTTGACAATTTATAGACTTAAATTGTTACCAACATCTTCCTTTATAGACTCCTTCACCACTGTACCTGGTTACACAGTAAGTCCTAAAAAGTGCTTAGTGATTATCTTACAGATTAACTTACCTATACCTACTCTATAGAAAAGGCAGAATTTGAACCTTTTGCTTCCAAAGCTCATCTCCAACTACCATGTTACTGCCATACTATCTCCAAAGTTGTACTTTTCTGAATATAATACAAGTTTAGTACTTGGGTTAGTTATTACACCACTGTGTCCTATGAAAGACAGAGGATTATTCATGTGGCATAGAGTAAAAAATCTTCTTCTAAGGTTGGTGCATACGCATATATAAGTATATGTGTATATTCTTACAATATAATATATATGTCTATATTGGTAATGTATGAGCACATATGCATATATATGTTTGTGTCTGATATTTATATATGTGTCTACAATGTGTATATATAGTCCCTTTCTTCTGCAAAGAACATAACAGGCCTTTAGAAGCAAAGAATTATTGAAATTTAGAACTAGAGAGAGAATAAAAATGATGTAGCCCAACACTTTTAATGTATAGAGTTCCAAAGAGGAGAAAGTATTTATGTAAAAGACATTCTAACTTTTCCCATAGCACTCTGAAATTCAGACCTCTAAGATTATTACATTTTCTCATTCTTTTAACAGTCATCATTTTGGGAAAGGAAAATAGATTTCTTCTAGATTAAAAAATAAAATAAAGGGAATTTTCACTCTAATTGCTCTAGTTCATGAGAAAAAATAACAAGAAAGTATCACATCATATATTCAGCATTTAACTGCAATATATGTGAAAAATCTCTTCACCTTTTAAAAAACATGTTATTTGCATGAGAAAATGGAGTATATAGATCTCTCTTAGAATATTCAAATTAAATGTTTGCTGAACTCTTATGCACAGTGTATCTATTCAAACTTGGAATTTTTCCTCAAGACCGGTGAGCTTTGCATGGGTATTTGGGAATATGCTCTCCATAGTGAAATTTCTTTTTAATTAAAGGAACATTAAACATTTTCTTTTTCAAAGAGTAGCAAATGGAGAAAATGGAATAGAGGGAGCAATCAAAGTGGGACAAAATTTCAGGCTGGTAAGGAAAATGTTAGAATGTCTTTTAAATATATCATCAACCTTCATTCACTATCTAATTTTATATTAAAAAATGTTCAATATCAGTGAAAATCACACACACACAAACATATATATATATATATATATATATACACACACAACTATGTTTATATATTAATATGTGTATATATATATGCATACACACATGCACATATACAAGAACATATATATGCATAGATTTAAGTAACTGGAATTGATTAAAAGCATTCAAATCATCTTAACCTTTCTCAGTCTGCAGGACAAAGAGCAGCTAGAGATAAAGGGAAAGTGGTTCTGACATACATAGTAAAGGACAGGAGAAAATGAGAGATATGAGCAGACTGACAGTTGCTATTTGAATTCTTAAAAATCCATACTCAGTGAGGAGATTATAGCTGTTGTTTCATTTTTTTTGTCCAACATCAACATAACAAATAAGATGCAAAATAAACTTATGTTTGACTTGATAATGTACCCAGAAATACTCTCTAAAACACACACACACACACACACACACACGCACACACACACACAAACACACACACAAAGAAAGAGAGAGAACGAACTATGCTTATATTAAGTTCATTTCTGTTTTTTTCCTAGTGAATAGCTACTACATCTCATTTCCATCAAACATAACTGATACAATTAACTTGCCACTTTTGAAAATCCCCTTGTCTGACAGTGATGATTTAGGCAGCACTGATTTAAGAATGCCTATTTGCTGTCTTCTCATATATTTACATACTTACACAGAGCCACAATTATTTTGGCCATCCTTAGGAAGGAAACACATGGCAGGCCAATGTTTAATGAACTTCTTTATTTACTGATTTTAAACATTTTTAGTAAAATTAAATTATGACAGCACATATATTAGTGGTGAAGGCTGATAACCCAAACTGAATACTGAGGTTGTAAATTCTCATTCTTCAAAAGAAAAAAAAAACCTTCTGACTCTGGAAATTCTATTCAATGGTTACTTAATAACTCCTTTACCCTTGAGAATGCTATGATTGTCTTATCATTAGTGAAGCAACAGCTAGCCAGTTAGTAAATGTCAATCAAAGTCTGTGAGGAATTTTACAAATTAATTCTCATTGATATATAATGATATATCAATCAAAGCCAAAAGATGAAACAATTTGTCATTGTAACATGCAGAACTCCAATTAGATTGTCTGATATTTTTATTTATTTCATGTATTCATTATTATTTATTATATTTTAATTGAGTAATACAAATGATTACAATGAGAATAATTAATAAGAAAATTTCTACTCTTTCATTCTGAATACTTAAGGAACATTTCTTAATTGGGCACCAACTGTTTATGAATCATTACCTTAGTAGAAAAGTAACAAAAAAGAAATATTTTGCCCTCAATGATGATATCATTTAGAGCAGGATTATAGACAGAGTTGGAAGAGACCTGAAGAAGTAACCTAGTCATTACCTGTTTGTTAGATTGGTTAAAATGAAAAAAAAGGAAAGTGATCATTGTTGGAGATGTGGAAAAATAGAAACACAATGCACTACATATTGGTCCAATCATTCTGGAGAATTATTTGGGACTCTGCTCAAAATCCTATAAAATTGTACATACCTTTTGACCCAGCTATACCACTCCTAGTTCCATACCTGAAAGAGAACAAAGAAAAGGGAAAAGAAACTACATATACTCAAATGTTTATAGTTGCTCTTTTTCTGGTGGCAATGAATTAGAAATTAAAGGGAACAACTAAATAGCTATTAATATCTAAACAATTTGTGGTGTATGTTTGTGATGGAATAATATTGTGCTATAAGAAATGATGTGCTGGATGGTTTCAAAAATACTGTGGGAAGATTTACATGAATTAATGCAAAGTGAAATGAACAGAACCAAGACAACATTGTACACTAATGTATGCACTAATGTATGATAATAATCTATGAATGGTCTAGCTATTCTCAACAACACAATGATCCAAGATGTTCTAAAGGACTTAACCTGAAACAGGTCTCCTCTAGCTGCCAGATCCACATATACCTCAGCACTGCCCCAGCCAAAGAGAGGCAAAGAGGCATCCTTCAAAGATCAAATCACCACTTGCTTCATTGTAACCCCAGGGAAAAATAGAAACATGTTACCACGCCTCCGTATACAACAGATGCCACCACTAGGTAACCCAGCATTAGGTAATCTGCCAGACCTCTACAGCCTAAAACAGTGCTAACCAATTTTTACCTCACACCTTCAGTTAGTACCAGACATGAGGATCTCATGTGGGCTTCAAAATAACATCAATGTAGTACCAAGAAAACTGCATGTAGCCACTAGCACAAGAAGTCTGAGACAATATTCCTTCCATCTGAAGAGCAGAAGTCACACTTAAAAGAAAGGAGATTAAGAGAAAGAAAGAGACATACACACACAGACAGGGGAGAGAGAGAGCGAGAGAGAGAGAGAGAGAGAGAGAAAGGGAGAGCAAAAAAAAATCTGACCAAAGAAGTTATTATGGTGACAGAGAAGATCAAGACAGAAACTCAGAAAAGGAAAACAATGTCAAAACACCTATGGGCAAAGCCGCAAGATAAGTGGGAATTAGTTCCAGACTCAGAAAGAATTCATAGAAGAGCCCAAAAAGGAACTTAAAATAATATAATAGATATAGAAGAAAAATTGGGAGAGAAAAGGAGAATGTTGCAAGAAAGTTACAAAAGCTAGTTTTGAAAACTGTTTGAAAAAAAGTAGAATTGGCTGAATGGAAAAGGAGATAGAAAATGGAAACGATAATACAAAAATCTACTGAAGAAAACAAGTCTTAAAGAGCACAATTCACCAAATGAAAATGAAAGTACAAAAGATAATTGAAGAAAACATCTTAAAAGTTAGAACTGGGCAAGGGGAAGGTAATAACTCTGTGAGACATCAAAAATCAATTACACAAATTCAAAAGAATGAAAAAATGGAAGAAATTGTAAAATACCTTATGGGAAAAACAAATACCTTGAAAATAAATCCAGGAGAACAATATCAAATTCATTGCACTACCTAAAATCTATAATCAGAAAGGAGGACCTGGACAAAATCTTTCAAGAAATTATTGAGGAAAAATAATCTGAGGTCCTGGAAGCAGAGGGTCAACTAGACATTGAAGGAATCCACCAATCACCTAAGGAAAGAAATCCCAAAGTAAAAACTCCAAGGAACAAATTACAGCCAAATTTCAGAACTATCAGGCCAAGGAAAAAATGCTATAAGTGCCCAGAAACAATTCAAATACTGAGGACACAATCAGTATTACACAGAATCTAGCAGTTGCAACATTAAAAGAGCAATTCAGGAGCAAGGAATATATTGTTTTGGAAATCTAAGGAGTGAGGATTACAACCAAGGATCACCTACTTGGTGAAATGAAACCTGATATTTTAAGGAAGAAAGACAATTCAATGACATAGAAGAATTCCAAGCTTTCATAAGAACACCAAAAGTATATGAAAATTTTGATCTCCAATATGAAAACCCAAAAGACACATAAGTAAGTAAAAATGGAAAAGAAAGTGCAAGGGATTTAACAGAACTTACCTGTTTATATCTTGAAATTCTTAATAATGGTATCACCAATAATACAGCTAGAAAGAACACACACACATACATAATAAGCATATATACAGTGGCTATACACAAGTATATTATATACATACATATATATATATATATATATATATATATATATATATGCATTTGTGTGTGTGTGTATACAGACATATGGGCATAAGGTGAATTTGAATAGTTATATTTGTTTGCAGATGATATGACGATATAACTAGAAAACCTTAGACCATCAACTAAATATTACTTGAAATAATTAACAACTTTAGCAAAATTGCTAGATAGAAGACAAACCCACATAAACCTTCAGTATTTCTTCATGTGACCAACAAAATCCATCAACAAGATATAGAAAGAGAAATTGCATTTAAAATAATTGTGAAATATAAAATACTTAGGTATCTACTTGCAAAGTTAAACCTGAAAACTGAGCTGATGCAAAGTGAAAAATGCTATGTACAAAGTAACAACAGTATTTTAACAGTGATCATCTGCAAATGAATTAGTTATTCAAAGTAACACAATGATCCAAGACAACTCTGAAAGACTTATGAGAAAAATGCTATATATACCCAGAGAAAGAACTGATGGTATCTGAATAAATTATTCTGACAATCGTAAGTTACTATGATGACAAAGAAGATCAAAATACACTTTTTCCATTGTTTGCTTATTTAATGTAGGGCTCTATTTCCAAGTTGGAGGGTGCAATATCCCAAACATCAGCAATTTTGTGTTTCTTTTCTTTTTTCCCCTTGAAATTGATTCTTTATTATTATTATTATTATTATTATAGATTTTTTAATTTACACAACATATGCATGGGTAATTTTTCAACAATTGCAAAATCTTTCAAAATCTTCTGTTCCAAATTTTCCCTACCTTCCCCCCACACCCTCCCTTAGATAGCAGGTAATCCAGTATATGTTAAATATTTTAAAGTATATGTTAAATCCGATAGATGTATATGTATTTATACAGTTATCTTGCTGCACAAGAAAAATCAGATGTATAAAGAAAGAAAAAAACGTGAGAAGGAAAAAACTGCAAGCAAACAGTAACAGAAAGAGTGAAAATGCTATGTTGCGGTCCACACTCATTTCCCATAGTTTCCTCTGGGTGTAGATGACTCTCTTCATTACTGAAGAATTGGAACTGATTTGAATCATCTCATCGTTGAAGATAACCACATTCATCAGAACTGATCTTCATATAGTCTTATTGTTGCCATGTATTATGATCTCCTGGTTCTGCTCATTTCACTTAGCATCAATTCATGTAAGTCTCTCCAAGCTTCTCTGAAATCATCCAGTTGGTCATTTCTTACAGAACAACAATATTTTATAACATGCATATACCGTAATTTATTCAGCCATTCTCCAATTGATGGGCATCCATTCAGTTTCCAGTTTGTAGACCCTAGAAAAAGGACTGCCACAAACATTTGTGCACATGTGGGTCCCTTTCCCTTCTTTAAGGTCTCTTTGGGATATAAGCCCAGTAGTAACATCTGGATCAAAGAGTGTACACAGTTTGATAACTTTTTGAGCATAGTTCCAAATTGCTCTCCAGAATGGTTGGATTCGTTCACAACTCTACCAACAATGTATCAGTGTCCCAGTTTTCCTATATCCCCTTCAACATTCATCATTATCTTCTCCTCTCATCTTAGCCAATCTGACAGGTATATAGTGGTATCTCAGAGTTGTCTTAATTTGCTTTTCTCTGATCAGTACTAATTTGGAGCACCTTTTCATATGACTAGAAATAGTTTCAAGTTCTTCATCTGAAAATTGTTCATATCCCTTGATATTTGGAGAATTTATCAATTTATCAATTGGAGAATGGCTTTATTTTTTATAAATTTGAGCCAATTCTCTATATATTTTGGAAATGAAGTCTTTATCAGAACCATTGAATGCTAAAATGTTTTCCCAGTTTATTGCTTCCCTTCCAATCCTGTTTGCATTAGTTGTGTTTATACAAAAATTTTTAACTTAATATAATCAAAATAATCTATTGTGATCAATAATGATCTCTAGTTCTTCTTTGCTCACAAATTCCTTCCTCCGCCATATGTCTAAGAGGTAAATATCCTAAGTTCTTCTAATTTATTTATAATATCAATCGTTATGCCTAGATCATGAACCCATTTTGACCTTACTTGGTATACAGTGTTCAGTGTGGGTCAGTGCCTGGTTTCTGTCATACTAGTTTCCAGTTTTCCCAGCAGTTTTTGTCAAATACTGAATTCTTATCCTAAAAGCTGGGGTCTTTGGGTTCGTCAAACTCTAAATTTCTGTAGTTATTGACTATTTTGTCCTGTGAACCTAACCTATTCCACTGATCAAGTAGTTTATTTTTTATGCAGTACCAAATGGTTTTGATGACTGCTGATTTATAATATACTGTTAGATCTGATACAGTTAAGCCACTTTCATATGATTATTTTTTATTAGTTCCCTTGAAATTCTTGACCTTTTGTTCTTCCAAATGAATTTTGTTGTTATTTTTTTCTAGGTCAGTAAAATAATTTCTTGGGAGTTTGATTGGTGTAGCACTAAATAAATAGATAAGTTTAGGTAGTATTGTCATCTTTATTATATTTGCTTGACTTGTCTAAGAGCACTTGATATTTTCCCCAATGTTTAGATCTGACTTTATTTGTGTGGAAAATGTTTTGTAGTTTTATTCATATAGTTCCTGACTTTCCCTTGGCAAATAGATTCTCAAAGGTTTTATCCTATCGATGGTTATTTTAAATGGAATTTCTCTTTGTATCTCTTGCTGTTGCATTTTGTTAGTGATGTATAAAAATGCTGATGCTATATGTTCATTTATTTTGTGTCCTGCAACTTTGCTAAAGTTGTGGATTATTTCCAATAGCTTTTTAGTTGATTCTCTGGGGATTGTTAGGGATATCCTCATATAATCAGAAAAGAGTGATAATTTAGTTTCATCTTTACCTGCTCTACTCCCTTTAATATCTTTTCATCTCTTATTGCCAAAGCTAGCATTCCTAATACAGTATTGAATAGTAAAGGTGATAGTGGGCAACCTTGTTTCACTCCTGATCTTATTGGGAATGGTTACAGTTTATCCCCATTACATATAATACTTATGATGGTTTTAAATATATGCTACTATTTTAAGGAAGAGTCCATTTATTTCTATACTCTCTAGTGTTTTTTTTTAATAGGAATGGGTGTTGGATTTTATTAAATGCTTTTTCTGCATCTATTGAGATAATCATATGGTTTTTGTTAATTTGGTTATTGATATAGTCAATTATGCTAATAGTTTTCCTATTATTGAACCAGACCTGCATTCTTGGTATAAATACTATTTGGTCATGGTGTATTATCCAGGGGATGGTTTTCTGTAATCTCTTTGCTAATATTTTATTTAAGATTTTCGTATCAATATTCATTAGGGAGATAGGACTATAATTTTCTTTTTCTGTTTTCGTGCTTCCTGATTTAGGTATGATATCATGTCTGTGTCATAAAAGGAATTTGGTAGGTATTCTTCATTCCCTATTTTTTCCAAATAGTTTATGTTGTTCTGTAAATGTTTGGTAGAATTCACATGTAAATCCATCTGGTCCTGGGGATTTTTTCATTTCATTTTTTTTTTTTATCTTCAAGCATTTTATTTTATTTATTTTTATTGAAAATTTTTATTTATAAAGCATATGCATGGGTAATTTTTCCAACATTGGGGATTCCAACATTTTCCAAAATTAGGGATTTTTTCTTAGGGAGTTGATTGATAGCTTGTTCCATGTCTTTTTCTAAAATCGGACTATTTAAGGAATTTACTTTCTCCTCCGTTAATCTGAACAACCTATATTTTTGTAGGTATTCCTCCATTTCACTTAGGTTATCAAATTTCTTGGCATAAATTAGGATTTATGATAATTTATTATTGCTCTAATCACCTCTTCATTAGTGGAAAGTTCTCCCTTTTTCATTTTTAAGACTAACAATTTGATTTTCCTCCTTTCTTTTTCTAATCGAATTTACTAAAGGTTTATCTATTTTATTGGTTTTCTCATTAAAACTAATTCTTAGCTTTTTAATTAATTCAGTACTTTTTTACTTTCAATTTTATTAATCTCTCCTTTTGTTTTTAGAATTTCAAGTTTAGTATTTATTTGATTGGGGTTTTTTGATTTATTCTTTTTCTAGCTTTTTTAGCTGCAAGCCCAATTTATTGATCTTCTCTTTTTCTGTTTTATGCAAGTAAGTCTCTAGAGATATAAAAATTCCTCTTATTACCACTTTGGCTGCATACCACAAATTTTGGTATGTTTTAACATTATTGTCATTCTCTTGTATGAAATTATTAATTGTGTCTATGATTTGCTGTTTCACCCATTCATTCTTTAGTTTGAGATTATTTAGTTTCCAGTTACTTTTTGACCCATTTTTCCTCTGGCTTTTTATTGAATGTAATTTTTATAACACTGTGATCTGAAAAAAAAATGCATTTACTATTTCTGCCTTTCTGAATTTGATTTTGAGGTCTTTATGTCTTAATATATAGACAATTTTTGTATAGGTTCCATGAACTGCTGAAAAGAAAATGTATTGCTTTCTGTCTCCATTCAATTTTCTTCAAAGATCTATCATACCTAATTTTCTAGTATTCTACTTAACTCTTTAATGTCTTTCTTATTTATTTTGTGGTTTGATTCATCTAGTTCTGAGAGTGCAAAGTTGAGAGCTCCCACTATTACAGTTTTACTGTCTATTTCTTCTTGCAGCTCTCTCAATTTCTCCATTAAGAATTTTCATGCTATACTACTTGGTACACATATATTTAATATTTATATTGCTTCATTACCTATGGGACCCTTTAGCAAGATATTGTTTCCTTCCTTATCTCTTTTAATTAGATCAATTTTTGCTTTTGCTTCATCTGAGATAAGGATGGCTATCCCTGCTTTTTTTTTTTTAACTTCACCTGAAGCCTAATAAATTCTGCTACAGCCTTTTACTTTTACTCCGTATATATCACTCTACTTCAAATGTGTTTCTTGTAAACAATATATTGTAGGATTCTAGCTTTTAATCTGGTTTGCTATCCACTTCTGCTTTATGGGAGATTTTATCCAATTCACTTTTATGTTTAAAACTACTCATTCTGTATTTCCTTCCATCTTATTATCCCCAGATTAACCTTTTCTCTTTCCTTTATCCCTTATCCCCCTTCCCAGTATTTAACTTATGGGCACTACTTGCTTCAAGCAGCCCTCCCCCATTAGAATCCCTCCCCCTTTAGAGTTCCTCCCCCTTTCTTATATCTTTCCCATACTGTTTCTGTATTTCCTTCTATTTAGCTTACCCCTCCCTTTTTTATCTTTCCTCTCCCACTTTTCAATAAGGTGAGAGGTTTCTTTGTAAACCAAATATATTTCATATTTTCTCTTTCAGCCAAATCTGATGAGAGTAAGATTGACACAATGTTCATCCCCCTCCCTTCTTTCCCTCAAAGATAATAAATTTCCTTTGCATCTTTGTGAGATGTGATTTCCCTCTTTTTACCTCCACTTTTCCCTTTTTCTGGTACAATCCCCTTTCCACCTGTAGTTCCTTTTTTATAACAGTAAAATCAAATTATACATGCACTCTCTATGTATACCCATAATAGAAATACAGTTCTCAAGAGTTCTTTTTACATTTTTTTGCTTCTTTTGCATCCTATTTTTTTAGAGGTAAAATGTTTTGTTTAGTTCTGATCTTTTCATCAGAAATAAATGGAATTCACCTGTTTAACTAAATGACCATCTTCTTTCCTGGAAGTACATGCTCAGTTTAGCAGGGTAGTTTATTCTTGGCTGCATTATAAATTCCTTTGCCTTTCAGAACATCAGATTCCAGGACCTTCTATCCTTTAATGTGGAAGCTGCTAAATCCTGAGTAATCCTTATTGTGGCTTCTCATTATTTGTATTTGTCCAATTGAGTTTTTAAATGAGTTTTTCTGTTTTATGGAATTTTGTTTCATTTCACAATTTTTTAAGGAGTGATTTTCTTTTTCCATTTTACAAATTCTGTTACCCTGGGAGTTCTTTACCTTTTCCATTTCACAAATTCTGTTTTTCTGGGAGTTGTTTTTTTTCCCATTTTATCAAATCTATCTTTTAATAACTTTTCCAAACCCTCTTGCACAGTTTTCATTTCCTTTCCCCATTTTCTTCTAGATCTATTTTAAGATCCTTTTAAATTTCTTCTAGGAGAGACTTGTGTGGTGGAGACCAGGTTATATCACTCTTTGAGCTTCATCTGCAGACAATCTGTTTTTAATCTCCTCAGGGTTTGAACTCTTTTTTTCTCTTTCACTATAGAAGCTATCTACAATTAGAGTTTGCTTTGCTTTTTTACTCATTTTTTAAAATGTTGGAATCTGCTTTTAGGGCAAGGAAGGCACTCCAAACTTCTTCTACAGGCATCAGGAAATGGCAGTGGCTACCCTGGGGTTGCGCTGAGTCACTCCCAGTGCTGGGTTGGTGTGGCCAGGTCCCATGAGACTTTGGTGCTTTGGGTTCACTCTTTACCTTTTGTATTTGTCTTGGATTTTTTATAGCTTCTCTGCTGTTCTATGGCTTGCATTCCAGGGCAAAGTAACCAACACTGTGGTAGAATCCTCTCTGTTAATTTTCTGCAGTATGGAGTCTGCACCGCCTTATGGAGACCACATCCCACCCCGGGTCTGCACATCATGTGCTGACTTCCATGCTCTGCCTCCCTGCTTCCACCTGTCCACCTCTCATGCCTGATCAAAACAGAACATTTCTGGCAATCTTCGAAATTATCTTCTGCTGATAATTTGCTGCACTCACAATATTCATGGATTCTGACAGTCGAGCATTATTTCAGAGGCTGAATTTCATAATTAGTGTGAGGATAGTAGGAGATCTCAGAAAGAAATGTGTGTCTTCTCTGCCATCTTGACTCTGCCCTGCCCCCACCTTGTGTAGCCATTTTCATAGATTCTTCTAGCCATCTGTACTGTGAATCAGCACTGAAACCCAGATCTAAGTATAAACAAAACGTCAGAGAGCTACCTCAGTGCTAGCAAAGAGAACTCTATAATTTCCCTCTGACCATCTGCTCAGTTCCTTTACCTGTGGTTTGAGACCTTCAGAAGCTGGCACTGCTTCTGCCATTGCTATTGATTCAGTGGCTCCCAAAATCCACTCCTGGATTGCCAACTTCCCCAACACCTCAGTGTGATAAATGTTTCCTGACAATTTTTCAAGTCATCCTTGGCATCTGTGGGCTGAAAAGTTTGGAAACTATACTGTTGCCTCTGATTCAAACCTGTCCTAAGGTTTATTTCTGGTTTTCTGGGGCTGAGGCTGCTCCATGGCAATACTCTAGTGCTACTCTGTTGAAACAGATCTTTCTTCCTGGCCTTCTAATTTGTTTTTAGCTGGAAAAATTTTTCACTCTGTCTCTTTGTGGATTCTGAAGCTCTAAAATTTGTTTAGAATCATTATTTAAAGGGATTTAGAGGGATTTGGGGGAGAGCTCAGGTGAGTCACTGTGGCCTTTACTTTTCTATTTGGTTCCACCCTTCTTTCTGATTTGGTATTTTTCACATAATTTACTCTATCATCTATGTAACTTTTTACTAAAAATGTCTCAAATATTCTTTCACTCTTTCATTTAAGACTGCATTTAAGCTTTTTGCATCAAGTCTATAAACTCACATCTCATTTAGGATGTGATCTGATTGAGAAAAAAGGCTAAGTTTTTCATCTTCCTTTGTGTCTGCTTCTTAGCACAGTGCTTGGCACATAGTAAGAACATTAATAAATGTTTTTTGATTAAATGACTGAGTATTGGTTCAATAAAAATGTTGTAGGAGTTCCACAGCAGAGAACTTAAAGGCATTTACATTTGGAGTTATGTTGTTTAACATTTTAATTAATATTTCGAATAAGGATTCATCAAATTTGCAGATAACAAAAACTTGAGAAGGATAGCTAACACACTGGATCCCAGAATAATGATTCAAAAATAACTTGAAAATCTATAGCTTTGGGCAAAATTCAAGGGAATAAAATTCAAATTGGGGGGGATATAAAATTTTGCACTAGAGTTCAATTAAATCCACAAAGATGAGGAGTTGTAGATAGACATAATTTATTCTGAAAAACATATGTAAGTTTTAGCAGACTGAAAACTTAATATGGCAAGAGGAGTATGTGACAGCCATAAAAAGTTAATCTTGGACTGTGCTTAGATGGAGTGTAGTTTTCAGGAAAATATAGATGATAATTTTGCTATAATCCTCCCTCCACATAGTTCTTTTAAATATTATGTTTAGTATTGAGTAGCATGTTTTAAGAAGGATAATGAGAAGGTACATCCTGTCCTGAGGGCAACCAGGAATGTAGATGGCCACTGACTTTTCTTCCAACTCTCAAAACCCATGATTTTTTGAGAACCCAGAAGAAGAAAGAATAGCCTACTTGGCCTCTTAGTAATAATGCATTTGCCTTTAAAGTGAGGATTTTGTTAGATATCTATGTCTCTCATAGCATCTAGAATAGTTATCCATGTCATAGGTACTCAGAATATTTTTTCCATTGACAGATCCCTCCAATATTCATTTTTTCTAGTCTTCAAATTTAAGGGAGGAAGCTTTTATTTTTTCTAATGTGAATTATTGTAATAGCCATGTAATTCTGTTTTAATCATTGTTAAGTTAGTGTTTTCATTCTAAATTGTAGTTTTTTTCAAAGGCTCATTTAGCAGCCATTCAAAATCATGCTGAGTTGGCACTTGGTTGGTAGCCTAGATTCTGTGAAACCACTGTTAACCCACTTAGCCAATTTGGAAAATTCTACAACTTAATTCAACATGATATGGAGGGGCAAAGGAAGGAAAATAAAGAGGTTGTTTTTTTTAAAACTAAGCTGTGAAAAACTGTATTTGTATGCCAAAGCAATACATGAAATGTTGGTGCAGTTATGTATAGAATAGGAAGACCTCTGTTGGTTTTCTTCTTTTCTCACCTAAAAACATATTAGTTCAAGCAATCACTATGGTCAATAAGTGTGTTCTTTGAACTGGTACCAATTTTTACTCTTCCTAATTGAGTGATTGATGACTACCAAACATCTTTTGGTACCTCAAAGTACTGTACCATGGTTTTCTCCTCCCCTTTACACACACACACACACACACACACACACACACACACACACATGACTGCAAGAATGCAAGCATGCATATATTCACATATCTACTACTGAACCCCGAAGGTATGAGATACTGATTTTCTCTCACATTTAACTTCCTCTAAGATGTGGATTCAAGTACTTAGAAGAGGTTAAATTTTGGGGAAGTTTGACCCATGAAGATACGTGTCAACATTTATTCCACTGTCTAGGTTTTTATGCTCTTCCCTAGGGAAAACTCATTTAGGATTTTAATTGGCTTATACCTATCTCATATCTAGAGTGTCCTTGAAAGGAAACAGAAACAGTGTCTATAGGAAAATAAATAAAATATTAAAAGAATGTTTAATACATAAAACAATTACAAATTCTCATTTATTTCTCAAAAAAGTCTAAAGAAAAAAGAAGAAAAAAGGAACTAATATAACTAATACAATACTGTCCTTGGAGGTTGATAATGAAACACAGGATATTTTGTAGGATGGCTGAATTAGCATTTTTGCCTTCATCTTAGCTCTGTACAGTCTCCCTCAAAATTCATGTTTTGGACAATATAAATTAAGGCATGGGCTCTTCCATTGTAGAATTATCATGTATGGATGCCATGAAGCTGCCAAGGCACAGGTTTAGCACTTCATGGTGTATGATTTAGTGGGACAGAGGTGAAACATTTTGCTTATACACATTGCAATGAGAAGAAAGGGAAGAAAAAATAGAGAAGGAAGGAAGGAAAGAAGGAAGGAAAGAAGGAAGGAAAGGAGGGAGAGATGGAGAGAGGAGGGAAAAGGGAGGTATGAAGGGAAGGAGGGAGAAGAAAAATGAAAGGAAAGGCAGGAAGGAGATGGAGGGAGAAGGGACATAAAAACATTTATTTAGCATTTGCTATTTCCAGGCATTCAGTCAAGTACTTTAAAATATTATCTCATTTGATCCTCATTAACAACCCTGGAATGTCGGTCTTATTATGATTCCCATTTTACAGTTTAGAAGACTGAAGCAACTAGAAATTTACTGACTTTCCTTGGAGTTTTTCTCATTTCAGGTCTAGTCAGTTCTTCAATATACCATCTTACTGCCTCAAGGAAAATATTCTGTTTCACTCAAGGAGCTACTAGGATAGGCAAAAGACAACTTATTCTTAATTGATGAAGTATTTACATTCATATATTGTGTAAAGTAGAAAGAGTTCTGGGTTGGAAATCCAAAGACCTTCATTCAAATTATGGCTCTTCTTTCTTAACAGCCATGATCTTGATCAAGTCACTTAAAATTTCTTGAGGCCTTAGTTTCCTCATCTCTAAAATGAGAGATGTAGACTTAAGAATCTTCAAAGTCATGTTCATGAATTCAAATGTGGACTCAGACACTTACTAGCTCTGTGACCCTAAACAAGCCATTTAACCCTGTTTGCCTCAGTTTCCTCATCTGTAAAATGGGTTGGAAAAGGAAACAGCAAACCGCTCTAGTATCTTTGCCATGAAAACCCCCCAATGAGGTCACAAAGAGTTGGACATGACTGAACTACAACAGTTCCAAGAGGATTGCTTTGCCTGTATCTATCTCCCAGAGCAGCTATTCTATCATACTCTACTCACCTCCAACTCCACAGAAGTTGCCTTGTACCAGTGTAGGAAATCTCTTTGCTCCCCAATCCCTTCCATTTTCAGCAACCCTTAGATGACTGATCCTGGGGAAATTCTTAACTTGAATAACAATAACTCATCTGAATTATTTTCTCCATCATTAACATGATTTTACATCATCATACATTTCTCATTCTAATAATTTTGATCCCTTGGCTACCATTCTTCAAACTCTATTCTCCACTTCCTACTGACTAGTCTTATTCCCATCCTCTTCAACTCAATTCTCTCTCTCTAACAATATACCATTCTAAAAGTTACCCAGTGTTGTTATTATGGTGTCTGCAATGCCTACACATAAGTAATAAACTAGCTGTCAACTTGAATCTCTTCTTTTTTTCTCCCTCTTTCTTGAACACATTGGAAAGTTGGTCCTTCCTAATGACACAATTTTCCAGGCTATCTTTTCCAGCACTAGGTGCATTTTTATCTAAAACTCTCAACTCATTTGTTATAATGGGGGATTTGAAACACTTCTTGCTTCTCATCGTCACTTCTTGGTTTTCCCTCTATCACCATTCAATAAACTCTTCTTTAAGGTTCATTCAATCCTTATTTATCACCAAATTTAGATTCTGCTGATTGTTTACTAACATCCAGAATAATATCCTTCCTTCCTCAAAGAATTTTAATTGGTTCATATTCTTTCTTTCATCCCCAACTCCTATCCATGTGCTAAACCACTTCAACATATACTGATATTCCAAACAGTTTAATATCTAAATTTCTCAGCTTAATCAATTCTCATGGCCTAATCTTCTACCTCATAAGAACTATACACAGAAATTGTGATACCTTTCATTTTAATTCCCCCCACTAATGTTCCACATCCAGGTTAATGAACTCTGAAATTTCTGCTCATATTCTGTTGTTATTCCACTTCCTCCTCGTCTCACAACTCCAGATTTGTTCTTTATTCTAACAATAATCTCAAATACCACTCCTGAACCATTACCAGTCATTTTGACTCATGTCTTGCCACTAGATTCTCATGATTATGGAGGAAAGACTGAGACTGATAACTGTGCAGCTCTGATTCACTTATATCTAATTCACTCCAAAATCAAGACATTACCTTCTTTGGTCTTCCTTGAGAATGTAGGATGAACAATAGTAATAATCCCATCAACTTTATTTCATAGGTCTTCATTTCTGAACTAGTTATAGTCTCTTCCTTTCCTTATCTTAATCCTTTGATGAATGAGTTCAGTTCTATGCTATTCTCTTCTTTGAGTTCTTTGCCCTCTTATGCAACTGAACACAGTCTTCTATTAAACCTCAGCCGTCAATTGTTCCTACAATCTGCCATCTTCATTTCTATACACATACCACACACCATCTAATGATTGCAGCATATAAAACAAACCCACATAAATCATTGGCATTTCTATATGTTATGAACAAAGCTGAGTAAAAAGAGATAGAAATAGAAATCCCATTTAAAATAAGTATAGACAACATAAAATATTTGGGACTCCATCTGCCCAAAAAAGCCAGTAGCTATATGAACAAAATTACAAAACACTTTTCAGAAAAATAAAGTTAGATCTAACAACTGGAAGAATATCAATTGGTCATTGGTAGGCCAAGCTAATGACAATCCCACCTAAATTAATCTATTTCTTCAATGTCATACCAATCAAATTGGCAAAAAATTACTTTATGGAGCTAGAAAAAATAATAATAATACAATTCATTTGGAAGAACAAAAAGTCAAGAATATTAAGGGAATTGATAAAAAATGCAAAGGAAGGTGATTTAACTGCACCAGACTTGAAACTATATTATAAAGTAAATGGTCTTCAAAAACATTAGGTAAATAAAGTAATGGATCAGTGGAATAGGTTAAGTCAAATTCACATGACATAATAATCAATGACTATAGTAATCTAGTGTTTGATAAATAAATTCCTGGGGAAAGTATTCAGTATTTGACAAACTTTCCTGGGAAAATTGGAAGATATTATGGCAGAAACTTGCCATTACCGACATTAACATCATATACCAAGTTAAGATTGAAATTGGTTCATGAGTTAGAAACAAAGGGTGATTATATAAAGCATATATAAGTAAATTAGAAAAACAAGAGAAAGTTAACCTGTGAGTTTTGTGGAGAAGGGAATTTGTGGCCACAATAGAACTAGAGAACTTTATGAAATACAAAATGGATAGTATTGAAGACATTAAATTAAAAAGGTGTTTTTTTTTGCATAAACCAGATGAATATCCACAAGATTAGAAAGGAAGCAGAAAGCTTCTTTGATGAAGATTTCATTTATCAAGTATATAGAGGCCTGACTCATATTTATTAAGAATACATGTCATTCCCCAATTAATGGTCAAAGGATATTAACAGAAAATTTTCAGATGAAGGAATTAGTCATTTATGCTCACATGAAAAAATATATACTAAATCTCTACTGATTAGAAAAATACAAATTGAGACAACTCTAAGGTACCACTTCACTGTTCTCATATTGGTTAAGATTACAGGAAAAGATAAAGATAAATGGTGAAAGGGATGTGGGAAAACGGGCACATTAATGCATTGTTGGTGGAGTTATGAAATGGCCCAGCCATTCTGGAGAACAATTTGGAACTTTGTTCAAGAGGCTATTAAACTATGCATACCCTTTGATCCAGCAGTGTCACTACTGGGTTTGTATAACAAAAGATCATAAAATAGGGGAAAGAATTCACATATACAAACATTTTGTAACAGCTCTTTTTGTAGTAACAAGGAATTGACAATTAAATGGATGCCCATCAATTGGGGAATGGCTGAATAATCTATGGTGTATGAATATAATGGAATATTGTTGGTCTATGATGATCAGGATGATTTCAGAAGAGCCTGGAAAAATTTACATAAACTGATGCTGAATGAAGCAAGCAGAACCAAGAGAACATTGTACACAATAACAAGATTGTATGATGATCAACTGTGATGAATTTCTTCTAATAATTCAATGATTTAAGGCAATTCCAACAGATTGGGATGGAAAATACCATTTGTACCCAGAGAGAGAGAACTAAGAAGACAAAATATGGATTGAAGAATAGTATTTTCACATATTTTGTTTGTTTGCTTGTTTCTCATGATTTTTGCTCTTTTGGTCTGATTTTTATGGCACAGTATGACAGATAATGGAAACATGTTTAAAAGAATTGCCTATATTTAACCAATATGAGATTGCTTGTCTTGGGGAGATTTAAGGAAGAGAATGAGGGAAAAAAAACTTGGAACACAAACTCTTACAAAAATGAATATTGAAAGTTATTTTTGCATGTATTTGGAAAAAATAAAATGCTATTGAAATTTATTTTTAAAATGATTTAATGATATCTATTGAATCTCCTATTTTTTTATTCTGAAGGGAAACTTTCCCAAATTCTTTCATTCAATTCACTTGAAAGCTTTCACTTCTTTCCTCTTCCTCATCTCACTTGATACTTCTTTCATTATTTCATTCACATTTTTCTTATATAACAAGGTAGCTCTTCTCTTTGCCAAAGTAAATACCTCTACATGCACAAATGGTTCCATTCCATCTGATCATTTTCAGCAAATTGTATCTTTATCATCCATACTCTTTTAATAAGCTTCAATCTTTTTCTGTAACACTGGCTACTCTTCTACTGTCTGCAAACCATACCTATGTCTCCTTCATTCTCAAAAACCTTCATGATCCATTAATTTCTGATAGCTGTTAGCCTGTATCTCTCCTCTCTCTCACATCTAAACCCCTTTGGAAGGCAAATCATCTAAAATAAGTATGCACTTTGATCCAAAGTGGTTTTTTTCAATTGTCAATATTTTTTGAATTAACAAATTTATAACCTTTTCTCAATTTTCATTGTTTTTTTTTATTTCTCTGCAACCTTTGACACTTTAGATCATCCTGTTTCGCTTACTATTCTCTTCTTTCTAGGTTTTTTGATTTGTGTGTGTGTGCGCATGTTTTGTGTGTGTGTGGTTTTGTTTTGTTTTTGCTAGTTCTCTTCTTATCTGATCTCTATGTCTCCTTTGCTTGCTTTTCATCCAGGGAATTCACCCAGGGAATTATGAGTATACCAAAGATTTCTGTGCTTGGCTTTCTTCATTTCTCCTTCTATACCAATTCACTTGCCAATCTCAATTGGCATTCAACTGAGTAATTGGGATTTAATTACTATCTCAATGCTAATTATTCTCAAATTTATTTCTAGCTTTAACCTCTCTGTTGACCTTCAATTTTCTATCTTCAACTATTTATTAAAAACTTAAACTGAATGTCTGGACTGCACCTTAAATTCTACATGTCCCAAATTGAACTTATTTCTCCCCAAATCTTCTACTTTTCTACCTTTGCTATTGCAGTGAAGGGTGCCAGCATTCTCTAATTCATCCAGAGTTTTAAACCAGTTGCCATGTGGAATTCCTTAATGTCTCGAATTCTACACATCCAATACGTTTCCATGACCTTTCATTTTTATTTTTGTAATTTTTTTTCATATAATTCCTTTCTCTCAGCACACTCACCACTGTGGTATAAACTATTATTTCCTCATGACTGAACTATATCAATAAATTTCTGGTGGGTCTTCCTGTCTCAAGTCTTCTCTCCATTCTACTGTCAAAGTGACCAACCTTAAGAGCAAATCTTATCACATTCACTTAACACTGGTGACACTCTATCACCTCTACTACTCCCCCCCTTACATAAGATACTCCATTTCTTAACTCCAGGCATATTAATTGACTAGTATCAATATTTGAACTATCTTTCTTCTCCTTTCTGCCTCATGAGTTCTTTTGATTTCTTCAAATCTCAGCTAAAATCCACCTTCCATGAGAAGTTATCCCCAGTCCTTAATTGTTGTTCCTCCCTTATGTGAATATCCCCAGTATCTTTCCTATAACTTAGTTGTAAAAAAATGCATTCTGTTTCCCTCATTAGACTATGAGCTCCTTGAGAATCAGAACTGGGTTTTTGTTTGTTTGTTTGTTTGTTTGTTTGTTTTAGCTTTATTTGTATCCCTAGTATTTGGCATAGTGCCTAGCACATTGCAAGTGTTTAATCAAAGCTTGTTGACTAATAAACTGCCTGTTGTCCATACAACCAGTTTTGTTAAAAAGGATAGGTAATTCAGGAGCAATAATTCTGATAGTCTAATTTCCAGCTTTTATATACTTGCCCACAGGTATACTCAGAATAGGTGATATGCTGATTTCTTTTGTTCGACTTATTGGGAACAGATGCTGCCTTTCTGCTCCCACAACTCAACTTTCCTGTCTCCATGACTGTGGTAACATGGCTATAAACATGGCTACAATTTTATTTCTAGCTATTGAAAAATAATTTTTCCTAAGAACTAAGATTAATCATAGTTATCCACTGTATTTTGAAATCTGGTACAGCAATGACAGTTCAACATGGGGGAGGGGGAAAAGTACTGTTTTGAAATGGAAAAATTTATGAAGTGATGAGAAATTTATAAACTGAAAAGGTAATAAAAAAGAGCTTTAAAAGATGAAAGAGCAAGAAAGATAAGCACCGTGATTAGTACAACAGAAAATCTTCTGGAACAGATTATTTTGTAATTAAATCTTTTTCAATAAACATATTCAGAAAACATCATTAAAATGCTTGCTTAATTATTACTTATAGTGCAAAAAAATTACACTGTAAATCTTAGGCACAATTCTTTCCTTTAATGTTATTGAGGAGGTGTGAATTATTTTTAAAATAATTTGTAAATTTGTAAATTATTTTTAAAAGAATTTCTGCCAAGAAATGTCTTAAGCCTGGTATTACTAACTTGTAGTCAACTTTAAAAACACCAAGTTCTAATTTCATCTTTGTATCTTCAGATATCCATCAATGATATTTTACATCTAAAGAATAAAAATATAAAATCATTATATGCATCATGGTGATATACTCACTTTTTATCTAAGAATTACAGAAAAGAATGCTGAATGTCCTAACATAAGGAAATTTCTAGGAGAGTTTAGGAGTAGCATTGTCTAGATTCTAGTGTAAATTCTGTCACTAACTAGCTTGGTTATTTTATATATTTACACCTAAGTTTTTGAACATGTTAAATGATTGGGTTGGATGAGTGATTCCTAAAAGCCCCAATAATATTTTTTCCATCTAGGGTTGTCACTTACCGATCTCTATTGTTTTTCTACTTTCTATGTCATTACAACCTGTGCCATGTGTTTTCTTCGATAATTCCTGTGAAATGGCAGGAAGTTAATGATGGGGACCTATTAGTTCTTGAGGGGACTTTTATTCTTTCTGACATAAGATCAAATTATTTCAAATTCTCTCAGCCTAATATACCCTAATAACCTTACATAACTACAGCACACTGTGCATGTGTTAACTATATACTGTGCATGGGGAACCATACAAACAATTTGCTACTGTGTATAGATATCTCTTTGCCACTTGGCATCACTCTGCTTTAATTATAACAGAGGTTGTCACCACTCCCTGACTTCTCAGGAAGGCTTAGAGGCCCTGAGGAAGATGAGGAGCTGAACCTGACACTGTTGGCAAAACTCCTTTGACTGGACTAATGGTTCTTATACCTCAGCCAGAGTTTCTCACTATCTGTGGCCCTCTACATCAAGATGGTTGAAGTGTAAAGTTGAACATGATTTCAGACCCTCTGTTCCTCCATTCTCTTGCAAAGATCTTTTAAGCATATAATATTGTTGCATTGGTTATAAGGATCTCAGTTAGTTTCTGCTGTTTGAATCTTGAAAATCTACCTCACTGGAAAGAAAATGGAGTGAATAGGATGTGAGATTGTATGGTGTTGCAATGCTGAGTTGCTGGGGAGGGAAGTAGTGCTGTTGGTAATATAATAGATGGAGTAAGTAGTAAGGAAGAAATTATTGAGTGATCTTGAGTTAGGCATTTGCACATAGAATTTTTAATTTTGTGTTCCTGGTATTCTAAACCAGGAGACCGTTTAAGTTGTTTTATCTTTGGTGTATACTTTAATTATGGAAAATATCCAGAGGGATCAGAAAATATGTTTAGTCCTCTATCTTGTTGGTCATGTTACCCAGAAGCCACACAATTAAAAAAAAACCTTACTTTTGTGCCTAATAGAGAAAGTGTCTATGTATTTTTTAAAAACTATAACTTTTTATTGACAGTACATATGCATGGGTAATTTTTTTTACAACATTATCCCTTGCATTCACTTCTGTTCCGATTTTTCTCTTCCCTCCTTCCACCCCCTCCCCTAGATGGCAGACAGTATTATACATGTTAAATATGTTATAGTATATCCTAGATACAATGTATGTGTGCAGAACCGAACAGTTCTCTTGTTGCACAGGAAGAATTGCATTCAGAAGGTAAAAATAACCTGGGAAGAAAAACAAAAATGCAAAGAGTTTACATTCATTTCCCAGTATTCCTTCTTTGGGTGTAGCTGATTTTGTTCATCATTGATCAATTGGAACTGAATTAAATCTTTTCTTTGTCGAAGATATCCACTTCCATCAGAATACATCCTTATATAGTATTGTTGTTGAAGTACATAACTATCTCCTGGTTCTGCTCCTTTTACTCAGCATCAGTTCATATAAGTCTTTCCAAGTCTCTCTGTATTCATCCTGCTGATCATTCTTACAGAACAATAATATTCCATAACATTCATATACCACGATTTACCCAACCATTCTCAAATTGATGGGTATTCATTCATTTTCCAGTTTCTAGCCACTACAAACAGTGCTGCCACAAACATTTTGACACATACAGGTCCCTTTCCCTTCTTTAGTATCTGTTTGGGATATAAGTTCAGTAGTAACACTGTTATTACTAATCAAAGGGTATGAACAATTTGATAACTTTTTGGGCATAATTCCAAATTGTTCTCCAGAATGGTTGGATTCATTCACAACTCCACCAACAATGCATCAATATTCCAGTTTTCTCTCATCCCCTCCAGCATTCATTATTATTTTTTCCTGTCATCTTAGCCAATCTGACAGGTGTATAGTGGCATCTCAGAGTTGTCTTAATTTGCATTTCTCTGATCAGTGGTGATTTGGAACACTCATTCATATGAGTGGAAATAGTTTCAATTTCATCATCTGAAACTTGTCTGTTCATATCCTTTGACCATTTATCAATTGGAGAATGGCTTGATTTCTTATAAATTAGAGTCAATTCTCACTATATTTTGGAAAGGAGGTCTTTACCAGAACCTTTAAGTGTAAAAACATTTTCCCAGTTTGTTGCTTCCCTTTTAATCTTGTTTGCATTAGTTTTGTTTGTACAAAGGCCTTTTAATTTGATATAATTAAAATTTTCTATTTTGTGATCAATAATGATCTCTAGTTCTTCTTTGGTCACAAATTCCTTCATCCTCCACAAGTCTGAGAGGTAAACTATCCTAAGTTATTCCAATTTATTTATAATATCATTCTTTATGTCTAGATCATGAACCCATTTTGAGCTTATCTTGGTATATGGTGTTAAGTGGGGGTCCATGCTTAATTTCTGTCATACTAATTTCCAGTTTTCCCAGAAGTTTTTGTCAAATAATGAATTCTTACCACAAAAGTTGGGATCTTTGGGTTTGTCAAACACTAGATTGCTACAGTTATTGACCAGTTTGTCCTGTGAACCTAACCTATTCCACTGATCAAGTAATCTATTTTTTATGCAGTACCAAATAATTTTGGTGACTGCTGCTTTATAATATAGTTTTATATCTGGTACAGTTAGGCCACCTTCACTTGATTTTTTTTTTCATTAATTCCCTTGAAATTCTTGACCTTTTGTTCTTCCATATGAATTTTGTTATTATTTTTTCTAGGTCATTAAAATAGTTTCTTGGGAGTCTGATTGGTATAGCAACTAAATAAATAGATTAGTTTAGGGAGTATTGACATCTTTATTATATTTGCTTGGTCTATCCAAGAACACTTAATATTTTTCCAATTACTTAAATCTGACTTTATTTGTGTGGAAAGTGTTTTGTAATTTTGCTCATATAATTCCTGACTTTCCTTTGGTAGATGGATTCCCAAATATTTTATGCTATAAACAATTATTTTGTATGGAATTTCTCTTTGTATCTCTTGCTGTTGGATTTTGTTGGTGATGTATAAAAATGCTGAGGATTTATGTGGATTTATTTGTATCCTGCAAGAAAGTGTATCTATATATAAAAAAGTCAAGAGATTTTGGTAAATTATGAAGTAATTTAAAAGAATGTATGCTAGGAAGTTTTAACTTATCTATTCATGACAATGTTATTTATCAAATGATACTTCATTACCTTCTTTATTTTCCTTTTAAAATAATTTCAATTATTTATTTGTGTTTTACATTGTTTCATTTCCTGTATTGTCTTCCTTTCCCTTTGAGTGGTGGTCATAAGTAAAATACTGGGGAGGTGGGAAAGGGGAAAAGGAAAGAGAACGTATGATTTGGGATTAAGAAGATGGCAGGAAATGCAGAATTAGTAGTTGTAACTGTTGTAAATAGGGTGAATGGTCCCATAAAATGTAAGTGGATAGCAGTCTGCCAGAATTCTACAATATGTTGTTTACAAGAAACACATTTAAAGCAGAGCGATACACACAGAGTGAAGGTAAAAGGCCGGGGCAGAATCTATTATGCTTTAAGTGAAGTAAAAAACAAAACAAAACAAAACAAAACAAAAAAAAAAAAAAAAACAGTGGTAGCCATCCTGATCTCAGATCAAGCAAAAACAAAAATTGATCTAATTAAAAGAGATAAGGAAGGAAACTGTATCTTGCTAAAGGGTACTGTAGATAATGAAGCAATATCAATATTAAACATATATACACCAAGTGGCACAGCATCTAAATTCCTAAAGAGGAAGTTAAGAGAGTTGCAAGAAGAAATAGACAGCAAAACTATAATAGTGGGAGATTTCAAATTTGCTCTCTCAGAACTAGATGAATCAAACCACAAAATAAATAAGAAAGAAGTTAAAGAGATAAATAGAATACTAGAAAAACTAGATATGATATATCTCTGGAGAAAATTGAATGGAAAGTACACTTTCTTCTCAGCAGTTCATGGAACCTATACAAAAATTGACCAAAAAATCAAATGCAGAAAGGCAGAAATAGTAAATGCATTTTTTTCCATATCACAATGCAATAAAAACTACATTCAATAAAAGGCCAGGAGAAAATAGACCAAAAAGAAATTGGAAACTAAATAATCTCAACATAAAGAATAAATGGATGAAGCAGCAAATCATAGATACAATCAATAATTTCATCCATGAGAATGACAATAATAAGACAACATACCAAAATTTGTGGGATGCAGCCAAAGCAATAATAAGGGAAAACTGTATGTCTCTAGATGCTTACTTGCATAATATAGAAAAAGCGAAGATCAATAAATTGAGCTTACAACTAAAAAAGCTATAAAAAGAACAAATTTAAAAACCTCCAAATACCAAACTTGAAATTCTAAAAATAAAAGGGAAGATCAATAAGATTGAAACTAAAAAGACCTATTGAGTTAGTAAATAAAACGAAGTTTTGGTTTTATGAGAAAAAAAAAAAACAAAATAGATAAATTTGTAGTAAATGTGATCAGAAAAAAAGAAAAGAAAATCAAATTGTTAGTGCCAAAAATGAAAAGGGAGAACTATCCATCAATGAAGAGGAAATTAGAGCAATAATTAGCAGTTACTTTGCCCAACTTTATGCTAATAAATTTGACAACCTAAGTGAATGGAAGAATATCTACAAAAATATAGATTGCTCAGATTAAGAGAAAAGGAAGTAAATTACTTAAATACTCCCATTTTAGAAAAATAAATAGAACAAACTGTAACATCTCTTAACACTACCCTAATCTTGTAGCTACCCTTTTAGCTACTTTTAATGTTCATTCATCGATGGCACGGGTAGGCCACACTTACCCATCTTTGGGCACCAATCTAGATAACACAAGAGACAGATCATCAGGAGGTAGGGGGTGAAGCAAAAGAGAACTTTATTCTTAGATAGTACATATTTACACCCCACCCAAGGATCCGGGGAAAGGGGAGCTCCTCTAAGAACCAGGATGGGCAGGTCATAATGAGATTTGCCTGAGAAGAAGGAGTCAGGCGTGCTAGGCTTTGCAAGCACTAAGAGAGGGAGATGTGGTACTTGGAGAGACACGGCCTCTTGGGGCTATGCCCCACTTCCACATAAGACTCACCTGCACTTTGGTACCTCTCATCCCTCAGGTCCTCCCACATGCCTTGAACTGCATTCCTTTCTCCTAGAGGCTTTTTAACCCTTACACAAGCTATCAATCAACTCCCTAAGAAAAAAGCCCCAGGACAAGATGGATTTACACATGAATTCTACCAAATATTTAAAGAACAATTAACTCCAATACTATATAAATTATTTCAAAAAACGGAATGAAGGAGTCATACCAACTTCTTTTTATGACAGAGACATAGTACTGATACCTAAAACAGGTAGGACAAAAACAGAGAAAGAAAATTATAGACCAATCTCCCTAATGAATATTGAGACAAAAATTTTAAATAAAATATTAGCAAAAAGATTATAGAAAATCATCCCCAGAATAATATACCATGACCAAGTATGATTTATACCAGGAATGCAGGACTGATTCGATATTAGGAAAACTATTAGCATTATTGACTATATCAGTAACCAAATTAACAAAACTATATGATTATCTCAATGAATGCAGAAAAAGCATTTGATAAAATCCAACACCCATTCCTAATAAAAACACTAGAGATTATAGGAATAAATGGAATTTTCCTTAAAACAGTCAGTAGCATCTATTTGAAACCATCAGCAAATATCATATGTAATGGTGATAAATTAGAATCATTCCCGCTAAGATCAGGAGTGAAACAAGATTGCCCACTATCACCATTACTATTCAATATTGTATTAGGAATGCTAGCTTTGGCAAAAAGAGAAGAAAAAGAGATTAACGGAATTAGAGTAGGTAATAAAGAAACCAAATTATCACTCTGCATGATATGATGGTATACTTAAAAAACCCAGAGAATCCACTCAAAATCTACTATTAACAATGAATAACTTTAGCAAAGTTGCAGGATACAAAATAAATCCACATAAATCATCAGTATTCTTATACATCACTTAATAAAACACAACAGCAAGAGATACAAAGAGAAATTCCATCTAAAATAACTGTTGATAGTATAAAATATTTGGTAATTTATCTACCAAGGAAAAGTCAGAAACTATATTATCAGAACTACAAAACACTTTCCACACAAATAAAGTTAGATCTAAGCAATTGGTAAAATATCAAGTGCTTGTGGATAGGTTAAGCAAATATAATAAAGATGACAATACTAGCTAAACTAATCTATTTATTTAGTGATATATCAATCAAACTCCCAAGAAACTATTTTATTGAACTAGAAAAAAGAGCAACAAAATTTATCTGGAAGAACAAAATGTCAAGAATTTCAAAGGAATTAATGAAGAGAAAAGCAAATGAAGGAAGCTTAGTTGTACCAGATCTAAAACTATATCATAAAGCAGCGGTCATCAAAACCATTTAGTACTGGCTAAGAACTAGAGAGGTTGATCAGTAGAGTAGGTTAGGTTTATAGAACAAAATAGTCAAGGACTATAACAATCTAGTATTTGATAAACCCAAAGGCTCCAGATTTTGGGATAAGAATTCACTATTTGACAAAAACTTCTAGGAATATTGGAAACTAGTATGGCAGAAAGTATACATAGACCCATACCTAACACTATGTACCAAGATAAGGTCAAAATTGGTTCATGATCTAGACGTAAAGAATGATATTATAAACAAATTAGAAGAACATAGTATAGTTTACCTCTCAGACCTGTGGAAGAGGAAGGAATTTGTGACCAAAGAAGAACTAGAGATCATTATTGATCACAAAATAGATAATTTTGATTATATTAAGTGAAAAAACCATTTTGTACAAACAAAACTAATGCAGACAAGATTAGAAGGGAAGCAATAAATTGGGAAAACATTTTTACATTCAAAGGATCTGATGAAGGCCTCATTTCAAAAATATATAGAGAACTGACTCAAATTTATAATAGTTCAAGCCATTCTCCAAATGATAAATGGCCAAAGGATATAAATAGTAAATTTTCAGATGAAAAAGTTGAAACATTGTAGCCACATGAAAAGGTGCTCCACATCATTACTGATTGGGGAAATGCAAATTAAGACAACTTTAAGATACCACTACACACCTATCAAATTGGCTAAGTTTACAAGAAAAGATAATGACAAATGTTGGAGGGGATGTGGGAAAACTGGGACACTTGTTGGTAAAACTATGAATGGATCCAACCATTCTGGAGAGTAGTTTGGAAATATGCTCAAAAAGTTATCAAACTGTGCATACTCTTTGATCCAGCAGTATTTCTACTGGGATTATATCCCAAAGAGATCTTAAAGGAGGGAAAGGGACCCACATGTGCAAAAATGTTTGTGGCAGCCCTTTTTTGTAGGGGCAAGAAACTGGAAATTGAATGGATACCCATCAATTGAAGAATGGCTGAATAAATTATGATATATGAAGGCTATGGAATACTGTTGTTCTGTAAGAAATGACCAGCAGGATGATTTCAGAGAGGCCTAGAGAGACCTACAGGAATTGATATTAAGTGAAATGAACAGAACCAGGAGCTCATTATACATAGTAACAACAAGACTATGTGATGATCAATTCTGATAGATGTGGCTCTTTTCAACATTGAGATGATTCAAACCAGTTCTACTTGTACAGTGATGAAGAGAGCCATCTACACCCAGAGAGAAAAGCATAGGAACAGCGTATGGAACACAATGTAGCATTAACTCTCTCTGTTGTTATTTGCTTCCATGTTGTTGTTTTTTCTCATTGTTTTTCTTTTTTTCTTGATCTGATTTTTCTTGTGCAACAAGATAACTATATAAATATGTATACATATATTGGATTTAACATATATTTCAACATGTATTATTACACTACCTGCCAGCTAGGGGACTGGATGGGGAGAAGGAGGGGAAAATTTGGAACAAAATGTTTTGCAAGGGTTAAAGTTGGAAAAATTACCCATGCGTACTGTTTTTTAAATAAAAAAGTTTTAATAAAAAACAACAACAACAACAACAACAGATTAAATTTTCCATTGTTCTGAACTGGACTAGGTTCAATTTCCTTCATCATGCAATATTTGTTTGGAAATGTTTGCAATATTTTGAATACCTTGGTAGCTATTCTCCCTTCCAATTTTAACATCTTTTCTGTTGATTATCTGCTTATGTTACAAGTTTTAAGTTGAATCTCCTTTATTTTAATATGTTAATTTTATCATCTCTTCCCCATATTACTCTATTTTTTGCTTTCTGATTCTTCCTCACTTTGAAAATAGTTCTACCTTCAGAATTGTATCTCAAAGTAGTTTTAATCAGCTCCCAAGCTGAATAACTTACTCTCCATTGGCCTTGTTTTCTACTTGACAGATCTTCTTGGGAGATTATACTGACCATAGCTGTTTTTCCACTTTACTTTTTTTTTTTTTCGATCTGGTACATACAAACACACCAGCTACTAACCTAATTTGTTATCATTCCTTAGCTCTCAGAATGGGCTGCATCTCATGCTTTTTGCAAGATTGTGGTTGAGGTAAGGTTAGGGTGAATATTCAAGACTCAGTTTTGGCTGCCCTAGGTTAACACTAATCTAGGGTCCATTCCAAGTGGAAAAAAAGTACAATTTTTCCTCTCCCCTTTTACTCAAATGTCTGGGCATTATCAAACCCCATTCCCTCAAATTTTCATAATAGAATATTGAGGGAAGGCAATAATGGGATACACTAGAAGAGCTTTGAGACTTGGTCTCATAAAACATATTTGTGGATCACTTTATATAAGCTGGAACATAGAAGAAGGAATTCTGAATGAATGCCTTAAGGTTTCATATTCTCTTCTATTAATCCATAAAGCTCTTATCTTGTTGAACTTCTTGTTTTCTTGTCCTGTTGAAACAATTAAAACAATCTTAATTTTTAACATATAATTACTCAATTTTGTTTGCTTTTTGGAAAATTAATGGGAACTAGGCACAATGTAGTTCCCCATCCTATTGGTCACAAGACCACCTCATTACCTTCTGTCTATCTAGAATGGGGAACAATGTGTACGAAGTTTCCCCCCCTGAAAATACACATATCTTTATGTACATGTACATGTACACATACATATATGTATGTCATATAAGTATATTTCTTTATCAAGATATACATATATACATATGTATATATATATATATATTATATGTGGATATATGTGTTTATGTTTCCTAATTCTTTGGGGTTTCAAAAGGTAAATAGATTGAACTAAATAAAGAACTTATAAACATCAAGCATTTCTCTGTCTTTTTTTCATCAAAACTAGAAGTCAGAATAATGAGGACCAATAAAATCAGAATTCTAAAATTCTTATATTTGTGAAAATTGTGCTACACTTTTGCTGACCTGACAGCTACTTCAATGAAGTCTAAACAAAAACTAGCAGCTGGGAGCTTAAATTAAAAACAAAATAAATCTACCCACATATTAATAATAAAACAAAACTTATTGTCCCATCAGTAGAAAAGAAATATCTATCAGGTTTTAATATCATGATAAAGAATTATAATGGCCTCTTTAAAAACATTAGAATGAACCTAAATTCGATATACTCTATTTTTCATGATTTTGACCCTTTTTCGTGTATAATCACTGACAGTGTTTACCATGCATTTTAAGCCATCTGCAAAAAAATAAATTGACAATAGCAAAATTTGATACAGAGCAGAAAGCAAAAAAAGATAAGAAAACTGATTTATTTTAAATAATTTTTCTGTACTTCAAAATAGTTAAATAATGAACTGTCCCAAGAGACGGTAAGCACTTGGAGGACAGGGACTATGACTTCTATTTTTGGACAGTTCCCTTTGCTTCTCCAACTCTTTGTTTTTTTCTCACAGTGGGTCATTAAAAATGATTGACTATTTCAACCACAGCAGTGGCATTTTTCAAGAAAGAAGGGTCTCACTCAGTCCTGTCTGCTTTATTTAGCCAGAGGGCCAGTGTGAACTAGTTTCATGAGCCAAATACCTAGAGTGAAATTGTATTTTGTGCTTGTGGGAAAAGGCTGGGGTGTGTTCATATAGGAAGATATGACTATAAGACATCATAAAAAATATTGGCAAACAAAAGAGGGATATGATTTAGTAAAATGCTTTTGCACAGGCTAGGGGAATTTTCAAAACTTCAGGATGCATATATTTATATAGACTGCATTATTTCCAAAATGAAACGTTAAATATCATTAGTAAAACAGTACAGAGAAACAGTCCTCTTTGGCATAGAGAAAGAATAAACAGTACCACTAAATGAAAGGAAACTGATTTGCATATAAGTATACAATAAAACCATAAAAAAGTCATAAATATTTATTTTTCCACATAAAAAGTACTTTTTTTATACTGGGCATGATGAACTGGAAACAATTGTGAGTCATCTTACATATTTCTTGATAAGAAAAGGAAAAAGGAAAAAGCAGTGTAGTTATGTGCTCAGATCATGAAAATATTCTTTCTTTAGACATAGTATAAGAGATAGCTCTTTTTAAGTAGGGGAGTCACTTAATAAGTGACTGAAAATTTCTTTCTAACATATTTCCCTCATGTGAGTTTCACAATCCTAATAATAATAATAACAACTAGCTTCTAAATAGTACCTTAAAGTTTGCATAACATTTTACAAATACTATCTCTATTCCCACAGAACACCTAAAAAATTTTACAAGATGAGTAAATTGAGGCAAAGATGGTTAAGTGACTTGCACAGGGTCTTATAGTAAACTAGTAAGTGAGGCCACATTTGAACTCAGTTCAAGCATTTCTATCCATTTTCTTTTCTATATACTTTCTTTTTAAATTCTATTCCATTTTTATTCATGCCTGCCCGACAATATCTGACTTCCCCAATTCTTTATCAGAACATTTTCTGGCCTGTGTAGAAGTCATCATGGTTCTCTCTCAAATCTTGCAAGATAGCATTTTTTCCCTTTTTTATTTACTTATTTTAATGATTTCACCAATATCACTTCAAATCATTCCTGGTATCAGTTGTCAGGACTAGGTTACCTCTAGAGAAGTCCAATCTGCCACTGCTAAAACTCCATTCCCAGGAACACAGCACTTCCAAAAATTTCATTGTAACACTCTTAGTTTTTTTTTTTAATGTAAATAAAATAATCGAGCACCTGTTGTAAGTGAAACAGATGCAGGGTGAGAGGCAAGCAAGGTGACCATAAAAAGCATTATTACGAAGGTAAAATATCTTACATTCAAAAAGTATTTTAAGGTTTACAGAATTATTTATTATTTCCACCTGTAAATCAACATGTCCATAACAGAACTAATTTTCTTTCCCAATTTCCTATCCTTCCTTCTCCTAGACTTCTCTATTATAATGAAGGATAACACTAACCTTTCAATCACCTCACTTCTCAACCTCATTGTCAACCTTGACTCACCCCACAGAGCCAAACATTTGCCACACCTTTTAATTTCTATCTCCACAACATTCATACATATCTTTATATCTCTTTACTCATACAACCCATCACACTAGAACATAGTCTTTATCACCTCTCACCTAGACAATTGCAAAAGCCTCCTATTCAAATCTCTTTCCATTTTATTCTATTCTTCACACAACCACCAGGCAAAGTGATTTTTCCTAAAGCACTGGGTTGATCATGTTATGTTCCTTCTAAATAAATTATAATGGCTCCTTATTACCTCTGGGATAAAGCATAAACTCCTCTGTCTGGCATCTAAATAACCTCATCTCCTTCCTTTCCAGTCTTATAAACATTCTCCACACTCTGCGTGCTGCAATATAGTTATACTGGCCTAGTTACTATTACACACACATGGTGTTCCCCCTACTGACACTGAGGCTTTGTACTGCCTGAGTCCCATGTCTCAAGTGGTTCCTTCTTATTTCTGTCTCTTAGAATCCTGTTTTTTTTTTTAAAGCCTCATCTCAGGTGATATCTTCATGAAACCTTTACTCATTTCCTATGCTGTAAATGTATACACTCCCTAAACTACCTTGTATTCATTTTGTTGATGTACCTTTTTCTATCCACCTATCTTTCATTTGTTTGCTTACTATATGTATATGTTGTCTTCCCTATTCAAATATAAGCTCCTTCATATCAATAATTGATTTACTTTTATCTCTTTTTTAAAAATTTCCAGTTTTTAGCTTGTTGACTGACACATAGTAAATGATTAATAAATGTTTACTGATTTTTGGTTTATCAAACCTCCTAATACCCTCTTTAAAATAAGTATATGATAGAAAAATATTATCCCTCTCTTACAGATAAGGAAATTGAGGCTTAGAGGGAATAAATAACTTAGAGCTACCCAGGTAGTAACTGGCAGAGGCCAGACTCAAATTCAGTTCAATATAGTGATTCCTAAGCTAGGGCAATTGATTCCTAGGTCAGGGCATTTTCCAGTACAATAAGCTGCCTTTCTACTGCCAGCTGAGAAATACTGAATGGGACAAATTCACTTAGGATGTCACAGTCATAAATAGGGGGTGACATGGGAAAACCTTTCTTTTCATTCATTCATTCATCCAAGAAATATTTATTGAGTGCCTCTGGAAAATGATGGGGATTTGAACTTGGATGACCTCTGATATCCCTTCCAGCTCTAAATTTATAATTTATGATCCTCTGTGTAAGACATAGTAGTGTGCCTTGGGTGCCAGGGGAGTTACAGAGATGAACAAGACAGACCTTGCCCTCAAGAAACTAATTATCCAGTATTACCAGAGTTCTAAATATCAATGACTGGCCACTTCCAAAAGCACAAACTACATATATGAATTTCCACTGTGGAATGAAATACAGGGTACTTATACATGCATACTATTTTCCAAGGCATCTTTGAAAATGAAGAAAAGCAGACCTGAAAGCAGACCTAAGCATATAAAGATTCTGAGCCTATAGGAAGGGTCAGGTAAAGTAATCAAGAAGGATTGCTCTCAAACATTTGCCTACAACTAGGCTGGAACTCTGGAAGAGTTAGAAAGAGTACAATAGACCCTCCCCATTTGCAAAGGGTAGGACCTAGCTATTTTCCCAGGAGAGAAACATCTGTAAATACTTCACTGTGTTGGTGCTAAAGATTTATAGACAGCAAGGGATTTGTTTCCAACACAAAATGCTGTTGACAGCTTCTTTCTAAATCTCCCTTTTATTTTTTTAATGTTCTTTTATCTCTCCTGATTACATCAGGGAGAGCTACCTCTCTGAGGTACTAATCTTGCCTTAACACTTGTAGATTATGAGCTCTCTTGCTAAGGACATCTATGAATTTGCATTTTTAGGAAGCAGCACCAGTAAAAGCATCAGAGTGAAAGTTAAAGCTGGGGCTGAGGTAGCAATAAGGTTTAAGAAGAAAGCTGAACTCAGATTGTGTTAAGCTCATAATATTTGAAAGTATAAATAATATATTAAAATCTAGATGGTTTTCTGAATGGTTCTTTATCCTTGTTACCAGCATAGATAAAAGGGCTGGGGAAAATAGTCAATTTGTTTTGACTTTCCTTACATTTACACAAGAGGCCTTCCTGTTAGAGCAGGCACATTATAGACTACTTTGGCATTCTGGTGAAACCTATGGGTAGATTATTCCCCAGACTAATGTGTTTGTTCGCTTGTTTGTTTTAATCATAGTTCAAAGAAATGCAGTTTCAATTAGAGGTTAGTGACAATAAAGATGTCATTTTGTTTTTCCATCTAAATTCTCAGAGTTCTTGAGATTAACCTATGAACCAATTTGTGAAACAGGGAAGGTTAAAAATCCCTGAGTTAGAGTTTTTCTACTATGTTATTTTTTAAATCTAAGATAAATTGTTTTCAGAAAGTAAACAAACAAACAAACAAAAACCCCCACTACCAAGAGCAGGAGTATTTCTGTAATTAAGTCTTTAGACTACTTCCTGACAAAAGAGTTAGAACTATGTCTTTTCTCTTTGGATAGAATTCATTTTGTAGTTTAACAATAGAAACTTCAATTTTTGGTAGAGACACATGATCTAGTTTCTTTTTAGTGTGAAACACAATTTTGTTTCTGTATTTTTTTTTCTTTACTGTCTCATTCTTCATGACATGCATTGTTGAAATTGTGATTTTGTGTGTAGATGAGCCCAATCAATATATGAGTTTGTCTTCATCTGTATCATTCCATATTAAGCAAGCAACTGCAATAGCTTGTTTTGATAGTCAAGTTATACTATCATCACTCATTCTTTATTTGCTGGTTTGCTTTTTCATGGTAAAATATTATGGGTATTTAAAGGAAAGTTTTCATAAACTACATAATTCTCATTAGATTTTGCATACTAATAATGAAATGCAAAATGGCCCTAGTTCTTAGTGGTCTCCTTCTATTTCTGTAGGGATTGTCTTGAAATTGTGGAAAAGTAGAAAAAGGATTCTAAGACTCACATACTGTAAGGCCTTCTACAAATATTAGTCGAACATCTTGGAACTCTGTATTTTATAGAATCATAGGATTTTAGGAGCCATTTAAACCAACTCAGTTATGATAAAGAATCCCTTCTATAAAATCTTAGACAAGTGATCAATAAGCCTTTGTTGAAGGTCTGCAAGGGAGGGAATCTACTATCTTCAAAAACAGCCAATTCAGCTTGTGAATAATTCTCATTGTTAAGAAGAAAAGGTCTCTTAACATCAAGCCTGAATCTGTTTCTACAATCTCCACCTGTTCCACCTAATTTTATGGAATGAAGGTCAATAAATCTTTCTCCCTTATGAAAGCTTTTCCAATACTTGAAGACAAGGTTTATGTTATTCTTTCCCATCCTCTACCCTCAGTCAAGTATTCATTTATCTAAATTCTGTATCCCTCGTGCCTTCAAATGATCCAAACATGTCATGAACTTAAATTATCCTATTTGCCTCCTGGAAATTCTCCAGCTCATAGATATTCTGCCTGAGAATGCATGCAAAACTGAACACACCAGTCTAGATGTGGTTTGACCAAGGTAGATCACAGCATAGGACTCTATTCTAGGAGCTAAGCTTCTCAATTTAACCTATGATCGTATTTGGGGTTTTGACTGCAATAACTAACTCAAATACAACTTGACATTCACTAAAATCACCAGGTTATCCTTCTTCAACCCCACAAAACTTCCATCTAATCATTCTTGTATTTGTGGGAGACAAGTTTTTTAACCCAAGTACAGGACTTTATATTTGCCCCTATTACATTTTGTCTTATTATTTATTTGGCTCAATTTTCTAATCTTTAAAAATATTTTTTGGATTCTGATTTTGTTGCACAGTGTATTTGCTGTTTCTTTCAGCTTTACACCCCCCACAAATTTGAAAGGCTTACCATCTATCTTTTTTAATCAAGTAATTGATGAAAATAAGACAGATATGAAACAAAAATCTATGTGCTTTTCAGAAAATGCTTTTGAGTTTACACCACCACTCTTTCAATCTGACCATTCAAGTCAATTAGAGAATCACTTAAAAGAGTGACTTATGTCAGCTAAAACGTTTAGGGTTTGCCTTAACAAATTTTCAGGTTGCTTTCCTAGAGGGTCAACTGCTCCCTGAATCAAGGAAACACTCCTAAAACTGATATTTAGATTATAAAGTCTAACTGGGGTATTAAATAGTCAGCCAATAGAAACAATTAACTCAAAGCAAAGCTATTTACTAAGATGGCATAATAGTAGTTTAAAATATTTTCCTCATAAACCTGGTTTTCATTTTCCCCACAAATAAGATGTATTAGTAGGCATTTACTCAGTATACACTGGTAGTGAGACATATATGTAGGAAACTCATGCATCCAGT
This sequence comes from Sarcophilus harrisii, assembly GCF_902635505.1. Taxonomy (NCBI): domain Eukaryota; kingdom Metazoa; phylum Chordata; class Mammalia; order Dasyuromorphia; family Dasyuridae; genus Sarcophilus; species Sarcophilus harrisii. The sequence goes on along the minus strand of NC_045429.1, from coordinate 174,621,370 downwards.
ACTATAGAACTAAAGGTCCTTTTTCTTCTACTATTGCTCTGAAAGAGATTATAGCATCTCTGCTAGGTGGTCTACTCAATTGGACTCATGAGACTAGTTCTTCACAGCTAAGCTCCAAGATAGGGCTAATTCTTCACTAAATTCATGTCCTACTTTCTCCTCTACTTTTAGAAATCATACACCTTGAAACTATTTCCTACTACAAATCTCATTCTACAACTACAGACTTGGATTTGGTTTATTCTATTAGATCAGTGATTACTTTATAAGATGCAATAAGATGCAATGGCTAATGGAAAGGAGGAGTTAGGACAATAAATGCTAGACCTGCAATCAGAAAGATATGGGTTACAATCTTGGCATTTATTATGTGTTATGCTGAGCAAAACATGTATCTGCTTTAAGTCATGGGTAATACTCTGTAAGTTTAGATTTAGTCTTAGAGAAGAACTCTTCAAAATGTAACTTAGCTGCATTAGTAAAAAAAAAAAAATTAACATCCAGAAATCATAGATTGTGTATTGATGCTTTCTATTTTTAGAATAATAATTATCATTATCTTTAGGGGAAAATATATTCATTTTAATTTTTCCTCTAAAAATAGTAAAACAAACTTTTATTCTTTCAGGGTCACCTTTGAGATCAGAATGTCAAGTGGGATGGTAAGAAAAAAAATCAATCCATTATGAGAGCAGCAGTTCTAAACTTATCTTATACCTGTGTTACACATTCATTTTCCCCCTTTTCTTTTCATGTCTCTGTCACAAAGTTGCTATGACTTTTTCATTTGGCAACTTTATGGATTAGTGAAATGAACTTAAATAAAAATGAAAGGAAAACTTCAGAATATACACATATGGATACATAAATTTCTCTCTGATTCAGTTACTTTTCCCTTTGTGTATTTTCTTTCCCTTGTACAAAAGGTGTTAATTTCTTCAATAAGTAAGTCATTATAGATGTTCTTATGATGTAAGAGCAACAATATAATAAGCATTTTTGTATCCCAGCTACAATGAATTTTTGAGAGAATCTGTTGCTTTATAGACTAATGCTACAACTGGAGAAGTTCCAAATCATTACCTAAATTTACATCCTATTATTATGCATGAATCTCTTTATAACTTCCTATAGGGTATTTAGAAATAAAGTGGAAATTCTTTTCCTGCTCCTATTGTGATGACACTAGAAGGGAAAAAATGCAAGAAGCCTCAGAACTACTTCTGATTAGAAAGGAAGGTTATTGGTAAGAAATAGGTTTCTTTTGAACACTACAACAACAGCAAATAAATAAATAAACCACAGTTCTGTTCCTAAAGTCTCTGTTTTGTTTTTGGTACCTTCATGGCATTGTTATGGCCAGAACTGGGGAATCCAGTAACCAGTTCTTTGACTTCTCTTTTCTTATCTTGGATATCTACTTCTTCCTTTATTTAATTTTTAAAAAAGTTTTTAACACACATTGCTTTATGAATCATCTTCAGAAAGAAAAAATAGGAACAAAAGGGAAAAATCACAGGAGAGATTTAAAAAAAAAAAAGTGAACATAGCATGTGTTGATTTACATTCAGTTTCCTTAGTTCTTTTTCTGGCTGCAGATGACATTTTCTTTCTGGAATGCTTTGAATCACTGAAACATTGAAAAGAACCAAGGCTTTTATAGTTGATCATTGCACATTCTTGCTGTTATTGTGTACAATGTATTCCTGGTTTTGCTTGTTTCACTCAGCATAAGTTCATACAAATCTTTCCAAATCTTTTTAAAATTATCTTGTTCGTCATTTTTAATAGAACAATCATATTCCATAACCTTCACATGCCACAAGTTTTTCAACCATTCTCCAATTGATGGACATCTATTCAATTTCCAATTCTTTGATACCACAAAAAGAGCTGCTACAAACATTTTTGCACGTGTTGGTCCTTTTCCTTCTTTTATGATTTCCTTGAGATACAGACTTAGTAATGGCCCTATTAGGTCAAAAGGTATGCACAGTTTTATAACTGTTTGGGCATAGTTCCAGCTTGTTCTCCAGAATGGTTGGATAATTTCATCAACAATGCCTTAATGTCCCAATTTTTCCACATCCTCTCCAATATTTATCATCTTTTCCTCTCATCTTAACCAATCTGAGAGTGTGAGGTTCTTGATGTCTACTTTTTAAGAATACTATTCTCACATATATCATGTATATTCTACAAAAATGTGGTGTTCTCATCAACTATCTCCTCCCCATTGAATTAAATATCTCTACATAAGCTACTTACTGATCAGAAGAACTGAGTTCAAATCCTGCCTCTAGCACTATTTATATGAATATCAGCAAGACACAAACTGTTTCCTCATTTTAAAAATAGGTTAATAATAATTTCATTAGCTACTCTAAAAGGATTATTGAAATATATTTACATACTTTAAGGAATGTCAACTATCAAATATCAATTTAGATTATTTAAATATAAGTTGATATTTTTATTGAATTTTTCCAAAACTAATTACAAAAATCTTCCTTTGATAATCAGTTCAAATATATTTAATTCTCATTCTTAAAAAATTTTTTCATGTCACTAAATAAGTCTCTTTAGCAATTGTGTGAATCTGTTTTTTTCTGTCAATTTTAAGCTGTTTGATGTTCTCTTGATAGTAATGATGTCCTAATGAAAAGGGTTAGCATTCTTTTTACTTAATGGGGAGCTAAATAAAGGGGACTGTATAAATAAATTTCAGGGTAAGTGGCTGAAATTATGAGTAGAACAGAATCTTTAAAACATTGATCTCAAAACATAATTAAGGAAATTGACTTTTTAAAAAAGGATATTTTGTTAGTTTCCTCTTATTTAGTTGGGTGAAACTCTTCAAAACTCTGTTTGGTAATATCTTGGCAAGGATACAGGACTGATAAGTCATTTCCTTCTGTTTGGGGCAATTACACTTATCCAAACTGACTACTCAGGAGTCACTCTAAATGATGTACAGAAAGAATTTATTAGAATCTCGAGAAGCAGACCGTCCTGGCCTGTGGGACCGAAAGCACAGCAAAGAAACCCACAGGAGGAGAGTCATTCACTTGAAGAAGCTGACAACTTTTATACATTTCAGACAAAGAACCCCCAAATTCCACCCTCTATAGGTTGTGATTGGTTACATAAACCTTTATCTCCCTATTTGGTCAGTGGAATGCAGTGAAAAAGGTGATATACAGCTTCTGCCACTTAATTCCTTCTTTGGACAATGGAATGCAGTCCAGGTCTCAACTAAAATCATGAGACTGGGACCTATAGGCCTGATCTACTTTAGCTAACAGTCTCTGATCAATATGTGCTTAATCTGTAAGTTCTTCACCTTTCCACACAATCCCCACTGTTATTCATAAATATATATGTATATACATTTCCTCATGAAGAACTAATATTGTGGTCAAATTCAATTAACATTTCTACACATTGCTTATTAATCTCTTCATCAGGATCATCCCCTGCTATTGTCTCCTATCCCTCCTTTTGTAAAATCATCATTTTAATGGCATCCTCTATAAGATTCTTGACAGTGACCTCCGAACTATTTTTGTTACCAATGTAATCATACAGGGTAAACATAGTGGCAATAGGAAGATTCCACTTATAGCTACTAACCCATATCCCAACAGTTGTTTCCACCAGCTTCCACCGAACCATGACTACCAGTCAGTACCAAAGGGAGATTTCCAAACCTGCACAGGTACATAACAATCTTATAGATGTTCTTAGTGATTTCCTTAACAATTTGCCCGTTATCATCAATCTGCATACAGCAGGTGGACACATTCAGTTTCCCACAGATCCCTCCTTCCTCTGCTAGCAAATAGTCTAAGACTAGCCGATGTTGTAACACTGCTTCCCTTGTCTGAGTTGCCTGATCAGCCAGTAAGTCTAAGGCTTGAGCAGGTTGATTGGTTATTATCTCTAGGACTGCCTGAGGTCTAATCAACCCATGTAACATGTATATCGGCGTTCGGTACCCCCAACTACCATGCTGGTCCATATTCTTATTCTCTCCAGAGGCCAGGCATCTCCCCACCCACTGGCATCATTTGTCTGGGTCAAAGAAGTATCAATGTGGGTTAGAGAGAGGTCCGCACTTCGTGTTTCCCTTTCCAAATCTTCATATAACCATATCCCCAATTGTCTGCCAATACTTGATGAGAGAAAGAAAAATTTAGATCTAATTATACCTATATAACAAACCCCAGTCCAATTTTTGGGTAAATGGGTATAAGCCCTCTCACCCCAGATCCAATTATGCCCCTTCAGGGCAGGATTATCTTCATACCAAAATATAATGGGTCCACTTGAAGGTGGAAAATACCTGACATTCCAGGGACCTAAGGGCCCTCCTCCTATATTAGAATTACATCTCCAAAGATGACTTTCAACTACCCATTGGCAGGTGCAACCATTTTCCCAGTTAGCTCCTGACAGCTCCAGAAATTATTAAACATTTTCCTAACAGGGCCTTCTCTATTCTCCCACTCCCATTCCATCAAAGTGTAAGTTGAACCTGGTGCTATGCTATTCAAGGTTATACATGTCCATATCTGGGGTCCCTCTGGGTCAGGGATTAAACAGGCAGGTGGCATTTTCCTCGCACACCCAGCACTACTATTAGAACATTGGATACAGTGAACTACTGATCCGTCATAACTGGTTTGATTCCATCTATTCACATACCTACTGTAGTCTATGGCAGTTCCCTTTTCTGGCCTGCGAGTAAATGTCCATGTACATTCACTTTCTCCCATCCATGGCCTTGTACCAGACTGATTCAGTCAATATCTCCCTAACATTGTACTGGTCAGAGTCCAGTGGTGCTTTTCTTTTGCTGACCAGAAACCTGTTCCATTGTGCATTATTGACCTGTTGCTCAAGATCCAGGCTGGAGACAAGGGAACAGGAACCCAGGGCCACTGTGTAAGTTGATCAGGTCCCCCACATATCCAACAGTCAGTCAATCTAAAGCTAGTGGCTATTGTTTGGATCAGGGTTTGAAAGGTATTCTCATACCCCACTGCTCTGGAGGTACCAGTACAAAAGGAATACCCACATAAGATTGCACATACATATAGAAGGCGCAGTCCCCAACCCTTTGGGTTTGGTTCACACCCCATTTTTCCTGATAGTATATAATACCCCTAATCCTAACAATACAATTCAACAAAATGTAATATCTAATACAAATAAGAAAAGTTCCAAGAGAGTTCTCCAAATGCGACAAGTCAAAAAGATTTTACATGCACAATTCATCAGTCTTTGCTAGGCTTCTTGTAATTTCAGCCACACTTTCAATGTTCCTGGATCAGTCTCTACTGCCCACTTCTTTGGCACATCCACGGGACCTTTGACTCAAGTGTGATGTGTCCGACCTTTCTCTTTGGTACGTATCGCTGTATCTGAAGTCAACAGGATCTGGAACGGTCCTTTCCAGCTCAGGGTCAGCTTGCCCTCCTTCCACGTCCAAACCAGGACCCAGTCTTCAAGCTAGAACTTATGTACTGTGATCCTAAGGGAGGAGTCTCATCAATAAGCCCTTTCAGTTGTAAAGTTTTCAGATGTTACAGTAAAGACAGAACATATTCCTTTAAAAACAAATCCTTGGTCTCAAATATTGGATCCAAGGAAGAATTTTGAATCCCCTTTTTGGATAAAGGTGACCATACAATAATTCATAAAGTGATAACCCCACATCCCTTCAGGGTTTTGTTCTATTCTTAATAAGGCAAGGGGGAAGGCACTTGGTCCAGGGCAATTGTGTCTCTAACGCCAACGCCAATTTAGTCCATTGCTGTTTAATTTCCTTATTCATACTTTCTACTTTACCTGATGAGGGTGGATGCCTTGGGGTATGTAAGTCCTAGAGCTTGGGCCACAGATAGGAGGATCTTAGCTGTGAAACAAGTGCCTTAGTCCGAATCTACCTGCTCCACCATCCCATACCTCATGCTCAAGGAGGACTTTTACAACTGCTGAGGTAGTTGCCTAGGCAAGGGCTGGGGGGAGGCCTCCACCCATGAGGTCAGATGGTCCACTATGACTAACAGGTATTTGAGACGCCCCACTGATGCAGCTCGGTAAAGTCCACCTGAATGCTTTGGAAAGGCCTGATACCAGGGGGCCTTCCTCCCTTTTGGACTTGTCATTGGGCTGCCCTATTCATTCTCTGGCAAACAGGACACCCGCTGACCAGTTGCCTGCTATTGTATACAGGCCGGTGCCACAAACTTAGCACTGCATCACACAGGTCTTGGACATCCCAATGATTGCCCTGATGTAAATGTGGAAGTACATGTCTCATACCTGCTGTGGTCAGTACCTTTCTGCCATCAGGAAGGAGCCAGTGCCCCTCTTTATCCTCCTGAGTGCCAAGGCTTTGGATTTCCTGCTTCTCTTATGGGGTAAGGGAAGGTGGAGGCATCGGAGGCAGAAATGCCAGAATTAGGACCATCATCTCCTCCATACTTACAGATTCCTCTTCTCCAGCCTGTTTCCCCTCCTCATCGCAATGCAGTTTCCCCTTGTCTCAAATGAATCTCCTCTTTAGTGCCCCTGCACATAATTCACTGCAATGTTCTTAAGTAACATAAGATTAGTCAAAATTTTAATGACCAATGCCCTGTGTGCCAATCCCTTACCTTTACTGTTTCTATTCTTTCCCTCAAATAATTTACAGGATCTAATTTTTTTTCCTTCACTTATACAATGAACTAAATGTTTTACCTCATGTTTCGCAAATTGCAATTGGTCTTGAGAAATTCTCAGTCCCTGTGCTCCTAAATAATTTAACAAACTGATAGTGACTTGGACAAGGTCACTCTTTTTCCTTCCTGCCACAAGAGGATCATCTACATATTGTAAGACTTTTAACAGTAAGAAATTTATCCCAGAATGGTCACACAATTTTTACATACCCAAATAGATGTTTCATAAATTGAATATTATACCAATCATATTGCTTTTAAAATACCCAATACACAGAAAAATCCCAAACTACATATTGTCCATAACAAAAACTTTTTCAAAAGGACAAAGGCAAAAACTATTATTCTTGGAGTCCCTTTAAATAATTGGCATCAATACAGTTAAATAAAACTTCCTATTTTCACATAAAAGAATCTGAAAAGTTCTTAAAAACATAAATTAAACTTTTTGAAATAACCCTTTCAAACTATAGATCGCATTTATGATCATTTCCTTAAACAAGAAAACCATTATGTTTCAAAGAAACAAATATTCAGTCAATTAACCAAGCCACTACAGAAAATGATTGAATGCACTTGGTGGGGGGAAGGGAGGAGAAGATTCCATGTGGCCACTCCTTCGCTCCTGGACAAAGCATTCCCTCCTGTTTCTCCACTCAATTTCCTACTCGGGAATCCTTCTCAAGATTTAGGCAATCAGTTTATTTCCTTTCATTTTCCAACAGATTCCTTCTTGATATCATTCAGGCTCTCAATTTGCTCCTACAAATCAATCCTTCAGTCTCCTGCATTCTTCTTTCCAGTTCCCTTCAGAACTTTTAAGATTCACAATATAGTGAATAGCTAGAAAAACTCCATAAAGCATAACTTAAAATGTTAACAAATTACCCAATATGTTTCCTTGTTTTCCACATGTCCAACATTCTAAATTTGGATTCCTCAATGCACCCTTTCCTTTATTGTTTCTTGCAGACTCCCAGCCCTTTCTGGGTCCCTTATATTCCTTTTTAGCATCATATATGCTGAATAATGATCCTATTTCTCTCTCTTTCTCTCTTATCCCTCTGCTTTTTCCATTCCCTTCTCTGCCTCTCTTTTTCCTTAGCCCAGTCCTCATCTCTCCTTACATAAACCTTTGTAGCTTCCTCCAATAAAATTTCCAAAGGAGATCACATCTACCCTTCAATCTTCTGTAACTTCCTATTTATATCCAGCCAGAAATTAGATACAAACTGCACCTTTAACATCTGTTCATTCTCTGGTCCTTTTCTTGGGTGATAGCTAAGGCCTTGTTTATATTTTGCCTCTTTAGGAAGGCATCCCTCACCCTCACACTATTAACTCACTCAGATCTTGCATATTCTGCCTATGCACCTGATTATTACCATCCCACCCTGAGTCATTCACAGGATACTTCTGTTCAGCTGGGACGGCCCCATCATTCAGGGGTGGGTGCCTCTTTTCCCATTCTCGCATGGCTTGCGCCAGAATTGAGCAGTGCTCTTCAGGAGTAAACAATATTGACAATACATGCATTAATTCCCCCCAAGTATATAAACTGAGGCCCAGGAATTGATCTAACTGTTTTGATGCCCCAACTGAGTCCTCCATAACAGAAACTAATTCTTTTTTTTTTTTTTTTAATGCCCTGACCTCACTTCTGAACTCCATGTCTGTCCCCCACTGAACTCTGTGTCTTTCTTGGGAGTGATCCTGCCTCCTCCTTAAAGGGGAGGCTCTGAATATCCTTCTGCACCTGGTGCAATTTCCCTGGAAACAGGAGCATAAGGTCCTTCTCTAGTCTGCCTCTCTGGGAGCTTCAGCCATTAACTGGGCCTCAACTGGCTGAGGGGGCAGAGCTTCTAAAGGGTCCCAATCCTGCTTCTCTTCCTTTACTACTTTCTCTTTAGCCCCTGGCTCTTTTTCTGTTTTCTCTGACTCTGGATTTTGGGGCTGGTTCAAAAAGACTTTAGCAGACCCATCAAGCCAGAGATTAGCATAAGCAGATTCTTCTGGGTTAAAAGGGGCTTTACCATTCACATACAAATTCAGTTGTTGACATACCCAATCCTAGGAGGAACCAAAACTCGGCCAAATCAGTTCCCCCACCAATATTTTGGCCGCTCCAAACAAAGCAGCAATATTCAACGATCTTTCATTTGTCCTTTCCTTTTGTTCTGTTAATTTAAGAATAGGTTCAGAACTCTCCTTTGAATAACCTTGAATAACCCATTGAATAACCCTTGAATAACCTTTGAATAACCCATCTCACTTAGTTCCCCAAACTAAGTTCAGCAGTTTCTCAGCAGCCTCCCTTGGCAGTTCTTTACCACTGGGGCCTATCACAGTCCAGCACTCAACAAAATTTAGTAAGGGCTATTCCCTCGGGTTCCCTAAACCCCAGCCAATAAGACCCCCAAACTATTCCAAGAGCTTACCGAGCCACACAGTGAGGATTCTAAACTGTGCCAACCAGTCAGGACATTTGTTTCTTCCAAAGTATTAGTTTCTGTACATCACTGAGTCCCCCTGCTTCAGTATGTTGTTTGATAGGGAGGACGCACATACTTTTGTTGGAAACCACTGGAAAAATTCCTCCGTGGGTGCCCGCCTCTGCTCAAGGTACACACCTGTCTCCCCAAAAAACACCAATCCCAGATGAGCCCCCAAAACTGTTTGGGGCAATTGCACCTACCCAAACTGACTACTCAGGAGTCACTCCAAATGATGTACAGAAAGAATTTATTAGAATCTCGAGAAGCAGACCGTCCTGGCCTGTGGGACCGAAAGGACAGCAAAGATACCCACAGGAGGAGAGTCATTCACTTGAAGATGCTGACAACTTTTATACATTTCAGACAAAGAACCCCCAAAATCCCACCCTCTATAAGTTGTGATTGGTTACATAAACCTTTATCTCCCTATTTGATCAGTGGAATGAAGTGAAAAAGGTGATATACAGCTTCTGCCACTTAATTCCTTCTTTGGACAATGGAATGCAGTCCAGGTCTCATCTAAAATCACATGACTGGGGCCTATAGGCCTGATCTACTTTAGCTAACAGTCTTTGATCAATATGTGCTTAATCTGTAAGTTCTTCACCTTTCCACACACTTCTTCCACTCATTTTATAGTTGATAAAACCTGAAAGAAACAGAGGGGAATTGCTTTCCCAGGATCACATAGTAAGTATCTGAGACCAGATTTGAACTCAAGGTGAGTTTGCCTGATTCCAAGTGCAGCACTCTATCTTCTCAGCCAGCTAGCTGTCCCCTAGGTATTCCTAGTTATTCATTAAAATTGGTCTGTCAATCAAAAAGGGTTCCCATGCTAACCTTTTACCAATCTTCTGGTAATGACATGGTTTTCAAGAGTTCTCAGTGAGGATTTTTCTTAACAAATTTCAAATATTAAGTCAATAAGAAATGTCCATGTTGAATGTATCTGTTACTTCTATATAATTTTTCTATAGAACTTCTATAGAATTTAGAAAATTCTAGAAAGTGGAATTTAAACTTAAATTCATTTGGAGTAATCAGACCAATATCATCTGATAGACTAGTTTTGGAATATAGCTCTATCATTATTTTCCCAACACAGGTAAGTGCTCTAGAGATGAACTTTTTTTTCTCCATAGAATTTTATTTTTCTAAATACATGTGAAAATAATTTTCAATGAATTTCAAATTCATTTATCTCCATTTCTCTTTTCTCCCTTCCCCCAAAGACAGTAAACAATCTGATATAGGTTATACACGTGTACAATTTTTACCATATTTTCATATTTGGCATGTTGTACAAAACAAATCAGATCAAAAGGAGAAAAAAAAACATGAGAAAGAAAAAGCAAACAAAAAAGTGAATATGTTAAGCTTTGATTCACATTCAGTTTTTACCATTCTATCTCTGGATGCAGATAGTATTTTCCATCCCGACTCTATTGGAATTGTCTTGGGTCATCACATTGTAGAGAAAGGTCAAGTGCATCATAGTTAATCATTACAAAATTGTGTTATTACTGTGTACAACATTCTCTTTGTTGTGCTCACTCCACTCCACAACCTAATCCAGTCCAGTGTTTTAGGTGTGGGTGGGATAAGGGTGGAAGTGGGTATTAAAAATTCAAAAAGGGATTAGTGAAGCATAAAATCAATAAAACCTTTTTCACTGCTCTTATGTCTTCTTGTTTTCATTACAGTAAGTTAAAGCATTTGTCAATCTCTAAAATAAAAACATTTTTACTAATGAGAAGTTATAATAGCATACTTTTATGTTAAATAATATTAATTTAAATAGAATGCTACTCTATTCTAGATTCATCATCACTATGACAGTGGCTCCTGAGAGATCAAGAAGAGCAAAAAACTTCTACAAAACTCCTTCTATGAATTCCCCCCAAGTCTTGGCCTTTTGTCATTCAAGTTAAAAGACCACAAACTTTTCTGCTTCTTTTAAAAAACAGTCCTGGCACACTTAGCAGATCCTGCCTGATTTGCAGGGTACTAAGTTCTAGATAAGACCAAAAGAAAAGTAGAAAGAGAAAGGAAAGGGCAATGAGAAATGGAAAAGAAAGTGACACTAATGAAGTAAATCAGAGAGGAGGAAGCAGCAATAGCATCCTCAGGTCCTCATACTGAGGTGCGGTACAATGCAAATTTAAAATAATCATTGGAGGAAGGAACAAAGTAATCAGAGATCCTAAGGCAAAGCTAATTGGATAGGGCAAAACACTAAAAAGGCTAGGAATCGGGGAAGAAAGACATGGAGGTAGATACATTGAATAGGGAAGGGATCTAGGGGTCCCAAGAGGTAGAGGTGAAGAAAGAGACAATTCTAAGATTGAGCAATGGAATAGTAGGGAAGAGCACAATAGAATGATGTTAACAGGAGACAAAAAGCAATCCATTTTGGCTGGTACATAGACTGGACTGGAATAGGATATTATGGAATATTATGGTTGGTTAGTAAGTAGTGAAAAAGGAACATATATAAAATATTTTGGAACTATAATTGGCAATACTATATATATAAAATCAGCTTTGAGGAAAATTACTTATTTCTCAAGGCCTTGCTACAAAGAGGAGCTTCCTAATTATTCAATCTTCAAACAACTGCAATTCTTACAATTTCCAGCTTTGTAGGGGGCAGTAGATTCTAGGATGGACATGAGTGCTTACATAGGACACTTTTGTAAGAAAAATTCTTAGTCCCCCAAAAAAGTCTTCAATGGGGATAGGTTGGAAGCCTATCAAGAGCTGGACCATAATGCTTTATTTGCTGCAATAATGAGCAGAGCCAAAAAGGAAAAAAGCAAAGAGATGTAACTTAGATATTTCTGTGAAAGGAAGAGTTGTCTTATTTGAAAACTCGGCAATGTTTCCATAGGGATTGAGTAAAAGTGCGTCCAAAGTAAGCTATTATTTTGCTCAGAAGTTCTGAGCAACATCAGCCAATTCTTCTCTTCCCTGACTGCAGGGAAAAGCATCTTTACTCCTCATTTGAGAAAAAATATTTAACCTTAGATCTAATTCCATACTGTCTTCCCATAATTACATTCCCACTGATTACATAGAGGAGGTAGGTGTTGCTTAGTGTTTTCTTTATTGATTTTTTTCTTAGAAGGAAAATATATCTCTTATATATCTAATAATTTGCTTGACTCTCCCATTGAAAAGTTAGCTCTTTGAGGGCAGGGATTAGGTTTCCTCCCTTTCTTTGTATACCCATTTTTAAGCAAAGTATTTTATGCATAACGAATTTTTGCTTTTTATTTTCAAAGTATATACATGGAGAATATTTGACATTCATTCCTACAAAACCCCGTGTTATAATTTTTCCCTCCATTCCCCCAGTCGACAAGGGGTCCAATATATGTCAAACGTGCAATTCCTCTATAAATATCATGCTGCACAGGAAAAATCATATCAAAAAAGGGAAAAAATGAGAAAGAAAACAAAATGCAAGCAAACAACAACAAAAAGAGTAAAAAATACTATGTTGTGATCCACATTCAATTCTCACTGTCCTTTCTATGGGTGCAGATGGCTTTCTTCATCACAAGACCATTGGAAATGGTCAGAATCATGTCGTTAGAGCCATGTCCAAAAGAATTAATCATCATATAATCTTGTTGTTGCTGTGTGTGATGATATCCTGGTCTTGCTCATTTCACTTAAAATCAGTTCATGTGAGTCTCTCCAGGCCTGTCTGAATTCATCCTGTTGATCATTTCTTATAGAACAATAATATTTCATAACATTCATGTATCAAAACTTGTTCAGCCTTCTCCAACTGATAGGTATCCACTCAGTTTCCAGTTTCTTGCCACTACAAAAGGGCTGCCACAAGAATTTTTGCACATGTGAGTCTCTTTCCTCCTTTATGATCTCTTTAGGATACAAACACAGTAGAAACATTGCTGGATGAAAGGATATGCACAGTTTGATAGCCCTTTGGGCAAAGTTCCAAATTGCTCTCCAGAATGGTTGAATCAATATACAACTTCACCAACAAAATATTAGTGTCCCAGTTTTCCCACATCCCCTCCAACATTCATCATTATCATTTTGTCATCTTATTCAATCTTAGAGGTGTGTAGTGGAATCTCAGAGTTGTCTTAATTTGTATTTTTCTGATCAATAGTGATTTAGAAAATCTTTTCATATGTCTAGAAAGGATTTTAATTTCTTTATCTGAAAATTGCCTGTTCATATCTTTTGACCATTTATCAATTGGTGAATGGCTTCAATTCTAATTAGTTTTATTCAATGCTCTATATATTTTAGAAATAAGGCCTTTATCAAAACATTTGAATATAAACATTTCCCCCCAGTTTATTGCTTCCCTTTTAATGTTATCTGCATTAATTTTGTTTCCATAAAAAACTTTTTAACTTAATGGGATCGAAATTATCCATTTTGCGTTCAATAATGTACTAAATTTCTTCTTTGGCCACACATTCTTCCTTCTCCACAGATCTGAATGATAAACTTTCCTTTGTTCTTCTAAGTTTCTTATAATATCACTCTTTATGTCTAAATCATGAACCCATTTTCATCTTATTTCATTATGGGGTGTTAGGTGTGGGTAGTCAAGTTTTGGCCATACTAATTTCCAATTTTCCCAGCAGATTTTGTCAGATAGTTAAGTTATTATCCCAAAAGTTAGAGTCTTTAGGTTGTCAAACACTACATTATTACAGTCATTGACTATTTTGTCCTGTGAACCTAACCTATTCCTCTGATTGACTACTTTATTTCTTGGCCAGTAACAAATGATTTTGATGACCACTGCTTTTTAATATAGTTTTAGATCTGGTATAGCTAGGCTATATTTATTTGCATTTTGTTTCATTAATTTTCTTGAAATTCTTGACCTTTTATTCTTCCAGATGAATTTTACTATTATTTTTTCTACTCGGTGAAGTAATTTCTTGGGAGTTTGATTGGTATGGCACTGAATAAATAGATTAATTGAAGTAATATTGTCATTTTTATTATAGTAGCTCAGTCTACCCATAAGCACTTGATATTTTTCCAACTTATTAAATCTGCCTTTGTGAAAGTATTTTGTAATTGTGTTTATATAGTTCTTGATTTTGTCTTGGCAGGTACACTCCCAAATATTTCATATTATTGACAGTTATTTTTAAATGGAATTTCTCTTTGTATCTCTTGATGATGGATTTCGTTGATAATAATAAAAATCTGATGAATTATGTGGATTTATTTTGTATCCTGCAACTTTACTAAAGTTGTAAATTGTTTCTAGTAGGTTTTCAGTTGATTCTCTAAATTCTCTAAGTATACTATCATATCATCTGCAAAGAGTGATAATTTGATTTCTTCATTACCCTAATATTCTAATTCCTTTAATTTCTTTTTCTTCTCTTATTGCCAAAGGTAACATTTCTAATACAGTATTAAATAGTAATGGTGATAGTGGCAACCTTGTTTCAATCCTGATGTTACTGGGAATGGTTCTGGTTTATCCCCATTACATCTGATGCTTGCTGATAGCTTTAAATAGATGCTGCGGGTTATTTTAAGGAAAACTTTATTTATTCCTTATTCTCTATTTTCTAATAGGAATGGGTGTTGGATTTTATCAAATTCTTTCTCTGCATCTATTGAGATAATCATATGATTTTTGTTAGTTTGTTTATTGATATAGTAAATTATGCTAATGGTTTTCCTAATATTGAACCAGCCCTGAATTCCTGATATAAATCCTACTGGATCATGGTGTATTATCTCTTTGCTAGTGTTTTATTTAAGATTTTTGCATCAATATTCATTGGGGAAATTGCTCTATAATTTTAATTCTTTGTTTTGACCCTACCTGGTTTAATTATAACACCATCTGTGTGTCATAAAAAGAATTTGGTAGGGTTCGTTGTTTCCCTATTTTTCTAAAGAATTTGCATCATGTTGGAATTAATTTTTCTTTAAGTGTTTGGGAGAATTCACATGTAAATCCTTCTACTCCTGGAGAATTTTTCTTAGGGAATTGATTAATAGCTTGTTCAATTTGCTTTTCTAAAATGGGACTATTTAAGTAATTTGTTTCTTCCTCTGTTAATCGAAGCAACCTATATTTTTGTAAATATTCATCCATTTCACTTAGATTATCACATTTATTGGCATACAGATGGGCAAAATAGCTCCAAATTATTGCTCCAATTTCTTCTTCATTAGTGGAAAGTTCATCTTCATTTTTTACACTAATAATTTGATTTTCTTCTTTTCTTTTTCTGATCAAATTAACTAAAAATTTATCTGTTGTGTTGTTTTTTTCTTCATAAAACTAGCTCTTAATTTTGTTTATTAGGTCAATAGATTTTTTTTTACTTTAAATTTTATTAATCTCCTCTTTCATTTTCAGAATTTCAAATGTGGCATTTACTTAGGGGTTTTTTATTTGTTCTTTTTCTAGCTTTTTTAGTTGCATGACCAATTTATTGATCTTATCTTTCTCTATTTTATGAAATTAAACATCTAAAGATATAAAGCTTCCCCTAAGAACTGCTTTGGCTACATTCCATAAATTTTAGTATGTTATCTATTATTGTCATTCTCTTGAATGAAATTACCAGTTTTATCTATTCTTTGTTGTGTATTCTTTGTTGTTTCACCCATTCATTCTTTAGGATCAGATGTTTTAGTTTCCAATTAATTTTTGGTCAATTTTTCCCTGGTTCTTTATTACATATGATTCTTACTGCATCATGATCTGAAAAAAAGATCCGCTTGCTATTCCTGCCTTTATGCATTTCATTTTGGTGTTCTTATGCCTTAATATATGGTCAATTTTTGTATAGGTTCCATGAACCACCAAGAAAAAAGTGTACTCCTTTCTGTCTCAATTTTCTATAAATATCTATCATACCTAACTTTTCTAAAATTCTATTTATCTCTTTACCTTCTTTCTTTACCTATCTCTTACCTATCTCTACCTTCTTACCCAAACCTTTTGTGGTTTAATTTGTCTAGTTTTATGATAGCAAATTTGAGATCCACCACTAGTATAGTTGGTGTTTTCTCTTCTTTAAAATAATAATAATGGTTCTCTCTGGGAGAGAGCGGGTTTCTTGGGGAGGTTTTCTGGAGGCAGCCTTAATCTCAGTTGAAGTAAATAATTACTCCAAAATCTTTTATTGTGTCCTTCAATATAGCCCGGTTAGCTCAGAGGCCTATCTCTCCACTTGGTTCTAAGAGCTCCACCCAAATGTCTCCAAATCCAAAAGTTTGTCCAAACTTTGCACATGGGTCTCCATTAAAGATAATCTGCCTATTACATAATTGGCAATGGATTCTTGGAAAAAAAAAAAAAGGTTTTTAAGATTCCTTTTAAAAACCAACTATCTTTACAGATGCATCCAAACATAACATTGTGTTATATACTCTCATGACTTAATTGTAAAAAAGAGTAGCCAGAACTTCTTTTCAGTCCACTCAGCAGAATAAATTGTATGCAGTAATGCTAGCTCTTACTTATTATACAAAAGATATAAATATAATATCTGATTTGGCCTATTCAGTAGGTGTGGTAGAAATAATTGCACAACCCAAATAAAATTTGTAGCTTTTAACATATATCAGCTCTTTAAAGAGCAAGTGAGAAAGCATTCAAGGAAGTATTATATTTTGCATGTCCACTTTTATAGCAGACTTTCAGGTCCTATTTTTTATCATCAGGCTATTAGAGCTTTACATTTGAAATTTGGGATAATGAAAGAGGAAGCTAGGAACATAGTAAAAGGCTTTACAGGTTGCCTTCCTTTCCATGCTTCTATGCTCCCTTCAGGAAAAAATATCCCTTGTGGTTTAAGATCCAATGCTTTATGGCAAATGGATATTACTCATGTAAAGAAGCAGAGATGAAACTATGGATATACACTCTCAATTCCTCATGGCTTCACTCCAATCTGGGGAAGCAATTAGGCATGTAACAGATAATGGACCAGCTTATACATCTTCTGCCTTTAGGCAGAATTTGCATTGAATTTGTCATTGCCCATTCCACTGCATCCCATATAATTCTGCTGGTCAACCCATTATTGGACAGGCTATTCATACCTCAAGATGCTCTCATCTAAGCAAGAAAAGAGAGCATTGGGGTTTGCACAACTCTTTATTCCTATTCATGCAGGCTCTCTTAGATGCAGCAATATATACATATAATTACCTGAAATTTTCACCTTCTTTGGACCTTACTCCAGCAATGCGCTTCTGGCACACGCAGAAAGTATGGCTAACTAACAGACTGCCCAACAAGGATAAGAGCCCTCTTTCCACAGTGATGTGGAAGGGTTTAGATGGCATCTGGAAGGGCTGGGTTGGGTCAAGGTTTGAGGTCCCGGGTATGTTCATGTCATTCTAGATGCAGACTCAACAACAGAGGAGTGGATCCCAACCAGAAATACTCATAACTGGAGAACCAAGAAGAGAAGGGCCAGATGACAACGACATCACTGCCCTCAATGATAGCCCAGAAGGAGTGGTCAGACCAACAGTTCTTTAGATGCTGATGATAGCCATGTCCCTCCTGACCATGACACCAAAGATGGAAAACACAGTGCCAGTGTAGCAGCTGAATTGAACTGTCCTGGTTGATGTGCAACATCTAGAGACTGACAGAATTGGACAATGAGCTTGTGTGCTTCTCCCACAGCTCCCACAGCTATTCATATGGTGGCCTGGGGAGAGACCTCATCCTGTTTTCCACTTGTAGGCAAGGCTTCTAAATTAGTGGGTAAAAAACCAACATGCCTATCTGTCAAAGTTAGTGAGGCAGTGCTACAGGACATGACTTTTCTTGTATATACCCCTCCTCAGTGCCTTTCTTTACTAGATACCAAAAGTTATATACAATTGACACCACAGACTTATGACACCCTACCTCCTTGAACATGACTTTCTTGAGTAGGTTGAATACTATGTTATCTTTTCTTGGTTTTGGCCCCTGTTGAGTCTAGTTTTTACTATTTTACTTTTATTTGCCTTTGTTCTATTTTATACAGGCCATAATCTCTTTGATTAAGCAAGTTATTGTTGATGTGAAGTTAGTTTGATGTGATGAGCGGTCCGTGCTAAAGAAAAAAAGGGTCAAGAGAGGAACTTCACACAGTGTAAGAGGAAGTAAAGAGACTTAATGTCTGAGGCACCTAGATGTGGTTTCTGTGACCAGCCTCTTGAGCAGAAGCTCTCATTGCATTGAGAACTCATCATCAACAGGAGATGTCTCCTTCCCTCATTGGCTGTGCTTGTGACCTCATAGACCCTATATAAGCAATAAGAACCAAGAAGTAGGTGGAGTTCATTAGGAGTTTAGGAAGAGTTCAACAGGAATCAACAGGAGTTTGGGAGGAGGTCAGTAAGAGTGCAGGATGTAAACATGTGGAATAAAGTCTTGTGCTTGTAAGCCTCTGTCTGGGCATTCTGTTGAACAAGTACTACTACTCAGAGAGGTAGCATGGCTGGAGACATCCAACACCAGGGATTTGATAAGCAGGCAATCAGTAACCTCGGTGTGGGAGGTTACATATACCCATAACAGAGATAAAGTTCTCAATAGTTTTTCATTATCTTTTTATGCTTCTCTTGAGTTATATATTTGGAGATCAAATATTTTGTTCACCTTTAGTCTTTTCATTAGAAATAAGGCTGTATCATTGAATGCCCATCTTCTTCCCCAAAATATTATGCACAACTTTGCTGGATAGTTGATTTTTGGTTGCAATCCAAGTTCCTTTGACTTTAGGAATATCAAATCCCAGGACCTTAAGTCCTTTAAGGTGGAAGCTTATAGGTCCTAGGTAATCATGATTGTGGCTTTAGAGTATTTGAATTTTTTTTCTTTCCAGCTGCTTTCAATATTTTTTCCTTGGTCTGATAATTCTAAAATTTAGCTATAATATTCCTTGGAGTTTTGATTCTGGATTCTCTTTCAATAAATAATTGATGAATTCTTTCAATGGCTATTTTACCTTCTGGTTCTAGGACATCAGAGCAGTTTTCCTTGATGATTTCCTGAAAGATAATGTCTAAGCTCTTTTTTCCATCTTGATTTTCAGGAAGCCAGACAATCCTTAGATTCTTTCTACTAGATATATTTTTCCAGGTTAGTTGTTTTTCCAAAGAGGTATTTTATATTTTCTTTTCTTTTTTTCTTCTTCCTTTGGTTTTGTTTGACTGCTTCTTGAGGTTTCATTGAGTCATTTATTTCCATTTGTTCAGTTCCGATTTTTAGTGAATTATTTTCTTCTGTTGCCTTTTTTAGCTGCTTTTGTGTTTGGCCAATTGAATTTTTAAATGAGTTACTTTGTTCAATTTTTTCCCCTTTTACAAATTCTGTTTTTCAAGGAGTTGTTTTCTTTTTCTATTTTGTCAAATATATTTTGTAAACAAATTCTGTTTTTCAAGGAGTTGTTTTCTTTTTCTATTTTCTCAAATATATTTTGTAAACAAATTCTGTTTTTCAAGAAGTTGTTTTCTTTTTCTATTTTGTCAAATGTATTTTGTAAGTATGATTTTTCTATTTTGTCAAGTCTATTTTGTAAAGAGTTATTTGCTTTTTCCATTTTACTAAATCTATTTTTACGAGTTTTCTTCAGATAATTTGTGTTTTCTTTTTCCAAACCCTCTATGAAAGTTCTAACTTCCCTTCCCAGTTTTTCTTCTAACTATATTTTAAGATCCTTTTTTGAATTCTTCCAAGAGATCCTTGTTAGATGGGGTCTAATTCATATCAACTTTTGGGGCCTCATCTGAAGATGATCTGCTTTTAGTGTCCTTAGGGTTTAAAATCTGTTCTTCTCTTTCTCTATAAAAACTCTATATGGTCAAAGTTTTTATTGCTTTTTTGCTCATTTTTTGAAAGGATTAAGTCTGCTTTTAGGGCAAAGGGGAGATTTTCCAAACTTCTTTTATAGGGAACAGTGGTTGTGCTAGGTCAGTGTTGACTAACTTCTGGTGCTGAGTAGGAGTGGCTAGGTGCCTCATTACTCTGGAGTATAGGGGCTATTTGCTTTTGTAGTTGTGTTGGATGTTATGCTATATGCTCATCTACTAGCTTGCAACCAGGACAGAGTAGCCAGCACTGCTATAGATTCTTCCCAGTAGATTCCCTGGCATATGGGGCTCACACCAACCTAGGCTGCTACATTGTACCTGTGCTCCCGACCCAACTGAATCAGGCCTTTCCTGAAGGTCTTCCAAAATATTCTTCTGCTGGAAATTTGTTACACTCCAAATATTTGTGGGTCCTGTTTCTCCAAAACCAGTTCAGAGGCGTAAGTTAGTGTTGATTTGAGGGACAACAAAGAGCTCAGATAAAGAAGAGTCTCCATCTTGGCTCCACCTCCACTGCATAATGAAGTTTTTTTTTATAAATACTCGTTAACTGATCTATTAAACAAATAATTTTGGATTGGAAAGACAAAAAGAAAATGGTTGATGGTAAGCTGATAGTAGTAATATTTAACAATGAGCAGTAGAAGTTGACCCTGACAATAATGGATGCTTCTGACACTGCTTCACATTGCCCATAAGTAGAGTATGGCCAGTACTTATAATTATGGATTGCAATAGTCAGGTGGTATTATCTCTAGTTAGATGGGAATAGTTACAATATATCTGGTAAGAGTTTAGGCAACTGTTTCTGGAGAAAGATTTGGCATAAATAGGTTCAGAGTAGTACAATAAAAGCAGAGCCAAATGAAAAGGAAATGAGAGTAGGGAATGAGAAGGAGAAGTATGAACACAGGTCCAGGGAATTTTACTTAGGTTTTATTTCACTTCTGTTGGAGCTACTACTTGGCTTTCTCTCATTCATGCAGTGTTAACACACTCAGATATTGAAGTAACAGCTCATTTGGAACATCAAGAGTTCACCATTTTAGGGGAGAACCATGACTAAAGATGATGCTGGAGGCTTTACTATTTCCATACTGGGAATGATGATGTAGGATTTTGAGGCTTCATACTGACAGTGCTGAGAGGATTCACACTATTTTGATTACCTAGTATGCATACTAATGAAACAGCAGAAGCAGTGGAAATGAATGGACACACAGTCTTTAAGATTGTACAGAATGACTAATGGTATGCTTGTTGTGCTTGTTGTTTGATTTAACCATTTGCTATTTATTTTGGGGATTTGGGCTTTTTTTGTTTGTTTTATTTTGTTTTAAAATAAATGGTTTTTAATGTGATGCTACATGTTCAGTCGTAATTCATCAAGGGATCTATATAATTCTTTAAAAAGTCAAATTAGCATTCATTTAAAACTAGACAGCAAAAGTAAAAGAAAGAAAAAAGATCTAGGAATCTAAATGCCCAGCCTTCAAATAAGATAAGTAAGGATTCAGTAAAGGAGAACCAAACTGTTCATAGTAAATTAAATTCATCTAGTCTAATTGAATTGTAAACTAAGGTCCTGATGTAGTAACAGATGTGATTTCTAAGTCATCATTAATGATCTTTAAATGACATGAAAAATAGGAAACATGTTAAATACTAGGAAGAATAAATGTTCCAATTTTCAAGAAAGGAAAGTGAATGGAGTCTGCAGACCATTGAGTTTGTTTTAATACCTGGCAAAATACTAGAAAATCCTATTTAAAAGATTGCTACTATAAAACTAGAGAAAAGAAATATTGATCCCAAAGATCTATCATGACTTCATCAAAAGCAAATAGTTAAATCTTCATCAATAAGATAAGAAAACAAATGTTTTATGAAATATGTTATGAAATAATGTTAAAAAGTTGAAGTGTTTGTCTCTTTTTCATATTATTCTGTACTAGCCCATGCTAAGGTTTGAAGGAAGATAACATAAAAAAACAGTTTGAAATCCCTTCCCCCACCCACTGTAGGAGTTAGAAAACATTAATTTTCCTTTTAAACACAAAGGAAAGAATGAAATCTTATATGGTGTTAATGGGATAACAACAAAGAGACAAATAGGATAAAAGGAGGTTTCATATAAAAGAGAAAAGGAAATTAGAAATCTAGTTGCAAAGTATTCCTAAGGAGTTTGCATTAAATAGAGAATTGCTCAAATCCTACAGCCCCAAGCTAGAAGAGTTTGAAGAGGTAAAATTGGGAGTCTTTGTAGGAGAAAATATGTGCTGTAAGTATGGAATGAGAGGAGGTCAAACATTAAGAAGACAAACCAAAAGCAAGTTACAAGGTTGATGAGAAAAAAGGTTATTTTTTTTTTTTTAATCAAAATCAAAATGATTGGGAAAAAGCACAAGCAGGTAAGTCAAAAGGAAAATGAATAAAGACAGAAGGGAGGAAAATGAGTTGGATTTTTTTTTTTTTTTGCAAGCCTCAAAAGAATGACTAAGTATTAAACTTTAAAGGAATGTAGACCTGAAATTCCCATTGAAGATGTGAAAAAGAAAATAAATTTAAGGAAATGCCTGTAGATCATAGGAAAAGTTTTAGTCCTTTAATTTTATTTGTTTTTTTTTAATAATTTTATGTTATTTGATTATCTTTTCATATTTATGGATATTTTTCTCTTCCTCCCACTTTTCTCTCACACCTAAACAATAATCACAACCACAACCACTATTATAAGAACAACAAAAAATAAAAGCCTCAAAACAAATATATATTTTTGATGTGGGAAAGATTCCTATCTTTGATTCCCAAACCCCTCTAGTTAATGTAATTACTCTTTGACTCACAAATCCTGGCCCCTTTGAATTTCAATAGAAGATCCAGACCTGTCCCAGCCCCGTCCACATCTGAGCCAACTTTGGGGCTACACCCAAAAGCCCCTAGAGCTAAGTCTCCTATTATAAAAGGGTCACGCTGGGAACTCCTCTTTGCAGAGATTTTAAACATGCTAGCCATGTGAAGACCCTCTGTCCACTGGACCCTCTGTCTGGTGCTTTCCTTATCTCTACCTTTACCTAGCTCCTTACTTCCAAACCCAATAATAAACCTCTTTTATCAATCTAGCTCTCCAGGCCAATAAATTCCTTTATTGGGGACTCGTGCTGCTGCTAGACCTCATTTACTACCACATTCTTGCGCAGAATCCAGAGGGGTTGCAGGGGAGCTCTGTTGACTCCCTGTACCCCAAACCTGCCACTAGACCTCAACTAAACCCTAATCTCATTTAGGTACCCCAAATCTAGACCTCAACATTTTCAAGTAAGGTAAATTACTACATTAGCTATGTTGAAAATTTTGTATTTCTCTATTCTCATTTTGCATTTTGAATCAATTACTTCTCTTTCAGGAAATAAGTAGCACATCCCAACATCAGTACTCTGTAATAATGATTTATCATTATATAGATCTGAATTCTAGAGTTTTTCAAAATTCTTTATTATTTATCTTTATTTCATTCTATATTAGTTCACTGATGTCTTCCCAGTTATATCTGAAACTATTTCTAAAAATAGGTAAAAAGTAGTACTGTCAGATTCCTTCTATGACACAAATATGGCACCGATACCTAAACAGAAAGAAAATTACAGACCAATCTCCCTAATGATGCAAAAAATTTTAAATAAAATATTAGCAAAGAGTTATCAGCAGGATAATATATGAACAAGTGAGATTTATACCAGGAATGCAAGGCTGATTCAATATCAGAAAAAACATCATCATAATAACCATATCAATAAGAAAACCAACAGAAATCATATGATAATCTCAATAGATGAAGAAAAATTATTTGGACAAAATACATTCCTATTAAAAATACTAGAGAGCATAGGAATAAAGAGAGTTTTCCTTAGATAATAAGGTGTATATATCTAAAATCTATGGCAAGCATTATTTGTAATGGAGAGAAGCTGAACACATTCCCAATAAGATCAGGGTTGAAACAAGGATGCCCATTATCACCACTATTATTCAACATTGTGCTAGAAATGGCTTTAGCAATAAGAAAATAAAAAGAAATTAAAGGAATTAGACAATGAGGAAATAAAACTACCACTCTTTGCAGAAGATATGATAATACTTAGAGAATCCTAGAAAATCACCCAAAAACCTACTGAAAACAATTCACAACTTTAGCAAAGTTGCAGGGTATAAAATAAACCCACAAAAATCATCAGCTTTTCTATACATTACTGACAAAGTCCATCAGCAAGAAATAGAGAAATTCCATTTAAAATTACTACAGACAGAATAAAATACTTGAGGTCTACCTGCCAAAACAAACCCAAGAAATATATGAACACAATTACAAAACACTTCTCATACAAATAAAGTCAGATCTAAACAACTGCATAAATTGCAAAAATCAATTGCTCATGGCTACCTAGGAGATGATATAATAAAAATGACAATTCTGCCTAATTTAGTCTATTTGTTCAATGCCATACCAATCAAATTGCAAAATATTATTTTATAGAACCAGTAAAAAAGTATTACAGAAAAGACAATTTTGAAAGATCACATAAATTCCATATGGACCTAAATAACTTACTTTGAAGCAAGATCAACAAAGAGAAATAATTGATAGGAAAATATGATAAAGATACTAAATATGATACTACTGGGAAAATAGTAAGGAAACTTTCTAGATTTCATTATTTGTTACAAATCTATGCATCAACACCAGGGAAAACCCCCATTTTTGAACTTTCAAAGAATGCGATGATTAAATCTCAGAATTTTATTGTCAAATAATGGATTTTATAAGGAAGGGGGGGAAAGAGTTCAACTATGAAGGAAATTCAATTCAAATAGACTAAGATATCATCTAAGCGAAATCAGGTAAGAGTTTCATGGGGCATATTTACAAAGTAATGGAGGTAAGATGTCTGTCATCTAGGCAGCTAGGATGGCGTACTGGGCCTAGAATTAGGAAAATATGAGTCCAAATTGAACCTCAGATACTTATCAGCTGTGTGACCCCAAGCAAATCCTTAATTGAAAAATAATAGCATTCTAGAGTTACTATGAGATCAAATAAGATACTATTTGTAAAGCACTTAGCATAGTGCCTGACATACATTAAATAACTATATAAACCCTTATTTTCTCCCCTCAATTCTTAACATATCTTACAAAGCTGATGTAAAATTTGAAATGTAGCAAGGTTAAGCAACTTGTTGGAGGTCATAATGATACTTATTGGCAGATCCAAGATAGAAATTTGTTTTCTCTAAAATTAGCTCCAGAATTCTTACTATTGTATCATATCTACTGTAAAGAAAGGAAAAAATTAAATGAATGTTTCTTGAGGAAAGAATAATGGAGTAATAATTAAATTAAGAAGTTCTTGAGGAAAGTAGAGGGAAAGATTACAAATCATACTTGACTAGGACGTAAAGGACCAAAAGTGGGGGTAAATAAATCAATAATAATAATACTAATAGTGATAATAGTAAGCAAAACAAGTTAAAGAGAATTGGCACATAGGTACATAAAGTATTAAGAGTTACTCTGCAATAGAAAAGTGGACACAGTATATATTTTAAAGTTCTTAGAATTGAAAATCATGTAAAAGATTTCTCCAAATCATTAAAAATGAAATGAAAGAGGAAATGAAAACTAAAATTCAAGTATAACAGTGAGTTGTTTTATATTTTCATCTGCAATTTAGATAAAAGCATATGCTGTGTCCTTTTTCAAATTTGCTGATAACCAGAATGAAGGAAATTACTAACACTATTACATTCAAATCTCATCTGACAACCTGAAAGAGTTGAACAAATAGAGTAAGTTAAAAGTTGATGGGGATAAATATTACACTTGGGTTAAAAACAGATAAAAGTTTGGAGAACTTTGTCTAGATAACAACACAATTTAAAAAGATCTGAAGATTTTAATGAGTTATAAGATCTACAATTTGACTGGGAAGTAAAAAAAAGAGTGCTCTTCCAATCTCAGATTGCGATAAAGGAAATATATTATCCAAAACAACTTCTTGTCAGACTATATACAAAGTTTTATGTTTAGTTCTGATATCAAACATTTTTAAGGAAGAATATTAATAGTCTGCAAGGTGGCCAAAGAACAAATGTACGATTGATGAAGAATTTCAAGATAATGTCCTATAAGGATAAATTATTAGGATCTATGATTAGCACTATGAAGAAAAAATGTTGTAAGAAAATAAAGTTATACTGAAGAATTTGAATGATTACCATATGGAAGAGTTAATTATACCTTTTTTTTTTTTCTTACCTCAAAAGAACAAAACTAGAAACAATACAAAGAAATTTCATAAAAACAAATTGGGGTTTTCCATAAAGGAAAAAAAATCCTAATAATAGGAACTATTACCCCCAAAAGAGTAATTTGGTTGCTTTTAGAAGTTAGTACATTCCCTTCATTAAACTCCATAAAAGGTATGAAAGATTACTTGATGTTATAGAAATTGTATTTTTTTGGTGTGAATTGGATTGATGAACTTTGATATCTCTTCCAGTTCTGAGATTTTATGATTCCAAATATAATCTTCCAAGAACAGTGCAAAGCAACTTCTTGGGTTTCCTCTGTTTCTCTTCATTCCCCTCTTTCCTTCAGTTTTCCATAGTGAAGTTCATAAAGCATCAGAAAGACCTAAGTTCAACGTTCACCCTTTCTGACATCTACAATCTTTGCATTTCAGGAAATCATTTTACTTCTCAGTTATCCAGAACATCCTCCAAGACTGTAAATCATTGACCATTTAGTAAAGAAAGTTTCCTTGCTGTGGAGATCCCTACTCAAATGAAACCACAGATGCTGAAACATACAAAGTTTCCTTTTGGGGGAGATCCCTTCTTAAATGAAACCACAGATCCTGAAGCATAGAAACATACAAATAATAACTATCAATTTTCTTCAAATAATTTTTGCCTTGGATTCCTCCTCACTAACTTTTATTATTTATGTTCAAAAAATAAAAGTTCAAAACTTTTTTGTAAAGTTAAAAATAAAAATTTCTTATTTCTTTAAAGAGAACTTTTCAGAGAACTATTCACATATTTCTTTGTTGGCATGAAGCTAAAACATACATATTTTAAATTTGGCATGGATGTATGCTCTTAAGTGCAATGAAAATTTGATTAGTGTTTTCTTAATAGTAAGTTGTTTTGAAAACCTTTGCTAGAAATTTCCTCCAATTTACAAAAATAATGTTTTCTTTGTATAATGCAGTCATAATATAAGAAGCAGATGTGATTTTAAAGTACATTCTTGTACTAATAAAACACGATCTTGAATAACTAGGCTTATTTCCATAGGGCTTCCCTTTAAAGAATCATTATATACTATAGTTTCACTTTCCAAAGAATAAATAACTGGTTGTTTCAAGATTTAACCCCAAAAGTAGCAATTATAAAAAGTAAGATGTGAAAGAGAGTGAGAATTTAGAAGGTATCAGAAATTTGGTCTTTTTATTTTATAGTTTTAGAACAGTAATTGAATATAATGTAAAATTTCAATAATATATTTTAAGTGCCTATACAGTGTACTTCACCTTCCATTTTATCATTTTTTGATTTGGCCAAAAAAAATTAGGCTAGGTGTCTCCTTAAGTTCCTTTCTCCTTCCTTTAAATCTATAACTTTATGATTTTAAATCCTTTGTTTTGGTGTATCTGTGTATCAGTTGTCTTATTTTAGTAACTGACTCCTTAAGCAGACTAAACATGTTGCATGATACCATACCTACCTAGTGAACTTAGAAGCAATCTGTTTCATTAGTATTGATGATAAACAACCCTAACTAATAAATGTGCTCAAAAAGTATTTTAATAAACTATCAAGAAGGAAAAAGAAAAGAAACAAGAAGACAAGTGGAAACTATGTTTCAAAAAAGGTGTGGAAAGAATTAAAAAAACTGAGAAAATGAGAAAACACTCAAAAATGGGAAACTAAAGCCCCAATTCTATTTTTTTAAAGAGATGATGAAAATAGAAAATACTAATTATCTGAGATTAGTAATTGAAGACAATGGCCTTCTTCTAAACCACTGTGTGAAATTATCTAGTATATATTCATTTAAAACTTCAGAAGGATGAGGAAGACTACATTGTACAGTTGAAGAACACAGAGTTCTGGAGGACACAAGGCCAAATCTCAATTAGGAGAATAATAATCTGTATGATTTTGGGCAAATCCATGGACCTCTCTGGGCCTTGGTTCCTCATCTGTAAAATGAGATCATACTGAATGCTCCATGAGATCCTTTATAGCTTCAATAATAATGTATATGACTAAAAATTAAACTTTAATTAATGATGAAAGAAAACTCTTGGAAAGGTGCTTTTCATAATGTGATACAAAATCTTTCATCTAACTTTGTTTCTTTCTGACCAAACATTGAATAAAGTAATTATAAAAACCTTCACAAAGAATAAACTGTGCATCTCAGTATCTTTCATTAAGAAATTAATGTTTTCTATGATTATGAAAACAATTTTAAAGTTGTTAAATATTTATTTCAAATATTTTGGTATTAAGTCAATACATTTGAGATGCAAGTCAGTGGACATAAATTCCTTGTATTTTTTCAACATATTATTTAGCTTTGAAAGAACTACCTTAATTAGCATACCAATGATGATTTCCTACAAGTCTTTATGAGTCATCAGTGTGTAATCTATTTGAGAATAAAAATGGGTGAGGAACAGTCATAAGCAGAAACTTTCAATCAAATGTTCTGAGGTCAATTATAATGAAAACCTCAGACTATTGTCTTTTGTTCTTAGTTTAATAGGGCTTCAGACATAAAGTATTAACCACATGAGGTCACTGTTGTTCATACATGAATTATAACTACTATCTAAATCTTGATGGTTTTGATTTGAATAGTGCTAGAACTTGTGAGTGAAACAAACCAAAAGAAATTATAGCTTATTTAGAAACAATCAAAAACATAATTTGGAACTTCAGATAAACCACAATTATTTGCTTTTAACATATGTGTTTTTAATAAATTAAAAATTACAGTATTTTTAATGGAAATCTTTCAAGAGAAGCTCCAGCTGATTTTAAAATATGTACTAAACACATATCTCAAACTTGATATTTTCTTTGTATAAATTCACTGTGAAATTACCTGCCTAAGATGCTCATTCATGTATGATTTTCTGTAGGTTTTTTAAGAGTTGAGATAAGATGGATTGAGATCATCTATATAAAATTGAATTGTTTCTTGGCTAGGAAAGGGATAAATGATCAGGTAAGAAAAATTAAGGTAAAGACAGTGACAAAAAGTATCTGGTAAATATGATGTAGGAATTAAAGGAGAAAAAGAAACTCTTGGTGAACTACTTCATCTCTGTGTATTTCCTAACAGAATGGATTTTTTATTCAAAAATATCGCACTGAATATTTAGTGCAACTATTTATTGTCTGCTTAATTAATATGTCTTAAAGTGAAATACTTAGATGAAATGTTAATAATGGAATTGAATTTCATTCCTTCAGAGAATGGAAATTATCATCTACTTTATACCTTCCATAGCACCAATTTAATAACTTTTACCATGTCCATAATCCTTTTCTCTGAATTATTGCCTTGCTATATTATCTTCTATATACAGAGAAATATTTAAGTGATAACTCTTTCTTATAGAAATATTTGTGCATATGACTCTTGTTAGTTTTTTTTGCCATCTTTATTATGTTTGCACAGAACTCACTAAGACAGATTTACCAAATTCATTTGCTGAAAATATGGGTAAGATGTTACTCTTAGAAACAGAAGAATCTAACTATACTGATTGAAAAGGAGGAATAATTGATTACTCTAAGTCTCATTTGTCAAGATTTTGAAAATTAGTATTATATGAGATAGAATCAAAAATTTTATTAAAATAAAGATAAATTGTATTGATTTCCTTCCCCATCATAGTCTCTCTGTTAGACAAGGTATCTATTTGCTCATGTCTTCTTGTAATGGGTAGACAAATTAATTATTGAGCATTATCTTTGACAAGTCTTCATTAAGCTAGGATGGTATCTTTCATGGCTGTCTTCTTTATGGGACTAAAGATGGATAGTGAGAACAATATACATCACCAGAGTGTCTTAATTTTGGCACATCACAGGAAAAGTCAATAATTAAGTGAATTTTCATTTTCCTTCTCCTACTGAGGTCCTGTTCTGATGCCTCAATCTGGTACATAGGTTACCACGAGTTCTGGAATATTATTCTAGGGAGTGCAAGATCTTATAGCTCTTTAAAGAATGCTTCTACTATAAGCCCTACAAGGGATTATATGTTGTTCTAGGACTAACAAAACAAAATTTTGAAGGCTCATTACCAGTTTCAATACAGGATGAATATTTTTTTAACTGACTAAAATGTTGAAATACCATTTTCTAAATTGTAGCTCATTGAAATTTGTATTTATTGAGAAAGTATACATATTAGAAAAATCAGACACTTGAAATATTTTAAAAAGCCAACATTTATTTTTTTGAAAAAATTGTATTTTCCAATCAGTAAAATAATTTTCTCTCCCTCTCACTTTAATCATATACATACAAGCATATATAATCATGAAAAGCAGACTTCTACACCACCCATATATACATATACATGTATATGTCCTATGACATATACATGAGTCCTATATATAATTTATATATTACATATTCTATTATATATGTGATATATACACATGCATATATATGTGTGTGTGTGTATGTATATAAATATATATATATATATATATATATATAAAATATATGAATGAAATGAATCATTCACCTCTCTATTGAGGGCAAGAAGGGAAGGAAGCAAATGGCATATTTCTTTTCTTTTTTTTTTTTTTATTTAATAGCCTTTTATTTACAGGATTTATACATGGGTAACTTTACAGCATTAACAATTGCCAAACCTCTTGTTCCAATTTTCACCTCTTACCCCCCACCCCTCCCTAGATGGCAGGATGACCAGTAGATGTTAAATATATTAAAATATAACTTAGATACACAATAAGTATACATGACCAAAACATTATTTTGCTGTACAAAAAGAATCAGACTCTGAATTATTGTACAATTAGCTTGTGAAGGAAATCAAAAATGCATGTGTGCATAAATATAGGGATTGGGAATTTAATGTAATGGTTTTTAGTCCTCTCCCAGAGTTATTTTTCTGGGCATAGCTAGCTCAGTTCATTACTGCTCCATTAGAAATGATTTGGGTGATCTCGTTGCTGAGGATGGCCTGATCCATCAGAACTGGTCATCATCTAGTATTGTTGTTGAAGTATATAATGATCTCCTGGTCCTGCTCATTTCACTCAGCTCAGTTGTGTAAGTCTCTCCAGGCCTTTCTGAAATCATCCTGTTGGTCATTTCTTACAGAACAGTAATATTCCATAATTTTCATATACCACAATTTATTCAGCCATTCTCCAACTGATGGACATCCATTCAGTTTCCAGTTTCTAGCCACTACAAAAAGGGCTGCCACAAACATTCGTGCACATACAGGTCCCTTTCCCTTCTTTATAATCTCTTTGGGATATAATCCCAGTAGTAACACTGCAGGATCAAAGGGTATGCACAGTTTGATAACTTTCTGAGCATAGTTCCAAACTACTCTCCAAAATGGTTGGACCCGTTCACAACTCCACCAACAATGCATCAATGTCCCAGTTTTCCCGCATCCCCTCCAACAATCATCATTATTTTTTCCTGTCATCTTAGCCAATCTGACAGGTGTGTAGTGGTATCTTAGAGTTGTCTTAGCAAATGGCATATTTCATCATTAATCAGCTATAATTATGATTGATTATCATGGTCATCAATTCCTAATTTTTTTCAAAGTTCTTTGTCTTTGCATTATTATTTTTGTTGTATAATTATTCTCCTGGTTCTGCTTACTTCACTTTGTACCTCCCCAGGTTTATCTGAAACTATCTTCTTTATCATTTCTTAGTGTATAATAATATCTTTTTACATTTAAATTCCCAAACTTGTCCAGCAATTTCCCAATTTATGGGAAAACCCTCACATTTCCATTCCATAGTGCCTCAAAAAAAGTTGTAAATATTTATGTACATGTTTAATTAGACTGTTTTGCTTAGGACTAATCCTCCTTTAATCCACTAACCCTCTCATTCTCCTTTGTCTTCTGTACTTTCCATTTTATTACCCTATGGAGTGAAATCTATTAATTTCTGTACTAAGCTATCTGTGTGTATTTTGTTCTCTGACCAGTTCAGATAAGAATGTGGTTCAAATGCCAGCTATTTCCATGTTTCTTCATGCTTATTTGTATGAATGTCTACTTGTGAACCCTAATCATAAGATGTTTAAAAGGGAAAACTCATGTGTTTCATTTAAGTAGTTAGATGATTTACTGATGTTTCTTGAAATTCAATATATTAATAACAGCAACAATAACAAAAACATCTCATAATCCATAAAATGTTTCATATCCCTCATAGTACTGATAGCAATGTTAGATACACAGTAAATGCTTAAAAAATATTAAATGCTTCTTGATTTGATATGAGAAAAATGCCTTAGTCTCCCTAAATCTTTTGCTATTAAGCATTCTGTACATTAAAAGGACAACAATTTAAATCTTTCAAAGCAAAATGCCCTACATTGTGGCTAGGAGGAAACACTGAACTTCTAAATTGCCCTTCACTACTTGTTTTTTTTTTTTTTTTTTTTCAGTTTAAGAAGTCCCTGATAACCTGACTTGTAATGGGATGAGGCTTGAATTGATGCACTGAGGTCCCAAGCACATGAGGCTAAATAGTAATTGGACTATACTCTATTAATATACATGCTTGGAAAAAGAATGGCTCCTGCCCACTCTCTGTGCAAGTCCTGATGTGTTGTATAGGAAATGATGATTTTGGTGGGTGGAGGCAGGGAGAGAGGAAGAGAGGCTGGGAGACATTGCAGGCTGGGTTTGATTCTAGGGGCTGCTGGTCTTGTGTCTTCTGGTCTAGCTAGCATCTTGACTCAGCTGCTGACATTGCTATTGCCAATTCCCTTCTTCCTCTGATCTTTCTTCATCTCTGCTAAGAATAAAGATTGATGATTTCCCCCTAACCTGAATTCCTGACTCTGGCTAATTTTAAAATACGCAGTCATCACACTGACTGATATCTAATGAGACTTTATGAGGCTGAAAAACTTATGTTCTCTTAAGATTGTTGATTACTGTTACTGCTGCTTTTTGTCTTAAGCCTCTTGTCTGTGTTTGTTGCAGGAAGGAAATGAGTGACTTAAGTGCTTGAAAGTGTAGCTATTGTTAATTCTTGAAGTTTTCAAGATCACAGATTCTTCCTGTGATCTGATGGAACGCATTTTTCTGCTGTTAAAAATAAGATAGCATAATAGAGCTCAGTATTTATGCATATAGAAAATTTACATGCTACAGCTATTATTGTTCATCATAATAGAATGAAATTGAAACATTTCAGTCTTTTCCTATCTTCAAGTGCAGTACATACCACTGTCTTCACTCTTCCAAAAGCAGTCATACTCATTACTACAATTTCCTCTATTTCCATTCACTTCTCAATGCTTTCCAATGTCTGCCATACTTATCACTTAGCTGACAACATTCCTTACAAAAATACCAACATATTCTAAATTTTCGAATCCAATAATTTTTTAAAATCTTTTCCAGTGCTTGGCACATTTATTGGTTCACTCATTTCAATCATTTAGTCAGGAAGTATATTGAAGTTTTATGATTTCATTTGAGATTTTCTTAGCAAAGATCCTGGAGCAGTTTGCTATTTTCTTCTCCAGTTCACTTTAGAGATGAGGAACTGAAGCAAACAGTGACTAGCACAAGATCACATACCTAGTAACTGTTTGAGTAAGGTACATACTGAACCTTGGGTACTAACATCCTTCAATTAATACATACATACATATGCATGTATATATGTATGTATATATATATATATATACACATATAATAATTCCTAATTACATTAAAATTAACATTGCTTTTTTTTTAAATGTTGAGTTCCAAATTCTCTCCTTTCTTCCCCTCATTTATCCCTAGAGAAAGCAAGCAATATATTAGCAATTAAACATAGAAAGTCATGCAAAATATATTTTCACTTTAGCCATATTGCGAAAGAACACACACACACCAAGAATTATAAAGTGAAGAAGTATTCTTCAATATGCACTCAGAGTTCACCAGTTCTCTCTCTTACGGTAGATAATATTTTTTTCATCATGGATCCTTTGGAATTGTGTTGGATCATTGAGTTCCTTCTTGAGACAAGCTGCATCATTCTGTCTTTTTGGAATTTCTCTCTTTCCTGGGTTTTTGTGACATTGCTTTCTTTTGGTCATCTTCCTAACTCCCTAACTTCTCATTCTCTTTTACTGCAACTATGTTTGGGTATATCTCAATGTTTTGCTTTAGATCTCTCAAACTCACTCTTTTAGTTTAAGTGTAGGTTTTTGTTTGTTTGTTTGTTTCAAAATACCCAGATCAAAGAGACAATTTTTCAAGAAACAAGAAACAAAACAATCCAAATATGCTGGAGCTACCATTAGAATTATACAAGACTTAGCAGCAGCTGCAATAAAAGATCACAGGTCCTGGAATCATATCTATC
The DNA here is from genome assembly GCF_902635505.1 of Sarcophilus harrisii. Lineage (NCBI taxonomy): Eukaryota > Metazoa > Chordata > Mammalia > Dasyuromorphia > Dasyuridae > Sarcophilus > Sarcophilus harrisii. The sequence continues at coordinate 174,586,604 of NC_045429.1, read as the reverse complement.
TACAATCAAAAACACTAGGCCTGCAGCCAGAAATATATTCAGCAAAATTATTTGTAATTTTGAATGAGGAAAAATGAACATTCAGTGATCTTGTAGATTTTCAGGACTTTCTATCAACCTCAACCAAACTTAGCAGAAAATTTAACATGTAAAATGTTATATCTTATATCTCATATTGTATTCCAGTATGAAAGATCAATTTTAAGGAATTTAACATGGACAAACTGTATAAACATGGACAGATTATTTTTATATATGCATGTATATATATGCATTTATATATAAGATTCACATGAACAATAGGGTAGCTCAAAAGAAAGATTAGCAGAGTTAAGGTAAAAATGGAAATCATGGAGGCAGTCAGGTGGCATCATGGATAGAGCACCAATCCTGAAGTCAGGAGGAACTGACCTCAAATTTGACCACACTCCCTAGCTGTGTGACCCTGGGCACTTAACACCAATCACCTTGGCAAAACAAAACAAAACAAAACAAAAAACAAACAAAAAACAAACTTAGCAATCATGTTTTACAAATGAGGTGCAAAGAAAGAATAAAGACAGAGGCATTAGAGGAGGGAAGAAGGCTCTTAGTTTTGAAAACTACTCACATCAGAAATGGATTCAATAACCAACACTACATATATACTATAAAGAATACAGCACCCTCCAAAATCTATAAAGACATAAGAGGGGAGGTCTGAGCGCTGGGGAAGCAAAGGGTAAGGGAAGAAGAGAAGGGAAGCATCTTTGGGTGGGTGGAGGTTAAGTAATAGAAAGGCAAGTTAAGGAGTAGAATTTAATTAAAGAGGCAGCAGGAATAGGAAAAAAGTGTGTGTGTTTGTGTGTGTGTGTGTGTGTGTGTGTGTGCGCGCGCACATGAACGTATCTATATATGTATACATAAATATCTTGCTAGAGCGTGGGAGGGGGGATGAAAAAGAAAAAAAAAGAATAAAGTAAACAAAGTGTGCAACAAAGAAGCAAAGAAAACGTATAAGGAAGTAAAGAAAAAATGGTCATTCATGAATATAATTTCTCCTACTAATATATATACTTTCTTGATCTGTTCATTTATTGTTATATATTTTGAATCCTCTCTGATGTTCTGTTGGGCACATGACAATGTTCTCTTTTGTTTTGCTTTATTTTGTTTTGTATTTCTTTTCTGTTTTTGTTTTTCTTAATCTGTTTTTTTCAAAGGAAAAAAAAAAACTATGTCACTTCCTGCTTTAAAAAAAAAAAAAACCTCCATTGGTTCCTTATTGCTTCTAGAACAAAGTAAAAACTCTACAAGGCATTTCAAGTTCTTCCCAATATGAAACCAGGTTACCTTCCCAACTTTACTGAACATTTCCCTAACCCTCCTTTATGGTGTCTACCTCCTGACAAATTATCCTGCATTCATTTGCATAGGCATTATCTAAGAAAGGGATATAGTCTCTTCTCATCTTTGCATTTTAGAATCCCTAGTTTTTGTTTTGCTTTTATCTTAAGTACTCTCTCTTGTTATCCTCATCCACCTAGTTGTTAGTATTCTCCTATACCCCTATACCGCCAGTTAGTATGCATTTGTTTTACAAATGTGTTATTCTATGCCTGTATTGCCATACTATTATTTAAACTTTTCAAAGTCAGGATTTTGTTTCAGTTTTAACTTCATGACTCTGGTACATAGTAGGTGCTTAATAAATGAATGGATTCGAATTCTAAAAGCTTTTGTGGTTTTCAAAGGATAATTTCTGTTCTCAAAATAACCAAATTAATTTATTTAAATTCCAACATATTGTTTTCCTCCAATGGAACATTTATTTATCCAGTTATCTATTTAAATTATAATTTAGTCTTTGTAATTTGGGCTAGAAATTCTCAATGGAGCTTTAACAATTTGGCTGATATGGAATCAGTTTCAAGCATGTTGAATTACTTGAAAAAGATTGTCCATCTTGTTACACAGAAATACGTTGTTTACAGGTGCACAGAGGCATAATGCATAAGCAATATGCCTTCAGTAAATTATTGTTTTCATATTCTCATTAATACAAAGATGAGGAATAAAAGGACAGAGAGAACCTTGTAATTATTCTGGAATATTTTGGGACTTTACTTTCACTTCTTCCTCATTGATCTTGAATATGTGGGAAGATTGATAGATGCATATAAGAAAGAGTGGAACCTGTGAGCATGGTACTAAAGATTTTGCAGGAAACACCAAGAAGAGCCGGCATCCAGATTGTTTGGTTTATCCTACGCCAGTTTAATAGGAAACCTTGGCATATTGATAAATATAAGGCAGAGATGAATAGCCCTAGTGGCATTTATTTTCAGTAAGGTCATAGAATAATAATATATAAATAGTTTACATTTATATCGCATCTTTTATGTGTCAGACACTATGTTCAGTACTTTATAATGATTTCATTTGATCCTCACAAAAAGCCTGGGAGATAGATGCTATTATTACCCCCATTTTAAAGATAACGAAACTAAGGTAAACAGAAATTAAATAATTTGATCAGGATAACATAACTAGGAAGTATCTGAAGATGGAGTCTTTCTCATTCCAAGCTCAGCAGTTTATTTGTCACATCGCCTAGTTTCCTAGAACAAATAAATCCACCAGGTTAGTGGTTCTTAACTTTTTCTTTGGACTGGGGGTAGGGGGTGGGTGGAGGGGGTGGTGGGAGGAATCATTGACCTTGCTAGTGATATACTTGGTAACTACACTGGCTCTACCAAAGAGGAAGGAACTGTTCAAAGCACACATGTTCAGGTTTATTCAATATTAACATTTTCTCCATTATTCTCTTAAATCTAGACAACAACCAAACAATAATTAAAGTGCTGATTTGCAGTGTTTTACAATTTCTTACTTTAAGTGCACATTCTGAAAATATAACAATAGGTTCTTGAAAACCAGTTTGAGTTGGCTCCAACATATTGGTGAATCCCATGGGTTCCTTCTCAGAATAAGATTTTAGTGCTTAAGATAAAATACATAGGACTACAAAGGAAACCAATTGTGTTGAAATAATCATTATGCGTGTGTGTTTGTGTGTAAATAAATATGAATCTCAGATTAAGAGTAACTCATGTAGGCAAAATGTGTCTCTTAATTCTCTTTACTTTCAGAAAGTTAAACCTGCATTTGTGCATGGTATTGTAGTTTTTCCTTATTGATTTAGTTTATCTGGTAGAAGTTTTTAGCTAGTGTAATTCACAAGATTAATAAAGGATTACTTTTTGTATAATTTATAATCTGCAAAATATCCTCTCTAAAGCATAGAATTCTTTTTTTAAAAATAGCTGTAATAAATCCTAACTTACAGGCAGCCCAATGACTTTAAATCTTCACTTCCTTTCTGCCATCTAATGCTCATGCTTTCCTAATAATAATGAAGCGATTCAATTGCCCATTGGCTAAGCAAAAATTATCTTCAAATCTATGTTGTGTTTTGTTTTCGCTAATAATGGAAAGTTGACAGTTTTCTAGTTTTCACTGCGGTAGAATAGTTGAGCAAATTGAAAGACGGATGCTGAGAGTTCTAGATCATTCTCATAGGATTTTTATTAGAAAACTGTCAAGCTTATGCCTTACCATTATGACCACTTCATAGGGGTTCTTCTAAAGTTGTAGTGTGTTGCCCCAACACCCAGTTCCTCTCAATGTTTTAAGAATTGGCAGTCTCTGACATAACATAACCACATAAAGGAAGGAAAGATAGAGGAGAGAAGATTAAGGTGTGCTATTGCTGTTTGTCCTTTGTTTTTGAAGTGATGTCCTGGATGATATTTTGACTTCCCAGTTAATTAGATTTAAGTGAGGCAGAATTGCACAAAGTCATCAGGATCACTCTGTTTCCAGCATCATCGAAATCCAGTGGCAATACAAAATGCAAGACAACTGACAATAGCCTGAGATGCCATTCGATGACCTTAGTGTCTTCAAAGTTGGGTCAAGCTCTAAGTACTCCATAACACCTGCTTCAATTGCCTTCATGACCTCTGGAACAAATTGTTTTCATCCCCCATTCTACCAAGGGAAATTTTCATATGTTTAGGGTAGACATCCTCCGAATTCATGGATGGGATTGAGACCTGTCTATGACTGTTTGGTTTAGCCTATCTGCTAAGACAATTTTACTGACTTGTGAACACTTTGAGTGATTGTGACTTAGAATCACAGATGAGAAAATGAGTTCGAATTTATAAAACTCAGTGACATGCTTGAGACAAGTAGCATGTTAACAACAACTTAAAGGAAATAGAGATATATTTGCCTCTTACCTCCAAAGGCCTGCCAACTTCCATGTTCTTTCACGATTAAGGGATTGAATTTGCCTGGTCTTGAGGCTTTGTAAATCAATAGAGGAGGAGGTGCCAAACACTGAGTATCTGGTAATACAAGGTAAAAGCCTAAATAAAGTCCTAGCATGGAAACAGATAAATAGAATATAGGACTTTAAAATAGAAGAGAAAATGAATAAAAATTGGAAAAAAAATGAAAATATATGAAGTAATTGTTCTTTATAATATAAAGGAAAGTGGTTCAATTTTATCTGATGAAAAACAATCTGATAGAATAGTGCATGAAATAAAAGTAAGATATTCCAGCATCCTCCCAAAGAGAAATAAATTTCACATAAGAAGAAAGATAGTATGGTATGGAAGTAAGAATTTGGACTTGAAGTCAAGAATATGTAAACTTGAATCATGCCTCAGATACTTAGTAACCGTGAGATCCTGAGAAAATCACTTAACTTTGTTGGCCTTAGTTACTTCATCTATAAAAACAGCATGTTGTATTCAATGGTTTCTAAGATTACTTCTAGTTCTAAATCCCTGATATTATTATTTTTCTCCAAAGTAAAGGGGGAAACCTGTCAAAAATTAGAAGTCTCTAAGGCAGAATTTTTTACATTTTTATTTTTAATGACTTTTTATTTTTCTAAATATATGCCTAGTTATCAGCATTCATTTTTGTAAAATCTTGTGTTCTGATTTTTTCTCCTGTTTCCTCTACTTCCCTAGAGAGCAAGCAATCTGATATAGGTCAAACAGTGCAATTCTTCTAAACATATTTTCATATTTGTCATGTTGCACAAGAAAAAATAACTCAAAAGAAAAAAATCACAAGGAAAAAAAAAGTAAGCAAATTACAACAAGAAGAGAAAGATGAAAATACAATGTGTTCATTCACATAGTTCTCTCTCTGATTGTGGATGGAACTTTCTATCACAAGTATATTGAATCACCTTGAATCACCTTGTTGTTGAAAAGAGTCAAGTTCATCTCAGTTGATCATCACATAATCTTATTACTGTGTACAATGTTTTCTTGGTTCGGCTCACTTCACTTAGCATCAGTTCATTTAAATCTCTCCATCAGCCTGCTGATCATTTCTTGTAGAACAAAAATATTCTATTATATTTATATACCAGGACTTCTTCAGTCATTCCCCAACTGAGGGGCAGCCACTTCATTTCCAGTTCCTTGCCACTACAAAAAGAGCTGCTACAAACATTTTTACACTTGTGGATGCTTTTCTCTTTTTTATGATCTTTTTAGAATACACACCTAGTAGAGATACTGCTGGATCACAGAGGGTATGGTATGTAGTCTTATAGCCCTTTGAGCATAGTTCCAAATTGCTCTCCAGATTGGTTGAATAAGTTCACAACTTCACCAACAATGCATTAATATTCTAGTTTTCTCATGTGCCTTCCAACATTTATTATTATATTTTTCTATATCTTAGCCAATCTTAAAGGTGTGAAGTGGTACCTCAGAATGGTTTTCATTTACATTTTCTAGTCAATAGTAATTTAGAACATATTTCAATAAGATTAGAAATGACTTTAATTCCTTCATCAGAAAATTGTCCATGTCGTATATGCATTTATTAGTTGGGGAGTGGCTTGCATTCTTACAAATTTGAGTCAATTCTCTATTTTAGAAATGAGATCTTTATCAGAAACACTAGATATGAAAAATTCCCCCAGCTTTCTACTTCCTTTCTAATCTTGGCTGTATTTGTTTTGTTTGTAATATATTTTTTAAAATTTGATGTATTTTTTTCCCTGAGGCAATTGGGGTTAAGTGACTTGCCCAGGGTCACACAGCTAGGAAGTGTTAAGTAAGACAGGCATTTCTTCAAAAAAAAAAAAAAAAAAGATTAAAAGCAATTTTAGGTGAGCAGATTATCCCATTTTATAAACAGCCCATGAAATAGAAACATCTTGATATAATTATCAAAAGATTAACTAAATAATGTACTTAAATTTCTTATGTTTGAATAGTATTATCTGTAGGCAGAACTTTGGAGAAGTATACTTGAAACAAGGATACTTACAGCAAGGTGTTAACTCAGTAGAATTGATGAGATGATGGTTCTTTAGTATACATATACTTAGTTCTTAGCATGATGATATAATGGTCCTTTAGTTCACACATATACAATATGCTGTAATGATGTAATCATACCAAGGTATTTAAGGGCTAAGAAGGACTAGAAATGGGACATTCTATCTTTGACCATCCTCCTGGGGCTCTCCTGCCTCCTTTACTCCTCCATTGAGAGCAGATTTATTTAACATAGTATCAGTATGCAGTAATATATGTATATATAGGTTATCATAAAATACCTTTTCTAAAATTTATTTTTGGAATAAAATAGATTATGTTAGATTGAGAAGATGGGAATATATTCTGGGAAGGAAGGGAATAGTCTTGCAAAGATATAGAGAAACAGAAACAATAAATTTATATATCAACAAACTGATTGATAGACAGATGGATGGATAGATAAATTAAAAATAATTTATTAATTGCTGACGACATGCAAAGTGCTATGCTTAGCACTTAGAATACAAAGAGGAAAATGGAAACAACATACAGGTAAACTTTTGGCCGAAAGAAAAAGGGAAAAATTTCATGGTCCTAAGAGGCAGTGGCAAAGCAGATAGCTAAATACCTTTAACATCATTTCCACCAATACAACAATATCATTAATGAATGAAAGGGAAAAATAAAACCACTTAAGGGAATAGACTGTAGTCCAGTTTGGCACAAATACTGAAGAAGAATAATTCTATGAAATAAGATCAGAAGTAGGTCAGAGATAGGTTGCAAATTGGTTGAAATTCCAGGTTGAAAAATTTATGCTTTAACCTAAAGGCTTCCATGAACCAGTGAACTATTTTCCAAGTGAAGTTTCATACATGGACCTGGAATATTATTTTTAGTAGTTGTGTGGTTTGGAGAAGGGAGAGGCTGGAACCAGGAAAATTAATTAGGAGTCTATTTCAATAGTTATTTTAAGCAGTGATCAAAACTTGGGTGGTAGTCATGTTAATGGAAGGTTAATAGATGTCAAGAAGGACATTTGACAACTGAAGAGATATGGGATTTAAAAGAGAGTGAAAAGTCAAGAATAATTCAGAGGATACAAAATTAAGGAACTAGTGATGGCTTACAATGGGAATAGGAAGGTATAGAGAACATGTAGGCTAGGGGAGAATATTTTTTTTTTTTGATCAGGTTTGAGTCCTGACCCTTTTTTTTTTTTAATTATAGTAACTTTTTATTGACAGAATCCATGCCAGGGTAATTTGTTTTACAACATTATCCCTTGCACTCACTTCTGTTCCGATTTTTCCCTCCCACCCTCCACCCGTTCCCCTAGATGGCAAGCAGTCCTATATATATGTTGAATTATGTCGTAGTATATCCTAGATACAATGTATGTGTGCAGATCCAAACAGTTTTCTTGTTGCACAGGGAGAATTGGATTCAGAAAGCAAAAATAACCCGGGAAGAAAAACAAAAATGCAAACAGTTTACATTCATTTCTCAGTGTTTTTCCTTTGGGTATAGCTGCTTCTGTCCATCATTGATCAATTGAAACTGAATTAGATCTCTTTGTCAAAGAAATTAGGGGAGAATATTTCAAATATGTTGAGCTATAAACCATTTATTGGATCAGTGCAGCAGACAGTTGACAATGGGAGATTCGAGTTCAGAAGCAAGATTATGGCTGAATAATAAATCAATGGAAATAGTTGAAATCACAAATGGAACACTGTCATAGAAACCAAATAAGAAGAGAATTTGAGGAAGAGTAGGTTGTTATCCATATTAAAAGATGAATATAGGAAGAGTACTAAGAAATAGCTATATAAATTTCTTTAGCAGTTATTAGACTGTTGGTAACAAAAAGTTTTTGATGAGTCAGAAACCAGATTGCAAAGTGTTGAAAAGTGAAAGTTTCTAAAGCATTCATCTGTGAAATTCAGTCATTTCAAATAAGCAAGCATTTTCTGAGTTCCTACTACTATCAACAGTCTGCTAAACAATCAGGGTAGAAGACAAAACAGGTCCCATTCTTAAGGACTTTATATTCAGTTAAGGGTGAATGCCAGACACAGAGGAACTTTGGGTTTTTGAGAGAAGGCATTGGGTTTTTTGTTTGTTTGTTTGTTTCTTGGTTGGTTGGTTTGCTTTGCTTTGGTTTGTTTTTGGTTTGGTTTTCTTTTCCCCTTCTTTGTATCTTAGCATTTAGCACTGTGTGAAAGACATAGTAAATATTTATAAATGCTCATTGATTGGCTTCTAGACATATAAGTAAATAGAAATGATCTACAAAATATATTCTAAATGGAAAGAAGAGGCTAATGTAAAAAGCAATCTTTTAATAACATCACATATTGACATGTATTTAAGGTACTTACCATCAGCCTAGTCATTTAAGCTCTGTCCTAGAACTCACTCCAAAGCTGAATAGATGATTTTCCTTTGAAGGGAACAAGAGGCTCTTTGTTTCTAAGATAGATATGGTAGAGAGGGAGAGGAATCAGAGCACATGTCCATTTCCTGTCCTATCTGATCATTAAGACTCACATTGGTAATAAAGTTAATAATGATAAAAGTATCTATTTCATTTTGAAATATTTCAGAGAAAAATTATGTGAACTGTTACCGATCAAAATAAGCTGAATCAAAGGAATAATACAGACAGAAATAATGTTGGGGGAAAAAGGATTTTGAAAGATGTATTTGATCAATGCAACAATTAAACATGGTTCCAGAAGACTATTAATAAAAAATTATTTTTGACAAAGATTTGATGGACTAAATATAGAGTATGATATACATTTCTGGCCATTGGTAATATAATATGTTTTCCTTGATTAAACATATTTGTTATAGAGGAATTTTGAAGTATAAGGGAAAAATTCTTATTAATTGAAAAATAAATTAAAAATGAAAAAAGTGGTGATAATAAAAGTCTTTACCCAATAAGATTGTTGTGAGGAGTAAATGAAATTATGTATGTAAAATCCTGTGTAAATTTTAATGTATCTTATAAATGCTGTCATTTATTATCATTATTAATAGAACAACAGAAATAATAGCAACAACAGAAAAACACATCTTTACAATTTTAAAACTGACTGAAAAATAGAAGGGAATAGAAAATCCCATTGTGTTTATTTTCTCTTAACTACTAAAAATGATTTGATAGAGAAAAATGATGCCTTAAAATCTATCTTCTAACAAGTTATCTCCAACATCTAGTAAAATAAAACGATTCTTCAAAGAAATATAGTTTTTAGCTATGAGATAGTTATTTTATTCATATTTTACAAATAAGGAAACTGAAAAAAGTGAATTGATTCAGTCAGTAGAATAGCAAAATAGTATATGTGGGGATTGTCAAAGTGTGAGTCCAGTACTCTTTTCATGACCCACACTACCATTCCAATCATCACAATTACATCTTCATCCGTATGCTTAGTTGAGAGATGATTTCCTTCTGGTCAAATGGGCCTTTTTGAAAAGATGAATAGATGTGTATCAACTCATAAAAGATAATACCTCAAAACTTTAGGTATCAACTATAAATCCTGAAAAAAAGGGAATTCTTCAGAAGTAGCTTTTCCTACTCTAGACAATAGTTTTTGTATCCTGAATATGTGAAGCCAATGCCTGGAGTCAGGAAGATTCCTCTTTCTGAGTTCAAATTTGACTTTAGACATTTTAGTTGCTGTGTGGCACAAGGCAATCAGTTAAATCTGTTTGCCTCAGTTTCCTCATATCTAAAATGAGCTGGAGAAGGTAATGACAAATCACTTCAATATCTTTTCCAAGAAAATTCCATGAGGTCAAGAAGTCAGAAACATTTAACAACAAAAACAACTTAATTGTATAGTATGTGATGGAATAGACAGACTGTTAAGGACAACTGGGGATCTTTAATAATTTTTGAGATAGGTGAACATCTTTGCTACTCTTAAAATACTGAAAGAAATTTTGTGACAAAATTGTAATACCTGCAGACATTTATATGGCAACTGGAATCTAAAAAAGTCCTACTTCATTTTAAAAATAGATTGCATGTTATGACTGAATTTCAGAATTTCTTGTTATTTATAGATCTTGAGTATAGACATTGAAATGGTTATTACTAAATAAGGTTTTTGCTTTAATTCTCTCTTTCTCTAACTAAAGAAGTTGTATTGTTAATGTAAATCCCATTTGAGCTCAATAAAAGATAAACAAACTATTTTTTTGTATTTGAAAACAAATGTTTTGGGAGTGATAGAAAAATGGCTGTAAAATTTGCTTTTACTTAAGTTTTATTTATTATTTACTCTAATATGGGTCATATCTATTATGTAAAATATTGTTACTATCACAGATTGAATCATTTATGATAAATCAGTAAGTTCCATGCAGGGTGTTTCTCAAGGGAGGAATCACTAGGCCATAAATCTAAAGTTGAAAGAAATGCTGGGGATCATTTAGTCCAGGATTTTTATTGAATATTGTAAGGTACTCTCCGTTTCAAATTTGAGTCTCTTTATTTATAGATATGAACAGAAACAGAAAGTTCTATAAAGATTTGAGAGAACATAACCACTCAAAGAAAGGTACTTGGGGAGAAATACACATTTCTGAGACCTGAAAAAAAAGCAGATCTCAAAGGAAAGTGCTTACTGAAAAAGAATACTTTTTACAATATACCCTGGTGGCCCTCTTAAAATGTGGCACCCAGAATTCATCACAGTACTATACTGTTAGCAATCAGCTGCCATGAACTTAATACCTCCTTTATTCTGAAAAGCAGGTTTCTCTTAATGTAGTTTCAGATTAGATTTTTTTGTCTGCTTTATCACATTGCTAATATTGAAATTTTAGTACCCTACCGCTTTCAGATTTTTTTTTTCAGAATAATTTAAGTTTAGCCTCTCCCAAGCTGATCTTGGAATTGACTTTTTGGAACTAAAGCATATGTCATGACTTTGCATTTGTCTCTATTTACTATTGCATTATCAGCATGAAATGCAATGTACTTGAGATAAAGGGAAATAATCTGTTGATGTCTGCAATAAACCTTGCAATTTTTTTTTTTTTTTACATCTTAAAAACACATAATGTACAATTATCTTATTTTTCTTTACTCATTTGTTTAGCTGTTCAATTTGTTGTTGAATTAACAAATTTTGATATCAATTATTTAACCCTTCATTATGAAAGCACACATCAAATAAGATACTAAATGAATCCTTTAAAAAACAATTCATTTTTCCAAGTTTGGTCTTGATTATGGCATGGGGTATCAGTAATGTCTGAAGCAAGCTCCCAAGTAACTGAAAGTAACTGTATGTCCTATACATATTTTTTATTTATTATATGTAGCATGATGTGAATACATGATGCTATATTCCATCTCAATTTAGAAATCTCTATAATTTGGAAATAATTCTGTCTAACATATCATTATGTTAATCAAAACTTATCATTCCCCATTGGGATCAAGACTTTCAAGTCCATTAGATGTTAAAAAAAAACACAACCAAATATTTTGTTATTGTTATTGTTGTTAGAGATTAAGTAGGTGATTAAGGCATCTAGTTCTTATATGCTCACATAAATTTCTTCTATTGATGCTCTAGCTATTACTTCAGTGAAAAAGTAAGTTTCATCAATAAATATTACCTTTTTCCATTCTTTAGCAATCAAGTCTTTGTGGTTTTTGTCTATGACAAACGAGGCAAACACAGGCACACAAACACATACACTACATTCACACATTTATAACAATGGTAGTTTTGTGTGTGTGTGTGTGTGTGTGTGTGTTTCTTTTTTTTTACTGTTCTCCCATCTTTAAGATATCTACCCTTTAAGGTATTTGTAAAGTCCTTCTGAAGCTCTTTACTAATATTCTAAGGATTAATTAAACATTTTTGTATCAAGAGTCTTTTAGGCTTTGAAGTTCTTTTTTTCTCTTTGTTTTTGACTTTTTCCTTTACACTGACCTTATTTTATTGTGGGTTTGAATAATTCTTGAAAAATCTGATTTCTGCACAACCACATTCACTGAAAAAGTTCTATAACCATATTTCTTTTTTAAATTAAAGCTTTTTATTTTCAAAATATATACATGGATAATTTTCAACATTCACTCTCACAAAATCCTGTGTTCAAATTTTTTTCCTCCCTTCCCCATCTCCTCCCTTATAGAGCAAGAGATCTGATATATATTAAATATGTGTAGTTCTTCTATACATATTTCCACAAATATGCTGCACAAAAAATATTAGATCAAAAAGGGAAAAAACGAGAAAGAAAACAAAATGTAAGCAAACAACAAAAAAGAGAGTAAAAATAGAATGTTGTGGTCCACATTCAGTTCCCACTTTTATCTCTGTGGATGCAGATGGCTTTTTTCATCTCAAGACCATTGGAACTGGTCTGAATCATCTCATTGTTGATAAAAGCCATGACCTTCAGAATTGATCATTGTATAATATTTTTGCTGCTGTGTATAATGTTTTCCTGGTTTTGCTCATTTCACTTAGCATCAATTCATGTAAGTCTTGCCAGGCATCTCTGAAATCATCCTGCTGATCTTTTCTTATAGAAGAATAATATTCCATAACATTCATATACCATAGCTTGTTCAGCCATTTTCCAACCAATAGGCATCCACTCACTTTCCAGCATCTTGCCACTGCAAAAAGGACCACAAGCATTTTTGCATATATACATCCCTTTCCCTCCTTTAAGATTCAAAATCTGAGAGATAAACTATCCTTTGTTCTTCTAGTTTACTTATAATATCTATCTTTATGTCTAAATCATTAACCCATTTCCATCTTATCTTGGTATAGGGTGTTAGATGTGGGTCAATGCCTAGTTTCTGCCATATTAATTTCCAATTTTCCCAGCAGTTTTTGTCAAATAGGGACAAAAGCTGGGGTCTTTGGGTTTGTCAAACACAAGAGTATGATAGTCATTATTTTGTCCTGTGAACATAATCTATTCCACTGATCAACTACTCTATTTCTTAGCCAATACCAAATGCTTTTGATGACTGCTGCTTTATAATATACTTTTGGTTCTAGTACAGCTAGGCCATTCTATATGCATATTTGGGAGCTATTTTTTTCATATTTCCTTGAAACAATATCATTTCTAAAAGAATTACAAAAAACCAACAATAGAGAATGATGAAATACATTCCAATACACTCCAAAATATAGTCCAAAAACTTAGACTCAACTAACAAAGAGCTAAACAAGGGTGGGAAAACAACCTGATTCAATCCTCTAAGTCATCCTAGTATCAGTTTATGACTATGATATAATAATAAATGAAACTACATACAATTTTTTTGCTTGTTACAAGGAATTCACATACCACTGTTGTTTCAGTAGAATGTTTTATCCTATAAAAATATTTTTGAATCTTGAGAGTATTTACCCAATTGCTAACTCTACTTCTTTCTACTATGTTATCTGTTAATGATAAGACTGCTACTGATAAAACATATTTAATAATAAAGTGGCAAACAGAGCTTTTCTAATCATCATATATATATATATATATATATATATATATATATATATATATAACATATATGACACATATAACATCCTTGGATGTTAAGTTGTTTATGACGTCTCTTTGGGACTTCCCATTCAACCAGTTTCAAATCTATGTAACTATATTATACAGGTATATTTTTCTTTCATGTAAAATAATAACACAAAAGTGATCAAAGGCTTTGCTAAAATTCAAGTAAGTAGATATCATTTCACTGATCTCCCTATCAAACCTTATCCAAAAGGAAAAAGAAAGAAAGAAATGAAATTAATCTGACCTGATTAGTAGAGTGCTTAGCATACAGCAGCCAATTAATAAATGTTTATCAATATATTTTTGTAATCACTGTTTATTTGATGTTTATTACCCAGCCATCTAATGATGTATTAACAGGACTCAAAATCAAACAATAAAGTTATTTTTTTTTTATTCTCTCTCTCTCTCTCTCTCTCCTTTTTTTTTTTTAAATCGGTATAATTGGTTCTCCAATTTGGTAATTCATATTTCATTTCCCAGTCTATCTGAGGTCACTGGCATCACTTAATATTCATATCTCCCATATTTTCCAAGGGAAAAGTATATTAGTCATCTGGACCCTGGAACTCGAAGTGATCAAGGGCAGTGAAGTATTCTATTAGCACCTCTCTACTTATCCTGGATGTCTACTTCCAGTTACCCTTTTTTTTTCTCCATTTCCTTTCTAGTCCAAAGATCATTATTTTTAAAAGGAAAAAAAATAAGAAAAATAAAATTTGAATAGCTATCTTTTCTCTATTGCCCTTCCTTTAGAATTTGAGTTCTTTTAGGGCAGTAACTATATTTTGTACTTCATCTTTGTTTCCACAGAACTTATCACAGTATATGAGATGTTGTGATTACTTATCACTTTCTTTTTTCTTTTTTCCTCCTAACCATTATCTTTTCCTTGCCATATTATCAGTCCTATCTCTTCTTTTATCCCTCTTTATGTTCCTAAATTTCTAAAACAAATCCTCAGTTTGTTATATGGGATTATGGCTCAGGAGATATACTTAGATAGAAGGATAGATAGAGAGATAGATTTAAATATGCATATAGATACACATATATGTATATATGTGAATCACCTGGTTAGAAATATTAATTGCATCCATGGGAACTGATAAGCTCATCATGTGAAAGACCATAATGGCAAATAAAAAGAGGACTTAGGACAGAGTTTCTGGCTGTACACCAAGCAAAGATACTCCCAAGTTACTGGGTAGGATGTGGATGATCCAACAAAGAACCTGCAATGGAAGACAGAAAGAGAGCCAAGAGAAAGCAGTGTTATGAGCAAAGTACCTAGAAGGTGAGATGTCTACAGCAGTGCTGTCAAACTCAAAATGAAAGCAGGGCCACTAAGTTCTACAAAAGGACTCATATCCTTCATATTGATTTAGAAATATTAATATTACCTATGTTTGCTATATTTTAAATTTCCCATTTCATATTTTAATTACCAATAATTTTAATCTGGTTTCATTGTACTTTGGAATTTTGTGATTCTTATTTTGTTTGACCTCTCTAGTCTACAATGTCAAATGGCATTGAGGTCTGGAATGATGAAAATTGAGAAAGGGTTATTAAATTTGGCAATTAGGAATAAAATTATGAGTGATGAAGTTTGAGAATATAAATACATTTTATATATCTATATCTATGCATATGTGTTGTGCACATATACATATAAACATATATATTATATGGAGAGAGGGGAAGGGAAAGAGGAAGGGAGGGAGGAAGAGAAGAAGAGTATTGTTTGGCAAGAAAAGGGTCTATCTATACATATCTACTGATTCTCAAGTATATGCAATATTTTTCCTATGACATTTAAAA
Source organism: Sarcophilus harrisii (assembly GCF_902635505.1). Lineage (NCBI taxonomy): Eukaryota > Metazoa > Chordata > Mammalia > Dasyuromorphia > Dasyuridae > Sarcophilus > Sarcophilus harrisii. Next base: position 174,570,858 of record NC_045429.1, on the reverse strand, counting down.
TAATTCAAATCAATGATATGTACTTAAAATGATTCTTTGATTCAATATAGTCTAAATGACTACATGTAGATTTTTGAAAACTACCCTATTGCAAAAAATAAGATACATCTTTACCAGAAGGAATGTCTTTGCTCCTGAGCTTGAATATGGATGTTCAATAAAACTGAAGTCATTACCAATTTCTTCTCATAGAGAGAAATGAATGGAATCTGGGTAAGAATACAGTATGATTCTCAATATAATCTGGCAACTGAGGATACAGCATTCTAAAATGACAGGAATTGTTTTTTCATAATTTATTTTGACTAGGGCCTACCCACAGCTGAGAATATATTTGATAAGTATAAATGTAATAAGTGCCTATGTTATTGTAGAGTTGTGTATGAGTTAATTTGTGATGAATTATATCATAATCAAGTGAGTCACCATTCAAAGAAACCTTTATGTGAATTCTTTTGTAAAGTAAATATTACCTCCTAAGGTCCATTCAAATGGACCTGTGATCTAATCAATTTGATTGTTCCCTTCAGTGATAAAAATAATAAATCATTCATACCTGGCCAACTTGAACAACTTTTGTCTCTCTCCTCTTATATGTTCCCCACAAAAGAGCTACCAAATATGCTAGAGAACTTTCTTAACTTTCTCCTGACATTACAATATCAGAAGAGTACACAATCTGTCCATGGCTTATCTCTAGCTCTTGCCATGTATCTTGTTCATCTTCTTTCTCTGCCATGTAATTCTGAGATGATCCTTTCCTGATTATTTCAGTTTGTCTTTGGAATGTCTTATTTATTGTCTCCTGGGGGCCTGATTACATCTACAATGTACCTCTCCATTGTCCTCCATGTGATTATCTTTTTTAATTTCTCTAAGACTAGTGCCTCATAATTCTATAGAGTGATAGAGAATATTGCTATTGAAAAATGGGTCAGTGTCCCTGAGAAAAGTTTGGGATCATAAACAGAGCTCTGAAGTTTTCTGAAGTCAGCTTTACCAAATCTGAGTTTACCAAAGATTTTTATGAAATCTAAATATGCTAAATATATGCTTACATATTGATTCAAACACAGGTATTTAACATTGTCCAAAAGAAAGAACACTAGATGAGGGAATCAAACCCCAAAGCTGCATTTGTGTTATAGCTGTAATACCCTTTATTTAAGGAATTCTGTGACTTCAGTAAAGTGAATGAACAATTTGGGTATCAGTCTGTCTTTTGTAAAGAGAAGTTGAATTAGATGAACTCAAATTTTACATAAATGTGCTATGATGGAAGTTAGATACTATCTATAGTTTTAATACTATATTTTTATAATTATTAAATAATACCATTGAATCAGTCAGGAGAAATTTGACTGCCATGCAGAGGTATTTTTAATATTGTTATCGGTGATTAAATGTATTGTTTCTGATTTCAAAAAGAGGGACAAAGAGGGAATGAAGAAAGAACAAAACAATACAACTAACATATTATTATTATTATTAACATGTCATTTATGTTAATATAATGATATAAATCACAGGATTGTGACAAATAAGAATTTAATAAAGTAAGTATTAATTTCCATTATTATGTATGTTCTACTCATTGCAAGGTATTGGATGAATAAATAAAAACAAATTATATGTTCTTGCCTTCACAGAACTTACATTCTAGTAGAAAGATGCATATAAATAAGAATACATTTGGAGTTAATAAATTGAACAGGGAAGGATATGAAACTGAAAAGAGAAGGATTATTTTAAATTATAAAAATGAGGAAAGAGGATGAGGTAGCCCCTGAATTAAGCTCTGAAACTTACTTTCTATTTCTTTCCCCTTCCATGTCCTTTATAATCTAGCCCTCCAAACTCAGCATTCTATTTCCTATCTCCAAGGCACTGTGCAGTCCTACATATTGAAATGTGCCCTCAAACCATGTCTTCCTTGTAAAATTTTTTTGTTTCTTTCAAGGCTCAAATCAGGTACCATTTCCTACTGGAAGCCTTCTCTGATGCTTCTAGTTCTTCAGGGTTTCTTTCTCCTCAAATTAATTTGTATTTCTTTAACTGTTAACATGTTGCATCACCTTAGAATTTAAATGCCAAAAAGATGGCATTTAAAAAAAAACATTCATTGCCATTGCCTTATTGAGCCTTCAATATATTAAACACTTTATAATTGTTGAATTGAGGTAATGAGTTTAATTGAATTATAATGAATATTCTCCATCAAACATGTATAGATCTGAACTAAGTTTCTCTGGTTATTTCTCTTGGTTCCTATGACCCCGCAAAGGACAATACTATATCAAAGATGATTGGCCACTGAGCTAGAAAATATAGTCTATTCAATAGATTTTAAGGGAGAGATAATTTTTGTTCTTGTTTCCTTTCTTTCCTACCCAGCTCTGCCCCAATCTTTTTTTTCAACTACCCAATTATTGATGTCAATCTTAAGCATATGGTATACATTCGAAGTTAATCTTGGATGTTGGCTCTTATGTTAAATTTTTAATTGAGTTTGGATTTTATTGAAAGTGTAATAATCTGCAAGTTCATTGAATGTCCTTTTTTACTATTCAATATTATGGATAATTCTATTGAATATATATTTTGGCCATAGATCTAGTTCTTTTGATTGCCTCTACATACGATTCTAGGATCTGTGATCTTTTATTGTGGCTGCTTGATAAGTCTTGTACAATTCTAATTGTAATGCCAATGTATTTGAAGTTTTTTTCTTATTTCATGCAAAATTTTCTCTTTGATCTGGGATTTTCAAAATTTGGTAATAATTTTTCTATGTATGTTATACAAAAGATTTCTTTGAGATGATTATTGGTGATTTTTTCTATTTCTATTTTCCCCTCATTATGTATCACTCTAGGATAATTTTCATGGATTATTACTTGCATTATTGTGTCAAGTTCCTTTTTTTTTTTTGTCATAGCTTTCAGGTAGTGCAACTATTCTTATATTTTTCTCTTTATAATCTGTTCTCCAGATCTGTTGTTTTTCTTATAAGGTGTTGCACATTCTATTCTATTCTTTCATTCTTTACATTTTGTTTTATTATTTCTTGGTTTCATAGCTTCATTGGTTTCCCCTTGCTCAATTCTAATTTTTGAAGAAATATTTTCTTTTTTAGGACTCTGTATCTCCTTTTCTCCTTGGTGAACTTTCCCCCTTCCCCCATAATCTTCTTGTTTTTCTTGAATGATTCTTTTTTATTTTTTAGGGCTTTTAAAAAGTTTTTCCTTAATCCCTCTCAGTTGACTTTTGAAGTATTTCTTTTAGTTTTTCTTTTAATTCTCTCTGGACACATAGCCATTTAATGTTACTCTTTGGGACAAAAGAGTTTGTATTTTTTTTTAACATAACTATCCTCTTCTGAAGATGAGCCTTAGCTTTCCCTACCCCATAGTAAACTTCTCTGGTTGGGTTCTTTTGTCTTTTTCTATTTTTTTTAATGAGAACTTCTAACATAAGCATTTTTAATTTTGATAGGAATGGTGGCTCTAGTTTCACTTCAGCTTTTGCCTCTGATCTGGAACCCCAAACCAAAAGTTCCAATCTTCTGCAAGTATCCATGGCCAGCAGCATTCCTGTCCCATTGCTTCTGTAATCACTAGGTATCCTGGTTCCTTCTTGCCCAAGCAGTATCTTTACAGCACAGCTGGAGCTGGTGGTCCTAATAAGCTTCTAGACTCAGACCCCTGACTCCCCACACTGTCCAGAGATGAAAATTCTTGTGTTTTTATGTGAGGTTCCCTCTAAACCTAGCTAGCACCAGGGCTCTGTCCTTGCTGTTTCTATGGAGGTAACATGTAGGTATTTATACTTCACACATGTTAAACCCTGGTCTTGGGGTCCATGTGTCTCCTTCAGTTGTCTCAGGAATACCCTCTTTGGGGCCAAGTTTTACCTGTTTTTCACCAATCTTTGGTGAATTATACCCCAAGGTATAATTTTGTTTTATTTGTAGGGAAAATCTGAAGAGCTTGAAATCTGATCTGTTCCACCATCTTACAGAATTCTCCTCCTCCATTGTACCTATTTTAAATTTCAGTTGTACTTTATTCATTTTCAACATATTTATTGTATTTGGCTGGTTTTCTTATGATTATTATCCATATATATTTATCCATTTGTTACATAAGATAGTTCCCTTGGGAGAAATTCAAGAAGAATTTTAGGCAATATAAAAAATTTTAAAAAATGAAAAATCATTTTTAAAAGAAACAAACAAAATCTGGAGGCAAAAGGGAGGTCAGGATGAGACTAGGTGAAGACTATTAGTTCAGTTTGATAAGAACATAAGAGTGTATAAAGGATAGCAGAGTAAAATAAGGCTGAAAACATAATCTGGTTCCAGATAGTAGAGTGCTCTCCTATTTTGCTTCATAGACAATGAAAATCAACAAAAGTCTTGTGGCAGAGAAATAATATAATAGCTCTTCTGTCATTGGGAGGAAAACAACTAACTATGGAGGGAATGGATTATAAAAGGGAGAGATGGAAGACTAGAATGTCAATTAAGAGATCTATAAATCCAAAAGATATATAAAGAGGTCATAAATTAAAATCATAGCAATAAGTGTGAAAAGATGATGGTCTACTGTGTTATATGTGACATTTATCAAATATAAATCATTACAGAAATAGTCTTTAAAATGACCAAAATTAATCTGTTATTCAATTCAAGAGTAATCAATATCAATGTATTGTCCCATCTATGTAGTGTTAGATTGATGTTGATATTTTTAAAGATTTGGTTTAATATATACAATGATATAATATATGGTATATTCTCTGCTTTAATATAATATAATGTTAAATATATGGATTATAACAAATATATAATGAAATGTAAAGAAACATAAAATATTAAATATATTTTACTATACTGTACTTTACGATACTATAATGTCTAGGCTAGCTTTTTGGAGGATCTCTGAATGTGCCTCAGTCTTAGCAGGAGAGTCACCATGAGGATGGTCAGGGATAGAGTCTGGAATCTGGAGTCTAGAGTCTGTAATCTAGCTTGAACACACACCCACTCTCCTCTCCAGTCCTCTCAGCCCTTAAATACCTTAGTATGATTACATCACTGCATGATTAAAATATGATATACCATTTCATGTATGTGTTATTTGATGAGTTCATGGGTATTATATATTTCAGAAGTCTCAATTGTTTTTCTATCAGCCATAATAAAATCCATGTGTCAAATCCATGAGTAGTTCCAAAAGCAGTAAAAAAAAATATGTAATATGATGAAAGAAAATGAAAAGTTTTGTTGCTTATATGAAAAAACCTTGTTTCTTACAGAACAGTAGTTTTTAACAATCCAACAACAAAAAAGATATATTTAAATAATATCAACTCATTGTCCCACAGAAATAACTGGACATTAAGATTTGAGTTTTCCCTTGGTTAATTTTTAAAATATCAAGATTTAAAGGTTTTGGAAAATTTAAAAATTTTTGGAATAATTGACATTGAAGAGCCAGCATAAACAAATACTATTTCTGTGCTTTAGCAACAGATTTAATGAATACTACCTTCTATTAATTATTTAAAATGCCTATCTTTTCTCTCATCTGAACACCCAAATCATATTGAACATTATATCGTTTTTCTACTAGCAAAAGAATATAATTGGATTTTCCTTCAGGTGTAAAGGAAATTTTACTTAAGAAACTTATGAACTTTAATAATATTCTTAGCAGAAACCACTCATTTAAAAGTTTCAAGTTTAACACTGTATGACAATCCGACTGTTACTATAAAATGTGAAATATAATTGTCTTATGGCATGTCATAAAAGTTTGTGATTGTAAAATGGGTAAACTGTGAAAATCATTACTTAAAGACCAATAGAAAAAGGAGAAAATACTTGGGACTCAATCTTTGTAGTATGTATGTTATAAAAATAATTTCAAAATTTCTGTAATGTTTTTAGGGTAAATCAATTTATTTCTTCAATAACTCTTGACATATGATTAAGTAAAAACATATTATAACATCTCTTTTCCCATGGAATTGTTTTCCCCTAGTTCCACATAATGCATAAACTTCTGGATTAAAATGTTATTTAAATGCAAATAATACTTTTAACCTATAAGAGTACATGTCTGTAATGTTCTCGATTTGGTTTTCTGGGGGTCTCTGGGAGCAGCCTTCATTTCAGTTCAGTAATCACAAGAGTAACCAGGGGTTAAAGTCCAAATCCTTTATTATCTCTTTCAAAGTCTTGTCTCCTTTCCTGGGGCCCAGTTAGCTTTCTTATAGTCCAGATTCTTTATTATCTCCTTCCTGGGGCTGGTCAGCTTTTTGGAGACACTTTCAGACCAGCTTAGTGGAGAAATGCAGGAACAGAGCCTGCCACCAGTGGCCTAACTGAAGATCGAATGAATATCTGTCCTTGGTTCTGAGAGCTTGAGCTCCCGCCTTTCTTCTCTGCCCTCTGAAAGCTTCTCTTCTGTGGTTCTCAGTCCCTTATTATATGCTCCACACTGAATATAAACCAATCATTATATCACTTAAGAAAACCATTATTTGTTGTAAGAATTAAATCAATCATACTGAACCATGCTAAACTAGATAGCCATTCTCATCAATTCCACTGACTTAGCTCCTTGTTTCAAGTTCATAGTTCTGGCCCATAACACATGGAAATAGAAGGCACTTAATAAATAAATGCTTTGTTGACAGTTGACTAGGTGAATGAACATTCTAATAGCAGCATAGAGAACAGAATTGGAAATCTAGATGACTTTATCATATATCTATTCAAACAGTTAAGTACAACAATATGTTTGGCTTCAGTTAAAGTATATTTATGTGTGTATATTTATATATATAATTACATGAATATTATAACACATCAATAATTATTCAAAAATGACAATTATATTCTATAGAACTGTATAGTACTCTATAAAAAAGGTTTGGAATATAAGATCTACATATTCTACTGAATATGTGGTTGTGACAAGTGTTAGGAAGAAGAATCAAATTGTTGAAATAGTTATCTAAGACACTAAATCAAGCATAAAAAACTTTTTGAGACATAGGCCCTGCAAGAAATTGTACTTAAAGCAAAAATTATGTAAAATTGAAAACAATCTAAGAAATGCTTATCACTATCAGTGATAAATGCTTATCACTATCAGAGGAATTATCAGTCATACTACAGATAGCAGTGATCTTACACTGTTTTTTACCTTCCAGGGATCTAATTATTTTATGTGATATCATAAACTTCAAAAAATAAAATTAATTTTAATTTGCATGAAATGTTATGAAGTATTGTGACATATAACATTTCTTTTTAGGAAATGGGATAACAATCTAATACACAAAACTAATAAAAAAACTTATAACTTAAAAATTATTAAGGCATTTTAAAAAAGTAATTATTTCTAAGGAGTGTAAATGACTCATTGAAATGTCATTATATTATTTGACATGAGTCCTGGTTTTTTTTGTTTTGTTCTGTTTTGTTTTGTTTTGTTTTTTGGTATGTCTTATGAAAATTGAATAAGCTAGGACAGGGATGCAAGGTATGGGTGAGGGGAGGGGCAAAGAGAGAGAGAGGGAGATTGAAATTCTCCGTTATTTTTTTCCCCAACTATTAATAAGCAAGAATTTGAAAGGACTGCTGGTCTTTTCTAACAAGACACAAAAACTAAAAAAAAAAAAATGAAATAAAAATCCATTGGAAACTTGTTAAGTTCTCCACATCACTTTTGTACTGCTCCACGTAAGTTACTTAGAGTCTAGACAAAAGGAGACTAGAACCATGGTTTTTGGACTCAATGAAGACACCCAAAGACATACCCAGAACATTGGCAAAGCTCATTATTTTCCAACTTGGCTTTAAATAGTTGTGAGGGTTGGAGTTATAAAAGTCTTTTATTCATTTCCTTTCCCATAACCTTTTTTTGGAAGGGGAAAAAAAAGTTTGAATACTATATCTGCTGATTTCTGTGTGACTGCACAAATTATTAAATCTCTCTACTTCTCAGAAATGGAAAGGGGATAGTTTCAGAAAAAGGGGAAAGGGGAGATAAAAAGAGGGAAACTTCATGCGTCTATAAGGCAAAGGAAACCTATCATATCTGAGGGAACTTAGAGAGGGGGTGGAACTTGTGCGAATCTTACTCTCATCAGAATTGGCTCAAAGAGGAAATAATTGACACATTTGTTTTGCAGAGAATATTCTCTCACCTCATTAAAAAGTGGGAGAGGAAAAGGGAAAAGGAAAAAGAGTAATAAGGGAAGAGTACAAGAAAGGGGAAGGGATTCAAAGGGAGAAGGGAGGGATACTAAAGAGGGAGAGCTGGGTGACGCAAGTGGAACCAATAAGTTTAATACTAAGGAAGTGGGGAAGAAGGGCAAGAAAAAGAAAAGCATATCTGGGGATATTAGGATGGCAGGAAATACAGAATTAGTAATCTTAACCGTAAATGTGAATGGGATGAACTCTTCCATAAAGAGGAGGCAGATAGCAGACTGCATCAAAAGTCAGAACCCTACAATATGTTGTTTACAGGAAACACATTTAAAACAGGGAGATACATACATAGTAAAGGTAAAAGGCTGGAGCAGAATCTATTATGCTTCAGGTGAAGTCAAAAAGTAGGTAGCCATCCTTATCTCAGATCAAGTAAAAGCAAAAATTGATCTAATTAAAAGAGATAAGGAAGGAAACTATATCTTGCTAAAAGGTACTATAGACAATGAAGCAATATCAGTATTAAACATATATGCACCAAGTGGTATAGCATCTAGCTTCCTGAAGGAGAAGTTAAGAGAGTTACAAGAAGAAATAGACAGTAAAACTATAATAGTGGGAGACCTCAATCTTGCACTCTCAGATTTAGATAAATCAAATCACAAAACAAATAAGAAAGAAATTAAAGAAGTAAATAGAATATTAGAAAGACTAGGTATGATAGATCTCTGGAGAAAACTGAATGGTGATAGATACTTTCTTCTCAGCAGCTCGTGGAACCTACACAAAAATTGACCATATATTAGGACATAAACACCTCAAAATTAAATGCAGGAAGGCAGAAATAGTAGATGCTTTCTTTTCAGATCACAATGCAATAAAAACTACATTAAACAAAAAGTTAGGTGTAAATAAATCAAAAAGTAATTGGAAACTAAATAATCTCATCTTAAAGAATGATTGGGTAAAACAGAAAATTATAGACACAATTAATAACTTCACTCAAGATAATGACAACGGTGAGATGTCATACCAAAATTTGTGGGATGCAGCCAAAGCGGTAATAAGGGGAAACTTTATATCCTTAGAGGCTTACTTGAATAAAATAGAGAAAGAGAAGGTCAATGAATTGGGCTTGCAACTTAAAAAGCTAGAAAAAGACCAAATTAAAAACCCCCAATCAATTACTAAACTTGAAATTCTAAAATTAAAAGGAGAAATTAATAATATTGAAACTAAAAAAACTATTGAACTCAATAAATAAAACTAAGATTTGGTTTTATGGAAAAAACCAATAAAATTGATAAATCTTTGGTAAATCTGATTAGAAAAAGGAGAGAGGAAAATCAAATTATTAGTCTTAAAAATGAAAAGGGAGAACTTTCCACCAATGAAGAGAAAATTAAAGAAATAATAAGGGGTTACTTTGCCCAACTTTATGCCAATAAATCTCTCTACTTCTCAATTTCTTCATCTATAAAATGAGAGAATTAGGTTAGATGATATCAAAAGTCTCTTCTAAGAAAGAATGGCATTTCCACTCTGTCATAAGCAAGGTGCAGATAGGTTTGTGGAATCTCTTTACTTTTCTTTATTCCAGAAACTCAAAACACAACACTGTTGGAATTTTGACTAAACCTGTTATAAGTGAACAACTATCTACTTTCCTGATGTTTCTCTTTGTCACTTTTTATATTCTATTAAAATAGTATTTATTAGGATCGTAGAAGGATAAGCAAGGAAAGCACAGCAAATAAAGAGATGATACAGTAACTGTATTTACTTGAAAGATACTTTAATGCTGAATAATAAATCTGAACTATATTGAAAAGAAGACATAATGAATACATTACCATAGGCATATTAATACATTTTGTTTAACAATCTAAGCAATCATTTGTTTAGATTTTAGTGTACTTGACAGCTAAAATATTTGGAAGAAATAAGTTAGCCTGAATTTGCACTAAGTATTTGAGCTCATTTTATTAAATGGGATCTTTTCTACTTGACTTTTTCCAATGTATGTGTATGTGTGTGTGTATCCTTATTCATATAACTATCAGTGAATTTATTCAATCTAAATAATTTTAGACAGTTAAGTTTAATTTAAGTGACATTTATAAAGTTCCTATAGCATGCAGAGCAGTGCTCCAAGTTACTTTTTGATAAGATACAATCTTTGGTGAATGGTTGAATATACTAAGGTTTTTGATCATCCTTGGCTATAAGAAATGATTAATAGGAAGTCAGGGAAACATGGGAAGAGTTTTGTGAAGGAATGAAGAAAGGGAAAAAAGAACAATATATTTAACTACAACTGTGGAATGAAAGCAGGAATAAAAGACATCTGACTTCAAATTAGTCACAATGAACAATCTTCATTACTTATCTTCCTAAAATGCAAGTCTGACCATATCTCCTTCCTCTCCCATTCAATAAACTTGAGTAGAATACAATCACCTCTTGGATCAAATATAAAATCATCTTTTCAGCTTATAAAGCCCTTCACAAGCTTAACTCTTTCTACCATTTCAATCTGATACACTACTCTCCTTCACACATTCTGAGATTGAATAAAATTGCTATCTCTCTTATGTGATGTATCATTGCTAGACTTCGGGTATTTTCACTGGTTACTTCAGTACTCTATCTCTTCTCATCACTGTCTTCTAGCTTTTCCAGCTTCCTTAAAGTCTCAGTTAAAGACCTACCTTCTAATTTTTAATAGTATTTCCAAATACACATAAAGAGTTTTCGACACTCATTTTTTAAGACTTTGTTCCAAATTTTTCTCCCTCCCTCCCTTACCTTCCCCCTCCCCAAGACAGAAAGTAATCTGATATAGTTTAAATATGTGCAATTCTTCTAAACATATTTCCATATTTGTCATGTTGCACAAAAATCTAACCAAAAGAGGAAAAAAAAAAACATGAGAAATAAAAGAGGGTGAAGATACCATATTTTGATCTATATTCAGTCTCCATAGTTCTCTTTCTGTATGTGAATGGCATTTTCCAAGCCAAGTCTAGTAGAATTGCCTTGATTCACTGTAAAGTCTAGAAGAGCCAAGGGTATGACAGTTGATTGTCACATAATCTTGTTGTTACTGTGTATAACATTCTTTTGTTTCACTTGCTTCATTCGACAACAATTCATGTACGTTTTTCTAGGCTTTTCTGAAATCAGCCTGTTTATTTTAAAGAACAATAATATTTCTACATTCATATACTATAATTTATTCAGTAATTCCCCTATTGATAGGCATCCATTCTATTGTCAGTATCTTGTCTCTATAAAAAGGGCTGCTACCAACATTTTTTGCATATATGGGTCCTTTTCTTACTTTTCTGATCTTTTGGGGTATATAGACCCAGTACAGACACCACTGGATCAAAGGATATGCATAGTTTGATAGCTTTTGGGGCATAGTTCTAAATTGCTCTCTAGAATGGTGAGATCATTTCACAACTCCACCAACAATGCATTAGTGCCCTAGTTTTCTCAAATCCCTTCCAATATTATCTTTACCTGTAAAGACTTAGCTTCTACCAGAAGTCTTTCCTATTCTTCCTATATCTTATCTCTGAGACTATTATATATATATATAGTTACTTGCATATTATCTATCTCATTAAATAGTGATCCCCTTAAGCTTAGGGACTATTTTTTTTTCTTTTCCTTGAATCTCTAAGATAAAGCATAGTGCATGACATATAGTAAGAACTTAATAACTGCTAGGTGACTGAGAAAAAAATGCTTTATATTTAGTAGAAAGATAGGTGACTATGAATAAAGAATGGTATAAATAATTTCAGAACTGACTACTTTGCCAGTTTAGCTTAAGTGTTTTTTCTTTATCAAAAAGTTGTAGTAGTGACAGATTATATTTGGAAAATACTGTGATATTTTATTTTAAAAAAACTAATCAAATTTTAAAATTGGGTTAAAAAACTGTAGTCTAAATATTACACATATATACAGAAATAGTATCATGTTATATGAGACTCAAGGAGAAATATTTATTGAATCTAGGATTGTAGGAGTTTTCCCAAAGAAGTTTTATTTGAATTAGATTAAATCCCACTCAATAGAGCACTTATTATATGGCTTATGTGTAAAGGGGGATACTAGGCCACTTAATGGATAGAGTGCTATACCTGCAGTCAGGAAGACCTGAATTCACATTTGACCTCAGACATTTACTAATTAATTGCGTGACCCTGGACTTTTAACGTCTGTTTCCCTTAATCCACTGGACAAGGAAATAGCAAATTACTCCAGTATCTTTGTCAAGAAAACCCCATGGATAGTATGGCACACTATGGTCTGGCCAATAAGGTCAGGAAATTGGAAGTGACTGGACAACAATGTGCAAGGAACTGTGCTGGGTGCTGAGAATACAAAGACAAATATGAAAATCTTTACTGCCTTCACAGTTATATTCAAAATTCTATAAAAGGGTGATACTAAAGGAATTGGAAAAACAGAAAAGAGCTTAGACAAAGAAAGCAAGAAGAAGAAAAAGAATGGGTCATGATGGAAGGTACTGCTGCAGAAGAATTCACAGAGAAGTATAGTATAAATCTGGAACAGCTTTCCCCTCTCCCCCAATTATTTGTTGCTTTACTTGATGAAAATAGTACTTTCTACTTTTTTGTTATTTTTGGAGGGGGGGTAGTAAGGAGTATGTAGTAAGTAAATGCCTTAATTTGAAAATCATTATAACTTCTGTTGAAATGAAACAGTATTCTAGGTGTGTTTTACTTGCATTCTCTTCATAGAATGTATTACAATTCTCAACTTTCTGAAACATGTTATAAATAAAGCAATTAGAACTGATTGGCTAAGAAATAAATGACTAGGCAGAGCAAACTGGTATAATAAAGTATTATTTGTAAATCAAGTGGCTATAAATTTTGAAATTGGCTGTGTGTCCAAAAGTAGCCTACAATGGAAACTGAGCAAAGGGGTAATAACTGCATGAGCATCTGTGCATGAACATTCTTTAATGTATAAAATATTGATCTGATTAGTATGAAGTAGAAAGATTCAAATCTATGCAATGATTTTGCCCATTTCTTCTGTATGGAATCATATTGTCATACAGAAAACATGTAGTTATAATTGAAATAGTAATGCAGAATAATATCCCAGTATCTTCCTATAGCTATATTTTAAATGCAAATAACTTAAAATAAATAAAATTGTGAATTGATGCACTGTCCCTATTCATAACAGACATTTAATATTCTGCTCATTTACATTCATTCAAAAAGTTCACCACACTTTTCACAACTTTATGCTTTATAATTTTGCAGTTTAATAACTTTTGTTATTATATCACTTTATGATTACAAGATGTTTTATAGATATTATCTCATTTTATCCTTATAATAATCCTATGAAGAAAGCTTTAGAGATATTAGGCCCCCTATTTTACATATGAGAAAACTGAAACTTAGAGATGTTATTTCTAAACTATAAATGGCATGTAAGATTTACAGTTCACCTTCACTTTGCAATAAAAAGTGTTCCTGAAAGTTCAGTCCTGAGCTTCAAAGAGAGATACTAATAAGGTAACTGATAATATTTTGAATTTTCAGTTATCATAGTACAACACAATTTTCATTTAAAAGTCTTAATTTGGCATCATTACTACTTAAATATCTGAGTACTGTTCTACCCTACACAAATCCCAATTTAGAGAAAGTAACTTCATAAAAATATTTCAAAATAGAGCTGAATCTTAGTAGTGAAAGAGCAGTCCCTACACATGCACAGATCGCTATCTTTAATAAAGTCCTTATGCTATTCAAATTTTCGTCTTGGGCAAAGACTTCCATCACTTAGCATTGATCTCTCTTAAGTTTTCTTTTTCCCCATTCTTTTAACCCAGTATTTGGTAATCCCCTGCTTATTTCTATCTACTGAGTTCTCCGGAATATTTAGTCATTATTCATTAATTCCCGGGGCGGGGGCGGGGGCGGTGGGGTGTGAATCAGATGTTCACTGTTTATCGCGCTTCTTAGGGGGAAGTTTTTCTGTCATTTTCTACTCGTGTCCCTAACACTCACGAAACACTCCTGTCCTCTGGGACCAACCGCCCGCACGCCTAGCTCAGAGAAGCCCTTCCGCTCTCGGCCAGCTGGGGGCAGCAACAAGCTCTGAAGCTTTCAATATTACTCTACTTAAAATAACTGGAGCGTCTTTTGGCACTCAGGCCAATTCTAGGGGCAGTCTCCAGTACTTGACAATGTGAATAGACACCCAGACTCTTATCAGGGCACTTTTGTGAGGCTGCGGCTTTTTAGTGCCAATGCCTGGATCATTTTTTTTTTTTTTTTTACGTGACAACAGAAGCCTGTTTCAAAAAAGAGCAGTAACTTAATCTACCCATTTCCGCCCCCCAAAAGTGTTCTGTACGCCCTCTACTCCCATCCTCTTTGACACTCAATTGCAACCAACCCCAGAAGTGATCCCTTCCCCAGTTACTCCCGTCTCCCACTCACGAAAAAGAATGGAGTCAGCACCACAGGCACAGAGCTGGGGTAGCAATACTGACGATGTCTTGCTGCTTCTCTTTCTTCACCTTCTTAGGCCGGTGGTTGCACCAGAAAGGACCAGTTTGATATGCCTGAGCAGTTGGGATGCTGGTGCGGCACCCTTCTTTCCATCCACCTACCCCTTTGCCTAGCTTCCCTCCCCATCCCTTCTACCCACCCCACTCCGGAGGGCATAGACACACAAGCCACGCGCATGTTGTGCTCCAGGCTGGACTGCGGGAACACGACCAAGATAGTCAGAGCCTCCACACTGACAGATTGACATGCTTCCTGGGTTCCTTTCTCCCCGCTGCTGCTGCTGCCGACACCAGCATCAGCACCAACACCATCGTCGCCTCCATCTCCTCCCTTTCCCCTCCTGCATTGTGAGTGGCACTCGCAGCACCCGCAGCACCCGCAGCAATAGCAGCAGCAGCACACCACCAGCCCTGAGAAGTTGACGCCTTTGAAGAGGGGAGGGGGGGAAATCAAGGGGTGGCAAGGCACCGGGTGGGTTAAGAGATTTGTTGTCAGCTAGGGATTAACACGTCTGAGGGCGGGTGGTGTAAGGAAAGGGGGGGGGCGGTGCTGAAAGTCGGGGGGGGGGTGATGGGGACGGTAGGAAGCCTGAGCTGGAAAGAGCATCACTGTGTTAGCATCAGCTGCTGACGCCCGGCCGGGACACAGGAGCCCGGACGCCTCCGCCCCCGGCGCCCTATCCCTCCCCCTTCTCCTAAATCCTCTTCCTCCTCCTCCCCACCGCCACTCCGCACCTCCTGCAGGCAGCTTCGCAGCATCACCACCTTAGAGAGTGGCAGTGCTGGGTAGGCATCATCCCGTGCGTTCCCCCCGCCTTCAGGGCGCCCCGCGCGCTGTACTCTCAGGGCTCTGACTGCAGCCCCGTGAGGTGTTTGGAGAGGGAGCCCGGGCTGCAGCGCTGGCACTTTGAGTGGGTGTGGGGTCAGGAGGAGGAGGGAAGGAGGGGGTGAAACTTTGGAGACCAGATGACTGTGGGTTCCTCAGTGCTGCGTGAAGGCTGCTGCTGCTCCTGCTCCTGTTCTTGCTCCTGGCACCTGGCGCATTTCCCCCACAGGCGCAGCCCGAGGAGCGCTGTTTGCACTGAGGGAGTGAAGGTATGTGTTGCTGGAGCGGCTGCTGCTGCTGCCACCGCCGCTGTTGTCACTGCTGCTGCCACTGTTGCTGCCGCTGCTGCTGCTGCTGCTGACACGGAGCCGCTCCAGCAGGTCCTAATGCCTGTCACTTCCCAGGACGTTGGCAGCAGTAGACAGGAGCCCCTGAGCCCTCCGCAGGTTTGCCTGTCCTTCCCCGCGATCTGATTGGATAAAGTGGGGGCTCGACGGTGGCCGACGTGGGACAGTCTGGCTGTGGCAGGGGTCTTGGAAACCATGGGTTATTGCAGTGGCAGGTGCACGCTTATCTTTATCTGTGGCATGCAACTGGTAAGTGACACTTGAGTCCTCTTGTTCTCTAATGTGCCTCTGTGATAATAGACAGGAGAGTACAATGAAAGGTCTACAATTGATCAGAATGAAGGAATGAGGGAAAAAAAAAAGAAAAGGTGGAAAATACATTATCCATCTTTGAAATTATTTCAGGTAGATTTACTGTATTGTACAGGAGGTGTAGACTCCACCCCCACCTCCAACACTTACTTACTCACTTATCTACTCCACCCATTCCTTACACCTCTCTGAATTCCTTTTTGAAAGGTATGGGTTAAACTTGGTGGCTTTCATTTCTTTAACAAACTGATATTTCTTGTCTATTCATTTATAGCTTACATGTTTTTGTTAGTATAAATATAGAACAGTAATTCCAGGCACAAACAGTTTGTTATCCAACTGCTAAACCAGTGAAATGTGAAAATCTTGACTTTTTCAGCTATTTCTTTTCATATAGTTAGATATATCTATATGCCAACCTTAAGGATTATAGAAGTAAGACATTAGAAACATACACCTATGTGAGACATATTGTGTATTGGCAGCATTGTATTTTAAAAGTATGTATGCCAGAAATTAAAAAAAAATTCTTAAAAGACCAGAGGAACTCAACAAAAACATTTGCTATATACTATTTTTAAATGGTAGCATTCTAAATTTGGTCCTGCTAAAAAGCATTTTGGGAGAAAGTATTATATTGTCTAAGTAATGGTTCCTAATTAGTTAGTTTTCTGTCCACATAGGATGTTGGATTATGGACTTTGTGAGGAATCTTATGCAATTATACGGAGCCAAGTACCCAACAATGGAAAATGTCACATGTTTGAGTTCCAGTTCTCTAATATACACATGTAGGGGGGGGGGGAGACTTGAAGAAGAAGGAATTTAAATAAATAGTAAAGTCTTTAAATAGTTGATTTGTTGTTGAAAGAAGCAGCAAGTTAGCATATCCTGTTTGATTTTTTTTTTTCTAGTCTGACAAATATCTTTGGTTGGAAAGCATAACTTGTTAGGAGAGGTTATCAGCATTCTCAATAGTTGTTTCATGAAAGTAGGTGCTAAAGAAAATCCAGGAAGGAAACAAATCTGAGACCTAAATCAACTAAGCTGTCCACATAGGAAAGAATTTACTAGTAGAACTGACACCAAAATATCTTAAATGTACTTTATTCTATATCAACTGTCACCATATCCACATTTTTCATTCTTATGTATGGCTGAATATTTTTTGTATAAATGCTCTGGATTGTTATAGTTTACTTGTCATCACCTGCCTGAGTAAATTCATCTTCCACCTAACTTGGTGATATATGTTGAGGAGTGTTTTAATTTGGTAATTACTCATTTTTTATAATTGGTTCTTAAAACAAGTGAGAAGAATGATATGTAAAAATTTAATAGTGTAACCTTTTTTTAAAGCAACATTTAAGTATATTTTTGAGCCTGGTTTTATCAGAGTTTTAGATCAAATATTTCCTATTCTCACTGAAAGAGATTAGAAAATTGAGAAAGTTTACATCATTTGTGCAAAAGAGTGTCTGAGCAATCTAAATTGTATACAAGTGGTAGAAGATAAGAAGAATCTTCAAACAATTTCATTTAGATGGATTGTTAAGAAAAACAACACATTTGCCAAATCATTGTGTAAAAAAAAATAGCATGGAACTGTGAGAATAAGTGGGTGGTAGGAACATTTATGCAGAATTTTGTTTAATGGTGATTTAACTTTGAAACATTTAACTTACTAGGACTCTGATGGAAGTAAACTATATATAATTGTTAACAGTATATGTAATATCCTGAATAAAAAGAAATCTCAAACTTTCAAATTAATTATAGAGTACATTTTAAAAAGGTTGAATTAAATATACATAGAAATACAAGACTAAAAGCTTCTTTGTGTGTGTATTTGTATGTGCATGGATGACTGAGCTGTCATATTGTTTGTGAAAAAGAAAATAGAAATCACAACTCACTTTCAAAACAAGCTACTGGGCACTTTAAAATAAGAGTGGTCAATTGCATCAAAAATGTATTTGTGTGTCAAAGGATACTTTCACTTAAAATCATGTGAGTTTCCCATCCAGACTTTATGTGCCACCAGACTAATATAATTAGCAGCCATGTTAATGCAGATGCAGAACAAAAACAAAGGATGAAGAAAAGCCAATTGGTCTGACAGGGTGAGATAATCACACATTTTAAAAGGCCCCAAATGTATCTAATTTTTGATCATACTTGCTTGTAAGAATATTACAAACTGTTGATAAGATACATTTTTAAAAAATATTTTAAAAGTGGCAGAAACATATAGGTTAATAAAATGATAAAATTTATGTTTCTTTTGTTTTTGTAGAGTACTTTTGATACTCCACAATGTTAAATTAAGACAAGGGAATATTATAAACTAAGTTTGCAGAATGAATATTATCCCTGTGTACTTTTGATTGACAGCAAAGTTCATGCAGGTTTGTTGATTTACTCCTAAGTTGTTTAAGATGTTTTCTTGTCATATGGCTTTTGGCAAATTCTTAGCAACAAGAGTTGCCTAGTTTGTCTTTTCATTCACTGAATTTTAGAGAATCAAAACTCTAAATCTTCTGAAAGCTTCATAATTTGTACATAATTTGAACTTGAGAAAAAGTACATTTAGTTCTTTTGCTCTTCTTGAAGAAGAAATAAGATTTTGTTTTCACCTAAAAGTATATATCAACCTGGTTCAGTTGGATGAAGATTATTATTTTGATAAAAAATAAAAGTATTAAATGTTTATGTCATGATTCCTTAATTTCACTCTTAATTAAGTTATATGCTTATTGTTTGGTGATCAACAATATTTGATAATTGCCACCATCATGTTCTCCTCTGCCACCAAAAAAAGGATTGTAGTTGGTATTAGGAAATCCATTCCAGAGAGATTGTGAAAAACTTTAATTTCAAGTAAAAGGAAATGTTCTCCTTCATCACAAATTAAAATCTCTGCAGTTGTGTAGCTGGTCTAACTTCAGATTTTTGGGTGATTCTTAAGGAAACAGATGTGATCTTTGGAGTCAGGTTTGCTGCATTTGCAGAATGAAGAGTTTAAGCTCATAATCTTAAGAAGGTAATTTCTTTTTATCATTTCTGCCCTTAATACTCTATAACTAAAGATTTCAGATAAGAGTCGAAAATCACAATTGCATTTGTTGTAGTGGACTTGCCTGTAAAAACCAATTTTTTTCTTTTCAATTTTGTTTTTAGGGTTTTTTAAGAGAAAAAGTTGACCAAAATACTCAGTGTCTGATTAGGAGGAAACTTTTCTAATATGCATTTTGAAAAATACTTCATTTATTGATAATTTAAATTGTGTGTGGGCTGTGATAGAGATAATAGGACGAAGGAGTTTTTTTTTTTTTTTTTTTTGGTCTTTCATATCTAAAAAGTCACTGCTATTTTAGGTCAGCAACTCAAACCAGCTAACTTTTACATTTAAAATTTAGTGTATATAAGTGGCAGTTGTCAAGAAGCATGTGCCATAAAGTATTGAAAAAATATATTGATTTACATTCAACAAATTAACACTTGAAAATGTCATTCTTGCCATGTGCACTGTGAAATATTCCTAAGTTGGAGCAGGTGCAAGTAACGATTAGTTCTGTGCACATGTGTGTACAGCTGTGTGAGGAAGCACATTTGAAACTTAATTAAGAATTATCAGTTGCCATCTACTACACAATTACTAAGCACTTCTAGTGATACACACGTTTGTAGAAGAAGTAGGCCATGGCTATGTGGACAGACTAGAAAACAACAACACAGATTTATTATAATTATACAATATTTCCTTGGTGCCTCTGTTGATATAATGCAGTGTTATAAATTGTGTGGCATTTAACTGCTGCTTTGAAAATAAGACGTTCAAATTAAATTCCTTGAAAACATATAAAAACTATCACATATTACTTAGGCAAGTTTTGGCATATTTGCAACTTATTCACCTAAATAAAGCAAAGATGTTTCTCTAAAGATTATAATTTCATACCTTTCCTGACATTTTTTTCTATATATATATATATATATGATTTTTTTTCATTTTACCATTTGCATAAAATGCAACAACCATGTTATATAGTGCTATGGATGTTAAATCAAAGACAAAATATTCAACAAATAGAAAAAGAAACCCTCAAATGTACCGATTATTCTTGTTTAAAGATTGGGCTAACAAAACAAAACAAAACAAAACAAAAAAAAAACTTGAGATAGCATAGTGAACTGAAAAACTGAGGAAGCTAGGTGAAGTAGTGGTGGATAGCATACTTAATTCTTGGTTAAAAAGATCCGAAGGTAAATCCTGTATCAGATACTCTATAACTATAAGCCTGTGGGCAAATCACTTAACACCTCTCAGCCACAGTTTCCTTACCTATAAAATGGGGATAATCATAGGACTTAGATCATAGGGTTTTTGTGAGGGCCATGGAAAATTCTTTGAAGCTTGAAAACACCATATGGATGTTAGCTACACATTGCTCACATTCTTTTTGGTCAGAAGATCAAATTCAAATTACAACCAGGATACTTCCCCAGCTATGTGATTATGATCAAGTTCTTTAGCCCCTCAAAGTCCTAATTTCTTTATCTTTAAAACAGAGATAATTACACCATACATCTCTTTTGAAAAAAGTGCTCTATTATTCTTAAAATACTATATATAAATGAGTTGCTTGTCAATTGTCTTGACTTTTATGCTTGTCTAACAGTTTTTTAAACAATTATTTTCTTTTAAAGATTCAATATTAGTTTGTTCCAACTCGTTGTTATTTGGCCTTCTTTGTTGAATGATATCAGAGAGGTGATGCCATGACATGTAAGTGAATTGGATTTTAAGTAAGTGTAACCTCTGCAAAATCAGCAGCTTCATTTTCTTCTCCAGATCCATCTGGGTCCAATGGCAAAATATAGATCAGAAAAACTGGAGATGGCCCTGGATGCAGTGGGAGATTTTAGACTTTTAAAGCCAAGATCTTTTACCAGGCTCAGTTTGACTTGAGATAATGCCCATTCAGTGATTAAGGTTAGGTAAGAAATGAAGTAATGAAGAACTAGTTCTTCTTTAAAAGAAAATAATTGTTTAAAAAACTGTTAGACAAGCATAAAACTCAAGATAATTGACAAGCAACTCATTTATATATAGTATTTTAAGAATAATAGAGCACTTTTTTCAAAAGAGATATATGGTGTAATTATTATCTCTGTTTTAGAGATAAAAAAATTTGGGCTTTGATTTGGACTAGGTAATCTTTTTTTTTTTTTAACCTAGTTTTACTTAGTCCAAAAAAAATCATTCTGGGAGAGGAAGACCCTCAGGCTTTCTGTTCAAAACAGAAATAGTGCTATTTACATTTACCCTGAACCAATTAGGACTCAAACAGTGATAAAATTTGGGACTTGGTCTGGAACTTATTGTTGGCCAACAATAGAGAATTAGAATGATTTGGGTTTAAGGCATGGTCCTTAAAAAGAAATCTAGTTCATAAATCCAAAGATGTCTTTTTAGCTTTCAAGGATCAAAAATTATATTGCCTTGGGCAGAGCATCTGCAGATAAGGAGATGATACCTATATGGACAGAGAGAAGGAAAGGAAGGAAAGCATAAAAGTCAAGAAAAAGGAAGGAAGGAAAGAAGGAAGAAAAGAAGGAAAGAAGGAAGAAAGGAAGGAGGGAGGGAGGGAGAAAGGAAGGGAGAAAGGGAAGGAAGGAAGGAAGGAAGGAAGGAAGGAAGGAAGGAAGGAAGGAAGGAAGGAAGGAAGGAAGGAAGGAAGTTGTGTTGCTTAACTGATGTTAAGCAACTTAGGGATGTAGAGTGCCACCTCTATACATTCACTTCCTCGACATTCTCAGACAAGCATTTGAAACTGTTGGCATAGGCAGGGACAATTAAGTTTATGAGCTTTGACTGGATCATAAAGGATTGTATAACAATGATGTGATCTTTGGGTTGTGGTTAGCCTTAGCTTCAGATTCTACATGAGTTTTGTCTTTATTGAAGTTAAAAGAATAGGCTGATATAGTAGAAAAAACTCTTGGAATCACAAGACCTGGTTTTAAATCTCCAATCTAACACTTAATGGGTTTTATAAGCATGGCCAAAACATTTAGTTTCTAAAATCCTCAGTTTCTTCTTTGAAATACGAGATATCTAATAAGATTACTGTACATTGTTGTTAGTAATAATAATGAACTATTTGTACCCAAAACTGAACATATGTTAAAAACCATGAATAATAATAGTGTCTAATAATTTTTTTTTTGTTTGTTTCTTGGACTTTGGATTGCCTTTGATCTTTTTTTTTTTTAATGCTAGAAGAAAAAAAAAGTGAAAGCATAAGGTGTTAATGTATGTATAGCTACATGTTTCAAATAGAACATATATATATATATGTATATATATATATATATATTACAGTGATCTTGATCAAGTAATTTAACCTCTCTAAACCTCAATTTCCTCATGTGTTAAAAAAACCCGATTATAATACCTACATTATATTTGCTCTAATGAAATTGTTTTGCATGTACTGAAAAAGTGCTTTGTAGCTATAGATTACTGTTGTTGTTGTTATATATGACCAAAATTTCAAAGTATGAAATAAGCTATATTCTTACATATAATGAAGGCACAATTTTCAATCAATCAAATATTATTCCCTTAAGCAATTTGTGAATCTAATATTAATACAATTAATATGTTAATTGGCATGGCCTGAAGATTTTTGAAAATTAGAAATTTTGAATCTAAATTTGCATCATCTAATGCAATGTCTTCTTCCTTCTCCTAAACAATTCTTTTTCTTCTTTTTATTAACTTGTAACATTTTTTCTTTATTGTGATATATTCAATATTAATGCAATGCTATCATAATTATAATCAAACAATAATTTATGATATAATGTAATACTTATTAATTGCTATAATTGTAAGTAATAATTTTAATATAATAATTGAATAATATAATATATATGTATATATACATTCAGTATAATTAGACACATGGGGTTAACTGTGTACAGTTGACCAGAATGTCTTTCTGTAATGAATATAGTTTTTGTCTTAAATAATCTTTTTAATAGAAATAATTTCCATATAAGTGGTTTAAAACAATTTTTCTTCCTAATAAAAAGAAATACTTGAAATATGCTCTGTTAATCTCAAAAGGAATAAATAATGTTGTTATCAACCTATTTCTCTTGAGTGGCTTTGAGATGTTTGATGATGTATTGTATTTTGCCAACTGGGTTTCCTGCAAATGTTTTATTTCCTTCCAATATATATTCCTTTCACATTTCAACATGCTGTCTCTGTTTCTAATTCTCTGTCTCTATGTCTCTATATCTCCTCTAGCTTTATATTATATTAATATATAGTAATTTGGTCTTTATGTATTTATCATTTTTATGTATATATGTGTACACACATATATACACACTCATATAGAAAGTATATTGAGAAATGAGAGAGTCCTTTTACTAAAAGACTAATTTTCCTGTTAAATTCAGTATTTTTCTTCTCTTATAGTTTATTCACTAGAAAAGCATTAATTCTAAAGAACATATGAGAAAATCTCAAATTTTATCTAATTTAAGTCCTGGGGGCAGCTTGGTTGCACAATGGATAGAGCACCGACCCTGAAATCAGGAGGACCTGAGTTCAACTCTGACCTCAGACACTTAATTCCAATTGCCTCAGCAAAAAAATAAAAAAGAAAAAAAGAAAAGAAAGAAAGAAAGAGAGAGACAGAGAAAGAAAGAGAGAGAGAGAGACAGACAGAGAGACACAGAGAGAGAGAGAGAGAGAGAGAGAGAAAGAGACAGACAGAGAGAGACAGACAGAGAGACAGACAAAGAGACAGAGAGGAAGCAAGGAAGGAAGGAAGGAAGGAAGGAAGGAAGGAAGGAAAGAAAGAAAGAAGGAAGGAAGAAAAGAAAATGTACCTACCTAATTTATGTCATAGAAGTTGTTTTCTTTTACCTTTAAGTGAGAATAATTGGTTATCAAAATATATTCTGTGAACAAGTAAATTATAAGTTTTATATTTATGTGTGGATCTTATTTAACATTTAATTTCAATGAATATTTCCCAAAATATTCAGTGAATTTGTTTACTTGTTACATGCAAAAAAGATTTTTGTGAAAATGGTTTTTAAAATGCTGTTTTGCTATAATAGCATTTATGTAGCATTATATATAAAGCTATTAAAGCTCTATATAAATACTAGCTATCTTATATAATGCTTTTAAGTTTTGCCAAAGCTTTAAAATATTCTATCATTTTAAATGAACCATAACCCTGGAAGATAGTTTCTCTTATTATCCCCATTTTACAGATAAGATTCCTGAAGCAAACAGTTTTTAAATGAATTTTCCAGGGTGTCTTAAATATCTTAAACTACATTTGAACTTAGGTCTTTCTCTCTGTAGTCCAATGCTCTATCCATTTTGACAGTTAATGACTTCATAAAAGTATTTTCACGTCAGCTTGATTTCATACCTTTGCATTTTTTTTCTTATTCAATTCAGCAGACATGAATTAAGTAAGTACTACATTGTGCAAATCAATCTAGTAGCTATTGGGATTAAGAAATAGATAGAATTAAATATAGGCCTGCCCTTAGAAGAATTTATCATTTACATGGAAGAGTAAGACATGCACATGTAATTGAATACAGGGTAGAATGTGATAAGTTAAAAGGAATTTTTACAAAGTGTTATGAATAATCTGAAGGGAGGGAATTCATGTCTACCCGATTAGTTCAGACTTCATAAAGTAGAGACAAGAAGTGGGGAAGGAGAATATTCCATGTAAAGGCTGATATGAGTGAAAGATGTATATGAGATATGTATAATACATAATACATAATGAAGTGGTTTAGTTGACTGTTACACAGAGAATTTTATAAAGGGGTGGGATATTGTGTGAGAGAAGCTGGACAAAAGGTTGTAAGTGAATTGAATGCATTAATTGGATTTTCAGATGAGAGCCCATAGATTTTTTCAATAAGGAAGTGATATCAGGAGTGCATTAAGAAAATGGTTTGGGATGATATGATGTGAAGGATGAATTGGAGTTCTTTCAAGAGTTTGGAAGCAAGATCAGATAGTGTAATGCCAGAGAAAATGAGGCAGGATATGGATTAGAGAGTTATAATAATTAATTTATTGGAGAGTTTGATTAAGTGACTGGATCGGACTCTCATCTCCCAGTATCCAGCATTGAATGTGGGGTTCCAGAGATTCTTTATAGGGTTTAGTGATTGGGAAGAACAATGATAAGATGGGGGAGGCAGAGTGAGCACAGGACATTCAGATAAGATGCGAAGGTCTGGAGTCAAGATAGAAGGTCTTTCCTCTTTATCTTGATTAAACATTCACAGTTTATAACTTTAGGGTGGCTAGCCCTAAGTTATGTTGCAACCAGGCAGAACAATTCAGGGAAATTGAGGTAGAACAATTAAGGGAAACTGAGGTACAACAATCAAAGGAAATTGTGGCATAACATTAGGAAGCCCTTAAAATCATCTAGGCAAGTAATTATAAGTATGTAAACTCAAACCCAAGTGGTTATGGTAGGAGTACAGAGGATATAATGCTAAAGAAATTGACCTCAGAATGCATAAGATTTGGCATGTGATTAGATTTGATGGGTGAGGGAGAAGGAAGAGTCAAAGATGCTCCTAAAGTTTTCTTACATGTTTAAGAGCCTTCAATAAGACCAGATTTTTTTGTTGGATTTGTTTTGATCATAAGAAGCAGCAAGCATGACATAGTTAAGCATGCTTCAAAGTGAGGAAGTTTCATCTCCAGATGACCTATACTGGCCATGTCAATATGCCTGGCAAGTCAGTTAATATCTTGGTGCCCCCAGGCAATTCTTGCAAACAATATGTTGCCAAAGGGTTGTGGATCTACAATGACACAAGCAATTTTCTCATTAGAGGTTGCTATCATCCCAATAAAATCATAGGACTAGGCAAATATAAAATGCTCCATGCTAAAATATTCATATCTATTTGACCTTTTCTTATTCACAAATGACTATCATTTGGTTATGTAGATTGAGAGAGCTGTCTTGGGTTGACTGCAGGCAAGAGACATATCTATGATTGCTTTTGGAGTTGCCAGTATGAAAACAAAATCTGGAGAGGAGTTTCTGGCTACTTGTCATCCCTGCTGAATTTCAATAGATAGTATTGACTTTTAGCAAAGATTTCTAAATATTGGACAATCATGGAGATGGACACATTTTAAATGAATTAAACAAGAGATGATTTAAAGCAAAAAAATACATATGCTTCTTTTCTTCAAGTTGCAGTTTATTTTGGAGGCAGTTATGATGAACAGTCAGTGCATAGATTTTTTTTGTTTGATTTTTTTTTTATTTTGTTTCTTCCCCTTCTCCCTTTTTGGGGTCATATTCAATAAGTATATTCACACTGATATTATGTATGAATATCAATTAAATGCAATTGATTTGGGAGGTAGCTGAAAATAAAATATAATCTTTAAAAATTAGCCCTGTAACCCAACTTACCCCTTTTCCTTGAATGGAGAGTGAGTTGTCTTCTTTCCTCCAACCTACAAAGTAATGGAGAGAGGGGTTCTCTTTCATATTCTAAAGTATTTCCAGATTCTATTGTCCTGAATTTTACTAATTGGTGATTAGGAAAGGGGGAAGCCCATTTTCCAGCATAATTGGTGACTGCTGCAATTTCACTCTGGTTGCTATTCATGACAGTTGGAAATAGTTTCCTGTGGAAGTTTTGATTGTCTTTGGGGTGAGGGGAGGAGTCTTTTCTTCATTGGTCTTCCCCAGAGTATGTTACCTGCAGCTGGAAAGATTTGCCCTTTTGGATTAGTTGATGATAGTTCTCTTGTTTGTGAAGCAGAAGCTCAAAATTACTTTATTCAACTGAAAAGTATATTGCTGAAGGCTAGCTGCCATTTAGTAGTAGCCTGAAGGAGTTGGATTTAGTGGCAAGAGTACTGGGCTAAAATTTCACAGAATCCCAGAATCTGTTTGAAGGAATGATGAGGGAACATCTCATTTAACCTATTTCTGTATAAGAATCCTTTCTATAATATATGCAATGAGTTATAAAGATTCTCTTTGAAGATGTCTACTTATCACTCCCCACTGAAGCAGTCCATACCAATTTTAGATAGCTCTAATTGCTAGTCAGGTTAGCCTTAAATCAAGCCTAAACCTGTAACTTCCACCTACTGTTTTTAATTGCAGGACCAGAGAAATAACTTGTATCCCCATGACACAGAACAGCTCTACTTGTAGTTAAAGGTACCTATTGTGAATCCTTCGCCACCCTAGTCCCCACCAATGCCCCCTAATTTTTGGGCTAAACAATGTTTCCATTCATTTTAACTCTACCACCCTCACCTCACAGTACCAGAGAAGGGTTCTAGGCTTGGATGTACTGCTCATTATCTGTGTACTTTTGGACAAGTGACACTTTACAAAAAAAAGAAAGTATACCTTTTTATTTTCAAAATATATACATGGATAATTTTCAACATTCACCCCTACAAAAACCTGTGTTCTAATGTTGTCCCTCCCCCTGTTGGCAAGTAATCCAATATATGTTAAACATGTGCAATTCCTCTCTACATATTTCCACAAATATGCTGCACCAAAAAAAAAAAAAAATAAATCAAAAAGGGAAGAAAATGAGAAAGAAAAGAAAATACAAACAAATAATAACAGAGAGTGAAAATACTATGTTATGGTCTACATTCAGTTCCCATGATCTTCTCTCTGGGTGCAGATGACTTTCTTCATCTCAAGACCATTGGTATTGATCTGAATCACCTCATCCTTTATAAGAGCCATATCCATCAGAATTGATTATGGTATAATCTTGCTGTGTATAATGATCTCATGGTTCTGCTCATTTCACTTAGCATCAGTTCATGTAAGTCTGTTCAGGCATCTTTGAAATCATCCTGCTGTTCATTTCTTGTAAAACAATAATATTCCATAACTTTCATATACCATAACTTGTTCAACCATTCTCTAACTGATGGGCATCCACTCAATATCCAGCATCTTGCCACTACAAAAAGGGCCACAAACCTTTTTGTATATGGGGATTCCTTTCCCTCCTTTAAGATCTCTTTGGGATACAACCTAGTAGAAACATTGCTAGATGAAAGGGTATGCACACTTTGATAGCCCTTTGGGCATAGTTCCAAATTGTTCTTTAGAATGGTTGAATCATTTTACACCACCATCAACAATGTATTAGTGTCCCAATTTTCCTACATCCCCTCCAATATTCATCATTATCTTTTCCTGTCATTTTAGCCAATCTGAGGTTAGTAGTATTACCTCAGAATTATCTTAATTTGTATTTCTCTGACCAATAATAATTCAGAGAACTTTTTCATGTAACTAGAAATAGTTTTAATTTCTTCACCTGAAAATTGCCTGTTCATATCCTTTGACCATTTACCAATTGTAAAATGGCTTGAATTATTATAAATTTGAGTCTGTTTTCTATATATTTTAGAAATGAAACTTTTATTAGATTCTTTGTATAAAAAAGTCCCAGTTTATTGCTTCCCTTCTAATTTTGTCTGCATTGATTTTATTTGCACAAAACTTTATAATTTAATATAATCAAAATTATCCATTTTGCATTCAATAATGTATTCAAGTTCTACTTTGGCCACAAATTCCTTCCTTCTCCACAGATCTGAGAGGTAAACTATCCTTTGTTCTTCTAGTTTGCTTATAATATCACTCATTATGTCTAAATCATTAACCCATTTTCATCTTATCTTGGTATAGGGTATTAGGTGTGGGTGAATACCTAGTTTCTGTCATATTAATTTCCAATTTTCCCAGCAGTTTTTGTCAAATAATGAGTTCTTATCCCAAAAGCTGGGGTCTTTGGATTTGTCAAACACTAGATTATGATAGTCATTGGCTGGCTACTTTGTTTTGTGAACCTAATCTATTCCACAGATCAACTACTATATTTTTTAGCCAGTGCCAAATGGTTTTGATGACCACTGCTTTATAATATAGATTTAGATCTGGTGCAGTGAGACCACCTTCATTTGCATTTTGTTTCATGTATTCCCTTGTAAGTTTTGACCTTTTGTTCTTCCAGATGAATTTTGCTATTGTATTTTCTATCTCTGTGAAGTAATTCTTTGGGAGTTTGATTGGTATTAAACTGAAAAAGTAGATTAATTTAGGTAGTATTATCATTTTTATTATATTAGCTCAGGCTACTCATGAGCATTTGGTATTTTCCAAGAGATTATATCTGACTTTATTTGTGTGGAAAGTGTTTTGTAATTGTGTTCATATAGTTCTTGACTTTGCCTTGGCAGGTAGACTCCCAGATAGTTTATATTATGTACAGTTATTTTTAAATGGAATTTCTCTTTGTATCTTTTACTGCTGGACTTTGTTGGTCATATATAAAAATGCTGATATTTATGTGCATTTATTTTGTATTCTACACCTTTGCTAAAGTTGTAAATTGTTTCTAGTAGTTTTTTAGTTGACTCTCTAGGATTCTCCAAATATATCATCATATCATCTGCTAAGAGTGACAATTTAGTTTCCTCCTTACTGTAATATTCTAATTCCTTTAATCTCTTTTTCTTCTCTTATCACCAACACTATCATTTCTAATACAGTATTGAATAGTAATGGTGATATTGGGCAACCTTGTTTTACCCTTGATCTTATTGAGAATGGTTCTAGTTTATTTACATATGATGCTTGCCGATGGCTTTAAATAGATGCTATTGATGATTTTAAGGAAAACTTCATTCATTCCTATACTCTCCCATGTTTTTAATAAGAATGGGTGTTGGATTTTGTCAAACACTTTTTCTGCATCTATTGAGATAATCATATGATTTTTGTTAGTTTACTTATTGATATAGTCAATTATGCTAATGGTTTTCCTATTATTGAACTAGCCCTGAATTCCTAATATAAATACTACATGGTCATGGTGTATTATCCTGGGGATAATTTGCTGCAATCTCTTTGCTAATATTTTATTAGGGAATATCCATTAGGGAAATTGGTCTATAATTTTATTTCTTTGTTTTGACCCTACTTGTTTTAAGTATCAGTACTATGTCTGGGTCATAAAAAGGAATGTGATAGGATTCCTTTTAACCCTATTTTTCCTTAATTGTTCTTTAAATATTTGATAGAATTCACATGTAAATCCTACTAGTCCTGGAAAATTTTTCTAAAAGGGTTGATTAATAGCTTGTTCAATTTATTTTTCTAAAATGAGACTATTTAAGTAATTTGTTTCCTCCTCTCTTAATCTGGGCAATCTATATTTTTCTAAATTTCCATTTCACTTAGATTATCATATTTATTGCCATACAGTTGTTCAAATAGTTCCTAATTATTGTTCCAATTTCATCTTCATTTGTGGAAAGTTCACCATTTTCATTTTTGATACTAACAATTTGATTTTCTTCTTTCCTTTTTCTGATCAAATTAACTAAAGGTTTATCTATTTTGTTGTTTTTTTTCATAAAATAGCTTTTAGTTTTGTTTATTAGTTAAAGTATTGTTTTACTTTCACTTTTATTAATCTCCCCTTTTATTTTCAGAATTTTGAATTTGCATTTACTTGGGAGTTTAAATTTGTTTTTTTTTTTTTCCCTAGCTTTTTTTTAGTTGCATGCTCAATTCACTGATCTCTTTCTCTATTTTATGCAAGTAAGCATCTAGAGATATAAAACTTCCCCTAAGAACTGCTTTGGCTACATGCCATTACTTTTGTTATGTTGTTTCATTATTGTCATTCTCTTTAATGAAATTATTGGCTGTGTCTATGATTTATTTCACCCACTCATTCTTTAGGATCAGATTTTTTAGTTTTCAATTAATTTTTGGTTTATTTTTTTCTGTTTTTTTAATTACATGTGATTCTTATTGAATCATGATTTTTAAAAGATGCATTTACTATTTCTGCCTTTCTGCATTTGATTTTGAGGTTTTTATGTCCTAATATATGGTAAATTTTTGCATAGGTTCCATGAAACTCCAAGAAAAAAGTATACTCCTTACTGTCTCTATTTCAATTTTCTCCAAAATCCAACATACATAATTGTTCTAAAATTCCATTTACCGCCTTAACTTCTTTCTTATTTATTTTGTGCTTCAATTTATCTGATTCTGAGAGAGCCACCTTGAGATCCCCTACTAGTATAGTCTATTTCTTCTTCAGCTCAACTTTTCCTTTAGGAATTTGGATGCTATATATATATATATATATATATAGGCACTTGATGCATATATTTTTAGTATTGATATTTCTTCATTATTTATGGTACCCTTTAGCAAGATATAGTTTCCTTCCTTATCTCTTTTAATTAGATCTATTTTTTGCTTTTGCTCAATCTGAGATCAGGATCACTATCCCTGCTTTTTTTTTTTAACTTCACTTGAAGCAGAATATATTCTGCTCCAACCTTTTACTTTTACTCTATATGTATCAATTTGATTTAAATGTGTTTCTTGTAAACAACATATTGTAGGATTCTGGCTTTTAATCCCATCTGCTATCTCCTTTTATTTTATGGGAGAGTTCATCCCATTCACATTCACAGTTAAAATGACAAATTCTGTATTTCCCACCATCCTACTACCCAAGTTATGCTTTTCTCTTTCCTTTCCCCCTTTCCCTCCTCCCCAGTATTTTATTTCTTTCCACCACCTCCCTCAAATAACCATCCCCCTTTGCAGCCCCTCCACCTTTCTTATACCTTTCCCCTACTACTTCTGTTTTCTCTTCTATTAGCCTCCTCCCTTCCTTTCCCCTTTCCCCTCCCAGTTCCCTATAGAGTGAGACAAGTTTCTCTGTGAAGCCAAATATGTCTGATATTCTCTCTTTGAGCCAAATCTGATGAGAGTAAGATTCACACAATATTCATCCCCCTTCCTTCTTTCCCTCAATTATAATGGGTCTTTTTTGCCTCCTCATGAAATGTAATATTCCTCATTTTTCCTCCATTTTCCTCTTTTCCCAGTACAATCCCCCTTTTACCTCTAGTCTCTTTTTTATATTGTCACAATAAAATCTAATTATAACTGCATGACTTACCCTTTGTGGTCTCAGTTTCTTCATCTGTATAATGAAGATGTAGGATTTGATTAGATGGTTCCTATGATACATCTACATTCTCTACAAATATGTCAAACTCCAAGCATCTTCCCCTCCCCGATGGATTCATTTTTTGAAAGCAAGTTAGACCATCTTTTACCTCAATTCTCACCTACCCTTTAATTACTGAATGGGTGTTGCCTCAAATTAATTGAGAAAATCGTAGCTTAAAAAGTCCAGGGTTTCCCCACTGCAGCCAGGGCCAGTGCCAATCATTCTGACATATGCTTTCCACTGGATTCCAATAATTCTGGAGGGGAGAGTGAGACTGAAGACTTTGAACAGCCTTAGCTCACAAATACAATTCACTTACAAGTGGAGACATTACCCTCTTGAACTCAAAGACCCATTTAAGAATTAAGGACAAACAACAGCAACAAATAAGGATTTCTGAATATTTACTTAAATGATACACTTCTTCTACTAAACATAGAGTTTATTCTGTTACAGGGCCCTGGGCTTTGGTTACTGGCTTAAGAATGAATTAACAGGTGTTTTGGCCTAAAACATTTTAGGTAATCATATATATTGTGAAAGCTAGGTTTTTTGGTTGGAGCCTGATATGTTTAAATAGGAAAATCTTTATTTAAAGTGTAAAGGGGACTGTGTGTTTATTCAGGCAAGGTGAAGCAGAATTGAGGCCATTATCTGGGTAATTGGGTAGGGGGAGCCTCCATAACCTGTCTGGTAAAAATAAAAGAGTTTCTTAGCTTCCTTGAAATCACTGATAATTGCTCGTTTTTGTATTTGCCCAGTTAACAGTTGCTCCCTGAAATGCCTGCAAGAAAAAGCTTTCTTAGTAAATTAGTTTGCCTAATTCAAACTGTAGTTTCAGTCCTGCCCAGAAGCTAAAGAAACTGAAAAGATAATAGCATGGAAATTATCCTTAAAGCATTGAACTAATATAAAAAAGAGGATAAAGGAGAAAAGTAAGAGGTCATTGGAGAAAGTGCCACCAGCATAGATAAGACTTAAGTTTCTGCTATATAGAAAAAAACAAAAACAAAAGCCTACTTGTACTTTCAGTTATCCTATCTCCCATCCTAAGATTCCAAAGTCAGTCAGAAATAGATATAGAGTCTGCTTTTTTTATCTAAGCTTTCAGCTAAGTATTGACAATTTAATCTTTCAAAACTACTGATCAAAACCTGGTACTGAGACTGAGGAATCTGGAGATATTGCTATACCATTTAACTAATGGACCTAGCTTGAAACCTTTTCATCCTTTAATCAACATTGTAAAAATTGATCATTAATAATTTGGAAGGGCTCTCTATTTCTATGAGAAATCCACTCCCTGTTCTTAGGGACTTTTAGGAATTGGGCAGCAGAATTTTATTAATGGATTAAACTCCAAAATACTCCCTCTTCATGCATATGCACTATGAATTTCAGCAGCACTCCTTAGACCCTAGGACATACTAATCTTTCTGCTCCATCTCCAACAGGGTGCTTGCCAAATCAAACTTCTACATTTGAGACATATCCTATCTATCCCTGCATATCAGAAATACTTTCTTCTCACTGCATCCCTGGATTGCTTCAAAATACAACTCAGTACTTTTGCTATTCTCAGTAGTTATCACCTCTCCCTTCAAGGGGGAATGTACAACGGGGATGCACAACACACACAAAAAGAAGTAACAACAAGTGATTTTGTTATTTCTTTTTGTATATGTTATACATTCCTGTTCCCGCAATAAAAAAATAATCTCCTGAAGCAAGTACTACTTTTTGGTTTTGTCTTTATCTCTCCAATCGGTAAGTGGTAACTTGTGTGTTCCAAGTCTATAATGTTTGTTGAAATAAATATTATAGACCAATTTCCTAAAGAGGAAAAGATTCTAAATAATGCAGAATTAAGTTACATGTAAAGGAAATTTGGAGAAAATGTCTAACATAAAATAAGCATGGACAAAATATCTGAAAATAGCATCCATAAATGGGTAGTATATATGTATTTTTAACAATGAGCCCCATCTCTAAAATTAAGATATTTTCAGAAAATAGAATTGAATTATCCATTAGAATTTCTTCTCAGTCTAAATTGTCACCAGACCAATTTAATAAAAGAGTTGAGTTCCTTAAAATAAGGTGGCAAAAGGAAAGAAAGGAAAGACAAAATGGGGAAAGAGACCCAAGGAGATCCAAGAGGGGAAAAACAAAGAGTTGTATTGGTAAAATACTTGCACATGAATGAAGGGATACCACTGATGGTCCTGTTGCTCTAATAGCTCCTCTAAAAGAGCTTTTGGAATTCTTGTAGACATTCTATTGGACATTTAGTGAGTTTAAGCGTCTGTTTTGGTTTAATTGTTCTCTCATAAGGAATTTATTATAGAGACCAATAAATCTAGTGTCACTGTAGAGCATTATCATGAGTCATACTGCCTTTCTTAATATCTCCATCTCCCACAAGATACCTCATGACTTAGCAATGTTGGAAAAATTGGTTTCAATAGACCATATATTTAAGTTGTGGGATCACCTTTTTCTCTTTTAACTTTTGTGATGTATTTTGTTTTAAAATCACATTCATTTCCCAATGTAGTCTTCTACAATCCTTCCAGAAAACCTTCTCTTTTAACAACAACAACAACAAAATTATTAATTAAAAAAGTTTGACAAAATCAACCAACATATCCACCATATCAGATAATTAGATAGACTACAGGCAACATTCTATACCCACAGCATGTCACTCTCTCCCAATCCACCTCTACCATGAAGGATAATAGACATGTTCTTTTTTTTTTTTTTCAGTTTTTCTTTCTATCCAAGATTGGTTATTATAATTACATAATGTTAAAGTTACCACCTTCTACATAATGAACCATGTCCAATTTGCTTATGCCTTTACAGCAGTGGTAATTTTCTACTTCTGCCATTGCGCCCAGTAGTAGCTTTTTAGCCTGTTCAAAATTTCTCATTCTATTACTTGAGAATTTTAGTTTTTATGGATGCTATTATAAAAGAGATATGAACTAAAACCCATGAGAAAGTCAGCAGGCTTGTAGTAACCTGTGCCAACTCTCTTCTGCTCCTGGGCTATGATGACCATAGACTTTGTCATGGTATAGTCCAGATACACTATGATATTTTAGTAGTGAACATCCTTCTCAGGATGATTTATTTTCCCCTTCTTTTAGACCACTTACTATTACCAAAGCCATGTATCTATTCCCATAGTAGAAAGAGATGATCTAAACATAGAGGTTCTTAACTTTTTGTATGTCATGGATGTTTTGTCAGTCTGTTGATCTAATCTCAGAATAACATTTTAAAATTCTTAAAATAAGGCATACGACTACAAAGGAAACCAAGTATATTAAAATATAATTATGCATCTGACTTATCTATCACTTATCTATCACAAATTCATGTCATAAAGCCTAAACTAAGAATCCCTAATCTACTTTGCCTTCTAGTGTGACTGGAAGAGATTAAGAACACTTCTGTTTGTATTTGTTGTTTATTCTTTTGTTTACACAGAGGTTGATAAAAGCACTATCTCCTGAGTTATCTTGTCATTCCTATGTTCTCCCTTGGGGAATTAGAAGCAAATTTACATCTTGCACATTTCAAGCTAACAACAACCTGTTAAGATCATACAATATTGGGGGGTACTTAGAATTGTAGTGAAGGAAGATTGTCCTTTATTTTTGAATGGATAGCTCTAATCCAATAATCCTGCTTTTAAAGTTTTCTTTTCTCAGTATATGTCATTGTCAGAAGCTTGGGTGTAGACAAGAGTTCTACTCTTAGTAAGTGTCAATCAATAAAGAAAACATTGTCATTGATATCTCAGCATACAAGCTCCTAAAGATCATAGAAGATCTAAAAGATCTTTGAGACAATTTCAGTGTTTTTCCCTCTTCCTCACTTCATTTTCTAAGGTCTGTATAAACAAAGATTATGGAATTTAGAAAAAAAATTCAATTTAAAATGAAATCAAAACATTGTATTTGGCTTATATAACTTTACCCCACACATTTGATCAGGATGGACATACTCATTAATATAATATAATTATATATTTTTCCAGACTCTTAAATACATTAAAATGAAATAATATTAATTGATTTCTTTATTGAATTGGAATAAAACCATTTTAGGATCATTGTAGGGAGTCGAGGAAAGGCTTCTTGGAAAATGCGTCATTTAATTAGGCTTTAAAGAATTATTAAAAATTAAATGTGTAAAGCATGTAAAGCAAAGAAGAAAGTGTATCTCAGGCTTTAAGTATCATGAGCAGAGTCAAAGATTTAGGAAGGTTAGACTATGTTGGAGGACTAGAATAATGAAATTTGAAGTATGGATATATGATAGAATTGGGTGATTTGAGACTGGAAAAATGGGGGGGGGGTTCAGAAGATCATAAATGTTAGGTAGAATACTTTGGTGTTTAATCAGTAGGAAATAGCTCATCCCTGAAAATTTTTAAGCACAGACTACACCCCCAATTTGACTGGATAGACATACAGGAAAAATTAATCATTCAGTGATATGCAGGATAAGTTGGGACATAGGGAAAGTAGATATTGGAAGATCTCTGAGGAAATTTATAAATTAATGAGTATTGATAAGGTCCTAAACATAGAGCAGAAGATAGAGCTTGCATAGAAGAGAGAATTTGGTATAGTTGGTAACATATGGTAGCCAACTGGATATGAAGAATGAGAGATAAGGAAGAATTATAGATTGTTACAAGGTTTTGAATGAAGAGCCTTGGGTAAATAATGAAGCCACTTATATAAAGTAAGAAATTGGTTTTGGACATTTTGAGTTATTAAATAGAATAGAGTCTAGAATGGAGTAGGTATTTAATAAATGTTTATTGACTGACATTTATAAGGTAAGTAGTAATGTCAGAAGGACTAAATGGTTTATGAGAAGATACTCAATTCATTTTGGAATACAGTGAGTTTGAAGGATCTGTGCATATTCAAATAACAGATGGATATGTGTTCCTGGAGCTCAGAACCAAGGATAAATATGTCAGAAGAGCATCTGAAGCAGACATTTTAATAGAAGCTCCAAAAAATCATGCATGTATATTTATATCTAAGGTCAGACTCATGATGAATATATATGATGAACTTTTACATTTGTATGAGCTATTAGATTGATCAACATTATACACAGAAAGGTTTTTTAATACTTATTTTGTTTTCTTATCAATGCATAAATTATATAACAGTGACATTTTGAAACTGAACAATGCTATAGTCTTATGAGAACAAATGAGCCTTAGTAACTTAATTTTTCTTTCAAAAGTAGGAACTATGCATGCCTTTCCCTGATTGAATAAAACTCTTTGTGTAAATCTCTATGGCCATTGATAAGTCAGAAACAGAAAACAGAAGACTTTATATTAAATCAACAACTGCTGAAGTGTGTGAATATAATCAGATGATGTAGGTAAAATATCTAAAATTATTAGTGATAAAGATTTCATATGAAATGAATCTGTTATATGTAAAGGAATGTCAGCACTTTTTGCCATTAAGGAGGATTTACTTATGGAAAGTGTACTGATAAGAACTGATAAGAATGTTATTGAATAAGAAGGAGGAGGAGAAGAAACAAGAAGAATGAGAAGCAATTGGTGTCTTCCTTAATGGGAAGGGAGGACCCTAAAAAGGATCTTTTGGGATAATAACTTTTTAATTATATATTCATAGAGAGAACTTAATACCAATTAATAACAGTATTCATTGAATACACATTATGTATAGAACTAAAAATTATGCGAGAGGAAATTTAGATAAAACATCATTCCTGGTCTTAAAGAAAACACATAATCTATTAAGGAGATGGTATGAACACACAGAGAGCTATATTTTAAAATCTTACAGTGGTACATGATAAAGTTATTAAACTAAATGCCATATGAAGTCTGAGGATTGCCATCTCCAAATGAAGACAAGGCCCCTGGTATAGATGGGTAAAGGAAAGACTTACTGGAACAGTGGGCATTTAGATTGGGTTTGTAAGAATTCAAAAGGCAAAGTTGGGGTGGAGGAGGGCTAATAAAAGGCATAGGAAACTATCTAGATAAAGGCATACATAAAGGCATGAAAGTTCAGTACATGATTTTACTTTTTTTTTGGGGGGGAGAGGTAGAAGTAGTGGCAGAAAGTAGAACACAGTGTTCAGGGAGAAGAGTTATTACATATGATTTAAAAGGAAAATGGCATCAGATTGTGAGAAGTACTGAATATGGTTAAGAAAAGAAGGATATGAACAGATTTAATTGTAAAATAAGATTATTTTGGCAATAAAATTAAGGATAAATATGAATGGGAATAATAGTGGAGAAGTGATGACCAAACATATTTTTGAATTGTTTAAATAGTTAAAGTGAGGGCCTAGAAGTTGCTTTTTACAATAGTAAGAGATATTTTGGAGATGGAATTAATAGGAGCTAGTAACTGACTGGATATGAAAGGTAAGGAAAAATGAAGAAATATAGATAGAAAAAGATGACAAATAAAAGAAATCAGGAGGTTCGTGTTGCCACAGGAAAATATATAAATATCAAAACACGGAGAAGAGAATTAAAAGGGAAAGATAATGACTGGTTTAAACATGTTGAGTTATTAAATCATTCAATCAATCAAAAAAGCATTAAGCTTATATGTGTCAGGCATTGTGCTAGGCACTGAGGATACTAATATAATGAATGAAACAAGCATTACTAACAAGACACTTACCTTCTACTAGGGGAGATCATCAGTATATATAACACACAAAGAAAAAAAACTATAAACAGAAAAAAAGGAAAATAAACATTCTTATACTCCCTAAAACACATTGGTCTTGGACAAAATTCCTTGTTTCTCACTGCTGCTTTCAGACTTTTATTTGCTATTATTACTCATCTCTCAGAAGGCCACAGTATCAAAATTTTTCTACTACCCTTGATTATGGTAGCTGTTGTATACTGATCTCTCAGTCACTCTCTCCCTTCTATTCAAAAATATTAGTACTTTGCCCCCCACTTTCCTTCCTATTTTCTTCTGTTATACTAGGAGACTAATGTATTGCTATATCTTTTCATTTATGCCTTCATAATATCATTTATATACCTCCCTTCTCTCTACTCACATGGCCACTACTACCTTAATGAAGGGCCTTATTATTACTTGGAATATTGAAATAGACTTCTACCCAGTCTTTCTGCCTCAAATTCCTTCCCATTTCAGTCTATTCTCTACAATGCCACTACCCATTGCAGTTGTCTTCACCTTTGTCTTGCCAATGGAGTCCATTGATTGGAGAAGAGAATGAGAATGATGATTTTGCTCAGCTCACTTAGATCCAATTCACACAAAGGCCAAACATCACCCTCATGTTTTATTGGTCATCTTTGAGAATTAAGGACAAACAAAAGCAACAAAAGTTTTGCCAACAAGATTTTTATAATGCATATATCTGATCATCCCCTGGTCAGTTGTATGTGTTAGTTTCCTTAAGTGTTAAATGGTGACAATAATAGCATCTACTTCCTAAGAGTTGTTTTAAGAATCAAGGTAGAATGGGGCCAATATATGAAAATGATATTTGAAAAGTGCTATAGTGATTGGAATATAATAGGTGCTTAATAAATGTTAGTTCCTTTCTTTTCCCTTCTCACTAAATCCAGTGGCTCCCTATTACCTTCAGCATCAAATACAAAAATACTCTATTTGCCATTTAAGTTTTTCATATACTGGCCCCTTTCTACCTATTGAGTCTTCTTAATTTTTAATACTTTCCACTATCTTAGTAAATTAACCACAGTGGACTAATTTTGTTTCTAAAACACATCATCATCTCCCAATTTTTGTATTTCCATTAATTTCCATGCCTCTAATGCTCTCTTCCCTTCTATATCTGTTTGCCTAGCTTCCTTCAAAACTCAACTCAAATCCTGCATTCTCCAGGTCTTTCCCAGCATTCCCTAATTGTTAATTCTTTCCCATCTAAAATTACTTCTCACCTACTCTGTACTTACGTTTTTTGAAGTAGGCAGGGATATTTTCATTCTGATTTTGCAAAATGCCAAAACAAGAGTATTTCTCTAGCCTGTTACTCCACTGCTATATACTGCCCTACCAGCTATGGAGGGAAATTACTTCTACAAAGGCTTCATTTGGTA
The DNA here is from genome assembly GCF_902635505.1 of Sarcophilus harrisii. NCBI lineage: Eukaryota > Metazoa > Chordata > Mammalia > Dasyuromorphia > Dasyuridae > Sarcophilus > Sarcophilus harrisii. The sequence goes on along the minus strand of NC_045429.1, from coordinate 174,530,274 downwards.
AATCTTCATCGAACATTTTCTTTCTGTTTTGGTTGATGAAATTATTATTGATTGCTGTTATCTGTATCACAAAGTGTTGATGAAGGTAATCTTAGATTTCTCAGGCTCTGAATAATCTTTGCTATATTGAATGGAGAATCTTTTTTGAGGGTTTAGAAACTACCACTGCCCTCAATATAAATTAGTATAATTGAGCACTATGGATGCTCTTGAAATATTATTGTCCTTCCTTGTTAAAGAGGACCATGATGCTAGGGAAGTGATGCCATGACATGCAAGTAAATTGCAGTTAAGTGAGGAAGGGCTATGTGGTTCTAGGGTAAGATATAGAGCAGAACTGGAGATGACCCTAGATGTAATAGGAGACTGGACTTTTTAAGCTAAGGTCTTAACCAGATTTCAGTTGGACTGAGGCAATGTCCAGTCAGTGATTAAGGTTAGGTAAGAAATGAAGCAGAGAATGGCCTCTTTTATCTAGTCAAAAAATCATTCTGGGAGAGGAAGACCCTCATGGTTTCTGGCTAAAACAGAAATAATTGCTATTTACCTTCACTCTGAGCCAATCAGGGCTCAAACAATGACCAATTGAGGGCTGACCTGCAATCTAATGTTGGCTAGTTTATGAAAGCTCTTGAAATATAACAAGCCAAACTGATAAGATGTAATATATTGGATATTCTTCCTAGATGTGTACATTCATTTCCTTTGGAACAGGAATGAATATAGCTAAGTAAATGAAGAATCATTTCAGAAACTAGGAGGAGGACAGCAAAATCAGAGGGTTTTTAAAAATTTTTAAATAGTAGATATGAACATGTTTTATTATCTAAAGCTCACAATAGAGTCTCCTTCCCCCAGCTCAACCCCCATATAAATGTTTTTTCCCTCTCCAGGAAGAAATTTGGGGTTTATGGTAGTTAAAAGATTAAGAAATAAGTAAACATTGTTCTGATTTTTTTAAAGATATAATTTGACCACCACTTTGTGGTGAAATCTTCTGAAAGTGGGTAGATAGCAATGAGATTTCTCAAGAAAAAATATCTGAATTCAGATTTTCTAGTACATATAAGCCATTCCCTGATAAACTATTAGGTGCTTAGAGAGATCTCCTAGTTCTTTCAAATTACTTGAAAAAGTATATCTGACTTGCCTTTATTATAATAACAAGCTATTGTTACAATCATACAAACAGCTTGCATCTTGTACATGCAAACCTTTTTGTCTCAAAGTATGAAATTTTCATCTTCCTCCTTTTCCCTCTTTCCCTCCTTCTCCCTCTCCCTATCCTTTTACCTCTCTTTTCTCCCTTCCTCCCTCCCTCCTTCCCCCTCTCTCTCTCTCTCTCTCTCTCTCTCTCTCTCTCTGTCTCTCTCTCTCTCTGTCTCTCTCTCTCTCTGTCTCATTTTTGCATTGCTCTAAGGATGTCCTTTTGACTTTCATTAGGAACTAAAAGGTAGTAGACTTGCTTTTACCACACCTGTATCATTTATGATAAATACTTAACGCTGAACCTCTTATTTCATTAACTGGACCTTGAGCTATTAAGATTATTAAGTTACTAGAGACTTTTTTTTATGTTACTGTTAGAGGTCACTAACTAGTACATTCATGATGTAAAAATCTAATTTGTCTCCTAAATTGAGTCACTTACCTCATTATCTGGTATTGAATTAGAGAAGTAGGACTAGAGCCCAATCATATTTTAAGACAACTGCTACATGTAAAACCAGCTTTGTTGTATGCTTGTAACTTGCAGGTACATATTGTCCTAGATAAACTCATTGAACTTCCCAATGTAAAAACATATGTGATATATGTTATACTTTGTCATTGAGTCCCTGAAGATAAAATTAAACAAGGAATTGAATGAAAGGCATGGACTCTATTTTTTTATTTATTTAATAGCCTTTTATTTACAGGTTATATCCATGGGTAACTTTACAGCATTAACAATTGCCAAACCTCTTGTTCCAATTTTTCACCTCTTACCCCCCACCCCCTCCCCAGATGGCAGGATGACCAGTAGATGTTGAATATATTAAAATATAAATTAGATACACAATAAGTATACATGACCAAACTGTTATTTTGCTGTACAAAAAGAAGCAGACTCTGAAATATTGTACAAGTAGCTTGTAAATGAAATCAAAAATGCAGGTAGGCATAAATATAGGGATTGGGAATTCAATGTAATGGTTTTTAGTCATCACCCAGAGTTCTTTCTCTGAGTGTAGCTGGTTCAGTTCATTACTGCTCCATTGGAAATGATTTGGTTGATCTCATTGCTGAGGATGTCCAGGTCCATCAGAATTGATCATCATATAGTATTGTTGTTGAAGTATATAATGATCTCCTGGTCCTGCTCATTTCACTCAGCATCAGTTCGTGTAAGTCTCTCCAGGCCTTTCTGAAATCATCCTGTTGGTCATTTCTTACAGAACAATAATATTCCATAATATTCATATACCACAATTTATTCAGCCATTCTCCAACTGATGGACATCCATTCAGTTTCCAGTTTCTAGCCACTACAAAAAGGGCTGCCACAAACATTCGTGCACATACAGGTCCCTTTCCCTTCTTTATAATCTCTTTGGGATATAATCCCAGTAGTAACACTGCTGGATCAAAGGGTATGCACAGTTTGATAACTTTTTGAGCATAGTTCCAAACTACTCTCCAAAATGGTTGGATTCGTTCACAACTCCACCAACAATGCATCAATGTCCCAGTTTTCCCGCATCCCCTCCAACAATCATCATTATTTTTTCCTGTCATCTTAGCCAATCTGACAGGTGTGTAGTGGTATCTTAGAGTTGTCTTAATTTGCATTTCTCTGATTAATAATGACTTGGAGCATCTTTTCATATGACTAGAAATAGTTTCAATTTCTTCATCTGAGAATTGTCTGTTCATATCCTTTGACCATTTTTCAATTGGAGAATGGCTTGATTTTTTATAAATTAGAGTTAATTCTCTATATATTTTGGAAATGAGGCCTTTATCAGAACCTTTGACTGTAAAAATATTTTCCCAGTTTATTGCTTCCCTTCTAATCTTGTCTGCATTAGTTTTGTTTGTACAAAAACTTTTCAGTTTGGTATAATCGAAATTTTCTATTTTGTGATCAGTAATGATCTCTAGTTCTGCTTTGGTCATAAAGACCTTCCCCTTCCACAGGTCTGAGAGGTAAACTATCCTATGTTCCTCTAATTTATTAATAATTTCATTCTTTATGCCTAGGTCATGAACCCATTTTGACCTTATCTTGGTGTACGGCGTTAAGTATGGATCAATGCCTAGTTTCTGCCATATTAGTTTCCAATTTTCCCAGCAATTTTTATCAAACAGTAAGTTCTTATCCCAAAAGCTGGGATCTTTGGGTTTGTCAAAGACTAGGTTGCTATATTTGTTGACTGTTTTATCCCTTGAACCTAACCTATTCCACTGATCAACTAATCTATTCCTTAGCCAATACCAAATAGTTTTGGTAACTGCTGCTCTATAATATAATTTTAGATCTGGTACAGCTAAGCCACCTTCATTTGATTTTTTTTTTTCATTAATTCCCTTGAAATTCTTGACCTTTTGTTTTTCCATATGAATTTTGTTGTTATTTTTTCTAGGTCCTTAAAATAGTTTTTTTGGGAGTCTGATTGGTATAGCGCTAAATAAATAGATTAGTTTAGGTAATATTGTCATCTTTATTATATTTGCTCGCCCTATCCAAGAGCATTTAATATTTTTTCCAGTTGGTTAGATCAGACTTAATTTGTGTTAAAAGTGGTCTGTAATTTTGCTCATAAAGTTTCTGATTTCATGGACTCTATTTTGAAAGAAGTGAGTGGGTATTTCAATTGAAAAAAATTATCTTGAAAGATTATAATATTTTGTGGCTTGTGGAAATCCTCATGGATATTTTAAAAGAGAAGAAGCTTATTTTATTGAATTGTTCTGTTGTTCAACAGCAAATAAATCATTGGGTATTTTCTAAGTTCTTACTGTGGATGGAAAGCTGGCTTTCAATTCAGATGTGAATTCTGGTCCCACCTCTGATATATGCTATTCTACTGATCCTAAATAGGATTCACTTATCAGTAAAACAGGCAGTTCCCTAGGACTGCTATCTGCATAGCCATTGCCATTTTAAATTGGTAGAGAAATTGATTCACCAGAACTTCACTATGTCATTGAAACAGAAGATATAGTAAAACAGACAAATGAAACAACTATCTGACAAGAACTGAATGCGTGAATGCTCTATGGACCAGCAAAAGAAACCAGAGAAAAAGTGCCTCTCACCTAAATTGGAAGAAAAATATAGATTGGAATTATTTATTAAGGGATCATTTTAGGATGCAATGAATCATACGATTTTGTAGTAACAGGAAATTTAATAATGACTAAATCAGCATTGTCAAACAGTGTTGATTAAGGGTCTTTATATGCACAGCAATACTCAGTGTTGAACAAATCAAGTTAAACCTATCCAGTTCCTATTCCCTTGGAAATAGCATCTAAAAATAAAATGAAAATAACTGAATAGCTTTTATTGTCTTTTCTTTCTTTTGGAAATTGATATACAGTTATTTAGCCATAAATTGCCACCTATTCATCTGAAAAGATTAAATTTTAAGGCTGTATTGGTATTAAAGAGTTCAAAATGATTTACTGTCTTCTGTTTAATCTTTTGATGAAAATCACACCTCCTGTAGATAAGATCAATGTTGAAGAGAAATGTGTTGATGAGAAATCATTGGCAAATGTCATGACTATTTATTCAAAATGTGTTATTCTGGTCCTTTTTAAAATAAAATTTTAGCTCAGTTTAAATTTACTCAAAAGCTACCTAGTTACTTTGAATGCAGATATCTAATAGTGCTTAGAAACTCATGGGGCTCTATTTGATCAAAGTATAAATAATTCTACAAATTCCTTCACTGCTTCTATTTTATTTCATTTCTCTACCTGTCTCTACATGCTTCTTCTGTCTTCTGATTCTTTTACACTCTTTGATCATAAACACTTCAATTAAGATAAGTTCAACAGTTGTTAATGAATGGGGGCAATGAAAATTATAAGCAAACAAAAACAAAAATACATTGCTTGTGTTTGAGGGATGGCAGTTTGAAAGGGTAATTCTAGAGAGAATGATAAAAGATAAGCCAGAAAGGTAGATTGGACCTAGATCATAAATATCTTTCAATAGCAGCTCAAGGAATTTGGGCTTTTTCAGTAGAAAATAGGAAATCATGAATGACCAAAGAATGACATAATGATAGCTATAATACAGAAAGAGCAATCTGGGGATGGTGTATGTATGTGTTTGTGTGTGTGTGTGTGTGTGTGTGTGTGTGTGTGTGTGTGTATTTTTGAAGAGAGGAAATAATTCAGGTAGTAATATGATTTTATTTTGGTCACTGAATGTGAAAATATTTTGGCTGGCACAGTCTCTTGTTGGTGATGTCTACCAGGCTATTTGCCATGGAGGATTTTATTTCAGAAGAGTAGTTAGAGCTGGCAATATAGATGCAGAAGTCATTTACACAGGGGTTAGAGTTGGGTCAAATTACCTCAGTCTTTTTGGTAAAGTAGAAGTTGAGATCATTTCTTTTGAGTTATATTAATGCATATGTGGAAATGAAGAAACAGATTGATTCTCAGGGACACATGCACAGGGGCACATTGCTACCAGATCCCTATACCATATTCTTTGTAGGAGATAACTACCAAAAATAGCTTCTTCCCTTTGTGAGACTGGATTCAGGAACATTCTCTTTCCCTTTCTCCCTCTCTAATTAATCCCTCTATGTTTCTCCCCAGAGTCTATAAAGAGTTAATAGATTATTTGTTTATTTATGTTCACTCAAGAAAAATTCCAGTAAGAGAGTGTGTCAATATAGACTTCTTTCCATACAAAAATTGGAGCAAAAAAAATTGTCATGTTACTTTTGAAGTTTGAAAACCTTTGATTTGTAGATGGATGGTTAAGCATTACATATTCACCTTGGCTTTACTTTATATCTATAAAAGCATACTTTCCATTGCCAAAAGGGCAATGGAAATATCCATGGTGGGTACAAGTTGATTACTTACATGTAAAAGATGTGAAACAAAAATGTGAATGAGCAGAAAACTAAGTAGGTTGTTTGCTTATGTAATAAGAGATGGGAGGGGAGTGGAGTAGCTGAGATCTTGAGGAAAGTGGAAAAGGTTGGAAATTATCCTTGTTATTATGTGATAGAGAGTCAATAAATGACGAATCTGTTGTCAAATAGCAATGAGAATCCAGTTGAAAAAACATGACATATATTTGCAATGGATCAAATTCAATGTTTTTTTTTTTTTTACGTTTCTCTATATGCAAAAGTAAATTATGTTGAGAATAATTTTCTAAGCCCTAACCCATATAGACTAGGCTAGTATCCCTTAAAAGTTATTGCCCTTGATACTTAATTGGCCCATGGGACTAAAGTTTGAATCATTGATGTAATTTCCTGGTGAACCAAATAGACTAGCCATCTAAGAAAGCATCAGGAACTCTCTGAGGTTTCTAAAAACTGAACTGAACAAATCAATAATATATCCATGCTGAATATAGTTTTCATCACGTGAATAAATATATCCCCTTTTGTTATCTATTGACTGATTTATGAGAATTATGATTTCATTCAAATTCTGAATTTGAAGCACCAGATAGGGTCTGAAATTGGATTAGACTGCAACACCCAGCAACATATTTGTAAAAAAAAAAAGCGTATGAGATTATGGGAAATATTCATTTTAAGGATTTCATTAGACAGGAATGGTAAAGGAAAAAGAAATGAATGGTTCTAGGATGATGGTATGAACTTAAAAATACCATTGTTTAGTAATAGTGTTGTAATAAATATTTGCACATGGTAATAAGAATAAGGGTTTTTTTTCTCTTACCCTGTGATTTGGAGAAGGGACAAGAAAAAGGTGTAACTTCTAATACAAAGACCCCCACAGAGTAGAAATTCACTTATTTATGGGAAAAGGGAAGGAAGGGAGGAAGGGAAGAAGGGTGGAAGAAAAATAAATAAATAAGGGAGGGTGGAAGAAAAAATAAAAGAGGAAGGAAAGAAAAATGAATGGAAGACAAAGAAAAGAAAGAAGGAAAAAAGGAGGAAGGCTGAAGAAAATGGAAAGTTTGCTATATTGACATTCAGAAGAGTAGAGTTCAATTTTGGCCACTTAAATACTCTGGTTCTTCTCCTTTCTAATGTGCAATGGTTATACTACAAAATCTTAATGTTTGCTTAATCATTATTTTGAATGACTAAGAGGATTTTGAATGAAGTAATAGTCCCAGGAAAGACAGCTTACAGTGTAAGCAAGGAAGGAAAAGTAGATCTTATATAAACATGAAGCAATTACTAGAATATGAGATTCCATATGACACAACAGAAATTCCTGGCAAACATTTGAAAAGATAGGGAGTAGGAGTGGAGTATAAGAATTCTAAGTTATACATTGATATGAGTATAAGATGTAAGGGGGGAATAGGATAGGTTTATATCCAAATGAAAACAAATAGAGAAAAGTTGATTAAGTACAGTTTGTAGGGATGTATTAGTGATAGTATACAAGGAATGTAATAATATAGAATCTACTAGCAGTAATATTGAACCTATATTTAATTGAAAACTGCCTATTTAAAATACCCCTTATTGTTTGCTCAAATATTTTATCAATATGTTTCCTTAATGAAATCTGAGCCAAATAAGATTTCTTTGGAATCTACTGGATGAAACCTGTATTTTCATACAGTGAATATTTTAATTGTTCATTTAACAACTTACCTTCGTCTAATACAGAATACTTATGTGTTGTGTGAATTTATATATAAAATTTGGTTTTATAAAAAAGATTCTTTATATTTCTTCATAAAGGGAACTAATTGAATATCACTAGCATAAGTATGGTAGTACCAGGATAAGATATGAATGTGATGAGAGAGAATGATAATTGTGGGTGTGAAGGATACCCCTTTTTTGGAAGGCACCAGGGGTTCCAACTTTAGTAGTGGGGGTTATGTTGCAAATAGAAAATTAAGATCAGAATTAAGAAAGAATGATCTTGTTGGTTAAATAACAAATATTTGTCAAGTATCTGCTGGGTGTCCAATGGCCCTCTAGATATTATAGAAGGGTACTAGAAAATCAGAAGACAATGTCTCTGCTTTTAAGGACACTGCATTGTTTAAAGTCCTTATTTTCTTTAGCTGTTTCAGTCATTCTTGTAGGGAAAATCTGTCTATAGTAATGTTCACCAATCATATTTACAGGATGCTTGTCCAAAAAAAAGGACTTTATTCCTTCTTCTTTGTTACTTATCACAAGCCTATGGGCCCTTTCTAATTTACATGGCGGAAAGTAGGTTAACTACTTGAATCCTTGAGAACAAACCATTAGTTTGAAAGTTTTAAAATATTCTTGTATTGTAAAATTTTGATTCACTGAGAATCAGGTGAAAAGGTTTTTCCGTAGTATTATGTTTTTTACAGATCATTCCACAAATAACTTTGATTCAATTTTCTATAACATAAATAGCACAGATGAAATTATGGTGTACATTTAACAAAATAAATGATTATTATCCATAATTGAGGGCAGGTCATTGAGAAATTTTGGGGGGGAAATGTGATCAAATCATGAAACTATCTTGGATCTCAGTTTCCTCACATATAAAAACGTGTTGGCTTAACTAGATCATTTCTAAGGTCACACTAAACTCTCACATTTAATGATTGAACAGTACAAGGATCTTGAAGACAGACCCTTCTATTCCCCCATCATTATAAATTGTCCAACTGAGGCAATAAATGCTTTTCTGCACATCCATGATGATAGACAAGCACTCTACTTTTTTTAGGTAGAAAGAAGGTAAAATTGTTTAGTTCAATGTTTTACTGCACATAGTAGGCACTGAATAAATCTTGTTAATTAGGTAATTTATAATGAATGGCATATTCAGTGATCAATGTGAAAATCAGGCACCTTCAACCTGCATACCTATCAGAAAGCATCACTATAGACTGAGATGAAGAAAAGGATTGGAAAATAAAATTGTGCTCCAGAAAGCAGCGGAAAGTTAGGCAGTCCAGATTGCAATTATCCGAAGCTGGAATTTAGCCAGGACATATATTAGTGTATACTACTTTCTGTCTAGCCTAATTAAAGGAATGTTGAGACCTAGCAAAGTTGGCTGATTTGCAGAAGTTGGTATTTGCTGAAATCTGTACCTCCAGATCATAAGTGCTTAAAAATCTGACCTAATTTTTATGTTAGGTTGACTATCTTCATTAAAACTTTCAGAATGATCTTTTAAGAATTCAGCATGAATTCATTTTGAGCATTGCTCCCCTATGTTTAAAGAAACATGGAATAATAAGAGAGTACCATTCTAGTTAAGCAGTGTGGTGACTGGACAGATTGTATATTCTTGACATGCATTTAGAGATGTTCTATACCATCAGGATAATTAATTAGAATGCATTTCCAGTAAGGAAGTATTAAAGTGACAACAGTAAGTCAGCTTTTAAAAGTAGAAAGCTGTGCCAGCCCCAGAATTAACTCATGAAGCAGATTATGAGTCAACAGCAGAAAACTAAGGATGGCAATACTAACCCTGCAGATTTGAAATGAACATTTTACTCTTATTATTCCATATATTATGACTTACTTGGCTAAAATGTTAGTGTTTTATGAAAACATTACAAGATTTTAGGTGAATTTTTTTCACTCTTTTAAAAATTCTTCTATATTATAAAAAATACTAAGAATATTTATTGTGATTTCATAATGGTATGGTGCTAAGAAAATTGATAGTTGGTTATCTGGGTCTTGAATATCTTTGTCATATTTTAACCACCACCATCCACAATCTTTTGAACATAATAGATACTGACAGATAATTAGTGCCTGATATGCTACCTGAGGCACTGGGCTTGAGCCATGGTTCTTGTGTTTACTAGTTGTGTAGCCTTGGGTAAGCCATTTCTCAGGTCTCGATTTTCTCATCTAAAAAGAAGATAATAATGACTGCCCTGCCTACTTCAAAGAATTGTTAGCAGGATCTAATGAATGCATTAATGTGAAAGCACTTTGTAAAATAGAAAACATGCTAGAAATATGAGATGATCTTGATGAATTATGGATAGTTTCTTACTGCTCTACCCAAAGATTTAAAAGTAATAGAAATGCTCTTAGGCTGCAATGACATGTAATGGGCATTCTAAGTCCTTGAAAGGTCAATGACGTATTGAAATGGCTTTGTCTACTTCCATAACCTACCCCAATCCTCCTCCCCTTGCCTTCTGACAATTATGTTTCCTAGGGGAAGAAGGTGATGACAGACACAACTCTTCATAGACGTTTTGTAAGTGAAAAGCAAGGATTGACATGTTGGCAGCTGAAGTGCATTGTGCCCGTTGACTTCTGGTGAAATTTCTAAGTCAGGTACTGCCCTGTTAACATTAACTTCCATTGTCTTTGAGTAGTGTTAGGTTTTTGGTGAAAACAGGTGTATGAAAAGTTCTGGGAGTGGAGTTTCTGGACTCTGCAGGAGTAGAGTTCTCAGGTCCCATTTGAGTGATCTTGTGTTCCTGTTTGCCCATGCAGTGACCTTGAGATTCAAAGAAGTTTCTATAGCACTTTCTAGTCCAGTTGTAAGTTAAGTAAGTAAGTCAAGCTCCTGTTTCATGGGACATGATAGGTTAATTATTAGAAACCAAATCTCTAGTTACTTTTTTTTTCCTGCTTCTCATGTTGTGGCTAAGACAATGGAGAGAGGAGAGCAGTTTAAAATACATTTTTGTCTTGGGAAGGATTGGATTTAGAGTCTAGTGGAATACATGGTTTATAGTTCTCTTATTATTATAATTAAGGATCTAATTACAGTGTGTATTTATATCATTATCATGAGTGAAGATTGATTTTAAAAAAGCAACATGAAGGAAATGCAAAGGAAAGGGCAGTTGATGGAATAGTTGGGGTCCATTTAGAGGCTAAATGATTCATACTCCTAAGTCATAAACTGGATTTAGAGTTCTGGTAGACAGCCATTAACATCAGGGTCCTATTTACTACACCTAGACTGCTGCCTTTGTTATACTTTTTACCCATATAGTGGTCTTAAAAAGTGAGATGGTGCAGATTTTATATAATTCAGTTGTAGGATGAAAAAAAAGAAAATAAACATCTGTTGTGGGGGTGGGAGGAAAGATGTTTAGGACCTACAGAACTCTTTGTCTACCTTTTTCTTTCTTTGCATTTCTCAGACTCTCTATCTTTGTTTTTCTCCTTCTACCTAGTTTGCTTTTTGTTTCTCTATTCAAAGGATACTTTTTCCAATCTCTATTCCAAATAGCACTCTTAGCTACAACTTTAATATTTAAATATTAGTATTATGCTATGATGGTGTTTTTATATTCATATGTGTTTATAAGGTATTTTCATTTTGCATTTATAAAAGAAAAGCATCAGAAGAATTAACAAATTATAACAAGAAGAGAAAATAATATGTGAAAGAATGCAGATTTGTGATACCTGTTTTTGGGGGGAAGTAATTGGCCAAGGGCTTCACAATGCTGAAGGTACAGATCATATTTATACTCAATTCACATCCACAAATATTTATTTAGTTCTTTCCTATGTGAGGTTCCAGATATATATGTACATACATACATACAATTAGGCTCTGAGGAATTAACCCTCTAATAAAAGAAAGTTATACACACAGTTAAGTGCTCTAAATCAGAAAGTGCGTGTGTACAAGGGACTAGCCCAGCCTACTGAATCCAAACAGATGCATTTCAGCTAATCATACAATGAGCTAAGGTCATTGTTAACTAACTAAATAGAAGGCTTTGTATCTTCTATTTTGTATTATGTCTGGGTAGCCTCAGATGACTGTATATTTAGAAGTTACCCGAGAATAACACAATTCTTATTTTATATATCTTGCAAATGACTTTCAAAATTGAGACATGTAGAGATGGGACAATGGGGCACAGCAGAGATGGGACAGAGGGATTGTGAAACTGCATACCGTTTTATGACTTTCTCTTTGTGTACAAAATTTGATTACTAGATTAAAAAAAAAGACAACCAAAATATATTGAAACAAAATATTCTAGAACTGGCAATGATCAAATCCAAGGAAGAAATAGATCTATTTCATCCCCAGAAAATCTGATGCCTGGAGGGTTTCATTTGCACTCCTTTGTTTCTGTGTGTTTTTTTTACTTTGCTTAAACTTTATAAAGTTTAATAGAACAGTTTTTGAATTTGTTACACACATTTTCTGCACAACAACCCTGAGAAGTAGATAATGGAAATATTATTAAACTCATTTTTCAGATGAAAAAAACTGAAGCTTAAAGAGTTTGCTTATAGTTAGATAGCTTAGTAAATGTGAGAACGAAGATTCAAATCCAGATTGCTCATTACAAATCCAGGACTCCTTCTCCTACATCAACTACAGTCTATAAGTCAGGAGTTATCAGACTCTTTATCATAGCAGCAATTTGGCTGTCTCCATGTGTGTACTTCTTCCTCAAATACAGACAACTTAGAATATAGCCTCTGGAATTTCTGTAGCAGACATATTTAAGTGTGTGTGTATACACATACACATACTCCTCAAATAGCAGTGTTCTAGTGATGACCCTCTTAGAATGAGAGGTACTCAGATGTCAGAAATTTATTTTATCACAACCCAATACTGAAGAGTCTTTCCAATTATATGGGACCCATCCAAGCTTGTTTTCTGTTGTAACTTTTGAGAACCCAAATGACTTTCTACACCACCTTGGACCACTGGGATCAGATTATTAGAATCCTAAAAGTTTTGGAAATGTGTGCCTTTCACCACTTTGAAACCAGTAGAAAATCTATAATTTTTAGCATTTATAGGGTAGCTGCCAGAAGGAGTATCACTGCTCATAGGTGAAAATATCTGAACTTTAATTTCACCTCTAAAAGGCTCATACCCTATATCAAAGGTATAAAACTCAAATAGAAATGAGGGGGATTAAACCTTACAGAAAAATCCCTGAGGGTCATGTATTAACTGAGAAAAACATTTATTGGCATTATCTTTGTTTTGTTGTGTTTTTATTTTGTTAAATAAATATTTCCCAATTACATTTTAATCCGGTTCTGCATTGGTTCCCCACTGGGGGTAGGAGGATCCACTGCATGCATCAAAGAAAGGACAAGGAATTAACCACCTCTGCTCAATACCAGTGTCTGGCATGTAGTAGGTACTTAATAAATGCTTATTGACAATAGATGATATTCCATATTTACTTGGACTGCTATCATCATATTGTCTTTTAAAAAATAGTATCCATCATAGTATTATTCAAAACCCTAGTAGTGAAAAAGGAGGAAAAAAAGGGGGGGCAGAACGATCAAAGGGAGCATGAGAGGAAAAAGGAAAGCCATTTCTTGGCCGACTGCCATTTAATTATAGGTACCATCCCTCCTGCTAGCTAATTATATATTTGTAAAAATGCTTTAGCAATACCTAATGCTTTCACAATTCCAGTCCCCATCCACATTAGACCAATCAGCAGCAGCCCATTTTTTTTAAAAATAGAAACCATTAGTTGTTGTGGCAAGGCTGGTGTCAAGCCAGGTGATGACAGTAGTAATGTTGATGTAAGACAGGACTCCAAAGATAGTGAAGAGGAAATTTGTTGCCCTTGAGTTTGATCATTGCTGGCCTTCGATTTATATATTTATTTTTGTTTCCCAATTGAATTTTTACTTCTTTAGAGATGAGATATAACAATTGAGCTAAGTAGTTCATCTAGAGCAGGGTTCTTATTTTAAAATGTGTAGGTGAAAGTAGTTTTTAAATTCCAAAACTGAATGCCCAGAAAAAAAAAAAAGAAATGACTGCATCTGAATAGAGATTAAAGCACACTTTTTAAATTTTTTCCTTTATTTTTCTTGAGGTTTTTTTGAGAGGGAAGAATTTATACTTTATTTCACAACATGACTTTTATCAAAATATTTTGTAACGTCGTATGTCTTCTTAATGGGGAGAAGAGCAGAGGAAGGGAGAGAATCTGGAACTCAAAGTTTTAAAAACAAATGTAAAAAAATTATTTTTTATGGACCTGGGAAAATAATTTTTTTAATTCCAAAAATGATCTCAGGAGTTAATTCTGTGTTCAAATCCTGATTCCATATAGCTTAAACTATATAAATTTAAGCCAATAATTTATATTCTCTGATCCTCAGTTTCTTCTGTCAAATAGGAGTATTAATATCTGCTCTATTTACTTATCAGTTATTATTGAGTATCCAGGTAATGGTTGTGAAAATACTTCATATTGTGTTCATTGCTGTACAAAAATAAGAATTTCTTTTTTCCAGAAAATAAATATACTGCTGCTAATATAATTTTGGAATTTAGCCAAATTGTTTTATACAAGGTCAAGAAAACCTTTGGGTTTCTTTTTGGTTTTCTGGTCAGGAAAATGGAAGTCAATTATTATTACCATGTTTAGCAAAACTGTGCTATGCATAATCTGTAGAAATTTTTATTTCATGTTCTCTACATCATTTTTCTTTTAAAATTTAAAGATAAAAATATTTCATGAAAATGAAGCAACTATTTTGATCATATAAATTAATTTTTTTGCAACTAGGAGAATAATTTCTAGTGAAATAATAACATTGTATGAATGAAAAACTTAAGAAAACAACTGATCCATGCCCCTCAGAATTCTAAAGAATTGATGATAAAGAATGGTGCCCACCTGGCAACATATCAGTGAGGCACTAGAGCTGCAGACACATTTTTGGAAGTACCCAATGTAGGATTGTGTTTTGATTGACTGCACATTGATTACAAGGGCTTAATTTTTCCTTTTTTGTTGTTTTTCTTGTTCCTACTTCAAAGGAGGAAGGGAGAAAATAATTGTGAAAGGAAATAAATTAAATAACAATAGCCAAAAAACCCACCTTTATATGTTGTTTATTATGCCAGTAGTCTCTATCTCTCCTATACCAGGAAAGGTTCAAAATCTATGGGGATTATTTACTATTCCTGAATCAGCAACTGACATTAAACCAAAGAGAAAGTGGCCTTAATCCAATACTTGCTTTACTACCTTCTCTCCTATTTAGACAAGATTCTTGAAAAAAAATATCTTACATAGTTTTGTATTCACCACTATTCCTTACCCATAATAGATTCTCAAAAATCATTTGTTTAATTGAATTGTTCATTATGTCAGAGGCCTGTGTGTATGTGTAGATGTTTGTCTGTATATGTGTGTGAGTATAAGAAATGGCTTGTATTTTGGGTTTAGAGCTCCCATACTATTGCCCCCTTCCCCCTCTAAATAAATAATTTTACCTCATAATTTACTGTTTTGTTTTTAGTCTTGTATCACCAGTTTCTAGCAGTATCTGGCATGAAGTAGATATTTAATGGCTCCCACACTTCTCTGCTTTTTATCTCTGTCATTGTCCCCATCCTCTTTTCTGTTCATAATAACCATTCCCTAAACTTATTTCTCAATCTTCTGCAATCTGCCTTCCAATATTTTCATTCAATTGAAGCAACTCTATCCAAACTTACTGATTTTATTTTCCTGAGGCAATTAGGGTTAAGTGACTTGTCCAGGTTCACACAGCTAGAAAGTGTTAAATGTCTGAGGTCAGATTTGAACTCAGGTCCTTCTGACTTCAGGGCTGGTGCTCTATCCACTACACCAACTACCTGTCCCACTAAGTGAATTCTTAATTGCCTAATCTAATAGTCTTTTCTCAATCCTTGTCATTCTTGATACATTCTTGATGCTGTCTTCAGCCTTTGATACTGTCAATTGTCCACTCTTGCTATATACAATCTCTCTAATAATTTATTCTTATTGCTGTTGTTGCTTAATAATTTCAATTATGATCCCATTTGGATTTATTTGTTTGTTTTTTGGCAAAGATACTAAAATGGTTTGCCATTACCTTTTCTGGCTCATTTTATAGATGAGAAATTGAAGCAAAGTGGGTTAAGTGGTTTGCGAGGGTTATACAGATGATAAGTGTCTGAGATCAGATTTGAACCCACAAAGATGAGTCTCCTTGGTTCCAGGCTTAGCACTTTATCTGCATTGCTACTTAGATGCTTCTCTGTAATGAAAGCTAATAATGATGATGATGATGATTACAACTGACTTTATATAACACTTGCTATATGTCAGGCACTGTCCAAAACACTGTAATTTTTGCCTCATTTGATCCTCAAAACCTCCAAACCTAGATGTTGTTTATGACCCTCCTTTTACATGTATGAGTTTAGATTTGAACTCAGGTCTTCCTGACATTAGACCCAGTGATTTATTCACTCTTTGTTATTTTACTGCCTCAGTCTCTCCCCATTTTTTTTTTTTTTTTTTTGTGATACTTCCCTTTCCTGTTTTGTTTTTTTTTCTTATGTGACTAGTCTTCCTTAGGCTCCTTTGCTGGATTTTTATTCAGATTATGTCTCTTAACCATTAGTTTTCACCAAGGTTCTGTCCTAGGTTTCTGTTTTTCTTCCTCTTATCATTCAGATAATCCCAGATCCAGTGCTTAGGACAGTGCCTCAGAATCTTATAACTGTTGATTGTAGTATCTAGGTCTCTTATCTGACATCCAGTTTCATACCAATGGGGTGAAAACTAGAGGAAATGGGAAGAGCTTCTCTAACAAAGCAACCCAAAAGCTAAGCTTTGATTGAAACCAGAGATCTTTTGTGATAGAAATAACATTTAAAATGATTACAATCTATAAATCAGCAAATGTTGATGTGCCAAAATTCCTTATCTTTTAGATACAAATCTCCTACCTTGTTTACATCAAGATTTTTCTTCCTTTAAAAACAATAATAAAAACTCTAGTGTTAAATTTGGAATGAATTGTATTTTCCAACAGCAGCTCATTTCATCTCAAGAAATGAAATAAACATCATTTAAATGGTAACAAATAAGTCAGTTCTTTTCAGGAACATTTAGATTGATTAAGAACTGTGGTGGTTTTATGGTAGATAAGATAATATTTTTATTACATTAATTTCACCATTTAAAAATAGATGACTGCCTGGCTTTCAGTCCATTAGTAAAACAATTCTGTACCAAGTGAAAAGCCTGAATTTAGGAAAGAAGATCTCATTATATCATACTTTTAGGCCTAAAGAGAATGAGAAAAATGCAGAAGGGAAAGTCTCAGCATTACCTCTTATTCTGCTCTGTTATTAACAGATCCAATAGCAGTGATTCTTGGGGAAAGAAGAATGTGCCGGTTCTCACACTCAAAAAGATTTAATGGCCAAGAGGTGTTTGGAGAATAAAAATAGAACTAGTTGAGAACTCCAGAGAAATGACATTAAAAAAAAAAAAAAAAAAAAACTTGGTGAATGTGTAGGTCTTGCAAAAGTGTGAATTGATAATCTTGACAATAACCAAGCAGATATGGGTAGCATATTTCGTCTTCTACTTGATTTAGATCTTTGTTTGCCAGGATCTTTCACTTGGCTCCAGAACAATTCTTGAATATCTTTGAAACAGTTTTGTTAAGATATGTGGTTACATGCATACTTCTGTACAGATCCTTCTTCTTTTAACTTCTGCCAGATTTAAGAATCAAATACACCCAAAGAAAAGGATAGTATTTTTGCAGAAGATGCTGACAGATAAGCATGGTAGTGTTATCATAAAAGAACTATACTTGGAGTCAGAAAGCTCATCAGTAGAGGTGTGGTATATAGGAAAGAGTAGGTGGTAGTCTTTCTATGTTCTCCTCTGCCCCTGGGGTACTGTGTTGGTGTCTTTTCACCACATCTCATCAAGGACACTGATAAGCTAGAGCAGTCCAGAGATAAGCAGAATGGTGATCCTTATGATATGTGAAGATGTTATCTAAAGAACTGAGGATGTTTAGCCAGAGAAGAGAAAACTATTGAGGACTTGACAAATATATTTAAATATCATAGGAACTTGTTCTGGTTGACCCCATCAAAAAAGAGCAATGGGTGAAAAAAAGAAAAAATCAAATTGAGACTCAAAGTTAGAAAAATCTTCTGAAACAATCGAGCTATTCTAAAGGGGAATTAGCTGCTGAATGGGAGGTAGGAATTCACCCTCATCTAGAAATATTGAAGTGAAAGCCAAATTGCTACTTAAGTATAATGTAGAAAGGATTTCTGTTCAGGTAATATTTGGACTGGAGCGCCAATAAAGTGTCTTTCATCATTGAACCTGATTTGAAATCCAATCTTTGCCATTTGGTAGCTGGGTGGCTATGGGCAAGTCATTTAATCTTTCTATTTCTTAGATTAATACACACTATCATTTATCTTGTGTTTCCTCTTCATTTAAAAAGCATTTCATGAAAGCATTATTAAATACTTTCCCTCAGGCTACTTTGCATAAAAGAACGATTGTTAAAAATATAAAGCTATTTCTACTATGAAACTGTTCATTCTCTTTGCTATCTCCCTTACCCCCACTCATCTTACAGTATAAATGGAAATCTATTGATTATTAATTAGTATTGACAATAAAATATTATCTATCTGCCCAGTATCTGGTGTCCCCATTATTTAGAAGAGGTATATATAAGCATTATTTTCCTTAATGTCCAAACATATTGTAACTGAGAGTTTAAGCTGCTAGATAACTGCTCTAAATGGAATAATAGAAAATATTTTCATTCTCATTCTCTAGTGTTTTTTTAAAGCTGCTTTTAATCTCTTCCTATATGATTTGGATCTCTTATATTTAGTCATAATGATAGTAATAATAATTAATATCTATAACACAACTATAATAATGGTACCAAGTCACAATTACCTAAGGTTTTCCATGTATTATCTTATTTGATCCTTATGATAACCTGCATCATAGGTACTATTTTTGTCCATTCTTATATGAAGAAGCTGGATTTTGTAGAGTTTTAAGTGAGATTTCTAGTAAGACTCTGAAGCATAAATTGAGCCCAAGTCTTCCCATTTTCTCTTTTCCCTTTCTCCAGATTAACATTAAATTAAAAAAAAAACTGACTAGATAGACTAGATGAAGCATTAAAGGGTATCATAGTGACATACATGATATTTGCAATATTATAAGCAAAGTATTTTATGTATGTATACATGTATGTATGTATATATATACATATGTGTTCTTATATCTATATTTGTTTTCAATTAACAAAAATTATTTTTTCTTCCTTTCATCTTCCCATTAAAAAGAAAAGAAAAGAAACCACTGTAACACAAGTTTATAGTCAAGCAAAACAAATTCTTGTTTGGCTATATTGAAAAAAAAATATATTTATATCTATCTATCTATCGATATCTCAGTCTACTGATTGAATCTTATCACCTTTCTGGCAGGGTAGCACTTCTCTAGAATCATTATTTTTAATTTTATTGATAAGAGTTATTAAAAATTTCCAAATTTTTAGTCTTTGTATTTGTTAAGCACTTAGTACAATGCCTAGCACACAGGGACTAAATATTCCTAACACTTTATCATTATCAGTACTACTAGGAGAAGTAGTAAATATTACTATCATTACTAACACAAATATAATGGTGTTACTATATTATGCATTTTTCTCCTGATTCTCTTCACTTCAATCTGTATCACTTGATACATTCTTTTCATCATTTCTTACAGAGCAATAGCATTCGATTACATTCATAATTTGATCAGCCATTCCCCAGTTGATTGGGGCCCCCTCAAATTCTCTTTCTAAGGGCATCATGAAAAGAGATACTAAAAATACTTTTGTATATATGGATCTCTTCCCTTTTTCTTTGATCTCTTTGCAATATAGGTCTAATAGTAGTATTACTAGGTCACAGAATACATGCTATTTAGGGATGATTCAGGCCATGATTCCAAATTGCTTTCCAGAATGACTGCATCAATTCATAGCCCCACCCACAATACATTAATGGGTCCATTTTCTTGTGGTCCCACCTACATAGCATTTTCCTTTTTCTACTAATTCTGGGAATCAGATAGGTGCCAGGTGCAATTTCATACTTCAACGAATAATTCATAATAATGCATAAATTGGCATTTTATTGTTTATGATTTGTAGCATATTTTATATGGTTATTCATAGCTTGAAGTTTGTTCACTATAAGCTAAAGCTTTAAGTCCTGGTTATTCCACCATTTGTAAGGAAAAACAAAGCTGGCACCAGAACACTTTTTAAAAAATGGTACTGAAAAGAATGAGGTGAAACTAAGAAGGTGATTTTGCTCACAGCCCACAGATGTCCTATTGTGGTGACTTTGGGATTTAAGAGGAATAGCAGTGTGATACTCATGCTTTAGAGTAAATGGCACAAAAGTTCTTTGAACAAGGGACAAGCATTCCTTTTTTGATTTTCCACAATCTGAGCCTTGAAGTGGATCTTTAAATGAGAATCATTCAGTCTTTTCTCAGTGATAAGCACTACACTGACATACTATAACAGCTTGGGAGCAATATCATTTACAAATGCTCCCCAGCTCCCCTTTCTTTTTCATTCAGTTTGGGTAATCATTTGTATAAATCTAAATGAATTATACATCAGTGATTCCTTTTTTTTAATTTTTTTAACCAAAGAGGGTTTAAATACCTTTTATTCTTTTAACATCTACCTTTCTTAATATCTCTGCTTCCTAGACCTTCCTCATGTTTTCCTCATTGCCACATGCTTTCCAACTCCCCTTAGCCGCTCCTCAAAACAGAATAGCTCTAAAGGAAAAGAGAAACAGAAAAAAATTTGATCCCTATTTCCTTTTCTTAAATGTTACTTCTCTTCTGTACTGCTGAGCACTATGACGTTCCCAAGCAACAGAGTAAAAGCTACAAAACCTCTTCTTCGAAAATTTTGCTAAAGTGATATTCGATTGAAGTGAATTCAATTATGCCAAAACTTTGTACAACAGGACAAGTTATATAAGAGGACAATGCAATATAATATAATACAGTATAGTAAAGAGCAGTTAATTTCAAAATAATGCAATGTATTAGCATATTGTATAATACAGTGTACATTTACTGAGGTCCTACTATGCGCTGGGCACTGTTAAGGAGTGTTCCTCAGAGGCAGCCAGTAGGAATCAAAGATACTACAAAAATAAATAATCACAGTAAATTATGGAATTATAGCTGAAAGAAGCCTTAAAAACATCTAGTCAACTTCACTTTATAGTCAAGGACATAGAAGCCCTGAAGATATCTAGTGACTTAGCCAAAATCATGTTAATGGGAATTGGCCAACTTATTACGTGCATGTAGTCCTTATAACCCTAATTGGAACTCTTTCCTCAAAGTATCTTTTTCAATGATCAGTATTTGAATATTGTAAGACAATTTTTTTCACCTGAAAAAGAATCCATATGGACATCTTATGTCCACTGGTCTGTTATTTATTACTAACAAGAGAGCCATCTCTATATACATGGACAAATATATTTTAAGAAGAAAAAGCATACTTAGAAATCACAGTATGTAAAATACTTGATTTAATAAAGCACATCTATGGGAGAGACATGAAATAGGATTTGAAGAGTAATAAAATAGTGTGGTATAATGGGAATAATTCAAAACTTGGAGAAAAGTGGGAGCTGCAGATGAATATTGACTCTACAGTTAGTTGTCTGTTGTGTCCCTATCAGCAAATCAATTTACTTTTCTAAGGTTCTAGTTATATATATAATAGCATTTATTATAACTACCTCATAAGGTCATTGTAACATTTAAGTGATATTTTATGTATGTGTACTTATATGTGCATATATAAACATGTATTTTAATATATGTAGACACATAAAAATTTATAATATATAATATATATGTAAATGGCTGTTTATTGATAAAATAGGTACTTAATTTGAGTCCCTATATAAAATTTTACATTTACATATTATATATAGTCTATAGAAAATATAAGAATTATAATAGATAATATATAAATGAATGTATTTTATATTATTTCATGATATATAATTTTGTTTATATATATTTGTATATAATTTGTATATATAAAAATTTTATTTAAGCCTCACAACCTGTGAGATAATTGTTATATATGTTATGTTATATATGTATGTACATATACATATAACAAATATAAATATTGTCACACATATATTCATAGCTACATATATACATAGTAAAAATAAATATCATAAACTTTAAAGTGCTTTGTAATTGTCAACATTTATCAATATGTGATCAATTGGAAAAAAAATCATGGTATAAAGCTAGCCTCCCAATCAGGAAGATCTGCATTCATGTCTCTCCTCTGAAATATAATGGTCTGTTCAACCCCAGATAATTCACTGTTTTCATACAACTCTGTAAAGCTAAAGCTATAAGTTTCAGAGCAGATGCTGATTTACTTGTTAGGGAGAGATCCTCACTAGAAGTGCCATATATACATGAAATTGCTAATCTAGTAAAATATATATATATATATATATATAGTAAAATTGGCAGGCACATTTATACATGAAAGGATGACAATGTTACATCAATAAATGAAGGCCTATTACTTATTATTAATTCTATGATAAAAGCATTGACCCATCTGAAAAGAGATATTATTTCAAAAACTCATTTCTCAATTGTTTTGAACTTGGAACTTTTTTCCCCATAGAAATAATGTAATAATGTTTTATCCTCATCTAATTCATCATTTATCAAGTATGTTGTTGTAGTGATGCTTTTTAATGTCTGAATCTGAGTAGAGGAATACTAATTCCAAATGCACTGTTCTCCTACTATTTGACATATGGTGGCTGAGTTTTCAGACCAGTCCAAAAACTCAGTTTAATCATTTGCATTTAAAGTAATGAATTAATTATTTATACTATGCTTAATTTTATATATATATATATATATATATATATATATATATTTATATATGCTTTTTACTTGTTAATTGACCATCATAAAGTGGTTGGGACACCAATATTTTCATTACAAGAACTGGATTGCCCTTCCAGATCTCAAAACCGTGTTTTGATATTGGGTATATCAGTCTACTTTTCTGTGCTTTAGTTTATTTTTCTGTAAAATGTTGATGATAACTTATACTGTCTCAGAGATTATTGTAAAATTTTTCTAAATTAACTGTAAAATAGTGTGAATATGTACATTATTGCTAACAATAATATTAAATTATTTGTGTTAATTAAAATGACTCTATTCGACTCATGCTTTTTGTGTTCAAAACAAGCAAAAGGTCTTATGGTGAGGAAGGAGTAACAGTCTCAGATGCTAGCTTGTATGGATTATTCATCATGGACTGTCTATATATAAATTCTACAATTCCTTTTTTATTATTTGAAAAAAATAATTTCTGCTTTGGTATCTCCTACATTTTCCTTTGTCTTCTTCTGGAAAACTATTCCTTATAAATAAAGAAGGAAAAAAAAAAGAAAAGAATAAAAGTTTAGCAAAACTAAACAATAATCAACAATTAAACACACACATATTTGTGTGTGTGTATTGTGGGATGTATAGATAAATACATGTATACATGTATACATAAACATACATATGTGTGTGTTTTTTCCCCCTGCAAACTTAAATTCCCATCTCTTCAAAGGATCTGGGGAAAGTATCTTCTGAGTCATCTCATTTCTCTTCTTTGAGACCAAAATTGCTCAATATAATTTTCCAACATTCAGTTTTGATTATTTTGTGGTTATTTTTTCCATTTTCTTTCTTTTAGACACTGTATGTATTGTTTTCCTAGTTCTTTTGCCTCAGTTTATATGAATTTTATTTTGTTTCTCTATATATGTAATATACTTAACTTGTTACCACACAGTAGTGCTATTATATCTATATAGTGAAATTTGTTGAGCCTTTCCCCAATCAATGAACATTTGCTTTCTATTCAAATCTGCTTTATTACAAAAATTATGCAGACCTTTTAAAGATTACTATATAAGAAGGAGAGTGAAGCTTGATCTACTTAAAGATTTACATTTAATTTAAAAGAAAGTTGTTTCAAGACATTACAGAGTTGAAGGGCATTTTAAACACTTGAAGTGTTTTAGCAATATGTTTCATCATGATAATATGATTTGTAGTGATATAATTTAATCAAATTTGTTACTGGGAGGTGGTGTTTTGAGTTTTGGTTTAGACTTGTTATTTTATTGATATTACCATTCTTGGAAGGGAAATGTCTTTCTCTGATGTCCAACAAATTTATTGTTAGAAAATTTCCTGGGGGTACTTGGAGATTAATGGATTTGCACATGATTACCCAGTTAATATATATATATATATATATATATATATATATATATATATATATATATCAGAGAAAAGGCCTGAACTTTGGTTTTCCTAGTGACTCTGAGGCTATCTCTCTGCTATACTGTATTGGCCCTCTGCTATTATCCCTAAATCATTGTTATTTTGTCCCTTTAGCAGTATATTTTTTTATTTTTCTTTAAAATAATAGTTTAAAAACCTAAATACAGGTATTGCTAACTGCAACATAAGCCATACTTTTCATATACCCCAAACTTTTGCTCTTCTAAAGAAAGAAAAAGATCTCAAATTATTTACTTAACAAGAAGTCCTTGATGCGTTATTTGATGTAATTGATTTCTCTCATTATACTATAACACTAAGTTAACAACCACAATCATACTAAATCTTTATGATCCCTTCAATATATTTAATAAAGAATATAAAAGTGAAATGAAGGTCATGATGATTTAGATTTCACAGTCATTTTATCTTGAGTATAGACCCTTTTTTATTGTTTAGAATTTTTAACTTGTCTGTTTAGAACTTGAGTTTTACAAAGCTGGGTCCCTCTGTGTCCCCCATTTCTTTTCCATCTGAGACTAAGTGTTGACACAGGTCCCTAGCTTCCTAGGCTCATATGATTAGAACTAGAAGGGACCTTTACTCTATCTAGTAAGAACTTTTTCTTTTCTGATAGGTGAGAACAGGGAAGAGAAGTTAAGTGATTTGTGCAAAGCACACAGAAAATAAATGAGAGAATCAAGTTTTGGATTCATATCCCTTGATTCAAAATCCAACATTTTAATGCTGCACACTGAAGAAAACTTCCAGATTTAGTAATTACAAATTATATCTATTTTAACTTACACTGCAAAGAATGTTGGCAAAAGCAATGAAAATCATTTGATAAGGAAATGATGATAGTTGGGAGAAAAGGGAGCTAATGAAAATCAATCCACTGAAATTTATGATGAATGTATAAAGAAGACAATAAATAAATATGTCATAGAACAAATATCCCTTTTTTATATGACATTTTGTAGTCTTTGGTGATCAAAAATAGCAAAACTGCTACATTTAAAACTTGCATTCTTCAGTTCCTAAGTAGGAGTATCATTTAATGTCAAATTGGCAAGAACCGTTAAACATGACCATATACATATAAAATAACTTGATGCTGGAGCTGATGTGACATTTAAAGGGCCCACAAAACAAATTTTAGGATTTTAGAAAGGAAGAGTAACTTTTTTTTGATTTATCCCCAAAATGAAAATATGACTGATGATATTTTTTTTAACTCAGCATAAGATTATAAGTGTGTGTATATGTAAGGCAGTTGGGGTTAAGAAACTGGGGCAGGGTCACACAGCTAATAAATGTTTCATGTCTAAGATCTGATTTGAATTCAAGTCCTCCTAAATTCAGGCCTGTTGCTCTGTCCATCGCACCATCCAACTGCCCCTCTTAACCTACGATTTCACTCAATGTGGGGAACTTCCTGTGAGGAAATTCACATCATTAATTGTTTGCTGCAACAATTATTATCATGAACAATAATTGTAATCTTAGAGGTTCTTGGAGACATTGAAATATTAAATGTTTTATCAAAAGTCCCACAGTATGTTTCAAAGATGATACTTGAATTTGCATTTCTCAGACCAACAGTGATTTAAAGCATCTTTTCATATGACTAAAAATAGTTTTAATTGCTTCATCTGAAAATTGTCTGTTCATATCATTTGACCATTTATCAATTGGAGAGTGGCTAAACATCTACGTTTCTATACTCTGATTTCTACAAAACATTTTTTTGTTGTTTTGTGAGGCAATTGGGATTAAGTGACTTGCCCAGGGTCACATAGCTAGGAAATGTTAAGTGTCTGAGGTCAGATTTGAATTCAGGTCCTCCTGACTTAAGGGCTGGTACTCTATCTACTATACCTCCTAGCCACCCACTCTACAAAACATTTTTGATAACATTTTATGCATGCATCAAGGATATTCTTTTAAAAAAGAATATTCTATTAAAAAAGGAAGAATTATTCTCTCAGAAGTGCTTTTTAAATAGCAAACTACATATCCATTGTCATATAACTGAATGAGAGGTAACATTTTAAGTTTTACACACATTATTCATTGATTTGAAAAAAAAATTGATATAAAAAAATGTAGCTCAGTTACTGTCCCCAAGTATATTTCCCATATATATGTGACAGAATTACATAAGACTAAGACAGATGTCATTGACCACCAAGTTAATTTCTTCACAATTTCACTGTATAGCAATCCCAAGTGAAACTTAATCTGAACAAATATGTATTTATTAAAAATACAGGTCTATCTTGTGAAGGATGTTATGTTCAGTTTAATGAGGAGAAGGATTCTATACTGAAAGCAAATCTCTCCAAACACTCCTATTCATGGATAATATCTAATAATTGTATCCCACTCTGGAACTTTATAAAGCAGTCTTCATGAAATCTATAGTCTCTTGAAAGAAGCCAGCATAATCATATGTGCTGGAGAAAAAAATGCATATATAAAGATCATAACATTTAATGTATGGTGAGTTACTTATTGAGTTGATGCTTCAAAAAACACATGTTATTTTGGAGAGGCATTACAGAAGGACAAAAGAATGGGGTAGAATTGAATAGGAGGAGAAGCTACTTTAAATGATTATAACCTAATCATTGTCACAAAAATCTATTTTCTTTTTTTTTAATACTGATATTCTTCTGGTGCCATAGATATATATATATGTTGAAGTAGCTTTTAAAACTTACTGGATATAAGTTGGATATAACTTATATCCAATAAATTGGATATAATTAATAGATATAAGTTATAAAAGTTGCAAGAAGTTACCAAAAGTGACTTTTGACTGAGAAGTAGGATAAGTGGCCAGAAGTAAGAATTAAGGTAAATCACATAAACAGAATCATGTAGGTTGAATTCTAGTTGTGCTTCACAGAATCCCAGAGTTGGAAAAGATCTTAGAAGCCATCTACCTAAACAAGAATCCTTTATATAAAATTTCTGACAAGTGGTCATTCATTGAGGATAGGTAAGATTACTGCTACTCAAGGTATCCCAATTTACTTTGTAGCTCAAATTATTAGAAAGTGTTTTCTTTCATGAAAACAAAATCTGTCTCTCTCAACTCACTCATTGTGCCTAGTTATGTTTTCTTGAGCCAGGTAGAATATGCCTAATATCTCTTAACAGAACTTTGTAAGAACTTGGAAATAATTATAATCCAGGCTAAATAGTCCTATACCATCTTTAGATGGCATGAACTTAACTTTCATCATTCTGTTTGCATTTCTTAGGACACTTTCCTTTAGCTTATCTAAACTCTTCTTAAAATGTTTTGTCTAGAACTTAACACAATAGTGATCTGCTCAGAGCAGAGTTAGCCTAACAAAAACACCTTCTGGCTATTGTCAGAATTTGTGTGTGTGTGTGTGTGTCACACACACACACACACACATATATATATATATGCAAACATATACATATATATGCACACATATACATATATATATACACACATATATATGTGTATGTATATGTATACTTTTTAAAGTAATGACAATTTACAATGTAGTTTTATTTAACTATATTGTAAATTGTCAGTGCTAGAGAAATCTGCCAGTATTGGTTCAGAGAACTGATGAACAGAATGAATGAAACAGATAACCAAACCAGAATACACTATTCTTGAGTGGTTTAAAAGAGGAATGCGGATTATGAGAGCAGAATCTATGTCTTTGCACAACCAAAATAATGAACAAAATAGAAAACTTAAATCTGCGATGGCAATCCTCACTGAAAAGACAATGGAGAAAAAAAGTTTTGGGGTGCAAAAATAAGGAAGTGAAAAATGATCTAGAAGAAAACAAAAAACAAACAGGGGGATATTAAAAGAAAATGTGCTCATCATGCAAAGAAAACTTACTTAACTCAAAGGCAAGGTACTCAATGACAAACTTAAGAATTAGAGATCTCTCAGAAGATCATAACAGGACAGAAAACCTTAACATTATAACAAAAGATATGTAAAAGAGAATTGTACAGAAATTCTAAACTTAGAAAATGAATTTCCAATTGAAATAATTAACATATTACCTTTAAAAAAGCCCAAGGTTATAAAATTTAAGATACATAGTAGTTAAAAAATAATTCATTACACCAGGGGAAAGATGTTAAAATACAAAGGACACGGGATTAATGCAAGACTATATTTACCCACAAGAAAAAGGAGGCGGAAATGGGATATTGTGTTCTGGAAAACATTGGAGTTTAAGATGCAGCCCAGGGTGACCTACCCACTTAAAGAGGATGTGGGAAAACTGGGACATTAATGTATTGTTGATGGAATTGTGAAATGATCCAATCATTCTGGAGAGCAATCTAACACTATGATCAAAGGGCTATAAAACTGTCCATGCCCTTTGACCCAGCAGTGACATTACTGAGTCTGTATCCCAAGGAAATTATTAAGGAGGGAAAAGGAACACATATGCAAAAATGTTTGTAGAAGCTCTTTTTGTGGTAGCAAAGAATTGCAAAAGAAGTGGATGTCCATCAATTGGCGAATGGCTGAATCAGTTGTGATATATGAAGGTAATGGAATATTGTTATTCTTCAAAAAAGATGAACAAACTGATTTTAGAAGGGCCTGAAAAGATTTACATGAACTGATGCTGAATGAGACAAGCAGAACCAGGAATACATTGTACATAATACTACAATTAACAACGAGAATGTGCAATGATCAACCATGAAAGATTTGGTTCTTCTCAGTGGTTCAGTGATTCAAAGCAATCCCAATAGACTTTGTTCAGAAAATGCCATCTGCATCCAGAAAAAAAAGGAAGGAGACTGAATGTAAATGCAAATGTAAAATAATATATGCTATATATGTTCACTTATTTTTTTTAATCTCTCTCATGGTTTTTCCTTTTTACTCTGATTTTTCTTTCCCTACATGTGTTGGGAGTTAATTTGTTAAAAAAAATAATAATTAATTAAATTTAATTTAAAAAAAAGATTGTGTTAAAAACATTTTTAAAGTTTTCTTTTTTGCTGTAAACACAGCACTATATTCCCTCAGTTACTTTACTTTAATTTTTTAATGGGAACTCTGTTCCCATTGACTTTCTTTTTCTAACCTCTGATTTCTCTTTTCATTTTGTACCCCTTTCTCTTTAGGGTTTCATTTATTCATTTCCCTTTTTGTCCCATTTTTATCTAGTTATGTATTTCCTTCCCATATTTTTTTCTTCTCAGTTAAGAAATTCTTCTCCTCCACTAGTGATGCTCTTTGGCTTTTAAATTTTATTTTTGCCCTCATTTTTAAAAAGGTGCTACAATTCGTAAAGATAAGAAGTAGAACAACTCACCGGCCAAAGAAAATCTGAAGTCTCGCCAAAAAAGGTTGGTGCCGGGGCCAGGGGGGAGATCGGCGAAGACGGGGAGAGAAATTAGGTTCCGAGGAGAGTCTCACACCGAGGGTGAAAGCACAGATCTCAGCACAAGCTCGCAGCCCCAACCTGCAGTACGGGGCTTCTCCTTGGGGCAGTTGTGATCCTGCACGCAGGAGGACTGAGCCCGGTTAGCCTCCAATCTGCGCAGTGGGGAGCTCGGCTGGGCCATAGAGCTTTCCAGGGCCGATTTGCATCAGGCAGAGACGCAGGGCAGAGTTTGCGGGGGTCTGCGGTCTGTGGTCTGCGGTCAGCTGCTAATACTCACAGCCCCACAAGAGGCTCCAGCCTGGGGCAGTGACACTTTCACCCCTTAGTCTCTAGCCCAGGGCAATCGCTAATCCACTCAGCCCTACTAAGCCGTTTGATAGCTCGGCCAGTGCTGAATCCACTCCTGTTGGGGAAGGGAAACTCTCACCAGAGCACCCCATACCTTGAAGCCTGAAATCGGTTTAAATCTTTCCCTGCTCTGCAGAGGAAGTAACCCCTTGCCTAGGAGACCACCCTAAAGGCTTTAAACATGAATAAAAAGATGAAAAGAACGATCGACAGCTTCTATGCAGAAAAAGAGCAGGTCAGCAAACCTGAAGAGACCTCAAACAGCAAAATGCATCAGACTGTCCTCCTTACATAATGCTCTCTACAGAAGAGACCATTAAAAGTCTCAAAAGAGAGTTAGAAGATAAATGGGAAAGGAAGAGAAGCCTTACAAGAGAGCAACAACTTCCTGAAATACGAATTGAAAAAGTAAAAATCTCAGGAAAGTAAGAATTGTGGAATTGGAAAAATAAAGAATTCAGTAGAAAGTAGGATTTGTGAATTGGAAAAGACAAAGAACTCGCAAGAAAGTAGGATCCGTGAATTGAAAAGACAAAGAACACAAGAAAGTAGGATCTGTGAATTGAACAATAAAATAATTCACTAAAAAAAAAAAATTAGTGAAATGGAAAAAATTCCACAGACCAAAACAATACATTCAAAAACTCAATTGGACATATACAGAAAGAAGTAAAAAAGCTAATGAAGAAAATAATTTTAAAAATTAGAACTGAACAAATTGAAACTAATGATGCATTGAGACAGCAAGAATCAGTCAAGCAAAACCAAAAATGACAAACTAGAAAAAACCATGAATTATCTATTGCAAAATGACAGACTTGGAAAATAGATCTAGAGAGATAATCTGAGGATTATTGGACTCTTCCAAAACTATGATGAAAAAAAAGAGCCTAGATACTATTTTACAAGAAATCATCAAAGAGAACTGCCCAGATGTAATAGAATCAGAAGGTAAATAGGCATTGAAAGAATTCATCGAACACCTTCTGAAAGAAACCCTAAAATAAAACCCCAAGGAATATTGTAGGCCAAATTTCAGAACTATCAGATTAAGGAAAAATTTTACAAGCAGCCAAAAAACCATTTAAATACGAGGTGCACAATAAGGAAGGATCACCCAAGATCTGGCTGCCTCTACATTAAAGGAAAGAAGGGCCTGAATATGATATCTGAAAGGCACAGAACTTGGATGCAGCCAAGAATAAACTACCCAGCTAAGCTGAGCATTTTCTTCCAGGGAAGAAGATGGACATTTAATGAAACAAATGAATTCCATTTGTTTCTGAAGAAAAAGCTAGAATTAAACAAAAAATTTGATCTCCAAGAATAGAACTCAAGAGATGCAGAAAAGGTAAAAATAACTTTGAGAATTGTATTTCTGTTGTGGATATACAAAAAAAATACATGTAAAATTTGATTGTACTGATATAACATAAAAAGGGAAGTAGATATGGAAAAGGGATGATGGCAGAATAAGGTGGGAAGGAGGGATAAAAGAGGGAAACCACATCCCACAAAGAGGCTAAGGAAACTTATCATATCTGAGGGAATTTAGAGAGGGGGAGGAACATTAGTGAATCTTACCTCATCAGAGTTGGCTCAAAGAAAAATAATTGACATTTGTTTTAGAGAAAATTCTCTCGCCTCATTAAAAACGGGAGAGGAAAAGGAAAAGAAAAGAGTAATAAGGGAAGGAAGGGGAAAGACTCAAAAGGGGCAGGAGGATTATAAAGAGGATAAGTATCGTGATACAAGAGGGGACATAGTTTAAAAGGGGAAAGAGGGTTGGGGAGGCAAGAATAAGTAAAGCACAATCTGGGGTTATTAGGATGGCAGGAAATACAGATTTAGTAATTCTAACCGTAAATGTGAATGGGATGAACTCCCAAAAGAGGAGGCAGATAGCAGACTGGATCAAAAGTCAGAACCCTACAATATGTTGTTTACAAGAAACACATTTAAAGCAGGGGGATACATATAGAGTAAAGGTAAAAGGCTGGAGCAAAATCTATTATGCTTCAGGTGAAGTCAAAAAAGCAGGGGTAGCCATCCTTATCTCAGAGTAAAAAGCAAGCAAAAGTAAAGCAAAAGTAAAGCAAAAGTAAGCATTGATCTAATTAAAAGAGATAAGGAAGGAAACTACATCCTGCTAAAGGGTAGCATAAACAACGAAGCAATATCAATATTAAACATATATGCACCAAGTGGTATGGCACTCAGCTTCCTAAAGGAGAAGTTAAGAGAATTGCAAGAAGAAATAGACAACAAAACTGTAATAGTAGGAGATCTCAACCTTGCACTCTCAGAATTAGACAAATCAAACCACAAAACAAATAAAAAAGAAATTAAAGAAATAAATATAATATTAGAAAAATTAGGTATGTTGGATCATTGGAGAAAATTGAATGGAGATAGAAGGGAATATACTTTCTTCTCAGCAGTTCATGGAACCTATTCAAAAATTGACCATATATTAGGACATAAAGACCTCAAAATTAAATGCAAAAGCAGAAATAGTAAATGCTTTCTTTTCAGATCATGATGCAATAAAAACTACATTGAACAAAAAATTAGGGGGAAATTGACCAAAAAGTAATTGGAAACTAAACAATCTCCTCTTAAAGAATGATTGGGTGAAGCAGCAAATTATAGATACAACTAATAATTTCATTCAAGATAAAGACAATGATGAGACATCATACCAAAATTTGTGGGATGCAGCCAAAGCGGTAATAAGAGGGAATTTTATATCCTTAGAGGCTTACTTGAATAATACAGAGAAAGAAAAGATTAATGAATTGGGCTTGCAACTAAAAAACTAAAAAGACCAAATTAAAACCCCAATCAAATACTAAATTGAAATTTAAAATTAAAAGGAGAAATTAAAAATATTGAAAGTAAAAAACTATTGAACTAATTAATAAAACTAAGAGTTGGTTCTATGAAAAGCCAATAAAATAGATAAGCCTTTGTAAATCTGATTAGAAAAAGGAGGGAGGAAAATGAAATTAGTAGTCTTAAAATGAAAAGGAGAACTTTCCACCAATGAAGAGGAAATTAGAGAAATAATAAGGAGTTATTTTGCTCAACTTATGCCAATAAATTTGATAACCTAAGGAAATGGATGACTACCCAAAATATAGACTTCCCAGACTAACAGAGGAGGAAGTAAATTGCTTGAATAGTCCCATTTCAGAAAAAGAAATAGAACAGGCAATTAAACAACTCCCTAAGAAAAATCCCCAGGACCAGATGGATTTATGCTGAATTTTACCAAACATTTAAAGAACAATTGGCCCCAATGCTATATAAATTACTTGATAAAATAGGGAATGAAGGAGTCCTACCAAATTCCTTCTATGACACAGACATGGTACTGATACCTAAACCAGGTAGGCTGAAAACAGAGAAAGAAAATTATAGACCAATCTCCCTAATGAATATTGATGCTAAAATCTTAAATAAGATATTAGCAAAAAGACTACAGAAAATCATCTCCAAGATAATACACTATGATCAAGTAGGATTTATACCAGGAATGCAGGGCTGGTTCAATATTAGAAAACTATCAATATAATTGGCCATGTTAATAACCAAATTAACAAAATCATATGATCATCTCAATAGATGCAGAAAAGCATTTGATAAAATCCAACATCCATTCCTATTAAAACACTTGAGAGTATAGGAAAAATGGACTTTTCCTTAAAATAATCAGCAGCATGTATTTAAAACCATCAGTAAGCATCATATGTAATGGAGACAAACTGCAACCATTCCAATAAGATATGGAGGAAACAACGTTGCCCACTTCATCACGCTATATTTAATATTGTATTAGAAACACTAGCTATAGCAATAAGAGCTGAGAAAAGATTAAAGGAATAAGAATAGGCAATGAGGAAGCCAAATTATCACTCTTTGCCGATGACATGATGGTATACTTAGAGAACCCCAGAGATTCTGCTAAAAGTTATTAGAAATAATCCACAACT
This sequence comes from Sarcophilus harrisii, assembly GCF_902635505.1. Lineage (NCBI taxonomy): Eukaryota > Metazoa > Chordata > Mammalia > Dasyuromorphia > Dasyuridae > Sarcophilus > Sarcophilus harrisii. The sequence continues at coordinate 174,496,150 of NC_045429.1, read as the reverse complement.
TTAGCAAAGTTGTGGTTATAAATAAACCCACATAAGTCATCAGCATTCTTATATATCACTAACAAAATCCAACAGTCAGATTTACAAAGAGAAATTCCATTTAAAGTAACTACTGATAATATAAAATATTTAGGAATCTATCTGCCAAGGGAAAATCAGAAACTTTATGAGCAAAATTACAGACCACTTTTCACACAAATTAAGTCTGATCTAACCAATTGAAAATATTAAATGCTCTTGGATAGGGCGAAAATATAATAAAGATGACAATATTACCTAAACTAATCTATTTATTTACGCTATACCAATTAGACTCCAAAAACTATTTTAATGACCTAGAAAAATAACAAAAAGTTCATATGGAAAACAAAAGGTCAAGAATTTTAAGGAATTAATGAAAAAAATCAAATGATGGTGGCTTAGCTGTACCAGATCTAAAATTATATTATAGAGCAGCAGTTACCAAAACTATTTGGTATTGGCTAAGGAATAGATTAGTTGATCAGTGGAATAGATTAGGTTCAAGGGACAAAACAGTCAACAAATATAGCAACCTAGTCTTTTGATAAACCCAAAGATCCCAGCTTTTGGGATAAGAACTTACTGTTTGATAAAATTGCTGGAAAATTGGAAACTAATATGGCAGAAACTAGGCATTGATCCATACTTAATGCAGACACCAAGATAAGGTCAAAATGGGTTCATGACCTAGGCATAAAGAATGAAATTATTAATAAATTAGAGGAACATAGGATAGTTTACCTCTCAGACCTGTGGAAGGGGAAGGTCTTATGACCAAAGCAGAACTAGAGATCATTACTGATCACAAAATAGAAAATTTCGATTATACCTAAACTGAAAAGTTTTTGTACAAACAAAACTAATGCAGACAAGATTAGAAGGGAAGCAATAAACTAGGAAAATATTTTTACAGTCAAAGGTTCTGATAAAGGCCTCATTTCCAAAATATATAGAGAATTAACTCTAATTTATAAAAATCAAGCCATTCTCCAATTGAAAATGGTCAAAGGATATGAACAGACAATTTTCGATGAAGAAATTGAAACTATTTCTAGTCATATTAAAAGATGCTCCAAGTCATTATTAATCAGAGAAATGCAAATTAAGACAACTCTAGATAACTACACACCTGTCAGATTGGCTAGATGACAGGAAAAAATAATGATGATTGTTGAGGGATGCGGAAAACTGGGACATTGATGCATTGTTGGTGGAGTTGGAACGGTCCAACCATTTTGGAGAGTAGTTTGAACTATGCTCAAAAGTTATCAAACTGTGCATACCCTTTGATCCAGCAGTGTTACTACTGGATTATATCCCAAAGAGATCATAAAGAAGGGAAAGGACCTGTATGTGCACGAATGTTTGTGGCAGCCCTTTTGTAGTGGCTAGAAACTGGAAACTGAATGGATGTCCATCAGTTGGAGAATGGCTGAATAAATTGTGTATATGAAAATTATGGAATATTACTGTTCTGTAAGAAATGACCAACAGGATGATTTCAGAAAGGCCTGGAGAGACTTACACGAACTGATGCTGAGTGAAATGAGCAGGACCAGGAGATCATTATATACTTCAACAACAATACTAGATGATGACCAGTTCTGATGGATCAGGCCATCCTCAGCAACGAGATCAACCAAATCATTTCTAATGGAGCAGTAATGAACTGAACTAGCTATGCCCAGAAAAATAACTCTGGGAGATGACTAAAAACCATTACATTAAATTCCCAATCCCTATATTTATGCACACATGCATTTTTGATTTCCTTCACAAGCTAATTGTACAATAATTCAGAGTCTGATTCTTTTTGTACAGCAAAATAATGTTTTGGTCATGTATACTTATTGTGTATCTAAGATATATTTTAATATATTTAACATCTACTGGTCATCCCTTTTTGTACAGCAAAATAACGTTTTGGTCATGTATACTTATTGTGTATCTAATTTAAATTAAAAAAAAAAAAAGGGATTTCCCTTATTCTCTCCATTGTTCTGTTTCTCTTTCTGTTCACTTTGAGATCCTCATTCTCTTATCTTTGGCCTTTTTAATTACCTAATTTTTTCCCTATATTTTTCATGCAATTTATTTGGAATTATTTTTTATTCCATAGCATTTTCCCTTGCTTAAGAGAAAATGACCCTTACTTGTGGTCTCCCATTTTTGGTTTCCCATAAACTCTTGATTCCGTAATCTCCCATTTCCATTCTCCATAAATGTTCTTTATCGTGTTGGCAGCAAATGTTACTGCATTTCTTATACAATCTTATTGTTGCTGATGTTATCATATCATACGATGTTGAATACAGCTTTTAGTTGATATTAATGAAACGACTCATAGAACTGGATATCTTCCATATGGATTGAGTCCAAATGACATGCCAGTGAGTTGGTACACTATCACATCTTTGGAGATTTTAGCTTACTCAATGACTGGACAGAATTGAGACCATCATCTCTTACAGCTTTTATTTGGAATACATTGAGCTTCTTAATCACATATTTTTTGTCTTTGGGTGTGGGATAGAATCAAAATTCACCCATATTTTCATGAAAACTTTGTGATTAATTGTCCTTAGGACAAATTGGTATAAGATCATAGTATTTGGAGAGGTTCTGTCATAGTGCATCATTTAGTACAATTCACCTTCCTGTCTTTGGACTACCAGTCTTTGTGTTAAAATGTTACAGAAATAGTAAAGCTCACTGTGTGGGATTTACTGATGTTAAAATTATATCATATCATTTTAAAAAGTACTATAATGGTGCATATCTTTTTTTTAAATCAAATTAACATCATTATTGTTTTCCTTTTGCAATTGGTTGAAAGTGGAGGCAATAAAATGTTTTCTCTTTGTATTTACATACAATAGGAAATCTAGAGGGTCATAGAGAAAAAAATTCCAAAGACTTCAAGACAGCTTTGTTTTCCTTTTCTTAGGGAATATGCTGCTTTATAGATTGGAAATGATCATGATTTTAAAATGAAAGACATCAATAAATTTGATAATGGCAATTATGAAGAAAAATTTGAATATTGGTTCTTTTTGATAACTTTTTTGTTATTCATGTACCACAAAAATATGAAAACTTGGCAACTTTTATAACTTTATGTTAAATTTGCTAAGATTTGGTAACTTTCTCTGATTTGTGGAAAAGATATTTTAAGAAGTGCTGGGGCACTTTCATTTATATTCTGATGGAGTTGAAATAGTTAAAACATGATAGATACTACTCTTATTTATGACATCTGCCTGTGTCAGAAGATAGAGCATCATTTTTTTCATAAATTTCTAAGCTAATGTATTTTAAATGCTATAGATTGCCTATAATTAGCTATTTTCTTGCTTCCAACATTTTAGCTGTCTCCTATCATAAGTATCATAGTTATACTGACTTGCTAGAAAAGATTAAAAGCCCTTGATCCGTATTAGTGACAATTCCCTTTTGAAGACTAAGAAGAGTCTAAGAGCTAGAGAGCCAAATCTCAATGTGTAATACCAGAGTTTGTTTTCTATAATGCACTGAGTGTTTTGCTGATATTCTTTATCATTTCCATGAGGGAAATGCAGTGTCCTTCGTTCAGGTCTGTACAATTGAAATAAATGCAGAAGGCTACAATTTAAAATTGAAGAGGTTTCTTGCTTGGGTAAGGGTTGGCTTCTGTGTTCTCTCATATTCCAGAGATTCCATGATTCTGTGGTAATACTATAAAATTTCCCTGCTAATATCCATTATGATTTGGAAGAAATTAGTCTGGAAAAACAAAGTACATGAAAAATGTATGCTGTTCAGACTATAGCATGCAGGTTGGTAGACCATTCGGTGTGATTTTAATAAAAGAGTATTCCACCTATGTTCTTTTATCTTAATCCTGCTACTTCTTGAATGTGTGATCTTAACTAAACTGCTTAAATTATCTGGACTTCAAATGTAAAATTAAGAGGTTCACATAAGTGGCCATTGTGGTAATCCATTCTATTTTCAAATCTATGAGATTATGAGTTTTCCTTATACATTAAGTTTGGATGGATATTTGAGCCATGAGACCAGTTTGCTTAGCTTGACTATGAAGCATGTTACCTGAAATATTTTTGGATGTCTCTATTGTCCAAATAGTCTCTTCTCTTCTGTTTTATTTTATCTTTGAGCCACAAAAATTTACTTTCTTTCTCACCTATTTTCCCTCTTTGAACCAAAAAAAAAAAAAAAAAAAAAGAAAAAAGAAAAGAAATAGAAAAAAAAAAAAGGAAACTCATATAACAAATATGCAAAGCAAACTCTGCTATTATTATTTGTTGTTCACTTATTTCAGTTGTGTTCAACTCTCTATTGATTTCATGGCTTGCCATTTCCATCTCCAGGTCATTTTGCAGATGAGGAACTGAGGCAGACAGGATTAAGCAATTCTTTCAGTCACAAAACTAATAAGTGTCTGAGGTCAAATTTGAACTTAAAATGAATCTTCTTGATTTCAGGCCTGACACTCTATCACATTGAGCCACTTAACTGGCCTCTCCCATTCTGCCATTATCCATGTCCAAAATATCTGTCTCAGTCTAAATTTTGAGTTCTTCATCTTTATCTTAGGTCTGTGGAATTCATGATTTGTCACAGCACTGATCAGAATTCTAAAATCTGTCGAAGTTCTTTCTCTTTATGATTCTGTTTTCATTGTATAAATTCAATACTTCATACAAGTCTTTCCTGTGTCCTCTTGATGATGTTCAGTGCAAGGCAGAGAGTTGTAGGAACCCCTTCTGATCGGTGCAGATCCTTTGTAAAAGAATTTATGAACCCAAAATGTTAGACTGGCAAAAAGAAGCTGATTGCTTTTGCTTATAGCATTTGCTAGGCAGACTGACTTTCTTAGTGGCAAGGTCCCGACAGGGAGCGAGATAAAGTTCCTAGCAGAGAAATCTTGGCAGAAGGATAAAGAGGGTGTTAACACTGACAAGAGGGAGTGTCTTCATGGTGGGCAGGGAGACCTTGCAAGCAGCTATGCCAAGGAGCTATCCCTTGGCCTGGCATGATTCCCACTTTTGGCCCTATGCAAAGAAATGAGCCCAAAAGTTGCTCTTTTAAAAGAGATTTGAGATTGAAATTTCAATTGAAGGAGATTACTGCTCCCAGGCCTAGATTTCCAGTGGAATGGGACAATTTACTGGGAATGGATCTGAGCCAATCTTCAATTCAGTAGGGGTCTATAGAAATCTAACTCTCCAGCTAAATGAGATTACTTAAATTTGAGCCAAGTAGGAATCGTCCTGGATTCAACTAGTCCCACCAAGATAACAGAATGAAGAAACCACTTTATCTTGATTCTCTGAGGCAGGCATCTTCCAGGAGACTTTCAAGTTCACTTATTCAAGTGTTCCCCTCAAAGTCAGAGGACAGCTTCAGGGTTCTCCCCCATCACTCTGAAACTGTCCATTATTTCTTATGGCTCAATACTATTCCATTACTTTCATATACCATAATTCGTTTATCCATTACAGGCTCACTTCTTTTTTAATCAATTTTGTTCTCCTTTTATTTTGCATAAATTCTCTTAGTGCTGATTTCTATGATTCAGTAGTGACCTCCCTAAGTGTCCAAGAGAGCAATGTACATATATATATATATATGTATATATATATATATATATATTTTTTTTTTTTTGCAAAGGTTTGAGGCTACCTCAAGTTGTTGCCTTTGGGTGGGAGGAAATCATTTGTACTTTAGTTATATCTGATTTCTTCTATCAGGAGTATTTCTGGTTTTACATTTTAAAAAAGACAAGCTGCCAAATGTCATTTGATAAGAAATAACTGATATATTTATTTTCTTTCCCAAACTGAGTCAAAATGAATGTGCCTTTGGCAAAACAGTCTATCAAAGACAGAATAAGCAAACATTTACAGCACAGACTGGTTCATTATTCTAAAGCTATGTGTATGTATGTGTGTATGTGTGTGCGCATGTCTGTGAGTGCATGTGTGTGTATATATCTGTGTATGTGTTTATTACAGTTTTACTCATTGAGAAAAAGAACACTTTTAAAAGGAATGATTACCACTGAAAGGTATATATTAGAAGACAAAAATATTTCATCAGGACTGTGTGGTTTTTGTATACATTTCAGAAATATTATTTACAACACCAGGCTGGACTGTGTATTTACATTTTTTGATTCATTGCAACAAGTATTTAAGTGCTGAAAATGTGTAAGATACTGTTACATGGATACAGAAAATTAATTTAATGAAAACAGCTAGGTGGTACAATAGAATGCTGGGACTGGAGTTAGGATGACAAATATGAGTTTAAATCTGTCTGTCCTTAGCTACCTATGTGTATCCTTGGGTAACAACTTCTGCCTCAGTTTCCTCATTAGTAAACTGAGGAAAATAGTAGTACCTACTTGTAAGCTTGTTGTAAAGATCAAATAAGATGAGATAATGACACATTATTTGTAAAGTGCTTACTTAACACAGGCCTAGCATATAGTTAGCACTACTTAAGTACTTACCTTTTCTCTTCCCTGCCTCACTTATTTTATAGTAATTACTTTTAAATGTCAATTGCTATTATTATTATTGGAACATGCAAAATGTACCCAGGTAAACACATAGGAGATAATTTAAGGATAACAGTTTTATCAATTATTGATAGTTTTATCAATTAAAGACTTAAAAAAGTTTTTGTAGCTGCATCTATGCTGAAACTTAAAGAAATAGAAGAATTCTGAGAGATGAAAATGAGGAAAGCAATTTATTCTAGGCATGGCTGATGGTTTATGCAAATGCATGGAAGTGGAAGATGACATATTGAGTCTGGCAATAGCTCATAGTCCAATTTATCTGTAATATAAAACTTTTTAGGGGAAATAGCATGAATCAAATGAAAGAAAGAACAAAGCCAGGTTGTAAAGGAAGGATTCTTAAATTTGTTTTTTTGTTTGTTTTTCCTATCATGGATTTCTTTGGCAGTCTGATGAAACCTATGGACTCCTTAAAATAACATATTAAGCATATACCCATAAAATGGATATGATTGCAAAGGAAACTAATAGTTTTTAAATATTAAAAACAAAATGAATTGACTCCATGGGCTCCAAATTAAAAATTCACTGTGTGATCAATATTAAGTTGAGGAATTTGTATTTTATTTGAAAAGAGAAATTATCAATCCACAAGCGTGATTAGCAGTGTTTTTCTGGAAATTGAGGGAAAAAATAACATTGCATCATAATGTATCCTGCTAAATGGCTTAAGTCATGTACTAATGTCAACTCCATCTCCGATTGTTTGAGTGATTTCCCTGTTCAAGGTTAAGCATCAGCATTGTGAAAGAATGGTATTGATAGTACCCAGTGTAGATACCAGGATAGAGTAATTCTGTTTTCATGGGAATTCATGGAAATAGTATTCCTTCACAGATAAAAATAGTGGCTCTGGAATAGTATATACTATAGAATCAATGATTCATAAGAATGTACAGGAACTTGAGGAGGCTTTAAGGTTCCTAAAAACTAAATATATTTCTTAAAGATTAAAACATTATTTTCAACATAGGAAAGTGAGACAGAGGAAAATGTTAAAGTAATTTATGAGAAATACTAAGGAACTATTTTAAGGGCCTTTTACTTTTTTGTATAGAGAAGTTCTTTTTAAATGTAGTTTTATGTCTGACAGAGAGTTTATGGTTTTATTACAGAGTTTGTTATTAAAGAATCATAAGTGAAATGAGTCAAATAAAAGCATCTTGTCCATTTTTAGTCCTTAAAAAAATCATAGCTAAATTATGCAAAATAAGAATGTCACTTTTTAAAGTCTTCTAAATCCCACAGATTTTCTTAGGAATTCAATACTTTCTTTAGTAACAACAATCAATAAGAAATCTTCATAGTTTATTGCAAATCCCTTCTACTGAATTTTTATACCATTTCTTTAAATTCAATTGTTTAGAGTTAAAGAGATGATAGCCAACATGGCTCCCAGTGGGAGCTATAGGTAGATTCTTTAGTGATTAACCTTAAAACTAATTTGAAATATCATATCAAAAATATAACTATATTCCAACTTAATACATTATAGAAGAATCAAGGAATATTTACTAGGTTTAGAAAAAGTTTCTAAATATATTAAGAAAAGAACATATAGAGGGCCATTAAAAATAAAATGATCATCCAACTAAGTTGTCTAGAGATATGAACAGTTTTCAGAAAAAAAGTGTAAATTATTAAGTAACATGAAAGATTGCTCCAAATCTTAAGTATGATGGTAAATGTTAATTACAACAACTCTGAAGTTTCATCTCACAGGCAATATATTGTTTAATAATGTTTACATGAAAATAGACAATATTGTGGGGCCTAGAAAAGATAGTAGAACATTAAAAGGATTAATTCAAGATTGGTAGGCCTTTGACTTAGTCTCAAAATACTATAAAATAGTTTGTTATATGCACCAAAAAGTGATCTAACTATTGAGATTGAACAATTCTGAGAACCATGACAAGAAATATCTAATGATATATCGTATATTTATAATTACCAGGAAAAAGACATGCCTAATGGCTACAACAATGCAAATAGATAGAATTTAAAAGGAAAACTGAAGGTAATTATAGTAACCAAACTTAGCCCCGTGGAAAACATAAGAAAATTTGTTCCCTCCCTTTGTCACAGAGCTGGGAGATTATGCATGTGGAATGTTGCATATACTCTCAAACATTGTCAATGTTTCTGTTGGTTTTGCTGAATTGGTTTTTCTTTCTTTTTCATTTTTATAGTTTTTACAAATTCATCTGTTTAAAAAACCCCAGAAATCATTAAAATATTTTTAGTCATGACTGCTTTGGGATAATTCCAGTTCCAAAATACCTTTCATAAAATATAGATAGTTTTTATAATGGTGATTTTGGCCAATACTGTGTTGTATGAGTTTGGTTTCTTTGCCCATATGCCAAGAAACTAATTTAACCTTGTGTCAATGTGGGAACATATCAGATTTTTCTCTTGACTGTTCTTTTCCTTACTGATCCAGTCTTGTAAAATTAGAGCACATAAACAGGATTCTTCCTGCCAAATTTCTGCCAGGGACAATGATTTTCTTGGAGAAAACCTTGAATGAGTATGTTGAAATCACACACAACTTGGAAAACATCCTGATTCATTTAATCCACACATTCAAAGAGGTGTAGAACTATGCATATAGAAAGTTTCATATGTTGTCATACAATGTTGCTGTGTCACTTTTTAAGTGCTATTTTTATATTATAATTTAAAAAAAAAGATGCATGGCCAAAAGGACAGAGTGAAAGTTGAGGATATGGAGTATATTCAGAAATGATTATGAGGTAAAATTAAAAGTTATAAATTAAAGTTTACAAATAAAACAAAATCAAAATTAATAAAGTGTTCCCTCAAAATGTGTCATGAATTTGTTAATATCAGAATTAATTCTAACCCAAAAAAATTTGCTGGTGAATCTACATTGGAATATATTGTATGTGACATTTTAATTTTTACTTAAAGTAAATGAATTTTATTTTGCACATTTTTTATGGCAGTTTTTTGGAAATTTAAAATTATTACTGGTTCTTCATAATCAAGGTAAAGCAACTTGTAACCATAAAGTATCATATACATGTGAACCATAATTATTGATATCCTAATAGCTTTCAGTACACATTGTAGAAGTTGTAATTTATTCATGTTTTATATGTGTTTATATGTTTGTAAGTTATGTATGTAAGTTTGTGTGATTTTAATTGCTGCTACTCTCTAAATACTCCTTAGGTGAATGCATTTGTGTTGTATGATTATATACTGTCTTTAAAATATTTACTTTTTTAAACTATGAAAGTTTGTATTCATAAAATTTGCATATAAATTATATCTTTTGTGCAAAAAAAATTACAGAGCACACAGAAAAAATGGAATCTACAGATTTCTTTTTCAATCAGAGATAGCTTTTGAAGCTTACAAAATTGTATGAACAACTCATATATTATTACCTTAAAGAATATTTTAACTCTTATCTTTTAAACTGTTTTTCCCTTAGTCCTCTTATAATAATCCTACCTAATTGCTTGTACAGCTAATGCCCCCTACAGAAGAAAGGGCAAACAGTCTGTCATATAGGCCCCTGAATTCTTGCAACACATTCATCAACAGAAAAGTACTATTGCACTTAAAATTTGTACCTGCTAAAATTTAATTGCAGTGATCATGTATTTTATTCAGTTTCCTGAAAATGCATTGCCTAATAAGATTTGAAAACTTAAAAAGTTATCTTCTTAGTGACCATTTACTATACTTCTCTCATTTTTTGGATGAAGCCAAGTGGTTTGTCTGACACTTCACTTATAAATATAGCAGGTATTTAGGCTTTAAGAAAATTGAAGGTGTGAAAAGGCACTTTTCAGATGAAGAAATTAAAACTATAGTCATATAAAAATGCTCTAAATCACTATTGATTTGAATAATACCAATTAAACAATTCTAAGATACCAACCACCTCATACCTATCTAATTGGCTAAAATCACAAAAAAAGCAAGTAATAAATGTTGGAAGGGTTGTGGTAAAATTGGGACATCAATACACTGTTGGGGGAATTATGAATTGATTTAACCATTCTGGAGAACAATTTGGAAATATATCCAAAGGACAATCAAACTATACATAACCTTTGATTGATCAATATCACTACTTTGTCTATATCCGAAGGAGATCATAAAAAAGGGGACATTTTTACCCACCAATTGGGGTATGGCTGAACTATTGTGTTACATATAAATGTAAAGGAATGTTATTGTGCTATTAGAAATGATAAACAGGTGAATTTGAGAAAAATAAAACTGGAAAGACATATCAATTTAAGCTGACTGAAATGAACAGAATCTGGAGAACATTATACACAGTAACACCAACATTGAATGATGATCAACTAGAACAGACTAAGTGCTTCTCAGCAACATAGTGATTCAAGATAATTCCAAGATTTGTGATAGGGAATGCTATCCACCTCCAGAGAAAGAATTCTGAATTCTGAATGCAGAACAATGATTACTGTTTTCAATTTTTTATTTGTTTTTCTTTCTTTCTTGTGGTTTTTCTCTTTTGTTCTAATTTTTCTTTCATAGCATGATTAATATTGAAATATATTTAACATGATTGTACATGGATAGCCTACATTGGATTGCTTGTTGTCTTGTGGAGGGAGAAGGGAAAAGAGAGAAAAAAATGGAACTCAAAATCTTAGAAAAATGAATGTTGAAAACCATACATTTTTAATTGGAAAAAGATAAAATACTGTTAAGTGAAAAAAAGGGGGGGGAAGAAAGGGTGTAAGGAAAGGTGGGAGGACAGGGATTAATTCAAACATTTTAGGTATTTGAGAATGGACTTTAGGTACTTCTTCAAGTAATTTCAGTATTTTTCTTGGTATTTCTTTTCATCTTTAAAAAGACTGCTTGAAATTATTTTAAGTAGATGCTAGACAGCTCTCTATCATCATAAGATCAAAGATTTAGTTCTAGAAAGGACTTAAGGGACCAATTAGTTTTGTAGTTCTCAAATTTTTCAGTTTCAGGATACCTTTACTTTCTAAAAATCATTGATGATCTCCTAGCCCCAAGAGTTTTTGTTTATGTGAGTGATATTTATTGATATTTGTCATATTAAAAATTAAAATGCTCAATGATGATGAAAATATTTTTGACCTTAGAGTCTCAGAAATATAAAGAGGTCACTGGACCAAACTTCGAGAACTACTGATCTGTAGAGAGTCACAGTCAGAGGGGAAACTCTGGGTGACATATAAGACCCTTCAGCTCAGAGGGAACCTACTAACAATGTCTGATTGGCTCCCCATTTCCCCTAAGGGCTCTCTGCCTTCCTGAGAATTTAGGGGGTGGTGACAACCTGTGTTGTGACTTAAGCAGAGTGATACTAGGTGGCAAACTACATACAATAGCAAGTTGTTTATGTGGTCTCATGTAGGCAGTATATAGTGGGCACATGTCCAGTGTTTTTGTTACATAAGGGTATGAGAGTATTAAAAGGGGAAAGTCCTTGGAATAAACATACTCCATTTTCCCACTATCCTCAGAAGTCCTGCCTCATCTCTTCTCCACTAGGATGGTATATATAATCACCTGGCATGGGGGCTCTAGAAAACACAGTATGTTTTGATACCCCAATTTGGAGGCTCTAGAAAGTAGGACACAACTCTGATCAAATCCAACTTTTTGATTCTAATGATATTGAAACTCAAGCCAACTGAGATTATGTCATCTATCCAAAACCACACAGGTAGTTTTTAATTTTTGCCAAATGTTTGCATGTATATATAGAGAAAAACAAAACTTAGAAGCTATGCAGTGTAAATCTTTAATTTTAAAAATTAGGGCCTAAGTGCCAAAAAAGGTTCAATAATGAATAGAAAACGAAAAGTAATAATTATCCACTTTTCTCTTTGCTATTCATACTACAGATAGTCTTTAAAACATTTTTTTTCCTTTTCTTTTGAAACTCTGAACCCTCCCAAGATATCTTGGATTCTATAAACTAGATTTATTCCTTAAGGACTATGTTTTAAATCAAAACCAATTTGATTCTCATTCATCACTATTTTAGCCAGAAGAAGTTGATTGTTTTAAAACATAGAAACTCAGGTATAGGTCCTAGACCAAGCCCCATTTGGTCTTTGTTTAGTTCCTGATCGACTATTATTGAATTTAAATAGAAATCATTTCTGTTTTAGCCAGAAACCTGGAGAGTCTTTCTCTTCCAAATGTATTTATTTAGATTTTTTTCTTTTTTTTTTGGACTTGAAAGACTTGGGAATTTTTAGCCTGGGGGAACAAAGTGGGAAAGTCATAGTTGTTTCAAGGATTTGAACATCTTTCATAAAGAGGATTAAATTTACTGGAGAGTACAACTAATGATGATGGATAGAAGATGTTAAAAAAAAAAAAAACAACCTTTAGGGAGGCAGGTAGGTGATGCAGTGGATACAGCACCACTCCTGAAGTCAGGAGGACTTGAGTTCAAATATGACCTCAAACACTTAACACATCCTAGCTGTGTGACCCTGGGCAAGCCACTTAATCCCAATTGACTTAGCAAAAAACAAACAAACAAGCAAAAAAAACACAAAACACTTTTCGGCTTCATATGAAGAAATATTTGACCATTTTCACTCCTCACTCCTCAATAAAGGAGAAATGGATAGTCATTTTGTCTAATTTGTTATAGAAAGGATCATTGTTGAGGTATGAGTTAAAGTAGATAGACTCAGATGTAGTTGAAAGAGCTCTAATTCTACATTTGGAGGACCCAAGTTCAAATACTACCTATGACTATAACAATAACCAAGTTACTTGACCTCTTTCAGCCATATTTTTCTTATCCGTAAAATACCTCAGTTGGGCTCAATATTCCCTAAGGTCCCATCTAGTCCTAGATCTATGATTCATGAATGTGAGATGTTCTGCTTTTATGAAATTACTTACCACCAAGATTATACATATATAAGTAACAAGGCTAGCATATGAACCCAGATACTCTTGATTCTAAATCTTGTGTACTTTAGATTATGCTTCAATATTCAGAATTTCCTGTTGAATCATAAATAATCCATAATCTCTGCTTTTAGATAAATTATTTATTTAGTTAAATAACTGATATTTTTATTGTTGTTATTGTTACTTTCTTATTGCTGATTGAAAATAGAGAATAATAAAATTCTTCCCATGTTACATGTTTTATTTGTGATGTCAAAGCCATTAAAAGGGGAAGAACACAACGGAGTTCCTGGTGTATTTGAATAGTATGACAATTGTTACTAATGACAGTTAATGGAAATTATTAAAAACAAAACAAAATAAAGTCAATAAAATCAAAGCCTATCATAAGACTGTTTAGGGTTCATTTTTGGCAATAGCTTTTAAAATGAAATCACCTCAAGATAAAGGCCTTAGGGATCCTGAAACTAAATTGCCTTGTATGGGCTCCAGGAATATAAAATTCTACTTTACAGTGAATAGGACTGTCAAAATATTTAGTTAATTTTCTTTGTTTTTTTGCTATAATGATCATATACATCTTCTGAAGGCTCTGCTTTTTTTTTATGCCTGACTACTAGCTTAGTTATGTTCTGAGATATTCATCACTATTTTAACCAGAAGAAGTTGATTGTTTTAAAACA